>NW_023596576.1:51867591-51893765 GCF_011947565.3 Pollicipes pollicipes
AGCGATTGAGCTACGGTGACGTATATTGAAATATACATCGAGAGAAGAGTTTTGAGTGAATTAATAGGACTGGTGTGAGGTGTATTCATCCAGCCACGTTGAGACAATATCAGCTAGCTTTGGGGCGGTTTCGACGCAGGTAGCCTTCGCGCGCCAACAAGGGGCTTCAAGCAGCAAATAGGCTCAACACACACCAACAGACGGTAGGGCTTGCAGGTGACACGGCTGGCAGATGCACGTGTCCTTTATCTGTGTAAGAACTTGACCGTCTAACTTGAAAATTAACTACTGAACTTGAAATTGGCCATTGAACTCGACATTGACCGTGACCGTTGACCAATGGTTATTGAACATATTTTCCATAGGTTGATTTTGCTGTCTCTAGGCACCTGTTACCTGGTTTCATTGTCAATGGCAACGAGTTAGTGTCAGGAAATACTGTTCGATGCCGGTTAGTGTGTTCCAAAGGCATAGCTCGCTAGCGGACGGTGGTGCCCAGGGATATATCTTCTTTGGAAGCCTGCCTTCGGGAAGTCAGCGGCGGCGGAGCGCTAGCCTTAGCGATATTATGGAATTCGACAGCAGAATGTAGTCTCCAAGTGCATTTCGCAAGGATGGGCGGTGGTGCCAGGGGAAATTGCCGACAGCGCTCAGTGCCATACATACCAACAGTAATTCCACCAGCCCACAAGCAGCACATTGCCACAAGTTGCGAATGCACTCAGGAACGGCACCAATCGCGAAAAGAAGTTGTCAGATTTGTTACCAACGGCGGCAAGGCTGCGGTTTTTCAGGGACGTCAAGCGAAAAAGTACTCTGAAATATCACCCACCTTCCCACGGACGTACTCAGTAATAAAACAACTATGGGGTTTTCCGTACTAGCAGGCGCTCGTGCTTATTACCCCTAGCGAGCAGTGAGCGGTGGCGTCTCGCTGTGCAACAGTTGCCGCCGCTCTTCTGGACGCCGGGTAGTTCCTGCACGGCGCTGATCAGCTCGGTTCGGTGCCGACCCCCTGCGGAAGGCGCGCTCGGGTCGCAGTTTCACTCGCTGCAAATTTAGGCCCGTTCGATCCAGTGCCGGGACGGAGATTTATTCGTCCAGGACCAACCGACACGGGCGGCCGGATTTGTGTGGACGAATTAGAGTGTGCCTCGGTTGTCATCGCTGATTTCTGACGGTTTCGTGTTTTTCTGAAACCCGTCGGTGATAGTAATTCAATGTGTTATCCTTCCTGCGTTCAGGGGCGTGCAGAGGGTCATGGCGTTCTCCCTAGGGCTACCCGTGAGACTTTGGGGCCCCGAATGGTCCTTAAAATGTCATGCTGAAAAGGCGCCAAACGCTACATTTCGGAGCCCAATGGCCTTTATTTTTAAAAAAGCATTAAACTCCAGTTGGTCACAACGTGCTTCAAAACCTCTATTTTCAAGATACGGCAAATTCCAGGCGTATGACAATGCCCGTACCTCCCCTGGACGAAGCTCTGTATCGGTCCATTCAGAAAGGGCACCACCACCTTCATTTCGGCGAATCATGTCCTTTTCCAAGAGTTTCTTATCCAAGGGGCTTTTTATGAGCTCCAGAACCTACTTTCCAGGGGCACCAAATGCCAGGGACACTACAGCTGATGTGCCTCCCACCCTGGTGAGGCCCTAAATCGATCTTTTTGGTGAAGGAACATCACAGGGCTTCATTCGAGGCTCCCGTCCTTTACTTTCAACTGGTGCGAAATTTCAGAGACACCGTAAAGCGCCCGTAACACCCTCATGGTCAAGAGACCTTAAATTTCTGGGGCGTTACAATGTCTGTTTCTCCCCTAATACAATCTAGGATTGGGGTTTCGTAGAGTTAGACAACAGAAGATTATTTCAAGGATTTATCATCTGTTTTAAAAAGCACAAATTTCAGGAGTGCCACCTAAAGTCCCGAAACATTTAATGCAACCATGAACGAGATTACAGGAGTGCCACAATGTCCGTGCAACACCTTGGCGAAATTCTGCAGACTGGCCTGGATCAGCATGAATACAAGGGTTGCTCACCCCTCCCTTCGGTCCGCTTATAAATTTTGGCTGCGTGGATGGCTCCTGACAGAAATTTAGAGATCAGCGCATACAATGGGTTAAACAAAACGGGTAGATTTATCACCAGTGAGCAGATATGGCCGAAGAATCTTCTCTCCCACTCAGGCCATGGGTAGTGGCTGCACAGTGACAGGAGTAACAGGGTAACCCTTACTCTAATTTGCAGTTTTTGATAACGTCAACATGCTAATTTAAGATATACGGAATTCAGATTTTCCTGTTGGGCTGCCCACGGACAACAGCAGAGGCGTCTTCGGTTTGTCCGCCGGGAGCAGCAGTGATGTATTCGGTTTGTCCGTCGAGAGCAGCAGTGATGTATACGGTTTGTCCGCCGAGAATAGCAGTGGTGTATTCCAAGATAAATGTGGGCTTCCGAATGCAGGATAATTCCGAGTATCGGCGGCACTTGGTATTTGATTTCCACGTTTGTTGAGCCCATGGAGCCCATATTACTTCCGTATCAGTGCACATACATTGTTCGGTGTTGATTTCAGCGATATCCGTACTCCTCCACGGCAGTCAAAACGTTCACCGCAAGCTCTAACAATCTCCGTGACGCAAGCCTATTATACATCGCCCAGGGAATGGCAGTGATAGCGTAATGACCAGGGCGCTCGACTCTAACTCAGTCAGTCCTGGCTTTGAGGGGTGGTCACAGCCCTGCCGTACTTTACATGATGCACACATGATACATGAGAAAGGTGCCATCCCTAAATGACCCTCGCAGCTCGTGGGAAGTAGGCCTCTTGCATTTTTATACGATATTTAAAGGATTCTGCTATGCATGGCCAAGTCGTGTGTCTTAACCAATGACTATTTTTTCCTTGTGCTTCAGCGCGATATAGTCATGGGCGCGGCAGAGGGCGTGTGACATTTTTATGACTTCATTCAGTTCTGGGTTACTTCATATTACGCGGCTCAAAATAGTCTTACCAAGTTCACGTGTGCCTAGCTCAGCAACGAGGGGCAGCGACATCTTAAACAACGACATCTTAAAAACGAAATTGCTGTAAGCTGAGTTCACAGTTTAGGAGCAATTCCGAAGTGTGGTCTTTGGCGGTCGCGTGCGTACAGCGATCACCATGTTTTGACCACGCTGGGTGCCGACGGCAAAATGGATGCGCAGCAGCTTAGTTGGTGGCGGCGAGCTGCCATTCACACTGGGCTGGTGCGTAGTCGGGGCTCACGCTCGGCTGGACGCTCGCGCGCTGGGCAACCGCGGGCTGGGCAGCGATGCGCTGGGTGGTCGGGGCTAATCGGCTGCGGGCTGGGCGGCTGCGGGCTGGCCGGCGGAGCGCTGGGCGGCCGCGGGCTGGCCGGCGGAGCGCTGGGTGGCCGCGGGATGGACGGCGGAGCGCTGGGCGTCCGCGGGCTGGCCGGCGGAGCGCTGGGCGGCCGCGGGCTGGCCGGCGGAGCGCTGGGCGGCGCGAACTGTACGGTGGAGCGTTGGACGGCTGCGGGTTGGACGGCTGCGGGCTGGACGGCTGCGGGTTGGACGGCTGTGGGCTGGACGGCTGCGGGCTGGACGGCGCGGGCTGGACGGCTGCGGGCTGGACGGCCGCGGGCTGGACGGCTGCGGGCTGGGCGGCGGGGCGTTGGAGGACCGCGGATTGAACGGCTGCGGGTTGGGTGGCCGCTGGCAAATGCACCCTGATGTCTACTGCTTCAGTGCTCATACGCTGCAAGAAACTATTCTTAGTTTTCCCACCACATTGTAATTGTTGGTAAACTTGTGTAGGTTATAAAATTGTGCTTAAGAAACTTGTACAATTGTCAAAAAATACGCAGAAGCGCCAGTCTCAGTATGGAAAGGTTCACATGTATTTGTGGATATCTGCTACCTTAAAATTAACAACAGATGTCAGATGTATACACTAGGTTTGTGAAAACCAGGTTTTAATAGCTTTCAAAACGTCGTTCTGTGCTGGTACCACAACCGCTGATTGTGCACACTGAAGGATATTTTCAAATTAATACATGCATATTGGCCCCTTGGTGGCCGGTGCTCAGCCCTTCACGAGCCTCTATCTCCTACGCGCCTGGACCTAGGTGATAACGATCCATTTATGGCTCTTTTCTGGCACTGCTTGTCTGGAAGTTTTGTGGTCAACATTATTTCTACTGAAGTGTTGCCTTCGAAACTGCTCTGTCAACGGTAACAATGCTTACCCTGATAATTTTGATGGCATTTCACGCCGAGAATATTTCAAAGCTTAACAGTGTGTTGATAGTGCCAGCAACTAGTGTATAGCTTGAATTTGAACACCTATGCATGTTTGCTGCGCTATAGAACTGGCGCGCTACCAGGCTGTTCATCTGACGCTGATCAGTTGAGGCTGATCGAGAACTTGCTAAACTGGTGCAGTGAAATGAATATAAAACAGAATATTTAAACTCCAACGCAGACTGTTGTCAGGTGGATGTTTAAATTGGTTGTTTTATTTCATGATACAGTCGAGTACGCATAACCTCACAGTGTCATAGCACAAGTCTTACAATGGGTAAATGAGTTGATAGAATTCCCCAATGCACTTGATTTAATAATTTGTTCATGCATAATACCACATCCTCCTGTCGGTCCGGTTGGCTAAACCAGCGTCAAATAACATCAGTTCAATTCCCCCACCCCCCATCCCCACCCTCACCCCCCACCCCCGCTATACTGACATGAATCTTTCAATGTTTTTTCTGAACCAGCAAAGCATACGAGCAGCAAAAGAACAGTCGTCCAATGAAGTGCAGCAGATTTCTGTGCTGCTGGTATTCGAGCATTAGGTATCTTAACACAGCAGCATCAATTTAATCCCCACAATCACATCAGCTTTTAATCGTTTGCCACTCCTCATTACAACAATTTGCAACTGACCAATTTTTTCTTAATCTTGTCATCAGGGACATAGATCAAGATGGCTAAAATCCAAGGATTAATTAGGATTTGGGAAGAGGTCAGGTCAGCTTTATTGGAACAGCCTTCCCAATCAATTTAGAAAGCGACGCGCCTGCTAACTGACATGTCGGCATACCAGTCGGCAAATGATGGCAGGTATGCTAACAAGATGCTTGGAGCGGACAGAATTCTGTGCCAAATAGCATTGTAGGCCTCCCCATTTAATGCAATTTTTCCGCCTTATTTAACCCCGAAAACACGATCCACCATCATATTTGGTCATATTCTGTGACCTTGCTAATTTTGTGTCATAGTACACAACAGTATGCCTCCCACGCTGTCATATTTACGAAGCACTCTCAACCGTGCAGATACCCCAACACGCTGCGTCTTCAATGCTTACCGCTCGGGGCTATTTTCAAAATGGCGGCTGTGTTTGGATCCGTCGCAACGCAGATGTCATCACCAACGGATGTAATCACCTAAGTTGTTGACATTCCTCAAAAGCCCAAAAGTTAACCAATGCAATGTAAATGGCATATAGCGCTGTAGCGAGTGATCTTGAGAACGGCTATCTCCGTTCAACAGCTCACGGTGCTCGGCACGGCCCGTCCTGCCTCTGACGTCACCTGACCTTATGCGCGGCCATTGCTACCGGCCACGGACAATTCTAATCAGGGGCACATAGCGAGAGGCTGAGGCGACTCGAATCCACTACGTGACTGGTGGGTGAATTGGAAGGCAGGGGTTGCAAGGAACTGAAGGACGTATAATGCAGTCAAATGCCTCGAAAGTGTATTGAGAACCAGTGATATATGCTGTGAGAAATCTAAAGGAATTTACTCGTAGGCAGTGCATGGTTGCCAAACAAGTACCTCATAACCGTCAGATGGTTGGAACTACTGAAAACGCCTTCTAGCGCTACGGTGTCTAAAGATAGGAAAATATATATAACAAGCGGGTTTCAAACACCAATACCTGGTCAAATCCAGGCCATGGCTGACAGCGAACGCAACTCCGGGAGAATCGTCGAATAGGATGCGACAGCGTAGTGTCTTAGAGCCTTAAAAGAGAAGTCATACGACTTCGGTGTAACTTCTTTGACAGCATAACCCCGAAAATTGCATCACACTTATAACGGTGACCTGTGGTCAGATATGAAGGTCAGATCAAGGTCAACACCAAACTGCTGTATTGTTGGTAAATTTGCTGAAGGTGGTCGTTCTGAACGTGACGCTTGGATGGCAGTTTTCGAATTCATGTGCTAGAACAACGTCAACAGATGCCTTAAGTTGGCTGCATAAAAATCATGGGGGCCACTGGCATAAACGACCGCGATCAGAATTTTGTGTTGAGGAGCATGTCTCCTGCGTTAGTACTTAACGCAGATTGCA
Organism: Pollicipes pollicipes; assembly: GCF_011947565.3. Taxonomy (NCBI): domain Eukaryota; kingdom Metazoa; phylum Arthropoda; class Thecostraca; order Pollicipedomorpha; family Pollicipedidae; genus Pollicipes; species Pollicipes pollicipes. The sequence goes on from NW_023596576.1 coordinate 51,873,956, forward strand.
AACACAGTTATCAAAATAATCCAGAAAATTGTTTGACATTTCTTCCTTCCAAAGGTCAAATAACGTCGCTGACCTTATACAAACACCACAAAATAGAACACAAGTGGATTATCATGCAGCTCTACACCGTTTGTGTATTTGTTGTATCTAGTTCTCTTACTTTTTTAGATTGTAGCGGTCAAATTGATTTCCTACGCCTGCCCACTCCACGTCCGTGCGCGTCGCATTCAACCTGCCACTTGGGCGCACGTTTAAGTTGTCAACATGTAAGTAGGATTAGCCCGGTCTGCAACTTCAACCGTGACTATCAAGTTGTAGGCTTTTCATCGCTGGTATTGTGCTATTTTGAACTCCTCTCTGGTATTTTTTCTAAGGTATTGTAGTATTCTTTTTAGGGAGAAACCGCATTACAGCAGTGTCAGTTGACCTGGCGTCATGCTTTTGCTTGGCTACCCCAATCATTCAAGGCACAAATATATATTTTCGTCATTACGAGCCTCGCGCAGAAGGAAAGCTGCAGGTTTGAAAACTTGCTTTCTCTGACTACCCAATGAAAATGACTTCCTTTTTAAAAGTGTCCACCTGTCGCACAAAAAACATTTTAGCATGTGACGTACAAAACACAATAGGAGAATCGAGATAATACCATGAGATGCATGCCGCTCTTGCTTTTATGACGGATTTTGCGTTCCACCTTCGAATGATGTTAAATGTGCGCTGTGGGCCTGGCTCTTAAACCATTATGTTCTCCGGGGCAGAGGCCCAAACTGGGTTGCGCGTCATGTTTAACACGTACCCGGGTGTCTGGTTGAGTAATCTTAACTCGGTTGTAGGGGAGGGGAGGGGTACAATTTGGCCCTCCTTAGATGTCGACATCGATGAAATTTGGAGACACCAAATTAACAGGGTATGATGGCTTGTACGAAAACCCGCTTATGTCACAATTTGGGGTTCGTAGGTCCATAACCTTTGGGTAAAAGAGGGTACAACAACGTCAAACTCCAGATCGTTGTTCCTCAGTGCCCTCAGACCTCCTCATCCAACCGCCTTGAACCAAGATACTTGTTCATTACAAAAGGTCACCGGTTTTCTTTCAGGGTCAGCGGCCTTTTCTGAACTTTAGATGGTCGTGGTTGTCAAAACCCACTAAATTGCTTTTGTCATACCATACGAAAAAGTTTCATGAATTACGCTAGGCGGTATGTCACCAACAACAAAATGTTCAGCTGGATCATTTTAGGTCAGCAACCTACTCTAAGCCGTAAGAAATCCATGAAATATATCTGTTGTGTTCCCTGTTATCCATCAATTAAGAATAATAACCAGAAATCCACCCCATAAAAAGTGCGCCCCTGAAAAATACACCTGGCTTTTGACTTCGGTTTGACCATATTGGGCCCTAGGTGATTTCGTTATCGCGTTACATTGAACGATTCTTTAGAAATTGCCTTCTCTGACGACCACCGCCTGACTAATCTGCCATAGGTCAGTGACATGACAAGATACATATATTTTTATACCAAAACCTTTGCGGGTCAGTTGCCAACAGCTATGCAAAGTTTGATGTTGCCACGCTGCGTCATTCGGAAATCCTTCTGGAAGAACATTCGGACACACTGACCCCCCCCCCCCCCCCGAGTGCGTGGCAAACCCTGCTCGCCATGAAGAACAATTTTCGGACCTGGAAGTGTTTCCGTAGCCACCTACATAGTTCAAGGCGTATGACAGAATCAGTATCAGTAATAACATGCACTCGAGCGGGGGATGAAATTGATTCCCGAGGGTTTTTTCCAAAACGGTTTCCGAACGGTGCGGCTTAAACGCGCCAAATTTTGCATGGCTGTAGACAATTAAATATCAGATCGCTTAATATGAAAAATTGCATGTACATGGCAAGGTCGCTTACCTATGGCTGGTCAAAGTCAGACCATGGGTCCAGCAAAGGCAATTTCTAGAGAATCGTTTAATCTGAAGCAAAACAGGGTGTTTGACGAAGCCATACATCTCTGAGATGCTTTCTTAAGCAGCACAATGGCTGAATGAGCAAATCACATTGACCTAAGTTCAGGTATGAAGGTCAGACCAAGGTGAAAAACAATCCGTTTTTTACTCTGGGGCCTGCTGTATGGAATAGTTGCTGGTGCTCATTTCGAATTTACTGATAGCAAGAACCTCATTATACATCTTCCTTGACTTGCACGAGGTCAGAATAGGTCGTTGACCTAAGATGACCAAGGTCAACATTTCGTTCTAGGAACATACTGCCTAGCGTAATTTTGTCGCTTATTCAAATGCCAAACTCAGAGCAGTATTGTATGATTTTGTCACCACGACCTTGAAAAGGTAAAACAAGATCACTGACCTCAAATGAGCTTGTGACCTTTTGCTTAGAAACAGTTTTCTAGGTTCTGGGGGCACTTTGGAGACCAGCCTGGAATTCGAAATTATTTGACCCTATTTGACCTGAAGATCATAAACTAGGCAGCTCAAACTTTGACCCAAGTAAGTCCATCTACAGGTCAACACACCCTGTATATTTGGTGTTTCTAGCTTTCTTAGTTCCCGAGATCTTAAGGGGTCAAATTGACCGCGCCCCCACCCGAGCGAAGGATACCTAGCCGGCCAACCGGGCGCGTTTACAGGTAAATGCCAGTTGGTTGTACAGTTGGTTGCAAAAAACAGTTGGACACCAGAAAGCATGTCGCACTATCCGCGACATTCCTGAGGATTGAAAGACGTTTCCTGTACTGTTTTTCAGTGTTTGTGTATGTGCCAACCACAGCATAATTCTAGCGCATTGCGCGACCAGTCAAAGTAAACACTTAAGCATTTTGCTAACGTGCCGTTCCTCAGACAAGATGAGGCATCGATATAGCATTTGTATTCCGTTCAGGTCAACATGTTTAGGTCCCATGATTAAATGCTGGGAAACATTATATCACAATCACAATCGAATCTATATTAACGCCGTTTGTAACTGTCAAATCAACGGACACTGCAAGATCAGCTAGCTAAAATCATTATCATACAGCCATATCGTGCATATCAATAAAATACAACGTACAAAAAGTCACCATCATCACGCTATCGATCACGCGGCAGGAAGTACACCCCAGAAGGAAATACACTTTAAATTTGTCTCCAAGGAACATTCTGAACTGTCAAGGCACCTTTTTACAGGTACCGTTGAGGTTGGTAGATGGAAGAAGCCATCCCACAATAAACGCTGTCGGTGCGCTTGTCTGGAATGAAACAATCTCTACTACAGACGACTGACTTCACTAGGCCAACAAAAGCCGTTTATGCTCCGAGTCTAAATGGTATGACCTCCCCCACCAGCAGCTAATAACACTGCCAACGGATCACTTCTTCCAGGCTCTGAACGCCACGACGCCTCCGGCAGACAGCTGACACCATCGTCGATTAACGGTGCGCAACATGTCCGACATCCCGCCGGCAAAGAAGCAAAATCCGCTTTTCACATTGTCTTCATTGGCTCTGCAAACGATGGGAGTTGTCAGGGTCTTAAACTAGTTTTTGCTTTCCGCTTTACGTAGGTCTGAGTTTGAGCGAAGTTGTGATATATCGCAATGCAAAGCAACAGCCGAACTATTCATTTTAGCTGCTTGCCGGCTGCATTCTGCAAACAGCCACGAGACTACCCTGTGTTTGCACGGTTACCTCCCTTCCAGGCGCCTCACATACACACCTGAAAACGGCTCTGACATTAGGACTATCAGCGTTGTGTGATATGAATTCAGCTACAATCACGTGTTCCAGAAAAAATCTGAAAAAGATCCACCTCTGCCTAATGTTGTAATCTAAGTCTAAGTCTGAGCCGGCCAGTTCCATATTGATTTCGTCAGAGTTCTAAGCTGGATGTTGGCATACTGGGTCTGAGTGATCGGCTATGATCCTTTTCCGACTCTGTGTTGAATGCTTGAGGTCTTTTTACACAATAGTCGTGCAAGTGTCAGAGACGTGGTTTCAGTCTATCAACGAAATGTTTTCTCTTTGTTCGTGTATCGTGTTGCTTGCCTTTCTGTGTTTAGTCATCAAAAGCATGTCACTAAATCAAAGACCATAGATAACACATCTGATGTGTATTCGAGTTGCAAATATTGCTTGTTCGATGGGTCAGGCACATGCCCACGACATGTGGCTGAGTCCTGTTGAGACTGGTTCTGTAAGCTGAATTCCATCTCAGTTCCCAAGATTTTCTAAGCGTTAGCGCTCGACTCTGGTTCACGCGCGTTTTGGTTAGTGTGCATCTGAGCTCATGTCCACTGTTTTCAATTACTGCATCTTTTAAAGATTTTACTCGAACCTTTCGCATGAATGAATTTTTAGGACCAGACCTCATGTAAACCAGTGTTTATAGTGTGGGCCTCGACTCCCTATCACCCGATCGTGCATTCCAGGTCTACGGCAGTATTTGGTGGTGATAGTTTAAGGTGTCATATTGATCGGCACGGTCCACCCTTGTCTTTAACATCACCTAACCTTTTAGCGTGCCCGCTTCCAGCGGCCATATGCCCATACCTGTCAAGGTAAAAAGGAAGTGTAAAAAGACTCCAACCCACCGCACCACGGGTGGGTGGATCGGAAGCCATACGCTCTAGCCAACTGAGCTATCGGACGAGCCCGAGGGTGCAACTCTGAGAATGAGTGTCTCAGAATTACATTAGTTCAGACTCTGTTGCCGGTCCGGTAGGACACAAAGCTGTGTTTGGTCTAGAGATGTCAATCATCTGAATGTATCCAAAACTTGTTGAGCTCTGCTTCTTTCCAATGGACGGCTTAGTGGGCAACGTACTTGCGGCCACTTCCGTAGACTTAGTTTTCTGTGGAGACCTCGGCAAAACAATGATGTCAGCCACCGCGCCATGACACATTTCATGTAAAAGCCAATTAAGCTGGTGCTATCACATCGCGGGCGGGTGGATTCGACATTCATTTGGACCGCGACAGCAATATCCGTACTCACAACAGATATACGGCTTCCCGAGCCGTGCCAAAGCCATACAGAGCTTTGCAGTAGTACGAGCCGAGCTCTGTTTTCTCCAGATGAGTCCTCCAGAAAAGGGGGTCTCTCTCCGGCCGACGCAGCTGGTAACACGCAAGCCTCTTGGTATACTCTGTGGAACACAAAATAAACGCGCTTTTACAAGCTGAAGCCCAGCTGGAAGCTTAGTGAAGCTAGGGAATGGCACCGGCGCAATAGCAAATGCAGGGGAAGGGCATTTTGTTCATCCCCCACCCACACATTCAGAGCCAAGAGTATCAACAATATCAATCAATGAACACGCAAGCAGTCATGGCTTTTGCTTACTGGAAAAACGAAAACTGCCAGGAATGCGTTAGTTTGCTGGAAGTCGAACTGGGTGACAAAAAAGAACGAGCAGGGAAACACTCAATAATGTTGATTCTTTTATGAGCCTCAATCTGGAACATATTTATGGGAGTATATGGATGTATGACATATTTCACCAATTGTCATCACAATTATACATATGAACAACGTACCCTTTACACAGAGGGTGGCCGGTTTGGGGGTTTATTTGAAAGAAGCAAGACACAGATAGGCATGACTTTATGTACATGCAACAGACTGAGCATAAGTAAAAGCAAAGATGAAAAAGTAGGTGACCCTCGCCAGTTTTCGCCACAGGATGCAACTGTTCTAAAAATGAGTAGGTAGGAGATCCTCGCCATTTTTCGCTGTGCAGGTTGGCTACATTGGAGATTAATAGGCAAGCGGCCTCTGCTGTGTTCGTCGAGAAAAAGGGAAATAAAATATGTGCATCAAAACAGTAAAGTAGGTAACACTAATAGCAAGATAATAACAAGCATAGTTCCCAATGTCATTTTAAAGGACGATGTATGCATGTTTGCATGTTTTTGCATGTTTGCATGATGATGATGATGTTTTTGTCTGGTGGGCATAACAGGGCACAAAATGAGTTGAAAAAACAGCTAGAGGCGAAAAGCTGAAATGCATTAAAAATATTAGCGTTCAGGGGACAAACCAGGCTAAACACTGCTCATACGCACACAAAGGGTTTAAAACGGGCCACGTGTAAGCTGTTAAATCGAAAATATAGGTGGGTTGGTCAGTGCGTTAGGCTGTACGGCATCACGCCTCCCCTAAAGCCCGAGCGGCTGGATGCGCCACGGCATCGGTGCATTATCATGGCCCTTGCCCCCCCCCCCCCTCCCCCAGCCCACGTCGGCAGTTTCGGGCAACTAGTGCTAGCTTTGGTGTAAAAATGTGTTTCGCTTGTCACCTCGGGTGGCTTTGGGTTCACATCACGCGCTGAGCCATATTTGTTGCGTGTGCCCGGAACCCACCACTCAAGGCGCGCCGATCCGTTAGTGGGAGGACCCTTGCTCCTTAAAGAGAATATCACGCTTGTTTGTACTCTTCCCTTATTGTTGCATCAGACGCGCACGATTTGATTCATAGCCTCAGTTGCTCGAAATCCTTCAGAAGAGCTTATAATTGCTAATTACTTTTTCCTTGCAAAATTCCCCAGCCCACCATGAACGTAAGGTATTTCATTTGCCTTAGTTTTTCAACGTGTGCTTTGTGTAATGTTTGCGGCACACCTATGAGTCAAAATGTTTCTGTAATGAATGCTACCAAAGCTTAATGCATTCTGTTTAAAGGGGAATGTTCCACATTCATACGCTTTTTAACTGGAATAATCATTTTTAAGACCTTTCGGTGCTGTACATAATTTTGCCTTTTTAAGACCTAAGCCCACCCCCCTCCCCCTAGTTTCTGAGCTACATGCCCGTGAAAATGGGGAAAGGTATATTGAAGAGAGTATTTCTAAGTCACATTTGCATTCGTGACATCATAAAAATGCCATTAAAATCTGCAATTTCATAAGCCATGCAGCCATCAAGGTCAACGTCTAATTTTCGAGGCATTCATGTCTGGCGTTCGTGAGCGCGATTTCAAGATATACCGGCCGTCAATTGGCTCTCAATCAATGATGTGCAAGGCCCGATAGCAATCAAACCATGGCGCATTGAGGAGCATATTTACTTAACAGAGAATTGGGATATCTAGGGCAGTCTTTTCCACTTAAAAAGTATATCAACAGGGATAAAGGAGCTTGCATCATCATAATTGATGCTCGCTTTAATATCTTCAAAAATGAAACATTCCTTTTATCAAACACTGCGTAAATGCCGCTACTATCGCACGAATCACAAAGCTCTTTTATTCGCACCAGTAGAACTGCGCAAGGTCATTGTCTTTACGAAGGCAGTCACGACTACAAGGAAAAACGCAGTACTGGGCAATGATTTTAAAAACCGTAAGCAACGTGATTCGGACCAAAAAATAACTAAACCTGATATGCTTATTATGTCTTGACGATGCTGCAGTGGCACTACTCAGTGCTATTGTTAAGGGTAACTAGTCCTGATATTTCCAAGAATAGTTTGCGAAATATACCCACAAAAGTAGGACACTCCGTTTAAACCTGCTTCCGTCCGGGCTTTTTCACGCTCAATATGTCGAGGACTCCAATCCCCCCCCCCCCCCCTTTACTCTTAAGATCTTGGACGTTTTTGTAACAGGAACTTGGGCGTGGACTCAAACGATTTCTAGTTACGCGATTTACCCTGTATGCACTGCATACTCAAAATTTTGCCACCACAGTATGCAACAGAGCTAACGGAAGGGGCGTTAAATGTAACGTAAATGAGGCATGCATAGCAGTATCAAATGTTACCTTGAGATGCACTAGCCCATTCAGATTATTTGGAAGGCCAAGACATTATAAGTGTTGAAAACATTCCAGATCGAACGGCGACGATGCCAGAAACATCCTGTTCCTTGATTCTGATCAACAAATATTTCATGTTGAAGTTATTACCGAGCGTTTGTTATACAGGTAACAGCTTAATTTACTCTGCGCGTGACCTGAATAGTAAGACACGTGTCAAGGATCCACGCATTTGTGTTGCATATGCGTAGCCTGGTTCTAAACACGGGGACAGACTGGCCCCATCATGTGTCACTAAATTCATCTTCGACACTCACATGGGTGTAATTTTGCACTAGGATGCCTTTGCTGTTGAACCAGACTCTTTTTATTCCCTAATAAACATACTTCACACCAACCGTACCAAGTTGTATAAATGAAGCCAAAATGCCCCCTCTAAAATGCAGTCAGACAAATCAATCAAACACAACTTTGATAGTCTCTAAAACAATCCTAGTGTGCATTGCAAAACCGGTTCTGGTCACATTTTGTCATCGCATGCTCTAGATCCACATGTCGCGTCTCTGACAGCAGTGATTTGTAACGTGGACGGGCTACCCACGCTAGTGGTAGGCTGCTGTGCACGACGCCTGCGATCCATACCGAGTTTTGGAGCGGCACAGAGTCGAGCAACGCTAGCCCCAGCCGCATTCCGAGATCAGTCTAATATATGTCAACTCTCGCCTTTATGGAACATCACAGGCGTCACAATAGTCCCGTTCACATCGCAAAAATTATCCAGTCGCTGTCTGGAGTTCTGTCGCTGTTTGGGCTCAAGGGCGCGTCGACAGCCGTTGTCATTTGCGCTCAAACTTTGACTGTGCAGAACTATGTCGTGATATCAAATAAGGTCGCTGTTTTGGGTGTCCAAAGCGTGTCATATCAAATAAAATCGTTGCTGTAGGTTCCAAAGCGTGTCCAAAAATCGCAAGCTGTGCAAAATGAACGATCGCAACACGCAGCGTGCAAAGCAAGTACGCTAGGGAGCTTTCAACCAGAGTCTTGCGGCATTAGAAGATGTCGTAAAGATGAGTACATGATCGTGAAGTCAGTGTTGTTTAGAAATGCAAGGACTGCTGCCACGTCGATGGCGGCGTCCTCGCCTATTAGTGAACGCAGGGGCGATCTATGTTGGCTATGTACAAGTCTTGGCGTCTCGTACTTGGCATGGTGACTTTGCGATGTCCATGGCACTACTCTGCACGGGTGTCCAACCATCACTGCTAATGAAAAACAAACATGCATACAAGTATGCCGAGCAGCGTGATGCCTTAACCTGATATAGCGTTTTCCAGAATGGTTTTGAAAGTGGATAATTGCTAAGTCGGCTCCACGGGTGATGCGAGCTTGCACCTCCCCTAGTGGGGGCGATCCTGTGTTCTGGACGTATAAAAAGCCGGAGACAAGTAGAGCCGGGATGGCGCGGATCGTAAGAACGACGGTCAGTTGGCGCAGGGTGAGCCGCGATCAGTAATCATGGAGGACACATGCAGAACACGAGCAGGTACGCTCCATTTCTGCATCGTTTCCCCTTAATCTACGCGTGAAGCGTACTGGTGACGCGCACTGCTAAACCTCTGTTGCAGAATAGACCCCAGGTCCCCGGTTGCACCCGTTTGCGATATCATCGAGACTGATGGGACTTTGCCGAGCACACGGGATGGATGTCGGGATCCCACCGCTGCCACCACACTGACCGACTTCGTTGTTGGCCATCCGCGCGCCGATGGCGTAGTGGCGGCCGTACATGTAGATCGCGCCGTCGCCCGGACAGGTCATGGCGTCCCCACGACGGGTCAGACGGCCGATGGCCAGCTCCACACAGCGGTAATACCCGTCCACCCTGCAGCGGGCGCGATGTTACCAACGCTGCATCAGATCAGCGTCGTCGCAGGTCATAAGCAGGGCTGTACACTCATAGAACAACGATAAAGCTATACACAGTGTCATACCTGACAACCAGTGTCATACATGGGCTATCTTCTCGTCATTGCATCTGTGGTTCCATGTGTGTGTTCTATATACATATCTATGTCGCCCTTTGCGAGGACAGCAAAAAGTCGTAAAATCCATTTACAAGAAATACAAATGTCTGACACAGAACGGATAAGCAAAACGTTTTCATTCATTTCTAGACTCGATGTTCACATGCATCGCTTACTATGCAAGTCGCGGAACCACGGAACATACGACGAAGCAGCTTGCAGGGTCAGTGTTAAGGATATAAGGAGATGGAACTAAAAGATCGCTTTCATGAAAATGCCTGCTGAAACACATTGCATGACACGCGTTGAGATGTGAGACATTACATGATTTCTTAGTAATTCTTTTACAATCTGTAAATCTCGCGTTTATGATAATGCGATGCCATAAATAATGTGATGCCCCACATAGCAAAAAATCGAGCCAAGCATGATATATAATAAAAAAGCTCACTGGTGACTATGATATCCTTTTCAGTGAAAAGGACTGTTTTTGACAGCCAACTTTCACAATATTGTAGATATGGACTTCAATTGTCATTGTTAAATCACATCATGTAGCGTTTTGATGACGGCAAAGTCACTGCCAGACTGGCAGCGCCAGAACTGCTACTGTAGTGAAGTGGGTTGGCTCACCTATCGCATTTCAACTCGCCACAAGGTGACTTGTTCATTTCTGCGCATAAACTGAACCTGCGGCCGTTATGTGTGCTTGTTTCGACCGTTTCCCGTGTTTTTTTAGTGTGTTCCTTCGGGATGACATGTTTGTTTTTACTTACATTTGCGTGCTCGGTTACGGCGCTCTTCTTAAGTTGTGCGATTCCTGGCCTCATTTCCGTCGTAAGTAGTAGAATTGCCCAAATGCCTGCACTATACATCAAAAGCGCGGTTCGTGCTCGAAATCTACATTTCACTCATCAAGCTGCTTGAAAGCCAATGGCTCTTCGTTGATGCAGCGATGCGCGCTTATGTGAGCACGCACCCGGGTGGCCGGTTGGATGCCCTTCGCTCGGATGGAGTCGATTTGAACCCTCCCCCCTCCCCCCGGAGATCTCAGAAGCTAAGAAATTTTGAGACACAGAATTCACAGGTATGTTGACCTATAGGTAGACTCATTTGTGTCAGAGTCTTAGGTTTCTAGCTCATAATCGTTGTGTTGAATAAGGCCGAACAAGGTTAAATTCCGGGATGGTGTTCAAAGTGCCCCAAAACCTAGACACCTGTTCTAAGTAAAAGCTACTGGTGCCCATGTAAGGCCAGTTACCTTGCTTGACATTTCGATGGTCATGGTGACCAAAATCATACAGGACAGCTTTGAGTTATGCATTTGAATAGGCGTCAAAGATTACGCTAGGCAGCATGTTCCTAAAACAAAACGTTGACCCTGGTCATTCAGGTCATTGAACTACTCTAACATTTAACACGCGCGCGGGTGAAGGGTCAAATTGACCTCCCTCACCGAAGGGTTTTCCAGAATCGTTTCCGAACGACGCGGTGTAGCCGCACCAAATTTTGCATAGTTGTCGATAATGTAATAGCAAATCGTTTGACATAAAGAGTCAGATGCATCTTGTAAGGTCGCTGACCTATGGCAGGTCAAAGTCAAGCCATGGTTTCAGCGAGGGCAATTTCTAAGGAATTGTCTCATCTGATACAATAACGGAGTGTTTCACGAAGCCATACATCTCTGACATGGTTTCTTAGGCACCAAAAATATGGAATGAACAAAATACGTTGACCTAAGGTCAGGTATGCAGGTCAGACCAGGGTCACAACAAGCCTGATTTAAATCTCTAGGGCTTGATATGGGATAGTCTGTGGTGCCCATTCGAATTTATTGACAACAGGAACCGCATTAGACATCTTCCATTGACTTCTAAGAGGTCAAAAAGGTCATTGACCTAAGATGACCCGTGTCGACAGTTTATTTTAAAAACATACTGCCTAACGTGATCTTTGTCGCTTATTCAAATGCCAAACTCAGAGCAGTCTTGTATGGTTGTGGTCACCATGACCTTAAAAAGGTCAAATAAGGTCACTGACCTCACATGGGCTGAAGACCATGACCTAGGAAGCTCAAACTTTGACCTAAGTGAGTTCGCGTACAGGTTAATAACCCTGAAAATTAGGTGTATCTAGCTTTCTTAGCTCCCGAGATCTCATTGGGGTTCAAATCGACCCCCACACTCTAGCAAAGGGTATCTAGCCGGCCACCCGGACGCGTGTTGACAAGTCCATAGAAGATGTATAATGTGGTTTCTGTTATTAATGGTTTCGAAATGAACACCAAAGACTACCTGATGCAGCAAGGTCTAGAGCAATAAAACAAGTTGGGTTTTGTTCGGCCTTTTAATAGTTTTTATGCCTGACCCTAGGTTAAAGAGGTTTTTCAGTTAACTGTTGAGTTGCCTTAGGAACTATCTCAGGTATGTATGGCTTCGTCTCACCTTTCATTGTGGCATTATATTGAACGATTCCTTAGAAACTGTCTTCGCTGAATCCGTGGCCTGAATTTGACCTGCAATAGGTCGGTTACCTTACAAGGCACATATTTTTTGCATGCCAAAACATTTGCTAATAAATTGCCTACAGCTATGCAAAGTTTGGTGTTGCTGCGCCGCACCGTTTGGAAATCATTTCGGAAAAGCCTTTGGATGGGTTCAAATGGATCCTCACCCGAGGGCATGTTGCGCGCACTTCAAAAGACGCTGCAGACGAAAATTGGCAACGTCCTAGAATGGCAGCCATCTGTCTGCTTGTAATGTACGTGCTAGAATATCGGTAGATTCCAGAGTTGCTCTGAACACTACTGCGGACCGTGGGCAGAAATTGTATTGAAAATTCTTGAAAGGAGCTTGAAGAAGTTTGCCTGGATGGATTGCAGCATGTCAAACAAGTACCGCATAATTGTGAAATTAATGGAGCTTCTGGGAATTACGGTTGTAGAAAGAATTGAGAGTTATCTTTAAGGCAGCCTTCGAACACCACCATGTCAAAATCAGGCCATGGCCGTCAGCAAAGTTAATTCTGAGGGAATCGTTTCATAGGACCCGACAACGGTGTATTAGGAGAAGTCATGAGGCTTTGACTTTGTTTTCTTAAACAATCATGCTTTTGAAATGAGGCCCAAGACCAATGCAAGTGACCATATCATCTCCGACGGTCAAGATCAAGGTAAGGAAGCGCTGCATTACTGGTAAATTTATGGAAAGGGTAGTTTCTGATGCTTATTTCTAATGCCTGAACGGCAACTTCGTCTACAGGTACCAATTTTGACTGCATGAAAGTCGTGGGCAGCTAGAGTCATGCAATAATCCCTAATTAATGTGGACCCGTGTGCGTGCATGCGCACACGTGTGTGTGTGTGTGTGTGTGTGTGTGTGTGTGTGTGTGTGTGTGTGTGTGTGTGTGTGTGTGTGTGTGTGTGTGTGTGTGTGTGTGTGTGTGTGTGTGTGTGTGTGTGTGTGTGTGTGTGTGTGTTTTTGTGTGTGTGTGTGTGTGTGACTGTATTTGTGTGCGTTCCCCGTCGAAAAGACGGTATAAAAAGCAGCAGGCACCATTTGCACACAAAAAAACAAATTTCCAACACGAAACGGATCAGTAAAACCTATTTTATATATTCCAACTCAGTATGTCAAGGTATCGCTTAAAAAGGCAAACAATAGCACCACCTACCGTACGGTGAAGCAGTTTGCAGGTTAACTTTTCAGATTATTGGGGAAATGTGACAAAGAAACCGCTTCCGTGTAAGAGCGTACTGAAAATGTGCAAGGTCGAGGCATTTCCTGACTTCGCTACAGTTTGTCGCGAGGTACTTTTTTCAAAAAAGGCGTCCATGAATGTCATTGAATATGATAATATGATGTCATAAGAACCTATAAGACATGCACCAGCTATGTTGTCGGCGTAGTACGTGTGGTGTAAGCGGAAAGTATGAATGTGCGGTAGGACTTATCCATTTAATGCAATTCGTCACAATGTGTTATTGTGGGCAGTGTTATGCCACAGCAAAAACAAAATCAAAGTGTTGCAGCTGTCTTGAGCCGCATCCTTGCATGCATCTGTTCACTCATGGACGCTGACGCCACGGCGCGCGTCTTTGGTGCGACAGCTGCCCAGAAGGCCTCCGGGACTCTCTGCGGCATGCGCCTAAATGGCCCAACATTTCAGCACCTCAGAAAATTGTGAAACGAAGAACGCTATTTGTGCTGACGTTGTGAAGTGTTTTCAGTCGATTGACCTGAATATTCTCACGACGAAAGGATCCACCGTCGAGTGGCTCCTCGCTGAAAGGAGACGACGAGAGCGCCCCAGCGTCTCTTCTTCTGCAAACACTTGAGATATCAGGCAGCATGAAAAGCGGCGGAAAAGCGGAGATGAACGCTGGCGACAGGCTGACACGGCCGGATACTGTAACCAGCGGCCGGTTCAGTCACTAACGTCACCCACAGCCGCAGCACTTGGCTTGCTGTGGCAAGAGGCTTCAACAGTGTTCAGTTTAAAGCATACTTGACCGTAAATGTGTGCGCAACCAGTTTTGCGCTGATTGCAAACAAACAATTTGATGAACAGTTTCAGACCTGCTTGTGTGGCTGTGCAACGATACATCGGTCCGGCGTGACGACTTGTGACGCGCTGAACCGTTTGTGTTTGTTCAGCTTTACTTCTGGGGAGCACAGCTAGACTTTACTCAGGCAGAATACAGCGTGAATGTAGAATGTAGCGTTGGAAAATGTACCGTTTTTTTCGAAATCGCACGTGTAATAATTTGATAAAGTCGTAGTGCATGGAAGTCGTGTAGAAAAATAGCTCAACGTGGAAACGTCACTGCAATCATCAGCTGAAGGAAGAGGTGCTGTTATGGCTCGGTAAGTTCAAACTATGGTTGGTATCCACGCGGTTGATTGCAATCAATGTTTGATACGCGTTCGAAGCTGAATTATTCAGAGGCGCTGTTCGTTACGCTGCGACCATCCCAGCGGAATGAGCTCTTTGTACGCTTGCATTTTGCATAGGTCAATAGCGCTGACTTGAGCGGCGGAAACTTTATAAACATGGAGAAATGCTTCGCAATTATTGTTTTCAGCTGCCATGAGAGTTTTAAACATTAAATAAGCAAATATGATTCCGTTGTGTGCTCACTTGTGGTTTAAGAACCGCAACGCTTACTTCGCTAAACGCGATCAGGATTTCGGGCCATCTTTCTTTGGTGAGATAAGTTGCATTTGTGCGTCATGCAACATTTTGCATGGTGAGGGGGCACGCGGTTTAATGCCAAGGTCGTGCGCCTGCCGGCGAAGCTACGGCCCGAGCGAGTCTTACCGTCAGCTGACTGCAAATTGTGTCGCATCAGCGACCCGGCCCTGGAGGCCAGTCGTGTATTGGACGATGTATCTGTCCTAACACTGGACATAGTCTAATGGCTTTATCTAATGGCTTAATCAGAGGCACGATGCACATTTGTTTGGGAGCTGCTCCCTATTTTTTTCGAAACACATGAGAGTAGGTTGTTCGATCAGGCGGGGCACGTGTGCAACGCTGCAAGTCGACCACTATTTCACCTCCTCATTCGATTAACATCAGAAACGCAATATCTCAAACCCAGAAAAACCTCAAGACTGCGGGTCGGAAAGAGCTCCAAAGCTCGACCAACATATGTTGCCGCAGCAAGATGAGTCTACCCGATGCTGGCGGAAGGGAAAGGGGTATTTGCACCGGCAAAATTGGGTCATTGTGCCCAAGCCTCATGCAAAATAGCACGCAAATAATTGTTCTACCTGTTTTTTGGGGGCTTTTAAAGACTGCAGATCTTTGCAACCAGAACAGGTGGACACGTGCAGGCAGCTGTACAAGCATTTACTGAAAACCCAGCTGAGCGCTGCGCAGACGCATGAAATTTGTTGCATGGCTTGAAGAAAAAGACATTGCGCTTTCTTCATTAACTTACTTTGAAGCGTTTCTATAAGTTACTTCGCTGTCATATTTGGTAACGCACATGCATGTTAATACATTTGATGACTGACTATGTCTATACCCATACGCCTCTGATTAAGAGAAAAGGCTAGGCTGCATCGTAAATTGTCTGATACAACTCCACGATTCAGAGCTTCAGATGCTGGACAAATGCAAATGCATGTGTGATGGTTGAGTAGAGCCAAGGGTACGACCGTGGACGTAGCCACACCCCAAATGTCACTGGGGTTTTTTTGTTTTGCTGCCCTTTTTGTCAAAACAAAACTGAAAAAGTCCGATCGTATCCGGTGGTGGTATGGCCATAATTAGTAATTGATAGCGGCTAAATATGGTGAAGGAAATGTTACCCGTGCTGAGCTCTAAGTGAAATCGTCAGTAATCGAACAGAAGTTTGGCACATAATTTCAGTTTATACTCAGACAGTCACTGACGCTGAAATTATCAACAAAAAATGCCAATGGAAAATTGATAAGTCTGACCAAACATCGCCTTCTTAGAAAGTCAAGTCAGGTGCTCTGAAAAGATGGCCTGTGATGGCCTGTGATCTGGCCTAAGATCACCACATTAAGTATTTGAAGGAAACCATACATTTTGAATTCGTTCAAGGCTGCAACCAAGGAAATCTCCCAGCCCCAGTCCTTAATTTTTTTCCTTCAAGACCGCACATGACTCCCTCAGCTTCCTGACTTTTTACGATGAGTTTTCACCGAAATCCACCTCAACCCTTTCGCTCAAGGAAAAAAAACTGCAATCAATGTGTGAGAACTTTAAGAAACCAATCTTATCCTAGATGAAAAGAGAGCGATCATGTGTTTCTAAGGTTCTGATGTGAGGGAGACACCGTTCCATTTTGTTGTTTTTCCGAATTTTGGCATTTGGTGACCTATGACCTAATCCGAAGTCATCAAGAGAAAAGCCGCCTTTCAAATCACTTGTGACAAATGTATTGGTGATGATTTTTTAGGAAAATCTGCCTGGCATTTTCGGAACACGAAAATACCAGCAGATGATGTGATTGTATTGGGTCATGTCATGACTCAGGACCGCAACCTTAATCAGAGGCTAAGGAACGCTTCAAAAGGCGACGGTGTGAAAATCACATCTGTGAGTCGATTTTCTCCATGCATCGAGATAAAATGTAGCGAACATTCATCAGTATTCTGTCACTTTCGAAAGTGAGGGCCCCACGACACCCACGGACCCTCCCCGGCATCTCCACGCCTTTGACATCACTCATTACATAAGAAAGTCCTTGATACAACTGCCTATGCTGAACATATTGCAGTACATTTCATCGATATCCACTGCGTGCTCTAAAAGGTTGGAAATGTCAGCATTTGCGAAATATTTGAACAAAGGTGTTAACGATGTTTACACAACAGTGTCAACAACAGTGGGCAGTTAAAATTTCTTTGTAGGCCGCGCGAACCATGCATCGCTTACTTTAGATTGCCAAAACCTAAACGAAATGTTCCATATTTGAAGGCAGTGAAGCAAGCATCATATATGATGGCATCAGCTCACTTATAACTACTGGTATACTGTTAAGTGGAAAAGACTGTTATAGACAACACAGTTTCCCTGTCTAGTAAATATGCTTATCAATACGTCATTGGTTGCGTCATCGTGATTTGCAAAACATTTATTAAGAGCACAATTAACACCCGTTATATATGTAAATCGTGGTCACAAACGCCAGATATGAACGACTTGACAACAATTTTTTCTTGGCCTTGGTCGTTGCATGGCGAATGGAATGACAGAATTTGAATGATGTTATTATGGCGTCATGAATGTCTGCGTGACCTTGAAATAGTCTCCCTGAAAAAGTCTGCACATCTCTCCGGGCGTGTAGCTAAGAAACCAGCGGAAGTTTGAGCCTTAAGAAGGACATGTCTGTGAACTGCACGGATTGATCCCCAAGAGAGACATTTCAGTTCAAAACGTCATGCAAATGTGGAACACTCCCTTTGAATTAGATTAACTGGATATCGGAGCATGGCAGTGGTAGCAGCCGCGTCTAGCAAATCTGACGCGGAATGATGTTGCACGGGGCGCATCATTTCGCTTTATTACCATGACTGGAACCCCCGTAGCCTGTGGCAGCGGCGGCGTGACAACGGCGGCAATGGGGGTGGTGATTCAGTGGTGATAATGATAATGACGGTGGTGTGATGAAGTTGATGTTGATGGCTAAAATGGCTGGACTGGTGATATTCCCAGGCCGAAGCGTACACTTTTACCGGTTATATTCGCTTCCACAAAAGAGCATTGTTGGTACCTACCGTTCATTTAATCAATTTATTCATGTCATGCCTTCCTGTTCATAGCTGGCTGCTACCTGCCATTAGTAAGCTTTGTTTAAGACGCTACAATGTAGGATTGCAAAACATTTTACGGACGAACCAGCCAAAAACACATTGCGCACGCTGTTGGCGCACTTGTGAAGAACATTATACAAATGTATAACACCGTACTGTTTGGCTTATTCCTTGTAGAATAACTAGTAGAAAAGAGAGATAGATGCATTCGATTTTGCAGCCTCATTCGTCAAAATGAATATCAGCAGTAGCTTCAAAATTCAAAATTGCTTGTCGATCCTACTCGATTTTTAAGGTTCTTGTTTCAAACAGCGAGCCTCAGCTGTTACGAATCACCGACATTCAGGAGTAAAACAAGGAACAATTGCCAGTCATTACTACGATTTAGTGTATATACAACTAAGGATTAAGATGCGCGGAAAATGTGTGTACATGCAAACGGATTCATGTAAGCAGGCATCATTCGTTACGCATCTTTCTTACATGCAACTCACTTCAAGTGAGCAGGCATCACGCACCACGAAACACATGTATGCAAGCGGTTTCAATGAAACAGGGATTGCGCATCACGTGTTAGGCGTCACTGATGCATGCAAACGATTTTAAGCTTGCGCGCATCACGCTTGAAGGCAGTTATCACGTTCGCATAATGGGCCATGGAGAGCTCTGTACATTTAGATCTGATCGCAAACTTCTGTTATGAAAAGTCACCTATTTTCCTGCCTGGATGGTTTTGTGCGCTGCAGATGACTTCGAGCTATAAAAGGGGTATTGGGTCCGTACCTCCATGGAATTCAGCCCGACTGTGTTTTGACAGAAAAGGGTCGCCGAGGGGGGGGAGCATTCTCTGTTTTGTTACCAGCGTCTCGCAGGTACTGATGATATCCCAAAGGAAAAGGGTGCATGAACTCCCCAACACACACTATGTACCTTCCATGTGTTTCACACAGTTTGCACTTAACTTCGTTAACCACATTGTTTGCGTGCAAACTTTTTGAAATTCAGACTTGCATCAAAGACGGCTATTCTCCAACGTGCACTTAGGCTTCGAGACAAATATTTCACCAGAGACTTTTTGGCTTATGATCGTTTTTCGTAGGTATGCGTACGCACAGGTCTAGTTTTCAAACGATATGTTTAATTTTCCAAAGCAAGTGCTCGTTTACGTAAGGTGAAGTTAAAAATCGGCCGTCCGGCAGGTCGTGTTTCCGTCTCCTCCAACCACCTCCTCACGTGCTCTAGAATTTTCTTCTTCCAGCACAAAGGTCGTGCAGAGTATCCCTTACCCAAAGGCAAAGCCCATATTTTGTGTATGCTCTTTCTGTCTTTTTCACTATTTGATTAATTGCATAGATCCCTACTGAAAATACTACGGATAATGTTGTCCCCAGTGAAAGTTAGATGCGCGGATTCGCAGTGCGGAGTTATGCCAGATTTGATGGGCTTCATCAAGAACTTCATTTCTAACTTTGCGTGGTTGCTCATTCCTTCGGCCGTCACCAGTGTACACAAATATGGGACCCCTTTACGTCCCATGTATACTCCACCCTAAAGGCTAAATTGGGATGTTGCTTGTTCATTAGTAATAAAAGTCACTTAAGGGTATACCGTCCGTGCGCCCATACTCAAATATAGGCATCGATGCATCTAGCTGGGCAAGTTGGTTTTAGTGGGCTGGCGGCAAAGGCCTTCGTCTCAGATTGGTCTAAGAATATGATCATCAGGGGAGGGGTGCTTGGGTTCTCCATTAGCC
>NW_023596576.1:51894745-51946276 GCF_011947565.3 Pollicipes pollicipes
TCATATTTGCTTATTTAATGTTTAAAACTCTCATGGCAGCTGAAAACAATAATTGCGAAGCATTTCTCCATGTTTATAAAGTTTCCGCCGCTCAAGTCAGCGCTATTGACCTATGCAAAATGCAAGCGTACAAAGAGCTCATTCCGCTGGGATGGTCGCAGCGTAACGAACAGCGCCTCTGAATAATTCAGCCCCGAACGCGTATCAAACCTTGATTGCAATCAACCGCGTGGATACCAACCATAGTTTGAACTTACCGAGCCATAACAGCACCTCTTCCTTCAGCTGATGATTGCAGTGACGTTTCCACGTTGAGCTATTTTTCTACACGACTTCCATGCACTACGACTTTATCAAATTATTACACGTGCGATTTCGAAAAAAACGGTACATTTTCCAACGCTACATTCTACATTCACGCTGTATTCTGCCTGAGTAAAGTCTAGCTGTGCTCCCCAGAAGTAAAGCTGAACAAACACAAACGGTTCAGCGCGTCACAAGTCGTCACGCCGGACCGATGTATCGTTGCACAGCCACACAAGCAGGTCTGAAACTGTTCATCAAATTGTTTGTTTGCAATCAGCGCAAAACTGGTTGCGCACACATTTACGGTCAAGTATGCTTTAAACTGAACACTGTTGAAGCCTCTTGCCACAGCAAGCCAAGTGCTGCGGCTGTGGGTGACGTTAGTGACTGAACCGGCCACTGGTTACAGTATCCGGCTGTGTCAGCCTGTCGCCGGCGTTCATCTCCGCTTTTCCGCCGCTTTTCATGCTGCCTGATATCTCAAGTGTTTGCAGAAGAAGAGACGCTGGGGCGCTCTCGTCGTCTCCTTTCAGCGAGGAGCCACTCGACGGTGGATCCTTTCGTCGTGAGAATATTCAGGTCAATCGACTGAAAACACTTCACAACGTCAGCACAAATAGCGTTCTTCGTTTCACAATTTTCTGAGGTGCTGAAATGTTGGGCCATTTAGGCGCATGCCGCAGAGAGTCCCGGAGGCCTTCTGGGCAGCTGTCGCACCAAAGACGCGCGCCGTGGCGTCAGCGTCCCATGAGTGAACAGATGCATGCAAGGATGCGGCTCACAGACAGCCTGCAACACTTTGACTTTTGTTTTTTTGCTGTGGCATAACACCTGCCCACAATAACACATTGTGACGAATTGCATTAAATGGAAAGTCCTACCGCCACATTCATACTTTCCGCTTACACCACACGTACTACGCCGACAACATAGCTGGTGCATGCTTATAGGTTCTTATGACATCATATTATCATATCAATGACATTCATGGACGCCCTTTTTTGAAAAATTACCTCGCGACAAACTGTAGCGAAGTCAGGAAAGCCTCGACCTTGCACATTTTCAGTACGCTCTTACACGGAAGCGTTTTCTTTGTCACATTTCCCCAATAATCTGAAAAGTTAACCTGCCAAACTGCTTCACCGTACGGTAGGTGGTGCTATTGTTTTGCCTTTTTAAGCGATACCTTGACATACTGAGTTGGAATATATAAAATAGGTTTTTACTGATCCGTTTCGTGTTGGAAATTTGTTTTTTTGTGTGGCACATGGTGCCTGCTGCTTTTTATACCGTCTTTTCGACGGGGAACGCACACAAATACAGTCACACACACACACACACACATACACACACACACACACACACACACACACACACACACACACACACACACACACACACACACACACACACACACACACACACACACACACACACACACACACACACACACACACACACACACACACACACGTGTGCGCATGCACGCACACGGGTCCACATTAATTAGGGATTATTGCATGACTCTAGCTGCCCACGACTTTCATGCAGTCCAAAATTGGTACCTGTAGACGAAGTTGCCGTTCAGGCATTAGAAATAAGCATCAGAACTACCCTTTCCATAAATTTACAGTAATGCAGCGCTTCCTTACCTTGATCTTGACCGTCGGAGATGATATGGTCACTTGCATTGGTCTTGGGCCTCATTTCAAAAGCATGATTTGTTTAAAGAAAACAAAGTCAAAGCCTCATGACTTCTCCTAATACACCGTTGTCGGGTCCTATGAAACGATTCCCTCAGAATTAACTTTGCTGACGGCCATGGCCTGATTTTGACATGGTGGTGTTTGAAGGCTGCCTTAAAGATAACTCTATTCTTTCTACAACCGTAATTCCCAGAAGCTCCATTAATTTCACAATTATGCGGTGCTTGTTTGACATGCTGCAATCCATCCAAGCAAACTTCTTCAAGCTCCTTTCAAGAATTTTCAATACAATTTCTGCCCACGGTCCGCAGTAGTGTTCAGAGCAACTCTGGAATCTACCGATATTCTAGCACGTACATTACAAGCAGACAGATGGCTGCCATTCCAGGACGTTGCCAATTATCGTCTGCAACGTCTTTTGAAGTGCGCGCAGCATGCCCTCGGGTGAGGGTCCATTTGAACCCATCCAAAGGCTTTTCCGAAATGATTTCCAAACGGTGCGGCGCAGCAACACCAAACTTTGCATAGCTGTAGGCAATTTATTAGCAAATGTTTTGGCATGCAAAAAATATGTGCCTTGTAAGGTAACCGACCTATTGCAGGTCAAATTCAGGCCACGGATTCAGCGAAGACAGTTTCTAAGGAATCGTTCAATATAATGCCACAATGAAAGGTGAGACGAAGCCATACATACCTGAGATAGTTCCTAAGGCAACTCAACAGTTAACTGAAAAACCTCTTTGACCTAGGGTCAGGCATAAAAGCTATTAAAAGGCCGAACAAAACCCAACTTGTTTTATTGCTCTAGACCTTGCTGCATCAGGTAGTCTTTGGTGTTCATTTCGAAACCATTAATAACAGAAACCACATTATACATCTTCTATGGACTTGTCAACACGCGTCCGGGTGGCCGGCTAGATACCCTTTGCTAGAGTGTGGGGGTCGATTTGAACCCCAATGAGATCTCGGGAGCTAAGAAAGCTAGATACACCCAATTTTCAGGGTTATTAACCTGTACGTGAACTCACTTAGGTCAAAGTTTGAGCTTCCTAGGTCATGGTCTTCAGCCCATGTGAGGTCAGTGACCTTATTTGACCTTTTTAAGGTCATGGTGACCACAACCATACAAGACTGCTCTGAGTTTGGCATTTGAATAAGCGACAAAGATCACGTTAGGCAGTATGTTTTTAAAATAAACTGTCGACACGGGTCATCTTAGGTCAATGACCTTTTTGACCTCTTAGAAGTCAATGGAAGATGTCTAATGCGGTTCCTGTTGTCAATAAATTCGAATGGGCACCACAGACTATCCCATATCAAGCCCTAGAGATTTAAATCAGGCTTGTTGTGACCCTGGTCTGACCTGCATACCTGACCTTAGGTCAACGTATTTTGTTCATTCCATATTTTTGGTGCCTAAGAAACCATGTCAGAGATGTATGGCTTCGTGAAACACTCCGTTATTGTATCAGATTAGACAATTCCCTAGAAATTGCCCTCGCTGAAACCATGGCTTGACTTTGACCTGCCATAGGTCAGCGACCTTACAAGATACATCTAACTCTTCATGTCAAACGATTTACTATTATATTATCGACAACTATGCAAAATTTGGTGCGGCTACACCGCGTCGTTCGGAAACGATTCTGGAAAACCCTTCGGTGAGGGAGGTCAATTTGACCCTTCACCCGCGCGCGTGTTAAATGTTAGAGTAGTTTAATGACCTGAATGACCATGGCCAACGTTTTGTTTTAGAAACATGCTGCCTAGCGTAATCTTTGACGCCTATTCAAATGCATAACTCAA
The DNA here is from genome assembly GCF_011947565.3 of Pollicipes pollicipes. NCBI lineage: Eukaryota > Metazoa > Arthropoda > Thecostraca > Pollicipedomorpha > Pollicipedidae > Pollicipes > Pollicipes pollicipes. Next base: position 51,898,564 of record NW_023596576.1, read on the forward strand.
ATCTGTCCTGTATGATTTTGGTCACCATGACCATCGAAATGTCAAGCAAGGTAACTGGCCTTACATGGGCACCAGTAGCTTTTACTTAGAACAGGTGTCTAGGTTTTGGGGCACTTTGAACACCATCCCGGAATTTAACCTTGTTCGGCCTTATTCAACACAACGATTATGAGCTAGAAACCTAAGACTCTGACACAAATGAGTCTGCCTATAGGTCAACATACCTGTGAATTTCGTGTCTCAAAATTTCTTAGCTTCTGAGATCTCCGGGGGGAGGGGGAGGGTTCAAATCGACTCCATCCGAGCGAAGGGCATCCAACCGGCCACCCGGGTGCGTGCTCACATAAGCGCGCATCGCTGCATCAACGAAGAGCCATTGGCTTTCAAGCGGCTTGATGAGTGAAATGTAGATTTTGAGCACGAACCGCGCTTTTGATGTATAGTGCAGGCATTTGGGCAATTCTACTACTTACGACGGAAATGAGGCCAGGAATCGCACAACTTAAGAAGAGCGCCGTAACCGAGCACGCAAATGTAAGTAAAAACAAACATGTCATCCCGAAGGAACACACTAAAAAAACACGGGAAACGGTCGAAACAAGCACACATAACGGCCGCAGGTTCAGTTTATGCGCAGAAATGAACAAGTCACCTTGTGGCGAGTTGAAATGCGATAGGTGAGCCAACCCACTCACTACAGTAGCAGTTCTGGCGCTGCCAGTCTGGCAGTGACTTTGCCGTCATCAAAACGCTACATGATGTGATTTAACAATGACAATTGAAGTCCATATCTACAATATTGTGAAAGTTGGCTGTCAAAAACAGTCCTTTTCACTGAAAAGGATATCATAGTCACCAGTGAGCTTTTTTATTATATATCATGCTTGGCTCGATTTTTTTGCTATGTGGGGCATCACATTATTTATGGCATCGCATTATCATAAACGCGAGATTTACAGATTGTAAAAGAATTACTAAGAAATCATGTAATGTCTCACATCTCAACGCGTGTCATGCAATGTGTTTCAGCAGGCATTTTCATGAAAGCGATCTTTTAGTTCCATCTCCTTATATCCTTAACACTGACCCTGCAAGCTGCTTCGTCGTATGTTCCGTGGTTCCGCGACTTGCATAGTAAGCGATGCATGTGAACATCGAGTCTAGAAATGAATGAAAACGTTTTGCTTATCCGTTCTGTGTCAGACATTTGTATTTCTTGTAAATGGATTTTACGACTTTTTGCTGTCCTCGCAAAGGGCGACATAGATATGTATATAGAACACACACATGGAACCACAGATGCAATGACGAGAAGATAGCCCATGTATGACACTGGTTGTCAGGTATGACACTGTGTATAGCTTTATCGTTGTTCTATGAGTGTACAGCCCTGCTTATGACCTGCGACGACGCTGATCTGATGCAGCGTTGGTAACATCGCGCCCGCTGCAGGGTGGACGGGTATTACCGCTGTGTGGAGCTGGCCATCGGCCGTCTGACCCGTCGTGGGGACGCCATGACCTGTCCGGGCGACGGCGCGATCTACATGTACGGCCGCCACTACGCCATCGGCGCGCGGATGGCCAACAACGAAGTCGGTCAGTGTGGTGGCAGCGGTGGGATCCCGACATCCGTCCCGTGTGCTCGGCAAAGTCCCATCAGTCTCGATGATATCGCAAACGGGTGCAACCGGGGACCTGGGGTCTATTCTGCAACAGAGGCTTAGCAGTGCGCGTCACCAGTACGCTTCACGCGTAGATTAAGGGGAAACGATGCAGAAATGGAGCGTACCTGCTCGTGTTCTGCATGTGTCCTCCATGATTACTGATCGCGGCTCACCCTGCGCCAACTGACCGTCGTTCTTACGATCCGCGCCATCCCGGCTCTACTTGTCTCCGGCTTTTTATACGTCCAGAACACAGGATCGCCCCCACTAGGGGAGGTGCAAGCTCGCATCACCCGTGGAGCCGACTTAGCAATTATCCACTTTCAAAACCATTCCGGAAAACGCTATATCAGGTTAAGGCATCACGCTGCTCGGCATACTTGTATGCATGTTTGTTTTTCATTAGCAGTGATGGTTGGACACCCGTGCAGAGTAGTGCCATGGACATCGCAAAGTCACCATGCCAAGTACGAGACGCCAAGACTTGTACATAGCCAACATAGATCGTCCCTGCGTTCACTAATAGGCGAGGACGCCGCCATCGACGTGGTAGCAGTCCTTGCATTTCTAAACAACATTGACTTCACGATCATGTACTCATCTTTACGACATCTTCTAATGCCGCAAGACTCTGGTTGAAAGCTCCCTAGCGTACTTGCTTTGCACGCTGCGTGTTGCGATCGTTCATTTTGCACAGCTTGCGATTTTTGGACACGCTTTGGAACCTACAGCAACGATTTTATTTGATATGACACGCTTTGGACACCCAAAACAGCGACCTTATTTGATATCACGACATAGTTCTGCACAGTCAAAGTTTGAGCGCAAATGACAACGGCTGTCGACGCGCCCTTGAGCCCAAACAGCGACAGAACTCCAGACAGCGACTGGATAATTTTTGCGATGTGAACGGGACTATTGTGACGCCTGTGATGTTCCATAAAGGCGAGAGTTGACATATATTAGACTGATCTCGGAATGCGGCTGGGGCTAGCGTTGCTCGACTCTGTGCCGCTCCAAAACTCGGTATGGATCGCAGGCGTCGTGCACAGCAGCCTACCACTAGCGTGGGTAGCCCGTCCACGTTACAAATCACTGCTGTCAGAGACGCGACATGTGGATCTAGAGCATGCGATGACAAAATGTGACCAGAACCGGTTTTGCAATGCACACTAGGATTGTTTTAGAGACTATCAAAGTTGTGTTTGATTGATTTGTCTGACTGCATTTTGGAGGGAGCATTTTGGCTTCATTTATACAACTTGGTACGGTTGGTGTGAAGTATGTTTATTAGGGAATAAAAAGAGTCTGGTTCATCAGTAAAGGCATCCTAGTGCAAAATTACACCCATGTGAGTGTCGAAGATGGATTTAATGACACATGATGGGGCCAGTCTGTCCCCGTGTTTAGAACCAGGCTACGCATATGCAACACAAATGCGTGGATCCTTGACACGTGTCTTACTATTCAGGTCACGCGCAGAGTAAATTAAGCTGTTACCTGTATAACAAACGCTCGGTAATAACTTCAACATGAAATATTTGTTGATCAGAATCAAGGAACAGGATGTTTCTGGCATCGTCGCCGTTCGATCTGGAATGTTTTCAACACCTTATAATGTCTTGGCCTTCCAAATAATCTGAATGGGCTAGTGCATCTCAAGGTAACATTTGATACTGCTATGCATGCCTCATTTACGTTACATTTAACGCCCCTTCCGTTAGCTCTGTTGCATACTGTGGTGGCAAAATTTTGAGTATGCAGTGCATACAGGGTAAATCGCGTAACTAGAAATCGTTTGAGTCCACGCCCAAGTTCCTGTTACAAAAACGTCCAAGATCTTAAGAGTAAAGGGGGGGGGGGGGGGGAATGGAGTCCTCGACATATTGAGCGTGAAAAAGCCCGGACGGAAGCAGGTTTTAAACGGGAGTGTCCTACTTTTGTGGGTATATTCGCTAAACTATTCTTGGAAATATCAGGACTAGTACCCTTAACAATAGCACTGAGTAGTGCCACTGCAGCATCGTCAAGACATAATAAGCATATCAGGTTTAGTTATTTTTTGGTCCGAATCGCGTGGCTTACGCTTTTTAAAATCATTGCCCAGTACTGCGTTTTTCCTTGTAGTCGTGACTGCCTTCGTAAAGACAACGACCTTGCGCAGTTCTACTGGTGCGAATAAAAGAGCTTTGTGATTCGTGCGATAGTAGCGGCATTTACGCAGTGTTTGATAAAAGGAATGTTTCATTTTTGAAGATATTAAAGCGAGCATCAATTATGATGATGCAAGCTCGTTTATCCCTGTTGATATACTTTTTAAGTGGAAAAGACTGCCCTAGATATCCCAATTCTCTGTTAAGTAAATATGCTCCTCAATGCGCCATGGTTTGATTGCTATCGGGCCTTGCACATCATTGATTGAGAGCCAATTGACGGCCGGAATCTTGAATATCTCGAATCTTGAAATCTTGATATCTTGAATCAAGAAATCTGTATATCTTGAAATCGCGCTCACGAACGCCAGACATGAATGCCTCGAAAATTAGACGTTGACCTTGATGGCTGCATGGCTTATGAAATTGCAGATTTTAATGGCATTTTTATGATGTCACGAATGCAAATGTGACTTAGAAATACTATCTTCAATATACCTTTCCCCATTTTCACGGGCATGTAGCTCAGAAACTAGGGGGAGGGGGGTGGGCTTAGGTCTTAAAAAGGCAAAATTATGTACAGCACCGAAAGGTCTTAAAAATGACTATTCCAGTTAAAAAGCGTATGAATGTGGAACATTCCCCTTTAAACAGAATGCATTAAGCTTTGGTAGCATTCATTACAGAAACATTTTGACTCATAGGTGTGCCGCAAACATTACACAAAGCACACGTTGAAAAACTAAGGCAAATGAAATACCTTACGTTCATGGTGGGCTGGGGAATTTTGCAAGGAAAAAGTAATTAGCAATTATAAGCTCTTCTGAAGGATTTCGAGCAACTGAGGCTATGAATCAAATCGTGCGCGTCTGATGCAACAATAAGGGAAGAGTACAAACAAGCGTGATATTCTCTTTAAGGAGCAAGGGTCCTCCCACTAACGGATCGGCGCGCCTTGAGTGGTGGGTTCCGGGCAAACGCAACAAATATGGCTCAGCGCGTGATGTGAACCCAAAGCCACCCAAGGTGACAAGCGAAACACATTTTTACACCAAAGCTAGCACTAGTTGCCCGAAACTGCCGACGTGGGCTGGGGGAGGGGGGGGGGGGCAAGGGCCATGATAATGCACCGATGCCGTGACGCATCCAGCCGCTCGGGCTTTAGGGGAGGCGTGATGCCGTACAGCCTAACGCACTGACCAACCCACCTATATTTTCGATTTAACAGCTTACACGTGGCCCGTTTTAAACCCTTTGTGTGCGTATGAGCAGTGTTTAACCTGGTTTGTCCCCTGAACGCTAATATTTTTAATGCATTTCAGCTTTTCGCCTCTAACTGTTTTTTCAACTCATTTTGTGCCCTGTTATGCCCACCAGACAAAAAACATCATCATCATCATGCAAACATGCAAAAACATGCAAACGTGCATACATCGTCCTTTAAAATGACATTGGGAACTATGCTTGTTATTATCTTGCTATTAGTGTTACCTACTTTACTGTTTTGATGCACATATTTTATTTCCCTTTTTCTCGACGAACACAGCAGAGGCCGCTTGCCTATTAATCTCCAACGTAGCCAACCCGCACAGCGAAAAATGGCGAGGATCTCCTACCTACTCATTTTTAGAACAGTTGCATCCTGTGGCGAAAACTGGTGAGGGTCACCTACTTTTTCATCTTTGCTTTTACTTATGCTCAGTCTGTTGCATGTACATAAAGTCATGCCTATCTGTGTCTTGTTTCTTTCAAATAAACCCCCAAACCGGCCACCCTGTGTGTAAAGGGTACGTTGTTCATATGTATAATTGTGATGACAATTGGTGAAATATGTCATACATCCATATACTCCCATAAATATGTTCCAGATTGAGGCTCATAAAAGAATCAACATTATTGAGTGTTTCCCTGCTCGTTCTTTTTTGTCACCCAGTTCGACTTCCAGCAAACTAACGCATTCCTGGCAGTTTTCGTTTTTCCAGTAAGCAAAAGCCATGACTGCTTGCGTGTTCATTGATTGATATTGTTGATACTCTTGGCTCTGAATGTGTGGGTGGGGGATGAACAAAATGCCCTTCCCCTGCATTTGCTATTGCGCCGGTGCCATTCCCTAGCTTCACTAAGCTTCCAGCTGGGCTTCAGCTTGTAAAAGCGCGTTTATTTTGTGTTCCATAGAGTATACCAAGAGGTTTGCGTGTTACCAGCTGCGTCGGCCGGAGAGAGACCCCCTTTTCTGGAGGACTCATCTGGAGAAAACAGAGCTCGGCTCGTACTACTGCAAAGCTCTGTATGGCTTTGGCACGGCTCGGGAAGCCGTATATCTGTTGTGAGTACGGATATTGCTGTCGCGGTCCAAATGAATGTCGAATCCACCCGCCCGCGATGTGATAGCACCAGCTTAATTGGCTTTTACATGAAATGTGTCATGACGCGGTGGCTGACATCATTGTTTTACCGAGGTCTCCACAGAAAACTAGGTCTACGGAAGTGGCCGCAAGTACGTTTCCCACTAAGCCGTCCATTGGAAAGAAGCAGAGCTCAACAAGTTTTGGATACATTCAGATGATTGACATCTCTAGACCAAACACAGCTTTGTGTCCTACCGGACCGGCAACAGAGTCTGAACTAATGTAATTCTGAGACACTCATTCTCGGAGTTGCACCCTCGGGCTCGTCCGATAGCTCAGTTGGCTAGAGCGTATGGCTTCCGATCCACCCACCCGTGGTGCGGTGGGTTGGAGTCTTTTTACACTTCCTTTTTACCTTGACAGGCATGGGCATATGGCCGCTGGAAGCGGGCACGCTAAAAGGTTAGGTGATATTAAAGAGAAGGGTGGACCGTGCCGAGGAATATGGCACCTTAAACTATCACCACCAAATACTGCCGTAGACCTGGAATGCACGATCGGGTGATAGGGAGTCGAGGCCCACACTATAAACACTGCTTTACATGAGGTCTGGTCCTAAAAATTCATTCATGCGAGAGGTTCGAGTAAAATCTTTAAAAGATGCAGTAATTGAAAACAGTGGACATGAGCTTAGATTCACACTAACCAAAACGCGCGTGAACCAGAGTCGAGCGCTAACGCTTAGAAAATCTTGGGAGCTGAGATGGAATTCAGCTCACAGAACCAGTCTCAACAGGACTCAGCCACATGTCGTGGGCATGTGCCTGACCCATCGAACAAGCAATATTTGCAACTCGAATACACATCAGATGTGTTATCTATGGTCTTTGATTTAGTGACAAGCTTTTGATGGCTAAACACAGAAAGGCAAGCAACACGATACACGAACAAAGAGAAAACATTTCGTTGATAGACTGAAACCACGTCTCTGGCACTTGCACGACTATTTCGTAAAAAGACCTCAAGCATTCAACACAGAGTCGGAAAAGGATCTTAGCCGATCACTCAGACCCAGTATGCCAACATCCAGCTTAGAACTCTGACGAAATCAATATGGAACTGGCCGGCTCAGACTTAGACTTAGATTACAACATTAGGCAGAGGTGGATCTTTTTCAGATTTTTTCTGGAACACGTGATTGTAGCTGAATTCATATCACACAACGCTGATAGTCCTAATGTCAGAGCCGTTTTCAGGTGTGTATGTGAGGCGCCTGGAAGGGAGGTAACCGTGCAAACACAGGGTAGTCTCGTGGCTGTTAGCAGAATGCAGCCGGCAAGCAGCTAAACTGAATAGTTCGGCTGTTGCTTTGCATTGCGATATATCACAACTTCGCTCGAACTCATACCCACGTAAAGCGGAAAGCAAAAACTAGTTTAAGACCCTGACAACTCCCATCGTTTTCAGAGCCAATGAAGACAATGTCAAAAGCGGATTTTGCTTCTTTGCCGGCGGGATGTCGGACATGTTGCGCACCGTTAATCGACGATGGTGTCAGCTGTCTGCCGGAGGCGTCGTGGCGTTTAGAGCCTGGAAGAAGTGATCCGTTGACAGTGTTATTAGCTGCTGGTGGGGGAGGTCATACCATTTAGACTCGGAGCATAAACGGCTTTTGTTGGCCTAGTGAAGTCAGTCGTATGTAGTAGAGATTGTTTCATTCCAGACAAGCGCACCGACAGCGTTTATTGTGGAATGGCTTCCTCCATCTACCAACCTCAACGGTACCTGTCAAAAGGTGCCTTGACAGTTCAGAATGTTCCTTGGAGACAAATTTAAAGTGTATTTCCTTCTGGGGTGTACTTCCTGCCGCGTGATCGATAGCGTGATGATGGTGACTTTTTGTACGTTGTATTTTATTGATATGCATGATATGGCTGTACGATAATGATTTTAGCTAGCTGATCTTGCAGTGTCCGTTGATTTGACAGTTACAAACGGCGTTAATATAGATTCGATTGTGATTGTGATATAATGTTTCCCAGCATTTAATCATGGGACCTAAACATGTTGACCTGAACGGAATACAAATGCTATATCGATGCATCATCTTGTCTGAGGAACGGCACGTTAGCAAAATGCTAAAGTGTTTACTTTGATTGGTCGCGCAATGCGCTAGAATTATGCTGTGGTTGGCACATACACAAACACTGAAAAACAGTACAGGAAACGTCTTTCAATCCTCAGGAATGTCGCGGATAGTGCGACATGCTTTCTGGTGGCCAACTGTTTTTTGCAACCAACTGTACAACCAACTGGCATTTACCTGTAAACGCGCCCGGTTGGCCGGCTAGGTATCCTTCGCTCGGGTGGGGGCGCGGTCAAATTGACCCCTTAAGATCTCGGGAACTAAGAAAGCTAGAAACACCAAATATACAGGGTGTGTTGACCTGTACGTGGACTTACTTGGGTCAAAGTTTGAGCTGCCTAGTTTATGATCTTCAGGTCAAATAGGGTCAAATAATTTCGAATTCCAGGCTGGTCTCCAAAGTGCCCCCAGAACCTAGAAAACTGTTTCTAAGCAAAAGGTCACAAGGTCATTTGAGGTCAGTGATCTTGTTTGACCTTTTCAAGGTCGTGGTGACAAAATCATACAATACTGCTCTGAGTTTGGCATTTGAATAAGCGACAAAGATTACGCTAGGCAGTATGTTCCTAGAACGAAATGTTGACCTTGGTCATCTTAGGTCAACGACCTATTCTGACCTCGTGCAAGTTAAGGAAGATGTATAATGAGGTTCTTGCTATCAGTAAATTCGAAATGAGCACCAGCAACTATTCCATACAGCAGGCCCCAGAGTAAAAAAACGGATTGTTTTTCACCTTGGTCTGACCTTCATACCTGAACTTAGGTCAATGTGATTTGCTCATTCAGCCATTGTGCTGCTTAAGAAATCATCTCAGAGATGTATGGCTTCGTCAAACACCCTGTTTTGCTTCAGATTAAACGATTCTCTAGAAATTGCCTTCGCTGGACCCATGGTCTGACTTTGACCAGCCATAGGTAAGCGACCTTGCCATGTACATGCAATTTTTCATATTAAGCGATCTGATATTTAATTGTCTACAGCCATGCAAAATTTGTCGCGTTTAAGCCGCGCCGTTCGGAAACCGTTTTGGAAAAAACCCTCGGGAATCAATTTCATCCCCACTCGAGTGCATGTTATTACTGATACTGATTGTGTCATACGCCTTGAACTATGTAGGTGGCTACGGAAACACTTCCAGGTCCGAAAATTGTTCTTCATGGCGAGCAGGGTTTGCCACGCACTCGGGGGTGGGGGGGGGGGGGGGTCAGTGTGTCCGAATGTTCTTCCAGAAGGATTTCCGAATGACGCAGCGTGGCAACACCAAACTTTGCATAGCTGTTGGCAACTGACCCGCAAAGGTTTTGGTATAAAAATCTATATATCTTGTCATGTCACTGACCTATGGCAGATTAGTCAGGCGGTGGTCGTCAGAGAAGGCAATTTCTAAAGAATCGTTCAATGTAACACAATAACGAAATGTTAGACGAAGCCATGAATCTCTGAGATAGATTCTGAGGCAACAAAACAATTTCATTTAGAATTACAACATAGCTCAATCACCTAGGGCCCAATATGGTCAAACCGAAGTCAAAAGCCAAGTGTATTTTTCAGGGGCGCACTTTTTATGGGGTGGATTTCTGGTTATTATTCTTAATTGATGGATAACAGGGAACACAACAGATATATTTCATGGATTTCTTACGGCTTAGAGTAGGTCGCCGACCTAAAATGATCCAGCTCAACATTTTGTTGTTGGTGACATACCGCCTAGCGTAATTCATGAAACTTTTTCGTATGGTATGACAAAAGCAATTTAGCGGGTTTTGACAACCACGACCATCTAAAGTTCAGAAAAGGCCGCTGACCCTGAAAGAAAACCGGTGATCTTTTGTAATGAACAAGTATCTTGGTTCAAGGCGGTTGGATGAGGAGGTCTGAGGGCACTGAGGAACAACGATCTGGAGTTTGACGTTGTTGTACCCTCTTTTACCCAAAGGTTATGGACCTACGAACCCCAAATTGTGACATAAGCGGGTTTTCGTACAAGCCATCACACCCTGTTAATTTGGTGTCTCCAAATTTCATCGATGTCGACATCTAAGGAGGGCCAAATTGTACCCCTCCCCTCCCCTACAACCGAGTTAAGATTACTCAACCAGACACCCGGGTACGTGTTAATGTACATGGCACGTAACCCAGTTTGGGCCTCTGCCCCGGAGAACATAATGGTTTAAGAGCCAGGCCCACAGCGCACATTTAACATCATTCGAAGGTGGAACGCAAAATCCGTCATAAAAGCAAGAGCGGCATGCATCTCATGGTATTATCTCGATTCTCCTATTGTGTTTTGTACGTCACATGCTAAAATGTTTTTTGTGCGACAGGCGGACACTTTTAAAAAGGAAGTCATTTTCATTGGGTAGTTAGAGAAAGCAAGTTTTCAAACCTGCAGCTTTCCTTCTGCGCGAGGCTCGTAATGACGAAAATATATATTTGTGCCTTGAATGATTGAGGTAGCCAAGCAAAAGCATGACGCCAGGTCAACTGACACTGCTGTAATGCGGTTTCTCCCTAAAAAGAATACTACAATACCTTAGAAAAAATACCAGAGAGGAGTTCAAAATAGCACAATACCAGCGATGAAAAGCCTACAACTTGATAGTCACGGTTGAAGTTGCAGACCGGGCTAATCTTACTTACATGTTGACAACTTAAACATGCGCCCAAGTGGCAGGTTGAATGCGACGCGCACGGACGTGGAGTGGGCAGGCGTAGGAAATCAATTTGACCGCTACAATCTAAAAAAGTAAGAGAACTAGATACAACAAATACACAAACGGTGTAGAGCTGCATGATAATCCACTTGTGTTCTATTTTGTGGTGTTTGTATAAGGTCAGCGACGTTATTTGGCCTTTGGAAGGAAGAAATGTCAAACAATTTTCTGGATCATTTTGATAACTGTGTTTGCAATCTGCGTTAAGTACTAACGCAGGAGACATGCTCCTCAACACAAAATTCTGATCGTGGTCGTTTTATGCCAGTGGCCCCCATGATTTTTATGCAGCCAACTTAAGGCATCTGTTGACGTTGTTCTAGCACACGAATTCGAAAACTGCCATCCAAGCGTCACGTTCAGAACGACCACCTTCAGCAAATTTACCAACAATACAGCAGTTTGGTGTTGACCTTGATCTGACCTTCATATCTGACCACAGGTCACCGTTATAAGTGTGATGCAAATTTCGCGGTTATGCTGTCAAAGAAGTTACACCGAAGTCGTATGACTTCTCTTTTAAGGCTCTAAGACACTACGCTGTCGCATCCTATTCGACGATTCTCCCGGAGTTGCGTTCGCTGTCAGCCATGGCCTGGATTTGACCAGGTATTGGTGTTTGAAACCCGCTTGTTATATATATTTTCCTATCTTTAGACACCGTAGCGCTAGAAGGCGTTTTCAGTAGTTCCAACCATCTGACGGTTATGAGGTACTTGTTTGGCAACCATGCACTGCCTACGAGTAAATTCCTTTAGATTTCTCACAGCATATATCACTGGTTCTCAACACACTTTCGAGGCATTTGACTGCATTATACGTCCTTCAGTTCCTTGCAACCCCTGCCTTCCAATTCACCCACCAGTCACGTAGTGGATTCGAGTCGCCTCAGCCTCTCGCTATGTGCCCCTGATTAGAATTGTCCGTGGCCGGTAGCAATGGCCGCGCATAAGGTCAGGTGACGTCAGAGGGCAGGACGGGCCGTGCCGAGCACCGTGAGCTGTTGAACGGAGATGGTCGTTCTCAAGATCACTCGCTACAGTGCTATATGCCATCTACATTGCATTGGTTAACTTTTGGGCTTTTGAGGAATGTCAACAACTTAGGTGATTACATCCGTTGGTGATGACATCTGCGTTGCGACGGATCCAAACACAGCCGCCATTTTGAAAATAGCCCCGAGCGGTAAGCATTGAAGACGCAGCGTGTTGGGGTATCTGCACGATTGAGGGTGCTTCGTAAATATGACAGCGTGGGAGGCATACTTTTGTGTACTATGACACAAAATTAGCAAGGTCACAGAATATGACCAAATATGATGGTGGATCGTGTTTTCGGGGTTAAATAAGGCGGAAAAATTGCATTAAATGGGGAGGCCTACAATGCTATTTGGCACAGAATTCTGTCCGCTCCAAGCATCTTGTTAGCATACCTGCCATCATTTGCCGACTGGTATGCCGACATGTCAGTTAGCAGGCGCGTCGCTTTCTAATATTGATTGGGAAGGCTGTTCCAATAAAGCTGACCTGACTTCTCCCCAAATCCTAATTAATCCTTGGATTTTAGCCATCTTGATTTATGTCCCTGATGATAAGATTAAGAAAAAAATGGTCAGTTGCAAAATTGTTGTAATGAGGAGTGGCAAACGATTAAAAGCTGATGTGATTGTGGTGATCAAATTGATGCTGCTGTGTTAAGATACCTAATGTTCGAATACCAGCAGCACAGAAATCTGCTGCGCTTCATTGGACGACTGTTCTTTTGCTGCTCGTATGCTTTGCTGGTTTCAGAAAAGCATTGAAAGATTTATGTCAGTATAGCGAGGGTGGGGGTGGGGGTGGGGGTGGGGGTGGGGGTGGGGGGGTGGGGGAATTGAACTGATGTTATTTGACGCTGGTTTAGCCAACCGGACCGACAGGAGGATGTGGTATTATGCATGAACAAATTATTAAATCAAGTGCATTGGGGAATTCTATCAACTCATTTACCCATTGTAAGACTTGTGATATGACACTGTGAGGTTATGCGTACTTGACTGTATCATGAAATAAAAAAAACAATTTAAACATCCACCTGGCAACAGTCTGCGTTGGAGTTTTAATATTCTGTTTTATATTCATTTCGCTGCACCAGTTTAGCAAGTTCTCGATCAGCCTCAACTGATCAGCGTCAGATGAACAGCCTGGTAGCGCGCCAGTTCTATAGCGCAGCAAACATGCATAGGTGTTCAAATTCAAGCTATACACTAGTTGCTGGCACTATCAACACACTGTTAAGCTTTGAAATATTCTCGGCGTGAAATGCCATCAAAATTATCAGGGTAAGCATTGTTACCGTTGACAGAGCAGTTTCGAAGGCAACACTTCAGTAGAAATAATGTTGACCACAAAACTTCCAGACAAGCAGTGCCAGAAAAGAGCCATAAATGGATCGTTATCACCTAGTCCAGGCGCGTAGGAGATAGAGGCTCGTGAAGGGCTGAGCACCGGCCACCAAGGGGCCAATATGCATGTATTAATTTGAAAATATCCTTCAGTGTGCACAATCAGCGGTTGTGGTACCAGCACAGAACGACGTTTTGAAAGCTATTAAAACCTGGTTTTCACAAACCTAGTGTATACATCTGACATCTGTTGTTAATTTTAAGGTAGCAGATATCCACAAATACATGTGAACCTTTCCATACTGAGACTGGCGCTTCTGCGTATTTTTTGACAATTGTACAAGTTTCTTAAGCACAATTTTTAACCTACACAAGTTTACCAACAATTACAATGTGGTGGGAAAACTAAGAATAGTTTCTTGCAGCGTACGAGCACTGAAGCAGTAGACAGGGTGCATTTGCCAGCGGCCACCCAACCCGCAGCCGTTCAATCCGCGGTCCTCCAACGCCCCGCCGCCCAGCCTGCAGCCGCCCAGCCCGCAGCCGTCCAGCCCGCGGCCGTCCAGCCCGCAGCCGTCCAGCCCGCGGCCGTCCAGCCCGCAGCCGTCCAGCCCGCAGCCGTCCAGCCCGCGGCCGTCCAGCCCACAGCCGTCCAGCCCGCAGCCGTCCAACCCGCAGCCGTCCAACGCTCCACCGTACAGCTCGCGGCCGCCCAGCGCTCCGCCGGCCAGCCCGCGGACACCCAGCGCTCCGCCGGCCAGCCCGCGGCCGCCCAGCGCTCCGCCGGCCAGCCCGCAGCCGCCCAGCGCTCCGCCGGCCAGCCCGCAGCCGCCCAGCCCGCAGCCGATTAGCCCGCGACCACCCAGCGCATCGCTGCCCAGCCCGCGGTTGCCCAGCGCGCGAGCGTCCAGCCGAGCGTGAGCCCAGACTACGCACCAGCCCAGTGTGAATGGCAGCTCGCCGCCACCAACTAAGCTGCTGCGCATCCATTTTGCCGTCGGCACCCAGCGTGGTCAAAACATGGTGATCGCTGTACGCACGCGACCGCCAAAGACCACACTTCGGAATTGCTCCTAAACTGTGAACTCAGCTTACAGCAATTTCGTTTTTAAGATGTCGTTGTTTAAGATGTCGCTGCCCCTCGTTGCTGAGCTAGGCACACGTGAACTTGGTAAGACTATTTTGAGCCGCGTAATATGAAGTAACCCAGAACTGAATGAAGTCATAAAAATGTCACACGCCCTCTGCCGCGCCCATGACTATATCGCGCTGAAGCACAAGGAAAAAATAGTCATTGGTTAAGACCCACGACTTGGCCATACATAGCAGAATCCTTTAAATATCATATAAAAATGTAATAGGCCTGCTTCCCACGAGCTGCGAGGGTCATTTAGGGATGGCACCTTTCTCATGTATCATGTGTGCATCATGTAAAGTACGGCAGGGCTGTGACCACCCCTCAAAGCCAGGACTGACTGAGTTAGAGTCGAGCGCCCTGGTCATTACGCTATCACTGCCATTCCCTGGGCGATGTATAATAGGCTTGCGTCACGGAGATTGTTAGAGCTTGCGGTGAACGTTTTGACTGCCGTGGAGGAGTACGGATATCGCTGAAATCAACACCGAACAATGTATGTGCACTGATACGGAAGTAATATGGGCTCCATGGGCTCAACAAACGTGGAAATCAAATACCAAGTGCCGCCGATACTCGGAATTATCCTGCATTCGGAAGCCCACATTTATCTTGGAATACACCACTGCTATTCTCGGCGGACAAACCGTATACATCACTGCTGCTCTCGACGGACAAACCGAATACATCACTGCTGCTCCCGGCGGACAAACCGAAGACGCCTCTGCTGTTATCCGTGGGCAGCCCAACGGGAAAATCTGAATTCCGTATATCTTAAATTAGCATGTTGACGTTATCAAAAACTGCAAATTAGAGTAAGGGTTACCCTGTTACTCCTGTCACTGTGCAGCCACTACCCATGGCCTGAGTGGGAGAGAAGATTCTTCGGCCATATCTGCTCACTGGTGATAAATCTACCCGTTTTGTTTAACCCATTGTATGCGCTGATCTCTAAATTTCTGTCAGAAGCCATCCACGCAGCCAAAATTTATAAGCGGACCGAAGGGAGGGGTGAGCAACCCTTGTATTTATGCTGATCCAGGCCAGTCTGCAGAATTCCGCCAAGGTGTTGCACGGACATTGTGGCACTCCTGTAATCTCGTTCATGGTTGCATTAAATGTTTCGGGACTTTAGGTGGCACTCCTGAAATTTGTGCTTTTTAAAAAAGACGATAAATCCTTGAAATAACCTTTTGTTGTCTAACTCTACGAAACCCCAATCCTAGATTGTATTAGGGGAGAAACAGACATTGTAACGCCCCAGGAATTTAAGGTCTCTTGACCATGAGGGTGTTACGGGCGCTTTACGGTGTCTCTGAAATTTCGCACCAGTTGAAAGTAAAGGACGGGAGCCTCGAATGAAGCCCTGTGATGTTCCTTCACCAAAAAGATCGATTTAGGGCCTCACCAGGGTGGGAGGCACATCAGCTGTAGTGTCCCTGGCATTTGGTGCCCCCTGGAAAGTAGGTTCTGGAGCTCATAAAAAGCCCCTTGGATAAGAAACTCTTGGAAAAGGACATGATTCGTCGAAATGAAGGTGGTGGTGCCCTTTCTGAATGGACCGATACAGAGCTTCGTCCAGGGGAGGTACGGGCATTGTCATACGCCTGGAATTTGCCGTATCTTGAAAATAGAGGTTTTGAAGCACGTTGTGACCAACTGGAGTTTAATGCTTTTTTAAAAAAATAAAGACCACTGGGTTCCGAAATGTAGCGTTTGGCGCCTTTTCAGCATGACATTTTAAGGACCATTCGGGGCCCCAAAGTCTCACGGGTAGCCCTAGGGAGAACGCCACGACCCTCTGCACACGCCCCTGAACGCACGAAGGATAACACATTGAATGACTATCACCGACGGGTTTCAGAAAAACACGAAACCGTCAGAAATCAGAGATGACAACCGAGGCACACTCTAATTCGTCCACACAAATCCGGCCGCCCGTGTCGGTTGGTCGTGGACGAATAAATCTCCGTCCCGGCACTGGATCGAACGGGCCTAAATTTGCAGCGAGTGAAACTGCGACCCGAGCGCGCCTTCCGCAGGGGGTCGGCACCGAACCGAGCTGATCAGCGCCGTGCAGGAACTGCCCGGCGTCCAGAAGAGCGGCGGCAACTGTTGCACAGCGAGACGCCACCGCTCACTGCTCGCTAGGGGTAATAAGCACGAGCGCCTGCTAGTACGGAAAACCCCATAGTTCTTTATTACTGAGTACGTCCGTGGGAAGGTGGGTGATATTTCAGAGTACTTTTTCGCTTGACGTCCCTGAAAAACCGCAGCCTTGCCGCCGTTGGTAGCAAATCTGACAACTTCTTTTCGCGATTGGTGCCGTTCCTGAGTGCATTCGCAACTTGTGGCAATGTGCTGCTTGTGGGCTGGTGGAATTACTGTTGGTATGTATGGCACTGAGCGCTGTCGGCAATTTCCCCTGGCACCACCGTCCATCCTTGCGAAATGCACTTGGAGACTACATTCCGCTGTCGAATTCCATAATATCGCTAAGGCTAGCGCTCCGCCGCCGCTGACTTCCCGAAGGCAGGCTTCCAAAGAAGATATATCCCTGGGCACCACCGTTCGCTAGCGAGCTATGCCTTTGGAACACACTAACCGGCATCGAACAGTATTTCCTGACACTAACTCGCTGCCATTGACAATGAAACCAGGTAACAGGTGCCTAGAGACAGCAAAATCAACCTATGGAAAATATGTTCAATAACCATTGGCCAACGGTCACGGTCAATGTCGAGTTCAATGGCCAATTTCAAGTTCAGTAGTTAATTTTCAAGTTAGACGGTCAAGTTCTTACACAGATAAAGGACACGTTCATCTGCCAGCCGTGTCACCTGCAAGCCCTACCGTCTGTTGGTGTGTGTTGAGCCTATTTGCTGCTTGAAGCCCCTTGTTGGCGCGCGAAGGCTACCTGCGTCGAAACCGCCCCAAAGCTAGCTGATATTGTCTCAACGTGGCTGGATGAATACACCTCACACCAGTCCTATTAATTCACTCAAAACTCTTCTCTCAATGTATATTTCAATATACGTCACCGTAGCTCAATCGCTTAGAGCGCATGCCTTCCATCCCGTCTGTGATGGAGTAGATGGGCACCAGTGGCTTCAGCGCTCACTATTTCCCTGGCTAAGATGACCGCGTCCGCTGGCAGCGACCGCTTGAAGTCAGATAAGGTCATAAAGTGGTGCGGACGGTGCCAAGAATTGTAAGGCGTTAAACGTTCGACCCCACAATTCTGACGTTGAAGTGTGATGGCGCAATCTGATGATGCGTCAGGGCTCACACAAAAGCATCGCTTAGCGGGGGCTCTGGCCCCGGAATCAATGCAATAAAAAGCTGGGACCAAATTTATCGAAATCAACTTTAAAAAGAAATGAGTTCAATACATCAGCTAGAATTGGCGGCAGTAAATTGACCGCGCGCGTGCTGCACTGAATTTATCGCTGCAGAACTGACCAACGTGGGCGGCAGCGGCGTTACACTCGCAGCGGTGCCGCAGCCTGGATCAAAACAATGCCGGGCAGCCGATATTAGCTCCCTGATCCCGAAATGCCGAAGAAGCAGCTGTGGGGAAAATGTAAGCAAAACGTCAGCTTAAAATGTCAGCTAAAAAGACTGCCACAATGAAAACGAAATTTACAAAGATCACGCCTCGTTCTGTGCGCATAAGTTCTCATCGTCAGAACTAATCGAATTACCGTTTTTACCAACTTCTGTTTCCGATAGGCTAGCCAATCCCAGTATGGTTATCCGAGGCACGCTAGCTAGTCGTGGGGAAATGTGAATAAAACGTCAGCTTGCAATGGTCAACTGACATCGCTGCGATAATTCCGAACTTTCTCGAATATATTCACCTGTATGTAGGATCGTTGTTCCCAAAAATGGGTCTCCGGAGAGGAGCTGATTGACCGAGGTGATCCAGCAGGGTCGGAGTATAGCCCCGGATCGGCGTTACCTATTATTGCTATTGCCTTGGATCCAGGCGCGCAGCTGAGGCCGGGCAGACTCCGCGGCATTGGAGAGAGCCCTCCGTCGACTCAGCTCCAACCCTTCCGGCCATCCTCCATCCGAGGACAGCGCCCAGCGCTCTTCATCGCTCGCCTCGGGTGGTTTTCAATCGGGCCGGGCCGTTCTCCAAATGATTTGTCTTCTCTTCCGTAATTTTCTCCGACAAGTATAGGAGAATCCCATCTGCTGGCGGTAAACATTGTTATCCGAACGCCGGTGCTCTCCAAAAAACGTCTTCCACCGCAGGGCGGCAGCTGCTCGGCGCGCACAGCGGCAATTCCAGGGCTGCACGGCGTTCATCGTGAGCCGGGCAGCGGAGGCTTGTCTGTCAACAGCTATCTACGTGTGATGGCTTGTCATCCGTCGCACACTGAAACGAGGAAGGTCGCGGATTCGGTGAATTCAGTGCTACGGGAGAATGGAGATGAGGCCTTTATATCACGGTTGGACTAGTTATTTGGACTATCGCCATTGACTGACATGTGAAAATGTTTTATAATACGCTATCGTTGAGACTATCACGTACCCGTATGGACTATTGTATGTATTGTTCGGACTATCGTTTCCGACGAAGCATTCTCCGGTCGTCGTTAGGTGTTGTTAAGTCCTGGGAAAGAAGGTTTTAATTCCGGCCATGTTCGCATCATAAGCCGCTCTATCTCCTTGGGATTGCTGGACACCGGAGCGGGGTCTTCTGATTGTGAGCGTGAGGCACCGTTGATCTACAGTCAGCTGACATTCATCTTGTCAAGTGACACTTTGATAACTACGTTCCTAACACCTGGAGTGGCACCCAATATATATATATATATATATATATATATATATATATATATATATGTATGTATGTATATATATATATATAAATCTGTATATTTATATAAATATATATATATATATACATATGTATGTATATATATATATATATATATATATATATATATATATATATATATATATATGTATATATATATGTATGTATATATATATATATATAAATCTGTATATTTATATAAATATATATATATATATATATATATATATATATATGTATATATATGAGATAGATCCAGATGCCCACTGACCTCTCGCTGGGTCAACCTAAAGACGCCCTGTGCCTCAACCCCTTACATGTCGATTGGAGCTCAACCAATGAGGCAGGATCCAAGACCAAGAAGTGGGATGCTTGGTTGTCGTTTTAGGACCCGAACATCGATCTCCACATGCCACTGCGCAGGTCATAGTTGCTGAAGTAACCGCGCTACCTCTGGCTTCGGGATGATGACGTCAGAGGTTGTATGGAGGAACGTGACCAGGTGCGCACCGGCAAGGAGCGAACTCCGCGCGAGGAGACCGAGCGGGAGGTTCGGCATCACCGGAGTGCAATCAAGACCGCGCCAGATCGCGCATGCTTTTCATACTGAGTTCCTTTAAAAACTCAAAATCGTCAACATGGGGAGACATCGGTCGCCTGCTGGCATCTTCCAAGAGACACAAAGCAGAGACTACCGACCCAGCTGAGCGATATCCGCACCGGGCCAACAAACTGGACCAGCTCTTCGCATCCGTGGGCGCTCGGCTGCATCGCACGCTGGCCGGCCGCATCCTGGCTTGGCGGGCGCTCGGCTGCATCGCACGCTGGCCGGCCGCATCCTGGCTTGGCGGGCGCTCGGCTGCATCGCACGCTGGGGGAACGGTCCCGCCGCGCCCACCACGCGTGTTCAGCGGGGGGCTCCTCGCTCCCTGCGTCCTGTTACGCCCCGGGGCTGTCGGCAGTAGTGCAGCGGATGGGCTCATCCCGCTCATGTGAGGAGGATGGCGTCACTGTTGTAGGCATACGCATTTTCATACTTTTCTTTCTGCACGCCATCCTTCCAGGATCGGTGGTGCTTTCCGGCGGAGCGTGGGACAGCGAGCGAGCCAGCCATGGTCTGGAACTCCCTCCCCCCTCGCCCAACCAAACATTGGTAGGCCGAGCGGAGCCTGAGAGGTAAATGCGCATCCGTCCGACGGCCAAGCCGATTGGCCCGCAACAACAAAGCGGCGCCAGTTGTTGGCCGATTTTTTTTTGGGGGGGGGAGGCAATATGCGTCGCCCTGCCCGGTGGGGTTAGTCGCCGTTCTCCCCCCCGGAACGGCCATGACGGTGGCCCCGTCTTCCAGAACGAACCATCACGTCAAGAATCATGGACGCGGAAATCCAGATCGCCGGCGAAACAGCATGCACACAGGGATGTTGTCTGACATGTTTTGAAGATGTGCGCCGCCTCGCCCCAAGAACCCCGCCGCGCCGATGCCGCCGTCACCCCAGCTGGCATCAGAAGCGCCACGACAAGTAAAAACTGGACCAGAAGGCGACGTGCAGAACTCGTCCGGGGTGAGGCAGAAAGAGAGCGGGCGGGCTTTGCACCGTCGCCGGCGACACCATGTCTGAGATTTGGCCCAGGGGCACGTTGGGGGCTGAGCTCTAAGGGCAGCGCGGGCCGGCCCGGCAACACATTCGGCGTCACACCACACGTCACATTTAGTCGGTGTCCCGTTGTCCCGCGGACAACGGAACACCGACGACAACATGCGCGTGCGAGTCCACAGGCTGTTGTCCCTACCCTTACCGGGCCATGGATGGCTGGCGCTGCAAACATGCACCTTCACCCCTCGACCCCTCCGCAGATATCAGATTGACCCCAGTGGTCGCGGCCGTGTAGTTGGGGAAGGGGGGGGGAGGCGCTGGACATACGACCCTCCCGGCCGAGCACTGTGCCTTGAGCGCACTTCCATAATTAAGGATGGGGCAGGCTATCATGTTTGGTGTGAAGGATCGTAACTACTGGAGGGCTGCAATATTTTTTGTTTGTTTATCACTGAAGCAATCGTGAGGCCACGGCACGTCGTAAAATTTGGCGTAAAACTGATCAATGATCATGGAGCGCAGACGGCCCGGACAGTTCCTGATGGACGCTGGCAATGCCCGGACATTAACACGCGCTCGGGTGGGCGAGAGGTCAATGTAACCCTCGAAGGTTTTCCCGGAATGGTTTCCGAACGGCGCAGCGGAGCCACGCCAAATTTAGCGCAGATGTAGACAATTGAATAGTGTAATGATTCGTATTAAGATTTGGATGGAACTTTTAAGGTCACTGACCTACGCCGGGTCAAATTTGGGTGTTGGATTCAGCGAGGGCAATTTCTCAAGAATCGTTCATTGTAATGCAATAACGGGGTATTAGACGAAGCCATAATCTTTTAGATAGCTTTTTAGGGAACACAACAATTAAATGAACAAATTCCACTGGCCAAGGGTCAGGTATAAAGGTCAGGTCAAGGTCAAAACCAACCTGCTTTGTTTATCTTGGGCTTGCTGCGTGAGGTAATTTTTTATGTTCATTTGGAATTTATGGATACAGAAACTTCTTTATGCATCTTTTATGAACTTATTAAAGATCAGAATATTTTACTGACCTAAAAGGATCCAGGTCAACTTTTTTTAAAGAGCATTCTGGCTGGCGTAATCTTTGACGCTTATTCAAATGCAACTCAAAGCAGTGTTGCATGATTCTGGTCACCATGATTTGTGAAAGGTCAAAAAAGGTCACTGATCTTAAATAAGCACCAGTGACCTTTTGCGTAAAAGAGGTATATAGGTTCTGGGGCACTTCTTCGGGGAGATCTTTGGGGGCGGGTTAAAATTGATCCTACCCAAGCGAAGGGTATTGAAGCGGCCACCCGGGCGCATGTTAACTGAGTCATACCGTAACTCGCATAGAACTCGACTATGACCAGGATTGAAGAGCCAGGCGACCGTTGTCTTGCCCTTACGCGGATGAACGTTTGTGGGCAGCGCCACCGCCAATGCCCGCTCACCCGCTTCATCCTAGCTCTGTGGCTGTTGCTGTTGAGTGTTTATTGATGCTGGGTGTGACTGAGTCACAACGTGCCGAGTCGTGCGCTAACATCATCTGGCTCGTATGCTGACCAATGTGCTTCTAAGTTTAAATTCACTTTTGTGGGGAGGCGCAACAGCGGCAACCGGCGACGCACAAACATCCAGCGGCGACCGGGCAGCAGCGCAGCGCACGCACGCCACCCCAGAATCCCCCCCCCCCCCCCCCCCCCCCACACACACACACCCCACACACACACACACACACACACACACACACACACACACACACACACACACACACACACACACACACACACACACACACACACACACACACACACACACACACACACACACACACACACACACACACACACACACACACACACACACACACACACACACACACACACACACACACACACCACAACCACACACACACACACACACACACACACACACACACACACACACACACACACACACACACACACACACACACACACACACACACACACACACACACACACACACACACACACACACACCACACACACACACACACACACACAACACACACACACCACACACCCACAACACACACACACACACACACACCACACACACACACACACACACACACACACACACACACACACCACACACACACCACACACCCACACACACACACACACACACACACACACACACACCACACACACACACACACAACACACACACACACACACACACACACACACACACACACACACACACACACACACACCACACACAACACACACACCACACACACACACACACACACACACACACACACACACACACACACACACACACACCCACACACACACACACACACACACACACACACACACACACACACAGTCAGTATGCTGAGTGCAGCTTTTCCTGTGGGTCATCAACAGCTTACTCGCGACTAACGGGGTGCCACACCAATGGATGGCCGCTACAGTGGTGTTGCTGTACAAGACAGATGATCCTAGTGATCCGAGCAATTATCGACCAGCCTGCATTTTCCCAGCTATTGCCAGACTTTGTGAATACGTGTTATGCTGTCAAACGATAAATTGGTTGTCATCGCACAAAATTCCATGCCCTCAGCAGCACGACTTCCGCCTAGGCATCTCCAGTGAGAAGGTTACGCTCGGCGCTGTCGCATACGCGACCAAAACCATGAAGAGAGTTATAATGACGTCACTGGTCACCGCCGACATGTCTAATGCGTTTGACGGTGTTGGGCATGGCCATCTTCGGAAGAAACTGAGATGGTCCGGCATCGCTGCCGTGTGATTTGGCGTGTGAACCCGGGGTGGCACACAGTCAATACGGGTTCGAACCGACAATGTGGATGTGACACACAAGGTGGTCCAGTGTTAGATCCTGGATCCAGTCCTCTTACTCCTTTTTACCAAAGACTTGACACAACGTATGCGGTGCGCAGAGATCGTTATGTACCCTGAATACACCCAGTTTATTGACGTTGAGCTAATCCTCTGAAGACAGAAGCGGTCCCGATTCAATCGTGCTGACTACACAGTGATTGATGATTTTTCGTCACATTTGGCGAGGAAGAAATACAACCATCATTTGCCGCCAACATTCTGGGTGTCGCCATCGATTCCTGTCTTTTATGGGAAGAACACTATAATCGTGTGCCGCTGCCACGGCATTCTCATCGGACTCCCTGTGATGAGACATCGTCTTTCCAAAGACGATTCACTGCTACTGCTCCAGTCACTCGTTTTTCCCCGCTTACGACCATATTGTCTGTATGAGAAGCTGTGACGTGGTTCATACGCGGGAGTGTGATTTCGTTTTCAGGTGGGGAGCTTCAGCCCCCCTCTCCACACTTGGGTTTCAGTCCTCACTCAACTTTGAGAAGCAGGTGGACCAAATCCGGCGAGAAGCCAGTTGACTGTCGAGGCGACCAGACGCGATGAGTGCGAAAGGCTTTGAGCTTTGGCGTCGGTATCGGATGTCCGTATGCCGTGTGACCAGGCCGGGCGGCACCGACGCTGCGTGAACTAGAATGATATAAAGTCATCGCCTTATATGTGAATGCAATGCAATATAGTCATGCGTAACGTCCTCACAACTATTCACGTAGTGGACATGCTAGAATAGCCTGTAATACGCCGCTATGATACGCTCTCTCGTGCCGCTCGGGCGAAGGCCGTCGAGCTGCTGCAGCTGCCCAGGCTAGAAAGGAACCTACGCTAAAGGGACTACGCCTGACAATCCCACGGTGACGTCACCATGGGTATGCCACAGGACATTTGCGTGTTGAAGAGCATCACAATGCAGATTTTTGAATAATTAGTTTCGAAAACTTGTAAGCTGTTTTCCCCCATAAAATGAGCCCCAAGACGTTCTTTATTATACTTTCTAGCCACGTTTGGGGTTAAGACAGCAGTCGCTGATGAAATATTCCAACACCAGCCCATGTCCCAGCACCATCTTTGCATTCAACAACGGCGGCTTTCACCAACGTCAGGGATAAGCATCGCCCTGTCACAGACCGTTTTGGACTTGGATCCAGACACGGGTTACTTCGAACCGGTGACGAGTGTAAGCGAACGGTCAGCCCGATGGAAGAGAAATGTTCGAGCGTGCAACCACTAAGAAGGTGACAGTAGTCGCATTCAATGTTAAGAGAGGCAAGTTTTTAGGTTTATTTGCGAGGAGCATTATGCACATAGATAAGACTGTAGAAATAACCTTATTTCTCATGCAAAAACAGCGAAGCCGAGATTTAGATGCCTTGATAATTCGGCAACATGCATTTATCGAAACGAATGTCGGTGGTGTAGAGAGGCACTTGCAATTTTCCCGGACGGATGGCTCGCGAAGGCAGATAGAATCTGATTTCGCATGGTGTCGGGAATAGCAATGCCAGAATCACCTTTGAGCCCATCATGAGCTCGAAACTAAAGATTTCCAACAAAAGCTAAGGGTGCAAATGCCATTTTTGGAGTGATCCTTCTGTACACCATCATAGCCATACCTAACCTCAATTTGTTTGCATCTTGGAACGGTGCAGTTATGGCCCAAATTCATAGAATTTGGATTACATCCATGCAAACTCCATAACGCAGGTAAAAAACAACAGTTGGGCTTCTGCAAGCAGCTGTAGCAAGAAATTGGTGTACCGCAAGCCAATATGTATGGTTTTAGCACTGGCAACCTGCTTAGCACCATAGGACCATTTTGGTCCCCATTTGCTCGGGAACCAAAATGGTCCTTGCATGGTTAGATAGTCTCCTTAAGAGCAGGCTCCGTGAGCGACGACAGTGACACTAAGCTTACAGGCGGCGTTAGGCATTTACTGAACTCCTGACTGTTCAGAGTGCCTCTGACCGGTCAGCGGTCCATCGGGTAGCCAGAAGGCCTCTTGGGCGATGGGAGGGGCCTCCCATT
The DNA here is from genome assembly GCF_011947565.3 of Pollicipes pollicipes. Lineage (NCBI taxonomy): Eukaryota > Metazoa > Arthropoda > Thecostraca > Pollicipedomorpha > Pollicipedidae > Pollicipes > Pollicipes pollicipes. The sequence continues at coordinate 51,924,465 of NW_023596576.1, forward strand.
GGCCAAAAGGGTCCTGAACAGTTAAGAAGACCATAAGTGCCCGGAGAGTTTTAACGATTACTAAATCACTCCGGTTACGGAACCCTCAATAGTCAGAGGAGTGCTTAGGTGACCAGAAGAACTTGACAGGGGAAGTCGATGCAATCCCACGTCCCAAGTTCTTCTGAGGATACAAGTTCAAGATGTTGTGCAATCGCGCCCAGTTTGTTGGTGGCCTTTGAGGCATTCATTGCGCTTGTTTTGACACCAAACATGTGTTTCTAGTATTTCTGGTTTCTGAGAAACGACAGTTTTCAGAAGCAATGCGCCGCGATCCACGGCCGGCTGAGGCAACCGACGATTCCGCGGGCACGCGCTGAAGTCCGGCACTGCTATAGTAACGGAGCTCAACATTTAAAATGCAGGTTTGAAGCAGACAAGGTGCATACTTTGTTTTAAAATAGGCATTGATTTAATTCGGCACGTTGATTAAGAAAATTAAACATAAACCTAACAAAATAAATTCAACATTTTGATTGCCCCCCCCCCCCCCTCCTCAATACCCGTCCCTGCCAAATGCTCCTAGCTGGGAGATTACCAAATATAAGGAAAAAACTTACTGCAACAAGTCTATCTTCTGTGGGATTCGTTCACTGGCCGTGACCAAAATGCTGCTCAAATTAAGGCTTGGTCATTATGAGACAAAATACTTAAGAATAAGAAAAATATGCACCTAAAACAAAACAGGCTAAATCTGTTCACAAACGCTTTTAGGAGAGGGAAGCTTGTGAGTCACATGGCTTTTTAACTCCCCTTATCATGCATAAAAATTGACGCCGCTGACATGATCCTACAACTAGACAAACTGTATTGCTTTCTACTAACCAGTATGGGCTGCATTCAAGTAAGGTTGGCTGCCTTTACGACCTGCACATAATATATATATATATATATATATATATATATATATATATATATATATATATATATATATATATATATATATATATTTATGTAAGAAACACTCATAATGGGAACATCACGAAGACACAATGGGAACACTATTGTCACAATCACATCAGAAGTGCTCACCGCCCACCACCTAGTAGTCAAGAGTTCTGCAAGAATGTATATATATATACATATATAATATATATATATATATATATATATATATATATATATATATATATATATATGGTGGCTATATTCAAAATTTAATCAGAGCCAGGATGTTTCCCTTCAATGAAAGCAAAAACGAAAATGGAATATTTTGCACTCATATCCATGCAAATGTCATGCCAACAGGAGCAAAGAAATTACGCATTTCAACCGGCACTGCAGAAAGACTCTTTTCCGGAGTTTTTCCTGTTACAATAGGGGGCTATGATCAGCAATTGATTAAAATTGCTCTCGAAGAAAGCCAAAAGTTTATTTTTGCCGCAATTCTATAACAATAGGACCGGAATCCCACAAAACCACCTCCTACTTGAAGTAAATCAATTGGTTACGTAAAAGATGGCAATGGAGTCCCCTACTCGTTGCCCACTTTTCCTAAACCAACTTACTCTACACACCTCATTGCCTCCTTATTGCATATGTCATTGGGTGTCACATCAGTTCCCAGCAGCCAAAAATGATATTGGGGAAGATTGAACTGATAATAATTGTCATCTCAATGCCAGCAAAACGTAATGGAATGATTACACTTCAAGCAGATACACTGTTTTCAGAGATGAGGAGGGAGCACGGTGAAAAATAATGCAAACTTCCCTCCAAAAATATCAACCACATCGCATTTAGCATATGTCTTCACAAACTTAGAGAGGGTTCTGGGGGCCTGAACTGAACAGGAACTTAGTGCAAACCCTGATTTGAAAATATATTTGACCGATGACCATGCCTAATCGGGAATAACACAATAAGGACATTAATTGGCACTTCAGAACCATTCTCACCCCTTGTTTTTCGTTCCCTGAGGAATGTCATCAGCTCAGAACCGAACGCATGGTTCTCTTCAAAGGGATAAAGGCTCGATGCATGCCACTGCGAGGGAAAGTCAGCAGCATTTTCTGTTGCTGTTCGGTGTCTTCAAAAGACAGTCTGAATAATCATATAAAAAATCTCTACCATAATTGTATCATCTCGCCGACTTCCCTGAACTGTCAATCAATGAAGTCAACAAGGCCTAGAAATTAAACCCAGATAGGTATTCTTGAAACTGCGATGCGAATACGGCCTGCAAAGTTGCAGTGCACTAAAAGTTGCCACCAACCTCACATATTTCAATTCATCACAACGACTGAAACATGCCCTGGTGACCAGCTGAATCACCATATCTAACCTTTATTCGGAATTTTCTGCTGCCTGGTTTGGTACGCTGAGAGATAACTGGTAAAAACAGCGAGTCAGCCGACAGGCCGGAACATAGGAAATACAGTGATATGCCGCCGCTGCGTCACCGAAGCGTGCAACCAACTAAAATGCATCGGACATTTTATCACGGGTTTGGGATAAAGCCTAAGAAAGATACCATGGTACTGTGAGGGCTACCATGGTATATTGGCTACCATGGTGACCAAGATACCATGGTCAATTCTTTTTCAGCAATGTTTTAGAAAGCGCCTTCCTTCTCATTATTTTCATACCAACTTCCTCGGGCAGTGTAGGTTGCCGAGTACCTAGCAGACCCTTTCTTTTTTAGCACCTTAGCTCAGGGCCCGTGGCCATAGCTAAGACTGACCTATTCCATGTTTTTTTTTAACTTAGGCAAAGCTCGCCACTACGATGTCTGGACCTCAAAACTAACTGACGTCTTCACGCCGTCAACGCATTTGACCCCGTCAGAAACGAGACAAGTGACGTCATTCTTATTTTTAATCATGGAAGGATGCAAAGTGTTTGCATGCACACGTTGAACGCCTTTGGTCTTTTCGTTCCTTATTGGACTGTGAACTTACACATATGCGTAACAACAATTCAGCCATCAAAAATATCGAGACGATTAGGTAAAATCCGTGTCCACGAATTGACGAGCGTTCGATTTTAGTCACCAACTTCCTGGATCTATCAGAGCTATGCACGTGCTTTTATGCTATTTCATGGTTGCTGGTCATGCCAGTCCGGTCCTGCCCGAACGCAACGCCGGGATACCCTTCCTGATTCTGCCAACATCCGTAAAGCCGCCACTTACAACTTTCAAGCCCACTGGCAGAGTTTGGACAGGCTTCAGTCTGTGCGAAAGAATTATGCAGCTATCTGTAACTCTGTTACGGAATTTCGACTCGGCGCCGGCAAATTGGCTGCTGTACGGACGGCTGCGGGTCGCTGCTGGGACGGCCGCTGGTAGCTGGGCTGGCGCTCCTGCCGCCTCCGTCCAGGTGCCCTGGGCAGTGAACGATGAGTGCAGAAGTGGCGCAGTATTAACTTCAGCGAAGGCATTATTAGACATGGCGCCGCTGGTTCTGAGCGCCTGTGGAGCGAGACCGGGCGCCATGCAGAGTGGCATCCAACCACGCGGTCGCAGCTGTGCAGCGGACGACCTAGTGACCCATCCAAGGCGAGCCTGTGAACATATGCGAGGGACACAACTTACTCAGCCAGTGACACTCAGCAGCTTCCGGCCAGAGCACGGAAAAGGCTCAGCGGGGACACGCCAACTGCTTCGCATGAGTGGCGGCGAGGCCGGCCTAGCGCCGCTTGCCGGAATTTGTGCTCGCGTGCATGTGGGCTTCAGCGGCGTGCCGACGGTGCCGCCAGCGGGCTGATTCCAAACACTAACAGCTGGCGGACCAGCGGTCATGCCGTGCAGTGGCGCAGGCAGGAGGGGAGGAGGGTGCGCACAGGGGGCACTGCCTCCCACTTAGGTCCCAAGAGGCCCTTCGGTCCTTAGGGACAAACGATTCATAGCTCGAGCTCTGGATCCCAGGAAACGATCCCTTTGAGCCCGAAGGGCTCGAAGGGTTGGCTGGAGGTTGTATTTAAGGACTCTGAGCCAAAGGGTCAGGCCCTAGAATGCATGGCAGATGATCCTTTGCGCTGATCGCGTCTCTATGTCGGCCTGGCATCCCAATACCGAGCAGCCGGCTCCGTATCGATCTGGATCTGGGGGCCCATTTCCTAAGCAAGGGGCAAGGCCGGGCCTTGCGATCCACATTGGTCAGGCCCCTGAGTCAATGAGGGGCCTCCTGTGTCCGTCAGAAACCCAGAGTGCCTAACCAATCCGTCTTGTGTTAGCAAAAGGCCCGAGTCGACCAGGAGCAGTCTTCGAGGGGCCCGAAGAGGGGTTCGAAGGGCCCCACGGGACCGACGAGTAGAGGCCCGATCTGAAAGCCTGAAGGGGCTGGCCGGAAGTCGTATCAAGGGCCACGGCCCGCAAGACCGGGTCCTGAAATGCTGTTCAGATGTCCCTTTGTGCCGATCGGGGGCCCCTGAATGGATGAGGGCCTTTATGTCGGTCAGGCACTACCAGTACCGAATGGCCGGCTCAGTGTTTGTTTCAGCCCTGGGTGCACATCTCCCAAATAGGGACAAGTACGGCGCCTCTAACACAGTGAGAGCCCTGTGTGAGTCAGGGAACCACAGTGCCTAACACGAAGTCCTGTCTCGGAAAAGGTCACGATTCATTCAAGGAAAGATCAGCTGAATAGGGACACGCATCTCGAATGTCAGAGGGCCTCTCACCAGATTCCAATGCCAGTTCGGGCTTACCGTAAATGCTCATTCGTAGAGGCCGTAATGGCCGAGCGGTTGGCGCCTTTGGCTCCAACGTGGGGCCGGGTTTGAATCTCGGTTGTGCTGTGGCCCTTGAGCGCTATTCTAACCAATGAAGTCTCTGGCGCTCCATAAAGGGGCGTGACGACGTGCGTATTTCTCCTTTCCCAAAAATATTCATCCGATCTTTAAAACGATCTGAAAAAATATTTCACGTCAAATATGCCGACAGCTCCTTTCTAAACGCCCTTATTTATGTTGCTTCTTAGAAAGACGTCATCGTTATAATCCGCTGTTTTTTCGTTTAGTTTTAGTCATTATCCGCCACCTAATATGAGCAGCGGGATCGACGCCGCGCGGCCTACGGAGACTGCAACGCCGGTCGCCATTTTTGTTTTTGTTTCTATGACTTGCGAGTACGCATGCTCTTAACAAAACAATATTTGTCGCATCCCAATTCTGACTGGAGATTACAAATATTCAAATGGAAATGAGCTGACCACGTAAATACTAACTTTTAACCTCGATTTGAAATGTACATTGACAGAGGCATCCTATAAAGCTTGTAACAATTATGACGAAAATTCCGAGTGCTTCTGGTTCAGAGTGCACTGAACCACTGGGAAAAAGGCAGCGCCGATTGGTTGTTCCAAGCAAACGTAAGATTCCTTCCAACGCAAACGCACGGTTTCTTCGGGTTTGGACAACAAAATGCAAACAGAATTTCATCTTCTTATGGCCTCTGTTTTCTCTTTCAGTTAGAGAAGGAAATAGTTATAATACACTAAATAAAATCACTTTTCCTCGAAAAGAGATTAGCCAAAGCCATTTATTTTTCATGCGTGTGTGTGTGGTTGTGTGGTGATCTCTCATTACCAGGGACCCTTTGTCAACCCTGCGCCCTTCCCCGCTTCACAAGGCTCTTGCTGCGACCCTGCTGCCATGCAAGCAGATCATCTGAGGTTCGTTGATATTTCGGTAAAGTCACGCTGGCCATCAGCACATGTTCCGGTTTAGGAACATGTGCGTGTAGTAATCATTATCTGATATGATCTGTTGCCAGATGCATTGCTTGGTGTGCTTTAGGAACAAATTCACCAAACTGTGCGCAGTGATGCCTTCGTTGTCCAGAACATCTGGCTGTTGGAAGTATTTCTTAAGAATAAAGTTCTTAAAAACTCAAGCGATATTCCTGGTGTTCATACTCACTGCCCAACGCCAGTTACCACCAACTCCCGTCAAGGCTTTCCGAGATGCTCCTAACAAATTCCAGCGGTATGGGCACGCCGCTTATTAAAACAGTTCAGTATTCTGGGCTTGCCCCGGCTTGTTTATGACATGGCGTGCTAAGTTGGGCCAGACTAAGTTCTTCGTTCACTGCCCGAGCAACGTCGACGGGCTAGAAGAGGACGTCCCCGTGACTAGGTCGTAACCCACATGTTAAGGAAGCTCACATGTTAATGTCGCGTTGAAACAATCCCCCACTGAACAGCGGAAGACTGTCAACAACGCCAAACCACGGTGAATGCCAAGGCAATCCCAGCTGTGCATTTTAGGCCCACCGATTGCTCCGTACTCTTAACTACCTATATGAGTAGTGGCCACCGAGGGACATTGCTGTCTCCGTAATATGTTGCCTTTCAGCCGGCTTGAACTAGCTGATGTCACTTTCTGTTTTTTGCTGCTTCTTGTTACCCGGCTAAAGCTGACGTGGGATGAAATAGATTAAAAAGATACAACATTCATTTTTTGTTAATTTTTTCACCATAATGTAACTGCCATGTTTCCTGTAAAGTCGAAACAACGGAAACAGCAGAATGATAGAAAAACATTGCAAAATGTGTGTTGTATCTGCTGAAATTGATGCACCAATCAGCATGTGCACATGTGCCGAGCAGTGCAAACTGTAAAGCTTTCGCCACAAAGCTCTGTCCGCTGCGTCAGCAGGGCATTCTGATAACAGAAACTAATACTGTCGAAACGTTCGACTTAACGTTAACACGCGCTCGGGTGGGCGGCGGGTCAAATTGACCACTACGAAGGTTTGCCAGACATGGTTTCCGACCGGCGCTGTGTAGCCGCGCCAAATCTTGCATAGCTGTAGATTATTAAACAGGCGGATCGTTTGGCATCAAACATTAGGATATACCTTGTAAAGTCGCTGACCTATGGCAGGTCAAGGTCAGGCCATGGTTTCAGCGAAGGCAATTTCTAGGAAATCCTTCAATCTGATGCAACAACGGGAGTGTTAGACGAAGCCATACATTTCTGAGATGCTTTCTTAGACAACACAACAGTTGAATGAGCGAAGTACAGTTGACCTAAGGTCAGGTGATGGAAGTCCCGCCAAGGTAACCCGTTTTGTTTCTCTAGGACTCGCTGTATGGGATAGTTTCTGGCGCTCATTTCGAATTTATTAATAGCAAGACCGTATATACAACTTCCATGAACTTCTTAGAGGTCAGAATAGTTCATTGACCTAAATGGCCCAGGTCAACGTTTTGTTTTTAGGAACATGCTGCCTAGCGTTAATTTTTGTCGCTTAGTCAAATGCAAAAACTCAAAGCAGTCTTGTATTATTTTTGCTCACCTTGACCTTCAAAGGTCAAAACAAGGTCACTGGCCTTAAATGAGTGTGTAACCTTTTGCTTTAGAACGGTTATCTAGATTCTTGGGGGCACTTTGGAGACCGACCTGAAACTTGACCTTGTTTGACCTTTTTCACCCAAAGATCATAACCTAGGAACTTGAAATTTTGACCAAAGTGAGTTCACGTAACAGGTCACACACCCTGTAAATTTGGTGTCTCTAGCTTTCTGAGTTCCCGATGGACAAAAAGGTAATGGGCAAAATATACGCATACCGCACATGCTGACCAACCTGAAGTGGGGCATCGCGTGGGTGTGTACCGACACGACACTGGGTGATCTGGCGCCGTCGGTCGTCATGGACCTGAGCGGCTAGACGTGCCCCCTCTCCTCTCCCCACCGGCTTGGGCGGTCGAGACCTGGCGCGGCCTCTGCGGCGCGATCGCAGAGCCGTGCGGACGGCGTGGGTGGTGACGATCTCGGGCTCACGGACGGTCGTGACCGCGACGGGCGAAGTCGTGATGGCTGCGGCCGGCGGCCGGCGGCGCTCGTGAGGCGGCCGGCCCCGCAGCGCCCTGACGTGGTGGGTCAGCGGCGGATGTAGCGGCGGGCACCGCTTGTCCGCCCAGCTGACGAGGGCGCAGCGAGATCTCACGGGGGGGGGGGGGTCAAATTGCCCCGCCCCCCACCCGAGCGAAGGGTTTCTAGCCCGCCACCCGGGCGCGTGTTAAACAAAATGTATCTTGCGACCACTGAAATGACTTGCGCTACGGTTGACTACTCCGTCTAGGACTATTTGCGGCATGTTGCTACGCAGATAAATGTGTGCATTATTCATCAATTAATGCAGCTATATAGCCCGAAGTAAACAACCCTGAAAGATGACAAATACAATCAAATCTGCTTGCATTCAATAAATCTCGGCTGATGTTTCAAACTCTATACGTAGATGCAATAAAACGTCATAGTACAACCACACGTTATTGTTGCCTTAGTGACATGTAGATGGAGTTTCAAACAAACCTATCAAGCCCATTAGGCATTTAGTGGCATGAAAGCTACACCGTTTCTCTCACGTTCCCTTGGTGGATACAAAGGTGGTCAATAGGAACATGAGTCTAACTGGATGTCTGAAATGATTGTTTTTCTAGTTTTGTTGCGGGCTGGCACTAAAAATTCCAGTGTGACCTCCCAAAACGGGATGCCCAATCTTCTCCTGCATGTTTCGGCAATAGTTGCCACTTGGTGACCATCACAGTGAATTTGTCTGATTAGTATTGCTATGGAGCGTAATTGTATCTTATAACCAGCGACTGCATTATTTTGTTATGGCAACACATTTTTTGTTGCGTTTAACAGTAGAAAAATCCTTAGCTATAGCTAGCTGCATGTTGTTAAGTGATCAGAGTTTGCATTACCACCCCTGCGTACTTATAAGCTAGAGCATATCGCAACGATCGACAGGAATATTTGCGTGACGTGGCCGATTTAAATGACAGTTCGGTTCATTCTTCTTCACGATAATTTCTTGCTTTTTATCAGCTAGCTCTTAGTCCTGCTATATTTCTGTTAATGCTCAATGCACCATACTTACATAAACAGTGCTTAGCATGCATCGTTAGGGCTAGTAGGGTAATTTGCTGTTTTATTTGCTATTCTGCTACTTCACTTTCTGCTACTTCTCACTGCTACTTCACTCCGCTGTCTTCCAGCATGTTCGCTTTGCTTCAGTTTCTGCCATCTCTGCGAGTCTTTGCCACCAGGCATTTCGGCAAGCCGGTTTTGACCGGTAAAAAGCGGCTGGCTCCAGCTGCTGCCAACGCTGCTCTTCGCACTAGTTGTTTATTTCTGCCTTCCGCACGATGTAAATACAGTTGCATCCTTTGGGATGTAAGTTAGTCGCACGCAGAGTGAACAGCAATAATTGAGCTATAAAAGCTTTTAAAGTATATCGGCTGTGGTACAAATATCTCCGCCTCGTGAGTGTCTTAGGTAACCTCGCTCTTTCGTCGTTCAGTTTTAGGCATTACTCAATGGAGCTACTTTGATCTCACCCTCGCCAACTGGTAGGATTCTTTATGTGTATATTCCTTTCACGCCATCTCAGAGGAGCGCACCAACTCCCCGGACGCCTCGACACAGCGCTGGCAACACTGCCGCATTGCAGGAGCGGGACGACAGACCGCGCGGGCAGCGCCTGCGAGCCAGACGCACGCGAGTGCGGGCAGTTCTGGTTGGCAAAAACCAACACGGTCGCGACAGAGTAGGAGCATGGGAGGAACGTGTCCCGCAGACGTCCCTGACAGCCGCCTGTCGGCCAACGCGGGCCTAAGACAGCGTCATCAGCGACAGGCGCAGTGACACGGCGGTCTGGCACCAGGCCACCACCGCGGTAATTGTAAATCACATTTAATAGAAATCTCAACGTCTGACATGCTGAAAATTTTCTGCTTGTGCTTGAAATAGTTTAAGAAGTCACCTGAGGTCCTTGGTGGTGGTTTTGCAGATTTATGAAGGTGCAAAGTTGTCATCGCCGTGACGCCTTTATTTTGCCATAAATTGGCAGGATGCATGACGTGTATTCTTGAAGAACGTATATTTAAATGTCAAAATACGTCGCAGTAAAGTGCGTCGCCAGATCGGGTTTTGTCGACTAGTGACATTTAATTGGATCCAACTGTTCAAAAGATTGGGCTTAAAACCCAGAATAATACTTGCTTTCCGAACACAACCGCAGTACTTGGAATATTAACGGAACGCAATATTTATGGAGAACAACAAAAAGGATGTGCCAGGGCTCACTTTCAACTGTGTCTGGCGTTCTTGTCAGTGTGTCAGTGACAATTTCCAACACTGTTTATGGCGGCAGGACAGGTCCAAAACAAATCTGACTTGTTCAGAACGCTCCCGTCCCGGCGGCCGGCCGGCTGGGCGCCGGGCGGGTGTCGACGGGCCAGCTGGTCATCCCTGTAGTCATCCATCCTCTGACAGAAAACAAGAGTAGTGCGTCTTGCACTGTAAACGGATCGAAATAAAAGGAAATGAACGAGCTGGAGAAATTGTCATTTTGCTACGCACACAGAGAGCACAACCAATGCCGTATCTCGGCGATGCGCGCTTGGATTCGCATTTTCAAGAGCGTCATTCGCGTATAATATTGATTGCCAATCAAAGCTTACTTCGTGATATCCAAACACAGAGCAATGCCAAACGAGCGGAATAAAATGGCGCAACGGCGTTTGGGAGAGATGAGCTTGGTGGTTGATCAGCCGCGAGCAGGGGAAGCAGTACACCACATGATGTTAGCACAGCACGCTGTGCATTCCGAGATGTCAGCAAACTCGGTGAAGTGACAGGCGTGATCCCAGGTTTCCTCGCAGATTGGCCGTCATCCTGTCTGTATGCTCTTGTAGCGGCACGAGGTCAACACCTAGTCGTGTGGGTCACCAATAGGTAGCGCCAAAGGGTGTTGTTGTGTGTGTGTCATTGTGCGTCGTGTGAGAAATGTGTGCGTCTCCATAGCTTCGCTGCACTGTTAATGTTAGGTAATGATATTGGAGATATGCCTACCATAGAACGGTTGCTGGTTAAAAAACATGATTTGTAGGAAATGACCAGCATTTGAAGATTAAGGAAAGCGTCAATTTTCATGGAAAAAGACATTTGAAACCATTGACATGCTTATATGTGCAAATAATATAACCATTGACACGCTTTTATGTGCAAAATAATGTAACCATTGACATACTTTTATGTGCAAAATAATTCTGAAGACTTCCAAAGTTCCACCTCTAATAAACATTTTTCTTATTATGTCATCGCTTGGTTATGCCAATATTTTTATGACGTCAGAGTTGCTGCCCGACCGGCCGCGTCAGAACTACCACCGCGGCGGACGGGCCGACTCCGTTGTAATCTTTAAACTCGCTTAGAGCCTGATCATTAACAGATGCGTGTTTACTGAACCGATATCCTTATTGTGTGCCTGTTTTATCTCCTTCCCGTGGTGTTCTTATGCATTTTTCTATAATGTTAAATTGCTACTTGCATTTTAATTCTTGGTTTCAGAGCTATTCCCTAATTTATTGGATTGCAAGCCTTATTTTTGTCATAAGTGGTAGAACTGTACAAATAAATGCATGTATTATGTACCGTAAAACGTGATTGGTATTCAAAGCTGACAATTAACGCGTTAACGGGAGTAAACGCGTTAACACGTAAATTACAATAGAAATATGGGAGATTGAACAAATATGCAAGGACGCCAGGAGAAAGGGCCAAAAAACGCCCACATGGCGATATTCGGGGCAAGAAAACACGTACTAACCAAGCGCTATCCCTGCTACTTCTTATCGTGCTGACGTACCCCAGACATGAATAACTCGCTAATCACATCTGTCTTGACCTTGAACACACTGAGGAGGCGGAATTCGTATCACATTTCTGCACCATCATCATACGACATCATGAGTGACTTCAAACTAGGCGGCGCGAAGAAGTCTGCACAAGTTTGCGAGCGCTTAGCTCAGAAATAAGTGGATATGAATTCTTAACCGGCATACATGTGACCTGCAAGGAGTAGATCTTGAAATGGCTATGTCAGTTCCAAAGTCCATAAAATTTGGAACAGTCTTTAAATCTCGATCGTTTCACAGCGTGTACATGGTTGACTTGACAATGTGCGAAGTGAGATATCTGAGTACTATGTGATAATGCAGTAATAGCCTCAGATGTTGTACCAGTTACAGTATGCAGGGCTGAACAAACGTCCGTCACCGACAAAATTTGGAACGGCCTAACTTGTCACCTGTAGCGAAACTTATCAGGAACCGTTGCAGTAGTGTTTTAAATGGGTTAAACATAGAAAACACAGATAAGTGAACTGCAATGCGCTATGACCGTCACAAACATAAAAGTGTTCGTTTCATGAGTTTCAATTTCCCGCCATGCCAAGTCTCTGTGGTTAGGTCGAATGTATAATGGACGAATGGCCGGCGCAGCGGGCCACTGAAGACCAACGAGCACGTCAGCCAGTTCAAACCTAAGATGTCGCATGCACGGAAAGGGCGCGAACATGTGTGAACAGCGCCCGTGTAATGACCGCAAATGACTTGTAACAAAACCTGTACACCATTTCACTACATACTGGGCAATGCCAATCTAGGAGAAAGCACTTTCGTGCTTTTTAATCCTTCCGTAAAAATCACTCAACCGCTTTGCTATGACATTGTACACTCTTCTTGGTGTGACATATTACAATACCATGATTTGGAATTCCTGTATTGTATCATATTACAGCAATGACCTGTTCCTAAAACTGCAGTCATAGTTTCCATAGTTTGTGTAATGCACATGTAAAGCACGTGATGCCATAACAGATCGCATCTGGGACATATTTACTCCCCAATCTAGAACCAACAACCGGAAATCCAGCCCTGGATTGCTTATCATTTGACAGATAACCCAGGGCTGGATTTCTGTCTGGGCCTGGGTTTGTTTGTCTGGGTCTGGGTCACATGTCGGGTGGTCAGGCTGAAGTCAGTATCTGCGTAACGAAGCGTGTGCAACAAGGTTTATTATTTCTGATTCGGGGTGCTGCGAACATATGACTACAATATTAAGGGCTTAGCAGCTATTCTGGTTTCAGCCCTTCACCAAAACCATAAAACAAAACGAAACCGTGACTTCCAGGAGCACTTGGGTAGCTTACATATCACACCACAATAGTATTTGTCCGCTTGCCTATTAAGGGCATGTTAAAGTACAGCACACCACTGTTTCAATGCGCACCTGTCACGAACTCGTAAAAGATAGAGAAAGGCATGCAATACTGTTGGCCTGCAATATGGCAATGCAATACCGGCACTAAGCCGTTGTCGTGATTTGCATCGTAAAGAGCGGGCGGCACCAGCAGCTCAGTGCAGCAGCGGAGAGACGACCACTTGAACGGTGCTGTGTCGATTATTGCCCCAGTCAAATGTCCGGCAAAGAAGAGGCCGCGGGTCCGGCACAGAAACGACCGCAGGCCCAGCACAGCAAGGACAGTGTGCCTGGCTCAGCAGAGGCCGCGTGTCCGGCACTTGAGTGGCACACGTTTGGCACTTGAGCAGCCGAGTGTCCAGAGCACCGGGATGGAGAGCGCCAGGTTGGGGAGCGCTGGGCTGGAAAGCGCCGGGCTGCAGAGTACCGGACTAGAGAGCGCCGGGATGGGGAGTGCCGAGATGGGTAGTGAGCGCCGGACTGGAGATACCGGACTAGAGAGCGCCGGGATGGGGAGTGCCGAGATGGGTAGCGAGCGCCGGGCTGGAGAGCGAGCGCCGGGCTGGAGAGCGAGCGCCGGGCTGGAGAGCACCGGGTTGGAGAGCGCCAGGCTGGAGAGCGCCCGAGCTGGACTGCAGAGCGCCAGGCAGCGGAGCGCCCGAGCTGGAATGCAGATCACTGGGGTCGTGCTCGGGGTCGCTTAATCCTGAAACACATTTTCGTTGTTTAAATGGTCTTTCACAGTCCACGCAACGAAGACATGGCTCGGGCGCTCAAAGGTTCATACGTCAAATTGGACTCGCAGCACCGAGATGTTTCTTAAAGCAACGCAAAAGCTCAGTTTAAAATCACGCCAGCCGCTGATGAAGCTGAAAGAACCGCTAGTTAAAACTTCCCAATACATTCCCCCTGTTGGACTGTCCCTGCGGCACTGCGGGTACCGGGCTGGGGAGCGCCAGGGACAAGAGTGTGGAGCGCTGGTGCGTGGCTCAGGGCTGTCCAGGTCCGAAAGGATGGCTTGCTTCAGGTGCAATGTTTCGAAGACCGAGACACGGGAATCACGGATAAGACCCTGGAAGGATGCCATAGCACGTGAAGGATTGACAAAGTACCAATCAGCTTCAAACCAAACATTGTGCGACCAAATATTATATAATGGCGTCTTTAGAGACACAGTCGTCACTAAGTACACCTGCTGCTAAGACCCTGGTCTCACCACCTCAGAGGCCAATGTCCAGCCAAATGGGTAATTTCGGCACGACCACACCATTTCAGCCCGATTCTCTTGGCTAGTTGTCAGTTACGCATCACATCCAAGACAGAGCTATACGCCCAGTGCTTGTTGCTCAAAACTAAGTGACTCCGACATTGGTTCGATTTTGACGCTCCCACAGGTGGGATACAGAACGGTTTAAGCACTTCAAACAATAACACTCTGATCGCGGCAAAAATACTACAATGTGCTGACAAAGCTGAACCAAACGCCAGTTAAAACTTACCCATGCATTCCCACCGCTTGACCGTCCCTGTGGCACGGCCCGGCTGGGGAACGCCGGAGCTGGACTGCAGAGCGTCAGGCGGGCTGGGCTGTAGAGCGCCGGGCTGCTGAGCGCCGTATTGCAGAGCACCGGTCTGGAGAGCGCCGTGTTTTACAGCACCGGAATGGAGAGCGCCGAGTTCGCGAGCGCCGAAGCTGGACTGCAGAGCGCCAAGCTTGAGAGCGCCGGTCTGGAAAGCGCCGGAGCTGTACTACGAATCACGGCAAAGCAGCCAATCACGGCGAGGATTACATCCATGAGTCAAGACCAAGCATCCTGCTTGGCATGAGCATCTTTCAGTTGAGTGCATTCGTGCAAGCTTAATGACATTAATCTCACATCAATTTGTAAGGGGATAAAAAAATAAATCTAGGCTGATTTTGTGAGATTTTATTGCATGCACACACATAGATTCTTACCTGCAGACAGCTCAAGGTTCAAAATCTGGTTTGGTCAAAATCAAGGCTCAAAATCATCAACTTTTAAACCTTTCAACCGCCTTTAAACTAATAGTATTTTTAGTTTCCCCAATCTGCCGACCTAGTAATGGGGCCGTTATTTTATAGTCATCTAAAAGTGAATTAAGATAACTTCTTTACAATTGTTGTACACGTGATATTCGTTAAGTAAATTGTACGCCATCCAATGCATTTTTGACCACGGATCTTACTCAATAATCGAAAAGTTTGAAGCATATTGGCTATTGGCGTAGCGCGATAACTGCCGTTGTCATGACGATGGCAGAATCTGCTAAGTGCCGTATTCAGCTGTTACGGGCTAGTCACACCTTTTTTAGCGCTGTCAACCTCCATGTTACGGCTCTGCGGACTTAAAAGTGACACCATTTCTGCCATGAACGTCGTCAGTGAAAATGAACATTTGTGATCGGCACAGCAGGAGGCGAAGGCTATTTACCTAGAGGCTCATTGGTTAAAGTTTGAACCAGCGGTCACTGTAGACATGTGGCAGGTTGTTTCCAAAAGCCAAAGCGTGCTCGAAAAGAGTCACTGTCCTGAGACCCAAAGCAGAGAAATCAAAGTCATAGTAGGACTTTTCGTTGGATTGATGTGGTAATAGCCCCATGCTCACATATACTTTCCCGAATTAGGGTGTTTCAAGCTTTCGTAGCATTGTTTAGATAAAGATAAGGGGAAAAGGCGATTTTCATGAATTACACAACACAGGTTAAAGAAGTATGGCGGATGCAAAATATTATTTCCATAGTGCTGAACGCAGAGTGCAATGAGATTTCTCGCCGCCGGAGCGGCTATTTCAAATAGCAATACTGAACTATTCAGATGTACTTCAATAAAACTGGTATTAGCGATGAAATCAGAGGGGCCTGACCTAAAAATAAGTGAGACGTACAAAAAGATGGCGTGCATCCTACAAGCTGAGTGATATAAGGTGCTAGTGTGTGATACATTTGCTTCGGTCTGATTTACGTGATTCACTTAGCATAACACTTCCTGAAATATAAACTTTTATTTTTGCCTGGGCGCATTAAAACTGGGAATTGTAAAAACAAAACAGCAGCAATAAATGTCTACCACAACGTCTGGGATCGCTCCAGAGAGCGCAACGTTCTAGCTTTCAGCTGTTATATCCACGCAGTTTGTTATTGCGTGCACGACCAAGGCCATTTCCACGGACGGGATTCGCCAATCGCTCAGATCGCCGAAGCCGTTAGCGTTCGAGTTGGAGCCACTACCGGACGTCTATCTCTCCAAGGATCTGCCCGGATCAGACCCGCTGGCATCATGAAAATTTATGACAGCAATGTCGGAGAAAAATTGACTTAGATGGCAGATGCCCCTTATTTCATGGCGTTTAGGCGTCCCGTCACGTTATGCCGTTAATCCGGCGGGCATGCAAATGAGCTAAAGCTCCAATAAAATTGCGCAGAACGTCTGCAGTTGCGAAGAAATGGTCATTTGCGCTCATAAAGTATTACAACTAGACGCCCCTATCCTCAGAATGATATGCTGGTCGATGTGAAAACTGCATTGCCGAAGCGTATTGCAGCATTACTCAAACAACGCACCCTTTTCCCCCGCGTTCATGGCGACCATATCAGTCCCGAAGCCGTGTCCGCCGAGACCGATGCCGAGACGAGAAACTGAGGGCCCGGACGTCAGCCGAGGCGGCCGAGTTCGTCCTGTCGTTTGATCGGGACCTATCTGAATGTCATATTCATCAGCGGTGCCGTCTGCAATTCGCCGTGACAGGCGTGGCAGCGTTCAGAGGAAAACCGGCAAACCGGGCAGAAGCCGAGACACCATGCACGTTCATTATATATATATATATATATATATATATATATATATATATATATATATGTGTGTGTGTGTGTGTGTGTGTGTGTATATCATGCAAATTGCCACGGCCTGGACACCATACAAATCACGCAGCTTAGAGTTGCCTCGATTTTCATTACCTTGGTTTTTGCTTCTATTGACGTGCAACTTTCGGGAATAATGTCGCACCTCATCATTCACTGATGTTGCATGGATGAGATTGCATACGTTGGCGTTGCGTCGTCAATGAATTGGGCGCACCAAAAAGGTATTGAGCCAGTGTTCCTGCTCTCTTCAAACGACCTGGAATATTTTCTGTCGAACTTCGAAGTATTTATCACGCGCTGAAAGCACTTGCACTGGCAAAGCATTTCAAAGTTAAGCTTATCTAAAGCCCACTGCAATCCGCCCATCAGTTCGAGAGAGGCCTTGGACAGGTCGAGGGGTCCTGTACCAGTGTGCATTGCACGCTGATGGGATAAATTTCCGCCAGCAAGTGTTCAGGAAGAACGTGGTGTGTACTTAGCGGCAACATGGGAGATTGGTGTAATCAACCGTCACCAGGCTGGGTCGTTTTCATACCCTTGCCCGACGAGGAGGACCTGATAGGCAATCTGCTAACATTCAAACTCAGACAGACAAGCATTGGGGTAGAAACCGGCGTCTTACTCGCTTTCTAGTTTTTTAGATACGTCCCTAGCCTTCTACCCGAGCCTACTTACCCAACTTTCTAGATGTGTCCAGTTTTTGTGGTTTCATGTTAACGGGAATGTTCCACATTTGAAGATTTGAAGGTGGGCACCGGATATGGTGGGAAAAGCTTACTTGCAACTACTAGCAAGCTTTCAAAGTTCAAAAACGAAGCTAAGTAGCAAAATTTCAAATTTTGTAAAAATGCACCTCACTACGTCATTGTTTGATGGCGTCATGGAATGGTTCTGTGACGACAGCACTACCTGGCAGCATCTGGCAGCCAGAACTCAAGAATATCTCGACACACACGAAAGCTAACGCCAACTGGCCAATCTCGTCGTGGAGGCTGTGTCGAGTGGAGGATTATTGGGTGGTATATGCAGTTCTTTTTTGTCTTGGTGCTGGCCGAAAGAAATGCTTTGGTGAACTGCTTGACACACGCGGTGTAGCGATCGCCAGCCTTTATGGCAGATTATTAACATCAAATCACGATGTGCTGTGCTGCTTTTGTTGCTGTTGCGCTCTTGATGATTTTGTCAATACTTTATTGTCGACCCATCGTTGTCCGCAGAGCTATAGTCCTGACATTGATATCATGTGATGTGCACAGTAGTTACTTTCTTTGTTTGTACCTGGAAATGCGGTGCCATGCGAAATTAATAAATTTTTAACATCGCTATGAATTGATTGCCAAAGCAATGCTATCGCTTTGGTAAAGATGGCAAGGTTGGGCTACCAATATTTTTTTGCTTAGGAATATTATTGCTTAAGATTAATTCATAAATTTGTAACGTTGCTTTGAATTGATTGTCAAGGCATTTTTATTACTATGGTAAAGATGGCCAGGTTGGGCTGCCAAAAAATATTTTTTGCTTAGGATTATTTACGCAATGGGATCTAGGTCAACTGAGTGACTTGTCGCATTAATTTGTACATTTTCAACTTTTGCTCACTGTTGAAAGATGCGTTGTTTTTGACGTAACCGAATAGAACCCATTCGCTGTTCGAAAAAGATAAGCCATGCGCTTCATGCATGCCACCCTGAACGATCTTGAAACTTCGAACGGTGGCAGGGGGTAAGTAAGCGAGTTGAGACTCTACAGACGACGAATATGTCCTAATGGTGGTTTTTAATAAGTATAACGCATCGTATTTTTACCGTCCCTGTCACGTTCTTTCAGTGACGCAAAATAACACAAAATAGTACTCATTCCTATCCTATTTTTTAACCAGTGAAACACTACGACTACCGTAAAAACTGAGTTTTGGTGATAATCTTTCCGGATCTTCTAAAGGTAGGAGCGAAATCAATTATCAAGCCATGCCATCAAGCCAAGCCATCACATCATTGAAAGATCATTCGTGGAAGGCAGAACAATCGGGTGACGGGAGACGCATCGTTGTTCGTGTAGGCCTCTCGTGTATTTTTGTGTAGGCCACGAGTTAATCTGGCGCGCCATGTATGTATTTCACGGAATCTACGCCACAATTGCAATTTGGCATGCGTATAAGTGTACCAAAGTGTTGGGGCGCTGGGACGTTATGTAAAGGATCGTGGTCAGAGACAGCATTTGAACAATAGTACATGACATGTTGATGCGATAAAATGATGTTGGTGTGGTCGATCGTAGTGAAACATTCTCCTGGCAGAGCTGTCATAAATCCCGCATAAAAGAACAATTGGAATATTGCTTGATCTTTGCTGGCTTCAGAATCAGGCCTGACACTAATGACGCCAAATAGATTATCTCTACCTACGTAAAAGAAGGAATTCCCCCCCCCCCCCCCCCTCTCTCCCGGCGCCGTCGGTGTAGCGGTTCCTCACGGCTACCGTGGCAAAACTAATAGGGAGTTTGCACAAAATTTGTCCTTGGCTTGGCTTGGATATCTGGCCTTTTGTCACCTTCGCCGCTCAGGGGTCCCCTGGACGTCAAGAGCTTCAGTAAACGTCCAGGACTGTCTACTGCTTGGTGCCTCTCTGGCCGCCCATGGGCATTTTTTTCAGAGCGACCGCTCAGTGGCTACCGAGGGGTCACTCTAGCCACCACGGAGCGCTCCGGCCACTGATTTTTCTCTCTGACTGCTCACGACCGCTACTGATCACTGAGGTCATGACTGGAGATGCCGTGGGGGTCGAGGATGCCTTCCCATGCTCCGGAGAGCCGCCTGAAACCTGTGGGTTTGCAATGGATACGGAGAGCTGTGACCGTACTAAATGGTACGAAGCAGTTTTGTTTTGACATAAGATAGCATGAGACAGTTCTAAAGTGTTTCTTCTGTCTACTCGCCAAACCCTGTTTCTCTGCTTTGGGGTCCATCCTGCCGATCAGTGAACCTCAACTGGCTACCGTCGGCGCTCTGGCCGCTCTAGAGCATTATATATACTTGGAGCACTTCTAGCATTTGAAAGCCCCTGCTACACAAAAGTCACCTAGGTGCTGTCCATCATCAATTTAACCGCTTGTAGGTCAAATTGACCTCTCTCGCCTCGTATGCTCAAGGAACCCTGCTGTTCACGTTCACTCTCACGCGCACGTTCGTTTTAGGTGCTTAGAGTCCTGATGACCACGGAGCAGCCCCTCTGGCTACTGAGGAACCTCTGGTCGGTAGCGTACCCTCTGACCAATCAGATGCTGTGTTGGCCGTCAAGATCCCTTTGGTCATGAAGTGGATCTTGTGATTGGTTCATGGGTCCTTCTGACGAACTAGATTACTGTTTGGCTGCTGATGGTGTACTGGACACTCACCGATCCGTTTCGTCACCAGAGCATGTTTAACTTATATTTTGGTGTTGTGTCCCCAACGACCATCTGAACACTTCGGGTCCTTTTAGCTGCTTAGATCCTTATTGGTCGCCCAGAAAATCGGATTTGGTTGAGGTAGCCCTTCTCATGCTAGCATTATTATCTTTATTTGCTACCAGACAGGGACTCAACTTGATACAATATGTGACATTTTAAGATATGTTGAACCTTTGGGACATGTTTTCGGGACACACAGTTCCCATGCAAATACTTAAGCAAAAATAAAGCAATGCAGCTGCAAAACCACGCTCAATCAGGGCAAGGTCGGTTTCAGCACACCATTTGCGCCTAACATTTGGTCCACCGCGATTTCAGCGCGGCAAAACCCTCTCCTTTCTGCGCTAAATCAGCCGGTAAAGAACGCCGCGACCGCCACGGCTTCCTTTGCTGCGGCCAGACTTTGCGTCTTTCAACTCTCTTCGAAAGATGTAGCAATGCCGGAAAGTCACGTGCCACCACCAGCCGAGCTCTGAAATGCTTTTACCGTCCGGCTTCCAGCCTGCCACAAAAAGCTGACTAAGGTGGGGCTGACCAAGGCCGTACATAGCGCTAACGCAGAGCTCTTCAGAACCTCAGCAGCGAACAAAAAGCTTGGCATCAAATCTGCAGCAGGATGCAGCCATCGTCCGGTGTCTTAATGACCGAGGTGACCACTGGGACTTCCAGAACTCTCTATTAGATGGACAAAACATCTCCCAGTCCGGGATGAGTGATTATTGAGACGACATGGAGCACTCAGGGAACAGGCATTACAGGCACGGGAAAAATCACAAATAGTGAGAGCCGACGCAGTGGCGAGAATTTGTGAGAAAACATTGTGCAAGACTTGGCTGAGTAGTGCGGTACACCGAAGGATACAGCTAGGTAAGTGCCTTAATAACCGATACCCTACAACATGTACAATTCCACAACATTCATTTCTGCAAACAATTAACGAACGCATTAGCACTAACAATTGTCAGCCCCCATGGCGTCAAAAGTTGTCTGTAGCGTATGCATGCTAACTGTTGTCACTCATATCGTTCCTGACATAGACGTCAATGTTGGAGAAAGACATCAATGGTCTATAATCCTTATGCTTCTAGGCAGCTCTAAGAAACATCCATCCGAAGTTGTTCCTTGCAAAAGTCCGCTTAGATCGGGCAAGACAAACGCGCGCCTGGCGGTTGGTTCTGAGAGAGAGATACGTGTTCGACGCATGTAAAGCACAATACCTGCAGTCTGGTTTAGCCTGGTCGCGTCGTGCTTCGCGAAAGCATTAGTCCGGTCATCTCATGTCATTCTACCAACTGTTATGATCTTACGCCGAGGGACGATAATCTTAAGATCTCTGGGCTGACGTCTCAAGTCACAAAGGACGCAACTTCAGAGGGATAACGGAATGGTTGCCCAAGCCTCTTCAACCCATTGATCATAAAACAAAACCAATATCCGAGTGAC
>NW_023596576.1:51947276-51955690 GCF_011947565.3 Pollicipes pollicipes
GAGAGACGAGAGAGAGGAGAGATGAGAGAGAGACGGAGAAGAGAGAGAGGAGAGAGAGGAGAGAGGAGAGGAAGAGAGGAGAGAGATGAGAGGGAGAGATGAGAGAGGAGAGGAGAGAGACTGAGGAGAGAGAGAGAGAGAGGGGAGAGAGGGCATGTATTTGATATGCATCGTATGTAGAGTATTTATATAGCTATAATTACATATCTATATAGTTTTTAAGTTCATGTGCGCAGACACATTAAGCATACATGGAGGCCTTGATCATTGCATCATCTTATAACGGCACCTGTTTTTGTGGAGCTTGAAGGGTGCAGTTGCAAGCCTCTTTGTACACTGAAAAATCAAATTGGTGCACAATTTTCCATTATGCGCTCAGATCATTTTTGGTGTATGTAGGCATTATTTCACAAGAACAGAGTGTCTACAATGCTTATATAGACACTCAGTCTAAAGGATGCATACATGTGTGCGTTGTGTCCAGTGTCTACAACATATATGGCTGTCACAACCCATGTATGTGCAGGTTTTCGTCACCTCAAAATGTCCTCGATAAGGCATATGCATTTTAATGAGTATTAATGTTTACGAATTAATGTTAATTGTCTCAAATAGCTATGACACGCATTGTTTAAGAACATAGCCATCACCCTACCCCCAAAAAGCGTTAGGCAGACGCTCTGCTGTTGAGAACCACTTTCCCCTCTCTTTTCGGAAAACGCGAATTCCTAGCCAGTTTTATCTCTGGGGGACACTGTTCCCAGCTGTTGTGTGTCTAAAGGGAAAGCGACCCTCACCAGTTTCACTTAGAACGTGCACAAAATAAAACAACCCTTTTCATGAATGTTATGCGCGATGCAATTTCATTGTAACAGCGTCGCTAGTTGAGCTGGTTCTTCAGTTGCCATTTAAAATACTAACATACACATACTGGGTGCTCAGTCAACTCACCCAGGCAGGTGCGCAACCATCCTTGGTAATTCGGAGGGGGGGGGGGAGGACACCCTAGTTGACAAAGCTTTCCCTCCCGTGGTGAAAGGCCGCCACCCAAAATAAAAGAAGCCACCGGATTTGGCCCACCTGATTTCGAGCGAAGCCTTGTCATTAAAAGCCAGAGAGCACTGATAGATACAATTGTGACTGCATAATAAACTGAAAGAGACGAGCGTTAAATCATTGCGTTTAATGAACCGGTGTTATTCATTTCACAATGTTTCGGTGGACTCTTTCCAAGCCGATAAGGCTCAGGGCCTGCGCCGGATATTTTTTTTGCTGTGCAGGGATATAGTGAACGCAGATATTCGATCCAAACGGTTTCGTAAATTTGCATTCATATCGACCTGCTTTGGTCGGTCAAGAGTCCGTCGTAAAGATATTGTAACCTCTCCAGGACACCCTTCAAGGTCACACGGGGGCTCAAAAGTCCAGGGACTCGATATCACCAAAGAATTACCGGCCAATTTTACAACTGCAAGCGTGAAAACATTCAAAGCGCAAGAGCTGGCGTTAGTCAAGTCCTGACCTCCCAGGGTCAGCCTTCAAGGTCAAACGCGGGATCTAAGAGTGAGGAACTCGATATCACCAGCGATTACAGATCAATTTTAATCTTGCAAAACATCAGAATATTGACTGATAGAAAACCTAGCGTCTGTGAAAAATCCCTAACCTCTCAAGGTCATCGTCCATGATCAAACACGGGCTCAAAGAGTAGGGAACTCAATATCACTGAAATAATGCAACTGAAAAAGTACCGACAGATTTTAAACTTGCAAATGTCAGAATACTCACCAAAGAAAGAACTAGCGTCCGTCAAACCTCACAATGACCTCACAATATGACCATTAGAGGTCAAAGGCAGGCTCAAAAGACCAGATAACTCAAAATCACCTAAAATTGCCGGCCTATCTTTAACTTAAAAACAGCAAATATTCAAAAATACAGAAGCTACCGTCCACCAAAGCGTCCTGACTTCTCAAGGTCATCCTTCAAGGTAGAGCGCAGGCTCAAAGATAAAAAAACTCAATATCACGAAAAAGGCCACCCTATTTGAGACTTGCAAACATAAGAAGATGTACCACAAAAACAACAAGCGTTCGTAAAAAAGCCTTGACCTTTCAGGGTCTCCCTTCAAAGTCAAACTCAAGCTCAAACAACGGGATCTCACATCACCCAAAAATTTCCGGCCAATTTTAAGCTTCAAAACACCAAAATATTGATATCTTTGAGAACTAACGTCCGTCAAAACGTTCCGATCCCTCAAGTTCATCCTTCAAGGCGTAACGCAGGCTCAAACAACGGGCAGCTCGATATCGCCCAAAAGTTTAGGTCGATTATTAGCTTGCGAAAAGTGGAATATTGTACACAGAAACAGCAAGCGTCCGTCCAAAAGTCCTGATATCTCAAGGTCACTCTTCAAGGTCAAACACAGGCTCAAAGGACAGGGAAATTGGTACGTAGTTTTCCGAAACTGAAAGAGAATTTGGTGATATCGAGTTTGGCCTTGAAGGATGACCTTGAAGGGTAGCGACTTTTTGGCGAACGCCAGTTCTTTGTGTGGTTAATATTCTGACATTTGCAAGTTAAAAACTGCCCAGTAATATTTTGATTATGTTGAGTTTCCCATTCTTTGAGGCCGCGTTTGACAATGGTCGATGACATTCAAATATCATAATTTTTAGGAACTCTAGTTCTTTGTGTGCTGAATATTATATCTTTTGCATGTTTAAAATCAAAGGGTTACTTTTGGTTGATATTGAGCTTTCCGTCAATTGAACCGACGTTTGACCATGTAGGTTGACCTTCGAATGTCAGGTTTCTAAATTGGCACACGTTATTTGTGTGGTGAAAATGGTGAAAATGCATAATGTTTGCAGGTTTAAACTCGGCTGGTAATGTTTTGATGATATAGAGTTCTCCGTCATTTGAGCAAGTGTTCGACATTAAAAGATGACCTTGAGAGCTAAAGACTTTGTGAAGACCGGAACGGAACGGAACGGAACTTCTCCCTGGTGGAATATTCTGACATTTGTAAGTTCAAAACCAGCCAGACACTTTTCGGTGATATGAAGTTCCTTGTCCTTTGAGTCCGCGTTTGACCGTGAGGGATGACTTTGAGAGGTCGGAACCTTTTGAAGGACGCTAGTTTTTTGTGGTAAATATTCTGTGGTTTGCAATGCTTTAAACCGGTCAATAATTTCTGGGCACTATAAAACTCCCCATCGTTTGAGTCCGCTTTTGACATTGAAGGATGGCCTTGAGAGGTCACAAGTTCTGGCGGATGCCAGGTATTTCTATGGTAGATGTTCTGACATTTGCAACCTCAAAAACGACCTGCTAGCATCTGGGTGATATGGAGTTCTCCGTTTATGAGCCCGGGATAGACCTTCATGGATGAAATTGAGGGATCACGACATTTTGACAACCGCTGGTTCTTTCTGCAGTGAATATTCTGACAGTTGCAGGTTAAAAACCGGCCTGTAAGTTCTGGGACTATCGAGTTTCCCGCTTCTTTTAAGCCCGTGTTTGACAATGCAAGAATGACCTTGAAGGTCAGATTTTTTGACGGACGCAAGTTCTCTCTGTAGTGAATATTCTGATGTTTGCAAGTTTCAAATCGGCCGGTAAGTTTTGGGTGATTTTGCGTTTCTCGCAGTTGAGACCACGTTTAACCTTGATGTATGACCTTGAAAGATCAGGTCTTTTTGATGGACGCTGGCTGTTTCTGTAGGTGAATATTCTGATAATCGCAAACAAAAATTGGCCGGTAATTTTTGGGTGACTATTGAGTTCCTCGTCTATTGAGCTCGCGTTTGACCGTGAAGGATAGCCTTGGATCTCCGGATTTTTCGACGGACGCTAGTTCTTTCTGAGTTTAAAATCTGATGTTTGTACAGTTAAAATTGGCCGATAATTGTTTGATGGAATTAAGTTAACGATGCATTGACCGCGCGTTTGACCGTGAACGGTTGCCTTGAGAGGCCAGGACTTTTATGACGGACACTAGTTCTATGTTAAATATTCTATCACTTGCAAGTTTTAAATCGCCCGGTGGTTTTTGGATGAATTATGGTTTCTTGTCCCTTGAGTCCACTTTAAGCCTTGAAGGATGACCTTGAGAGATTTGACGGACACTCGTTCTATCAGTGGTGAATAATCTTCTAATTGCAAGTTTAAAATCGCCTGCTAAGTTTTGGTTGATATGGAGTTCAATGTTTTTTTAGCCTGCGCTTGACCGTGAAGGGTGACATTCAAACGTCAGGACTTGTTGACAGACAATACTCCTTTCTGTGGTGAATATTCTGGTCTTTGCACGTTTAAAACCGACCGGTATATTTTGGGTAATGTCGAGTTTCCCGTCGTCTGAGCCCGCCTTTGGCTTTAAAGGATGATTGAGAGGTCAGGTTTTTATGACGGACGCTAGTTCTTTCTGTGGTGAATATTCTGATGTTTGCAAGTTTAGGATCGGATAGAAATCTTTGGGTGATGTGGAGTTCGCCGTCTTTTGAGCGCGCATTTACCACTCAGGGATACACTTAATAACTCGAGACTTCTTGACGGACGCATGTTCTTTCTGTGTTCACTAATTTGATGTTTGTATCTTTGAAATCGGCCGGTAACTTTTTGGTAATATTAAGTGACACGTCCGCTGACCCCGTGTTTGACTTTGAACGGTAACCTTGAGAGGTCAGGACTTTTATGACTGGCGCTAGCTCTTTCTATGTTGGATATTATGATCATTGAAAGTTTAAAATCGCACGGTGAGTTTTGGGTGATATGGTTTTCACTGTATCCTGGTCCTCCACTTGACCTTGAAGTGTAGCCTTCAAACTCAGGATTTTTTGACGGACGACAGTTCTATTATTGTTGACTATTCTGACATCTGCGAGTTTAAAATCACACAACATTTTTTGGGTGACATGGAGCGCCCGTATGTTCGAGCCTGGGTTTGACCTTAAAGGGTAACCTTCAAATAACAGGATTTTTAAGGACGATAATTTATTCTGTGGTGAACATTCTAATCTTTTCAAGTTTTAAGTCAGCCGGTAAGCTTCGGGGGAAATTGAGTTCCTTGTCATTTGAGCCCAGGTTTGATCTCGAAGAATGATCTTGAGATGTCAGACTTATTGACGGACGCTAATTCTTTTTGTGGTAATTATTCTGATGCTTGTAACGTTAAAATCGGCCGGTATTTTTTGGTGATATTAAGTTACCCATCCATTGACATCGCGTTTAACCTTCAAGGGTGACCTTGAGAGGTCAGGACGTTATGACTAACGCTAGTTCTTTATTTGTTATGCATTCTGGTTTTTTGCCAATTTAAGGTCGCTCGCTATTTTTTTGGATAATATAAATTTGCATATGTTTTGAGCCTTCCGCTTTCACCTATGAAGGGTGTCCAAATGTCAGGAAGTTTTTAACGGACGCTAGTTCTTTCTGCTGGTGAATATTCTGATGTTTGCACGTTTAATATCGATCGGTATATTTTAGGTGATGTTGAGTTCCCCGTCATTCGAGCCAGGGTTTGACTTTGAAGGATGATCTAGTGAAATCAGGGCTTTTTGACAGACGCTACTTCTATCTGTGGTGACTATTCTAATGATTGAAAGTTTCAAATCGGCCGGCGAGTTTTGGATGATAATGAGCTTCCCGTTCTATTTAGCCCACGTTTGAGCTTGAAGCATGACCTTAAGAGATCAGGAGTTTTTGATGGACGCTAGTTTTTTTCTGTTGTAAACGTAAGTTTGAATTCGGCCGATAACTTTTGGGTGACATGGAGTTCCCCGTCATTTGACACCCGCCTTGTCTTTGAATGATGATCTTCAACAGTCAGGTTTTTGACAGACGCTAGGTTCTTTCTGAATGTTCTGATGTTTGAATATTTAAAGCCGGCCGATCATTTTTTGGTGTGTCGGAGTTCCCGTCCTTTGAGCCTTCGTTTCACCTTCAAGGGTGACTTTGGGAGATCAGAACTTTGTTTACAAACGCTTGGTCTTTTCATGGTAAACATTTTAACATTGGCAAGTTTAAAGTCGGCCGGTAATTTTCTGGTGATATTGAGGTCCCGTTCATTGGCCCCGCGTTTGACCTTGAAGGGCAACCTTCAGAAGTCACACTTTTATGAAGTACCATCGTTATTTTCGTGGACAGAATTTTGGTGTTCGCAAATTTAAAGTCGGCTGGTAATTTTTGGTGTTATGTCAAGTTTCCTGTCTTTTGACACCGCATTTAAAATTGAAGCATAACCTTTAAAAATGAGGACCTTTTGACGGAAACTGTTCCTTTCTGTGCTACATATTCTGAGGTTTACATGTTGAATATCAGCCGGTAATTTTGGGGTTACACCGAGATCCCGTCTTTTGAACCCGCGTTTTACCCCAGCGGTGACTTTAAACGATCGGGATTTTTGACGGACGCTGTTTATTCTGTGATGAATTTTCTGGTGCTCGCATGCTTAAAGCCAGCCGGCAATTTTTGGGTCACACGGAGTTCCTCGCCCTTTAAGCCCAAGCTTGAGCTAGAAGGATGATATTGAGAGGTCAGGACTTTTTGACAGGACGCTAGTTCTTACTGTGTTCAATATTCTGATAATTGTAAATTTAAAATTGGCCAGTAAAGTCTGGGTGATTCTGAGTTACCCGTCCATTAACGCCGTGTTTCACCTTGAAAGGTGCCTTTGAGAGGTCAGGACTTTTATGACGGACACTGGTTCTTTCTATGTTGAATATTCTAGCACTTGCAAGTTCAAAACCGCCGGTTTTTTGGATGTTATTGAGTTTCTCGTTCTTTGAGCCCGTTTTTTTACCTTGAATGATGACCTTGATAGATTTGACGGCCGCGCGTTCTTTATGTGGTGGATAAGTTGCTGTTTTTTTTTAAATTTAAAATCACGCGATAAGTTTTGCGTGATGTGGAGTTCACTGTCTTTTGAGACTGCGCTTGACCGTGAAGGGTGGTCTTCAAAGGTCAGGGACGTTTTGACGGACGCTAGTTCTTTCTGTGATGAATATTCAGATGTTTGCACGTTTAAAACCCGCCGGTATATTTTGGATCATGTCGAGTTCCCCGTCGTGCGAGCCCGCGTTCGACTGCTAAGGATGACATTGAGATGTCAGGACTCTTTCACGGACGCTAGGTCTTTCTGTGCTGAATATTCTGATGTTCTCAAGTTAAGAATCAGCTAGAACTCTTTGGGCGATATGGAGTTTGCCGTCTTTTGAGCACGCGTCTGACCTCCAAGGATACACTTGATAGCTAAATACTTTTTGACGCATGGTAGTTCTTTCTGTGTTCTCTAATCTGATGCCTATAGCCTTGAAATCAGCCGGTAATTTCTTGGTGATGTTGAGTTACACGTCCATTGACCTCGTGTCTGGCTTTGAAAGGTGACCTTGAGAAGTCAGGACTTTTATGGATAGCGCTAGTTCTTTCCATGTTGAATATTCTGGTTTTTGCAAGCTTAAAATGGGCAGGTAAGGTTTCAGTGAATGGTGTTTCCTGTACTGCGCTTGACATTCAAGTATGGCCTTGTGAGGTCAGGAATTTTTAAGTACGCCAGATCTTTCTATGTTCATTATGCTGATATTTGCAAGTCTAAAATCGCCCGGTATTTTTTGGATGACGTGGAATTCCTACCTTTTGAGCCTGAGTTTGACCTTGAAAAGTGACCTTCAAAGTTCAGAACTTTTTTACGGAGTTAAAAAGTTAAGTTAAAGTTGAAATCGGACCGGTAACTTTTTTTAGTGATATTGAGTTACGCGTCCATTGACCACGCGCTTAGCCTTCAAGGGTCATCTTGAGAGGTCACGACTTTTATAACTAACGCTAATTCCTTCTATGTCGAATGTTCTGATTTTTGCAAGTTGAAAATCGATCGGTACTTTTTTGATTATATTGATTTCCTTGACTTTTGAGACTGCGCTTGATCATTAGAGTAACCTTCAAAGATGAGGCTTTTTAAACGGACGCTAATTCTTTCTATGCCGAATGATCTGATGTTTGCTCGTTTACTATCGGCCGGTATATTTTGGGTGATGTCGAGTTCTCCGTCATTCGAGCGCGCGTGTGACTTTGAAGGATGAACTATTGAGGTCAGGACTTTTTGACGGACGCTACATCTTTCAGTGGTGAATATCCTAATGCTTGCAAGATTAAAATCGGCATAAAAGTGTGGAAGATATTGATATTCCCGTCCTTTTCGTGCATCTTTGACCTTGAAGGATGAATTTCAGAGATCAAGACTTTTTGACGGACGTTAGTTCTTTCTGTTATTAATATTCTGATCTTCGCAAGTTTAAAACCGGCTGGTAATTTTTAGTTAATAATAGTTTACTCGTCCA
Organism: Pollicipes pollicipes; assembly: GCF_011947565.3. NCBI lineage: Eukaryota > Metazoa > Arthropoda > Thecostraca > Pollicipedomorpha > Pollicipedidae > Pollicipes > Pollicipes pollicipes. The sequence continues at coordinate 51,955,613 of NW_023596576.1, forward strand.
GCAAGGTCGCGTTCGACCGCAAAGGATAACCTTGTGAGGTCAGGGCTTGTTGAGGTACGCTAGTTTATGTTGTGTTAA
>NW_023596576.1:51956690-51966690 GCF_011947565.3 Pollicipes pollicipes
TCTGGTTTTTGCAAGTTTAGAATGGGCCGGTAAGTTTTCGTTGAAATGGTGTTTCCTGTACTTTGATGCTGCGCTTGACCTTCAGGTATGGCCATGTGAGGTCAGAAATTTTTTAAGTACGCCAGATCTTTCTATGTTAAATCTTCTGACATTGGCAAGTCTAAATTCGCCCGGTATTTTTTTAATGACGTGGAATTCCTGTCTTGGGCCTGCGTTTGACCTTGAAAAGTGACCTACAGAGTTCAGAACTTTTTACGGACGGCAGTTCTATCTATGTTGAACGTTCTGACCTTTGCAAGTTTAGAATCGCCCGGTCCTTTTTAGATGGCATGGAGTGCCCGTCTTTTGAGCCTGCGTTTGACCTTAACGGGTGTCATTCAAATGTTCGCATTTTTGGGGCGCTAGTCTACTCTGTGGTGAATATTTTGGTGTTTGCAAGTCTAAACTCAGCCAGTGAATTTTGCGAGATATGAAGTTCCTCGTCATTTGAGCCAATGGAGGTCAGGACTTTTGGACTCTTTTTGTGGTGATTATTCTGATGTTTGTTGAGTTAAAATCGGCTGGTATTTTTTTTAGTGATATTGAGTTATCCGTCCATTGACCGCGCGCTTCGCCTTCAAGGGTCACCTTGAGAGATCACGACTTTTATGACTAACGCTAATTCCTTCTATGTTGAATGTTCTGATTTTTGCAAGTTGAAAATCGATCGGTATTTTTTTGATTATATTGCTTTCCTTGAATTTTGAGCCTGCGCTTGACCATTAGGATGACCTTCGAAGATCAGGACTTTTAAACGGACGCTAGTTCTTTCTATGGCGAATAATCTGATGTTTGCACGTTTACTATCGGTCGGTATATTTTGGGTGATGTCGATTTCCCCGTCATTCGAGCCCGCGTGTGACTTTGAAGGATGAACTATTGAGGGCAGAACTTTTTGACGGATGGTACTTCTTTCAGTGGTGAATATTCTAATGCTTGCAAGCTTAAAATCGGCAAAAAAGAGTGGAAGACATTGAGATTCCCGTCCTTTCAGTGCATGTTTGGCCTTGAATGAATTTCAGAGATCAAAACATTTTGACGGACGTTAGTTCTTTCTGTTATTAATATTCCGATCTTCGCAAGTTTTAAGCCGGCTGGTAATTTTTAGGTAATAATTGTTTCCTCGTCTAGTAAGGTCGTGTTCGACCGCAAAGGATAACCTTGAGAGGTCAGGACTTGTTGACGGACGCTAGTTTATGTTGTGTTAACTATTCTGATGTTTACAAGATAAATACCGACCGGATCAGTTATCTTGTGTTAACCAGTCTGATGTTTGCAAGATAAATGCCCACCGCGTTTAACTTTGAAAAATGACCTAGTGGTGTCAAGACTTCTTGACGGACGCTTCTTCTTTCTGTGGTGAATATTCTAATATTTCCAAGCTAAAAATATCCCAATATTTCATGGATCATACTGATCTGTTTCCTTTGAACCCAACTTTTACCTTGAAAGATGACCTTCAGAGGTTTGAATCACACTCGTTCTTTCTGTGGTGAATAATCCGCTGTTTGCATTTTTAAAATCGCCCGTTAAGTTTTGTGTCAAAAGGAGTTCACTGTCTTTTGACACGCGCCCGGGTGGCCGGCTAAATACCCTTCGCTCGGGTGGGCGGGGTCAATTTGACCCCCCGCTGAGATCTCCGGAACTAAGAAAGCTGGAGACACCAAATTTGCAAGGTGTCTTGACCTGTGCGTGAAATCACTTAGGGCAAAGTTTGAGTTTCTCACGTCAACACCTTCATGTCAAATAACGTCAAGCAAGGTCAACTTCTATCTTGGTCCATTAAGTGCCCCCAGAGCCTAGGCAACTGTTTCTAAGCAAAAGGTCACAAGCCTATTTTAGATCAGTGACCTTGTTTGACCTTGTGAAGGTCATGTTGACCAAAACCATACAAGACTGCTCTGAATTTTGCATTTGAATATGTAACAAAGATTACGCTACGCAGTATGTTCCTAAAACAAAATGTCGACTCGGGCTATTTTAGGTCAATGACCTATTCTGGCCTCTAAGAAGTCAATGGAAGATGTATAGTGCGTTTCCTGCTGTCAGTAAATTCGAAATGAGGTCACAAACTATCCCATACAGCAAGCCCTACAGAAATAGCTCATGCTGGTTTTGACCTTTCTCTGACCTTCATACCTGACCTTAAGTCAACGTAACTTGCTCATTCATTATTTGTGGTGCCTCAGAAAGCATCTCAGAGATGTATGGCTTCGTCAAACACACTTTTACTGTATCAGGTTGAACAATACCCTAGAAACTGCCTTCACCGAAACCATGGCCTGATTTTGACCTGCCAAAAGGTCAGCGACCTTGCAAGGTACATCTACATTATTAATGTCAAACGATCTGCCGCGCAATTATCTACAGCTATGGAAAATTTAACGCGGCTATGCCGCGCCGCTCGGAAGCCATTCTGGAAAAATTTTCGGGGGGGGGCAATTTGACCCCCTCCCGAGCGCGTGTTGAGGCTGCACTTGACCGTGCAGGTCAAGCGACCAGACCTGACCCTCAAAGGTGAGGACTTAAAACGGACGCTAGTTCTTTCTGTGGCGAATAATCTGATGTTTGCACGTTAAATATCGGCCGGTATATTTTGTGTAATGTCGAGTTCTCCGTCGTTGGAGACCAAGTTTGACTTTCAAGGACGACATTGAGAGGTCGGGACTTTTTGACCGACGCTGGTTGTTTCTGCAGTGGATATTCTCATGTTCAAAGTTTAGAATCGGCCGGAAATCTTTGGGTGATATGGAGTTCGCCGTCTTCTGAGCACGCGTTTAACATTTAAGGATAAACTTGATAACTCGAGACTTTTTGACAGACGCTAGTTCTTTTTGCGTTAAATAATCTTACGTTTGTAACCTTGAAATGAGCCGGTATTTTTTTCGCGTTATGAGTTACCCGTCCATTGACCTCGTGTTTGACTTTGAAAAGTGACCTTAAGAGGTTAGGACTTTTATGACTGGTGCTTGTTTTTTCTATGTTGAAAATCCTTATTTTTGCAAGTTTAAAATCGGCCGGTAAGTTTGGGATAATAAATAATTCTCTGTATTCTGAGCCTTCGCTTGATCTTGACCTTCCGCACCTTCAAAGGACCGGAAGATTTGACGGAAGCCAGTTTTTTCTATGTCAAATGCTCTGACCTTTGCAAGTTTTAAATCGCCCAGTATTTTTTCGTGGCACGGAACTCCCATCTTTTGAGCCTGCGCTTGACCTTAAAGAGTGACCTTTCAAGATCAGGACTTTTATGACTTACGGTAGTTCTTTCCATGTTAAATATTCTGATTGTTGCAAGTTTAGAATCGCTAGGTACTTTTAGGATAACATATAATTTCCCTGTCTTTTGAGCATGTGCTTAACCATGAAGGATGACTATTAAAGATCAGGATTTTTTAACGGGTTAGTCCTTTCTGTGGTGAATATTCTAATGCTTGCAAGTTTGAAATCGGCCAGTTAGTTTTGGGTGATGTTGAGTTCTTGTCCTTTCAGCCCACGTTTGACCTTAAAGGGTGCCTTGAGAGATCAAGACTTTGGACGGACGCTAATTCTTTCTCTGTAAATATTGTCAGGAATATTCACAACAGAATATATTATTGTGAATATTCTGATGCTTGCAAGGTTAAAGTCGGCTGGTAACTTTTGGGTGATATTGAGTTCCTCGTCTAATAATATCTCGTTTGACCGTGAAGCATAGCCATGAGATGCCAGGACTTCTTGACAGACGTTTGTTTTATGTCAGCTTTTCTGTGGTCTGTAAGGTAAATACCGACCGATAATTTTTGAGGGATGTCGAGTTCCCGTCTTTTCAGCCCGCGTTTGACTATGAAGAGCAAACTTCAAAGGTGACGATGCTTGACGGACGCTAGTTCTTTACGTGCTGAATGTTCTGATGTTTGAGTGTTTAAAGTCGGCCGATCATTTTCTGCCGAAGCGGAGTTTCCCGTCCTTTAAGCCCTCGTTTAACCTTCAAGGGTGACTTTGAGACGTCAAGGCTTTGCTTACGGACTCTTGGTCTTTTCATGGTAAATATTTTAACACTGGCAAGTTTCAAGTCGGCCGGTAATTTTTTGGTGATATTGAGGTCCCGTTCACTGGTCCCGCATCTGACCTTCAAGGGTTACCTTCATAAGTCACACTTTTATTAAGGACCATCGTTATTTTCGTGGAGAATATTCTAAGGCTTGCAAATTTAAAATCGGCCGGTAATTTTTAAGTGTTATAGAGTTTCTCATCATTTGATCCTAGGCTGGACCTTGAAAAGTGACCTTCAATGGCAGGATATTTTGGCGAGCGCTAGTTCTTTCTGTGGTAAATATTCTGATTTGTGCACATTTAAAGTTGACTGGTATATGTTGAGCGATGTAGAGTTTCCTGTCTTTTATGCAAGCGTTTGACCTTGAACGGTGACCTTGAGAGGTCAAAAATTTGTACCGGACGCCAGTTGTTTCTGTGGTAAATTTTCTGATATTCGCTAGTTTCAAATCGACCGGCCGTTTTTGGGTGATATCAAGTTCCCACCTTTTGAGCCCGTGTTTGACGTTGAAGGCTGACCTTGAGGGGTCAGGGCGTCTTGGCGGACGCTAGCTCTTTCGCGTTTTAATATCTAATGGTTGTAGTTTAAAATGCATCCGATAATTTTGGGGTGATATTGACTTCCTGCTTTTTTGAGTCCATGCGTGACTTGAAGGATGTCCTGGAGACATCAGATTATCTTGACGGACTCTAGCTTCTGCGTTTGTGAATGCTTTGGTGCTTGCAGGTCTTAAATCGGCTGGAACTATTTTGGTGATATTGAGTTCCTCGTTTATTGACCAAGCGTTTGGCCTTGAAGAGTGACCTTGAGAAGCGAGGACCTCTATGACGGACGCTGGTTATTACCGCGGCGAAAATTCTGATTTTTGGAAGCTCTTAAAGTCAGCCGGTAATTTTGGGATGGTAGCGAGTTTCCCTGGCTTTCAAGCCCGCGCTTGACCTTGAAGGGTGCCCTTGAAAGTCACCACTTATTAACGTGGTAACTTGGTTTTGCGGTAAATGTTCTGATGTTTGCACATTTAGAATCCGACGGCACATTTTTGTTGATGTTCAGTTCCTTGTCGTTGCAGCCCGCGTTTCACTTTCAAGGAGGAACTTGAGAGGTCAGGACATTTTGACGGATGCTTCTTTCTTCTGTCGAGAATATTCTGATGTTTGCAACTTTAAAATAGGATGACAATTTTTGGGTGCTATAAAGATACCCGCCTTTTGAGCCTGCGTCTAACTTTGAAGAATGCACTTAAGAGATCAGGACTTTTTGACGGACGATAGTTCATTCTCTGGTGAATAATTTAATGTTTGTAAGCTTAAAGTTGGCCGGCTATTTTTTGGGCGATACCGAGTTTCTCGTCTTTATAGGCGATGTTTGACCTTGAAGGATGACCTGGAAGGATCAGGATTTTTGGCGGATGCTAGCGCTTTCTGTGGTGAATATTCTGATGTTTACAAGTTAAATGTCGCCAGTTAATTTGTAGGCTGGCATCCTGTTTCAAACTTTTGAGCCAGTGTTTGACTTTGAAGGTTGACCTTCAACGGGCAGAATTTTTGACGGATGCGAGTTTATTCCGCGGTAAATATTATGTTTGCATGTTTAAAGTCAGACGGTAGTTTCTGGGTCATATGGAGTTCATCGTCCTTTGAGCCCACGTTTGATATCGAAGGACGACCTTTAGAGGTCAGGACTTCTTAACGGACGCTAGTTTTTACCTTGTTTAATGTTCTGATGTTTATAAATTTCAAATCAGGCGGTAATTTTTTGGTGATTTTGAGTAACCCGTCCATTGACCCCACATTTAACCTTAAAGAGTGACCTTCTTAGGTCTGGACTTTTGTGACCGACGCTAGTTCTTTCTATGTTACATTTTCTGACGTTTGCAAGTTTACAACCACCCGATATTTTTTGGTTCATGTTGATCTTCTCGTCCTTTGACCTCTCGTTTGACCTTGAACGGTGATATTTCGAGGTAGGGACTTTTTGATGGACGTTAGCGGCTTCCGTGGTGAGCATTCTAATATTAGCGAGTTTGAAATCGACCAGAAATTTTTGGGTGCTATTGAGGTTCTCGTTTATTGAGCCCGCGCTTGACCGTAAAGAGTAACCATGAGATGTCAGGGCTTTTTGACAGACTCTAGTTCGTTCTGTGTTGAGTACTCTGGTGTTTGGAAGCTTAAAGTGGGCCCGTAGGCACCACAAATATTGAATGAGAAAATTACGTTGACCTACGGTCAGGTACCCAGGTCAGACCAAGGTCACAATTAGCCTCATTTATTACTCTAGGGCTTGCTGTATGAGATAGTTTGTGGTACTCGTTTCGAGTTTATTTACAACAGGAACCGCATTAAACATTTTCTATTGACTTCTTTGAGGTCAGAAAACGTCATTGACCTAAGAGGACCTGGGTCGACATTTTGTTTTAGGAACATACCGCCTAGCGTAATCTTTGTCACTTATTCGGATGCAAAACTCTGAGCAGTCTTGTAGGGTTTTGGTCACCATGACCTTCAAAAGGTCAAACAAGGTCACTGACCTTAAATGCGCTTTTGACCTTGTGCCTAAAAACAGTTGCCTGGGTTCTGTAGGCACCATGGAGACCAACCTGGAATTTGACCTTGTTTAACGTTATTTGACCTGCAGGTCATGACCTACGAGGCTCAAACTTTAACCTAAGTGAGGTTGCGTACAGGTCAAAATAACCTGTAAATTTGGTGTTTCCAGCTGGCTTAGTTCCGGAGATCTCATGGAGGAGGGGTGATCGAATTGACCCGCCCCCCCCCCCCCCCGAGCGAAGGGCATCTAGCCGGCCACCCGGGCACGTGTTAAAATCGACCGGCAATTCTTGGGTGATTTTGAGATGCCAGTGAAGTGAGCGATGTATTCAGCGATTTTTTCAGCGACGAGTTCCGATTTGGATGAAAAAATGGTTTCAAGGTCAATACTGACATGAGAAAGCCAAAAAATGACCCTTATGTTGCCATATCCAGTGGCCTCCAATGTCAAAAGCTGAGTAAAAGGATGGAGAACTCCATATTGTCCAAAAAATACTGGCCGATTTTTAACATACAACGATAAAAGTATTTAATACAGAAGAAACTAGCGTCCGTGTTAAACTCCTGACCTCTGAAGGTCACCCTTTAATATCAAACACGGGTCCAAAAGCCGGGGAACTCTGTATCTCCCAGAAATTACCGGCCGATTTCAAACTTAGAAACATCAGGAAACCACAGAAACCACAGAAAGAACTAGTGTCTGTGTAAAAGTCCACGCTTTTCGATGTCACCTTTGAAGGTTGAACGCAGGTTTAAAAGACGGGGAACTCTGTATTTCCTACCAGCCGATTTAAAACTTAGAAACATCAGGATATGCACCACAGAAAGCACTAGCGTGCGTCACAAAGTCCAGATCCCTCAAGGTCACCCTTGAAAGTCAAACACGGGCTCAAAAAACGGGAAACTCCTTTTCACCCAAAAATTACCGGTCGGTTTCAAACCTACAAGCACCAAGATATTCAACACGGAAAGACCTGGCGTACGTCAAAAGGTCCAGACCTCTCCAGGTTTGAACCATTGAACGGCAACCTTCATAGGTTACCCTTGAGCTTGATGGGTGACCTTGAGAGGTTAGGACTTTTTGTGGCAAATTTTCTGATCTTTATAAATTACAAATCTAAAGTTGGTTGGTAATTTTTGGGTGAAATGGAGTTCCCCGTTCTTTGAAGCTGTGTTTGAGCTTCACGGGTGACCTTGAGAGGTCAGGACTTTTCTTAGGTCGCTAGCTTTTTCTGTGGTAAATATTTTGATGTTTGTAGGTTAAAACTCGCCCGGTTATTTTTGGGAGATATGGAGTTCCCCGTCCTTTGAGCCCGCGTTTGATCTTGGAGGGTGACGCTGAGAGGTCAGAACTTTTTGACGGACGCTGGTTCTTTCGATGAAGAATATTCTGATGCTTGCAAGTTTAAAATCGCTCGGTAATTTTTTGGTGACACGGGGCTTCCCGTCCTTTGAGCCCGCGTTTGGCTTCGAATGGTGACCGTGAGAGGTCGGGACTTTTAGACGAATGCTAGTTTTTTCCGTGGTGAATATTTGGATCCCCGTACGTTAGAAGGTAATTAAAAGTCGGCCGGTAATTTTTGGGTGATATGAAGTTCCCGTCCGTTGAGCCGGCGCGTGACCTTGAAGGGTGACCTTGAGATGTCAAAACTTTTTGATGGGCGCTAGCTATTGCGCTTTTGAATATTTTGATGCTCATAGTTTTCAAATCGGTCGGTAGTTTTAGGGTGATATTGATTTCCCCGTGTTTTGACCCAGCTTTTGGCCCTGAAGGTGATATGATATTGCAAAATAAGGGTCATTTTTGGTGTTCTTATGCCACAGCCGACCTAGAGACCCTTGTTTAGAGAAACGGGAACCCGTCGCTGAAAAAATCGCTGAACAGATTGTTTACTTCGCGGACATGGTATTGAATTCATCCTCCATTGAGCTCACGTTTGACGGCGCAAAATAACTTTGAGAGGTGAGGACTTTTCGACGGACGCTAGCTCTTTCTGTGTTTAATATTCTGATGTTTGTAAGTTTAACATCAGCCGATTATTGTTTGGTGATATCGAATTACTCGTCCTTTGATCCAGCTTTTGTTCTCGAAGGTTATATGATATTGCAAAATAAGTCATTTTCGATGTTGTGCCATAATTGACCTTGAGACTTTTTTCTCAAGAAATCGTCACCCCTTGCTGAAAAAGTCGCTGAATATGTCGATAACTTTACGGTCATCAGATATGGAACTGCGCTTGTTTTAGCGGGGCAGTAGGGATGTACTGCCGCATAGCCGAGGCCGCGAAGGTGCCATTGGAATGTTTGGGTTACGCATGCACAAACCTTTATGAGGCACAGAATCAAAGACTACTGAAGTTCAGGTACACCACGCCCACCGGCTCGTCATACTCTAGCGCGGCGTTCCATTCTTTCATAACTGCTGGTACCTGGGTGACACAGGCCCGTGTTGGGAGAAACCCGTGCTGGGCTGCATTAAGTTCACACTTGGACAAGTGTTAATTTGGGACGTCGCCGTCGAAGGATTCGAGTATCTTGGAGGGAATGGCAGTAAGGCTCACTGGGCGGTAGCTCGCTGGGGTAACTGTCCGTTACCTGTCTTGCAGGTGGAATTGCTCCACTCCTGGGGACCTTCCAGAAGCCAATGGTTTTCAGAAGTGTGCTAATGGGTACTGTCAGAACATCTGCAGGCTCATAAAGAAGCCTTGGGTGGACACTGTTTGGCCCAGGGGCGGTTGAGTCTTTCAGAGCAGCCAATGTCTTTGCAACTGCCTTGTTGGAGGTGTCTACACAATCATGCAAGAGTGCTACATTGAATACTCACTAAGGCAGATAGGTTCATTTATCTTTTTTGCCAGTTACTGCACAGGCATTGACTACTTATGGTGGTGCTAGGCTACTTGCCTATTTATGTGTGTTTAATACAATATTTATGAGCTTAATTTCCAACTGTTTCTATAGTTATGTTCATACACACGCTTACCATGTGCTGGACATTGCAAAATGCTGCATCATCCACAATTATCAGTACTAAAGATTCATGCTTCCTAAAATTTGTGTGTCTTGTGAGCTATGGTGTGATGTGTGTCTAAAAGGTTCAATGTGGTGATGACAACACCACCTGATGTTTTCCTGCATGCTGACTGATGTTCTCACCTGATTTTGCTGCATGTTGTGTTGTTTCAAACCTCTAGCAATAATTTTGCTGCATTTTATTTTGAGTTGTCATTCATAGCTCTTTATGTACAGAGCTGCAAAGATGTAGGCAGAAATGAAGAACAAAATATGGTAGTACCACAGTGTGTATCAGCAAAGCACCACCATTCCCACTTATCTCCATATCATTCAAGCAATTCCATTGATAATGTTTATGCCAGTTGTA
>NW_023596576.1:51970447-51999605 GCF_011947565.3 Pollicipes pollicipes
CAAAACTTATCCGTCGACAAAAAGACAATTCCGCTGTCATGCACACCGGTTCCTCCAAAACACCGTCTCAATGACACTTCATTCAAAAGAGATGACCCTTAACCTATACACGCCTGATTTCTTCGCACATTGTTGAACGCAAACCATATCATGTTGTTTTGCCGCGGGTCTCATATGTCTGCACCGAGGACAAAGATCCCGAGATGAAAGCTGCATACCCTAATTGCGAAGGTCAAGCCGAAAGAAGTGCTCCCCTCCCATGTCCTAGGAACTGTATGAACTGTTTGAGCGGTGTAAACTCAAGGCGAATGTTCTGCCCGTTGGGAGTGGAAAACCCTGGGGGTGTCCCAACCACCAGGAGGGGGGGGGGGGGGGACCTAGTCGGGACTTGGTCTGGTAATCCCACGCGATGTAAGGATGCTGACGTCACCATGAGGATGTTGCAGGGCGCTAAGTTATGAAAGCATCACAATACGGGCTTTTCAATAACCGTTTCCCAGTGTTGTCAGGCCATTGTCTCCCACGAAGTAATTGTAAAGATGTTGAATAGCACGTCTGCTATAAATACCTGTGATTAGATAAGCTGTGGCTATTTACCTATTCTAATACCAGCCCACTTCACTGCACTATGCTTAGAACCAAATAAGGCCGACTTTTGCAAACATTTGATTATATCACTACCCAACTGTCACCGACCGTTTCACACCGGTATTCCAGACACTGGTTATTTCAAACCGGTGGAACGCATGACCGAACGGTCAGTTCAATGGAAGAGAAATTTGAATGTACGAGTAATCAGACGGCGACAACGATCAATAATACAGGAGATGTTCCACTTGTCAAAGTATTGAGACAAACATCAGATATGCTGAAATAAGTTTATTTGTAACTATTCGTTGCCTTGGATTGCAAGAGACTGCTCTAGACAACACGATTATGCTTTTTAGTCACCGTTTGATGACGTCATGTAAAGCCATCTTAAGCTCAAAGTTGCCCTGACGTAATTTTGAACAAAGAGCAAGAAGCAAATATAAACATTACTTTCGCGAAGGTAACGTCTGTCTTCCTGGGAGACGAGTATGTAATCCATGTCCAGCGGGTTGATAGGAAAATATTGAATGCCCCGTGTCATTTCATTTGTTAGGCTTTGTGTGCTATGTTGGCCCGCGCCCAAAATTAATGCGAAAAAGCGCATTCTTGTCTTTTTCAAAACGCTCAATTTTTAAGAAACTCTTTAAGACTTGTTTCAAAACGTACTACATTTAATATGATCCAGTCTAGCGATTTCACAATATGTCAACTTCTTTTAAAAAAGACCCGCAATGCACGTAGTCGTGCACTTTTTTTGGTCCGTCCACGGTTGTAGGCAAATGGTTGATGTAGACTGCGTATTTTCTCTCAAGAGCTAAGGCGCAAGCCAGGTTCGAACCAGACACCACCCACCTGGCGCTAACCACTCGACCACTACGCCCCCGTATGCATCAACTTTGAAGCAGTCATAAAATTGCAGGAACCTGTTGTTAACATGTTATGAATGGTTGCACATTATACACGGAGATAATACCATTGTACCATAGCATCCTTATGCGGAACGGTGTCCCACCTTTGGGACATTATTAAAAAGAAGAGTACTTTGGTGAAACCGCAAGACCGGTTACGTACAGTAATACAATTGGGTGGTGTCACTGCAACATCATCGATCTGTGCTGACTTCCTTCATTTTAATCACTTTTTAATCCAAATTACGCTGGCAACGTTTTGTCATTTGTCACGTGACAACTGCAGTTGTCACGTGACAACTGCAGTTGTCACGACTGACGTCGACATGGTGAATGCTGTCGTCATAAAAACAGCAGAATTTTCCAAAATCTATGGCCAGCTGTTGCAGACCAGATGATTCACTTGACCTGTTTTAAATCGCACATTGGGTGCTTGCAGTCTTCAAAGTAGCATCTCTGGTGGTATAAATTAAGTCAGCATAAATGACCGTTTTTGAATGGTACCGCAGGCAGCAAGAGCCATTTTCCACGAAGCGCATTGGATGAAGCTTGAGCCAGTGCGTCACTTAAGGAGTGTGACACTCTGTTCCCTAAAGCCGAAGTGCGTTTCGGAAGAGCCACTGAGCCAACACCGTGTGGGAGAAATCAAAGTCACGACATGACGTTTCGTCGAATTCGTGTGGTAATGACCTCATAATCATACCTAATTTCCCTAACTATATATTTCGATATAAACTGGTATTTCAATATTGCGAAGCTATTATTACGTAAACATTAAGGAAAATCAGTATTTTTCAACATTGCGGGATGCACATGATAGAAAAGAAAGGGAAGTGAAAAGCGTAACTTTCCTAATGGTTAGCAGGGAGTCCAGTGAGATTTATCCCGCCTGAGTGGTACTGTCGAATCGAAATCATTTACTTTTCAGAAAAACCTCTGGAAAGCTGGCATTGCCGATCATTTCGACGCTTCTGATCTAGCAATTAATGAACAGCCAGAAACCGGCAAGCTCACTTTAATATTCTGGGAAATGTAATTAAATGCGACATGTGTGCACTCCTTGCGCTCTGGAAGAGTTTACAACAAAATGTCTGCTTTGCTCGCCCGCAGGCATTTCAATCCATTGATTGGTGATCAGTCTGGCTGAATATTTGTGCCCGGGTAATATTCTGACGTTTATGTAGTCATATTGGCTGAATTACGTCGTAAAACGGCAAACAAACAAACTCATAAATATGGCTCCTTTATGGCTTCACGGCTCCTTTAATATTGTTCCGCTAGCCTTTTATGAAAAAACGACCTTACGAGTACCCTTGGTGCGCATGTAAGCCAATGGCGGCGGATCGTACTTTCGTATGAAGAGCAAGCGAATTTTTCGGGACACTCAAACGTCGTCGGTCTGCTATGATGGTGGCGGGCCTCCATCACCAGCAAAATTAATAACACCCAAGGAAGGTCTTTTAAGGAGCTTTTCCACATTTGCAAGTGGTTTTGGACAGATATGAGCATTTTCAAGACTATTCCTTGCTGTTCACAGCCACGCCCTTTTCGTGCTTCAAATCGTTTTGTGTCTGCTCTTGATGCAGGCGAACTTGTGCAGCGTATTTTGCGCCACCTGTTGTAAAACCTCCAGTAGAGGTTTTCACAGATTATGTTTGTCCCCGGATTGTGGATCCATCCGCGGCCTAGACTGAACCGAATTAAATTTTTCCACCAAATTAGGGATTTGGACCGGACCAGATTTTCTAATTTGCAACCTCACACGGATTGAACGAAATGAGAACCGATTGAATGGAAATTATCACTCAATAATCCCTGAAATGCTCGGACAGTCATGAACTAAAAGCACGTTTAACCATTAAAATGCAGCTCTTTTATTTCCAAACAATGCACAATTACGCTACATAATACAAAACTCAGGCACCTTCCACAAACAAATTCTCTAATGAACAGATCATCTCGCTAAAATGGCATGAAAAAGCGACATATTGTGAGTGACACAATGACTGACAATGACGCTGAGCGACTGGCGGATTGGGTTTGGACTAGCTCGACTGAACTGGACCAGATTCTGAAAATAATAAGTTAGCTAAGCTGCACGTCTGGGAAACCAGAGGTACGGGCGTGATCTGCTCGTAAGAAAATTTGTTGTAGAATGTATGACTGAGTTATGTACCATGTAATAGTTAAGAACTGAAAGTGGTGTGTTTTATTTATTTAAATGCTTTCTTTGGGTGTTTCACGAACTGTCTAATGTCAATTTCCATTTGATTTCTTTCAATCCCCCCCCCCTCCACAACACTTGCCTGGGTGGTCTAGCACCTAGACAAGTATTGCGCCATGCAAAAGTCACGCAAATACCCTACTCCCTTGGCTGCATTGAAAAGGCCAATGAAATCAGCGTATTTGCAGTGATTCCGCACCAAGTTCCCAGCGATAGCAGGCAATTGACTGACACTCAGCTTAACCTTCGCTCTGATTCGTCGTTCTCATAATGCCGAATGAAAGGAGATGGTGCGACCCCCTCTGGCGTTTTTTCAAACTGATTAAAGATAGGGTTTAGTGGAACTGATCAGTGAGTTGGTCTTAACAAGACCTTGCGATTGGTTCTGTTTTTTAGGGGTTTAAGTCAATAATTGACCCATTAAGTTCAGGAACTGGATCGGTAAGCCAAGAAGATAGGAAGCAAGTTAGACTGTGAACGCTAGGGTGACAAGCAGCAGCTGAATCAGCACTTTCCAGAACGTCAAACAGCATCTTGACACATTTAAAAGATGCACGAGAAAGAATGACGATTTCAAGAAGGTGAATTGACTCCCCCTCTCACACATACACAACACACACACACACACACACACACACACACACACACACACACACACACACACACACACAACACACACACACACACACACACACACACCACACACACACACACACACACCACACACACACACACACACACACACACACACACCACACACACACACACACACACACACACACACACACACACACACTCACACGCACACACACACACACATTTGACATACCTCACACCGGTTTTCCGTTGGCGTCTGGATGCCGATTTCAGGCGACGTGGGTATGATGGATATCGAGCTAGCCATGACGTTGCTTTGAAAAGTCCATGTCGATCTGTGTCCTTCGATGAGTTATCCCTTACCGCCTCCTGCAAGAGGCTGCTAACTTGATGTGTCGTTTTTGCATGCTTTCTCCGCCGTGGATCGAAAGCCAAGCCGTGGGCCGCATCACCATTATCCCAACGCCCCATTGTTCCTCCGAAGGTGTGTGTGCTCGGCCACATGGTGACCTGACCTGAACTATGGAACGCTTGTGCTTCGGCCGGCCTGGCCGAAGAGCGGCCGCTGCGAGCCTTCGGCAGTGGACAGCACGTGCTGCAGGTCAAGCACGCGAGTCCTCTGTAATCGCCAGGCGCTCGTGCGCGGCCGTATGCATGCGGAAATGGTCCGGACTGTGGTGACGTTTATTTGAATCACGATTCGGATACTAGATACGCAACAACACGCAGCACTTGCGCGGGACAGATTTAAACCCCGACCTCAGCCGGCCGAGCCTACCTCTAGTCTGCGGCCGCTCCGGTCCGCACACGCGACCCCGGCCAGGTCACGTGGACAATGACCCGGAAGCATAAACTGAGCCGGCCGCGCTGGTTAACCGCCGCCCAGGCCGCGCCCGCGCCCCCGCACGACACATTTAAATTGGTGGTGGTGCGTCGGGTGAGTAGCGGTGGTGAGCTTGTGGCGGCATAGTGTCCGGACGTCGGCGAGGACCACCGGTGTCTCTCAGGGAAAATTTGGTGTGCTGTGGTGTGAAGAGGCGTCGTTCGGATTCGGCGTAGACGTCTGGGTTCAGGAGCCTGTGGTCCATGGACGTCCATACGCGTCCGCCTCATTCGTAAAATGCGCTTTAGACCGTTTGGTGTGGGCGGAAGGTCACTAATGTTGCCTGCAGCCCCAGAGGTTTAAAAGCTCTAAAAGAACGGAAGTGTTTGGCAGCAGTGAGGAGCAACGAACAACCTACAGTGGTGCAGCGGTGGTCATAATATTGGAGTTGACTCGTGAGTAAAGTGCCTGAATCCTCGTCCAGTATTCTGAAACCCCGCAATACCAAAGATGTCATTAAGTGGAGTGCCTCGCCATCGAGTCATCGTGGCTCAACCTGAATCCCGCGCGGTCATCGCGGCGCGAGAGACGGGACCTCCTCCATACAAAGGTTGCGACCAGTCGGTTTTCAGTTTCCTCGCCATCGAGTCTCCGAATCATCATTACATCTATCCGGTCTCAACGGCCTCGCCATCGAAGAGTTTAGATCAATCGGCGACTGCTGGAGGCGCTGAGGTACCAAGTCCCGGGAACTTATTGGCTGGTCGATTGAAAACAATTCATTGCCTTCATTTCCTTTGTTTTCCTTCCCACCGTCTTCTTTGTCCGGGTTCTCTTTCAATCTGCTACAGTGCTATTTTATGCCAGCAAGCCAGCAAGCCAACAATCTAAGCCAGCAAAACCCAAATGTCGCCAAGCGCTGTGAGCACGACCAGAGGACAGCGTTGGTGACATTTTCGCTCTCACAAAACTCTTCTTCTCCTCAGATCGTGCACACGGCGCTCAGCGACGTTTGGGCTTTTACTGGCAAAGTGGCAGCATCAGAAAAGCAGCAGTGAGGAAGAGTCTCGACAAAAAAGGTGGGGTGGTGAAGAAATCGGAGAAATATAGGCAAGGAGATCATTCCCATCCCCAGCCCATAAGTTTCCAGGACTTGGTACCTCAGCGTCTCCTACCGATACTGACAGATGCCGGATAGAAGGAAGTTTAGTACAAAAATGCATTATGATCTGCAAGGTAGGCAAAATTTCCAGCTTAGTATTAAGTTTGTGGCAGCCGGCAGCTGAGTGTAGCGGGGCGCAGATGTTACAATAGTGAATGCATTCAAAACTTAAAGAATGTTTTGCTCGCGACTTGTGCAAGAAGCTCTCAAAGAATTGTTCACGTCATGACGCTGACAGCATGTAATGGCTTGTTGGCTTACAAATTCGGCCTACTCCATGGGAAAATGATAGCGAAATCCTGGACCTGGCTTCGAGCACATAACCTCTCTATTAATGATGCTGCACTTAACCGATTGAGCCCTGAGACCACTTAACCTGTAGCGAAAGTGGAAAAATTCACGGCGTGCCGTGCACGGTAACTTTGACCCGTTACGCCGTGAGAATTTGAATACCTTAAGCAAAAAAGGTCAAAGGATCGGCTCAAGACAAGCAATCTTTCGTTTGATGCCAGGGTCATTGAAACCAGCAAGATGGAATTCGGTTCACAGCTCTGTGAAAAGCAGGCCTTGAACAGGTGAACCCAATGGGCTGGTAAGAAAAGGACACCGCAGAGTGGTTGCGTTACCAGAGTACTTCGGCAGATACCGCATACCAGCAGCTTGGAGGCGGCAAATGATTTCTGCCGGACCCAAAGAGCCTCAGGAACTTGCTGTCCTTCTGACGTTGCAGAAGCCCACAACCACCGCAAAATGGTCTCGTAAGCGCTTGGTGGAGGGGCTTCCAAAACGGGTTCCTTCTGGGTGTAGCCGGCAGTTCCGTGACAAGCGGCCGGTTGGCAATCTAAGAGCGTATCAACAGCGTCAGAGTCAGAATACGTCAGAGTATCAGCAACGTCTCTCGTTCACAGAGAGAGTTTACTTGAACTGGCTGCAATAAATATAATCAAAGATTGCTGCCAAGCGACACCTGCTCTACTTTTACGGTATCGTCGACTTACCATGCTCTACGTGTACCGAGGCATCGATTGTGCACCGATTGTTGCGATGTCCTGTAGCTGGAGCGTTCTCGCGCGGCACTAAAAATAAGGCGATGCCTAAGGGCTGGAGGACCCAGACAGACCAGGAAGTGCGGGACAGTGACATTACTGCTTCACGAATAGATATAGGCACGGTATTTCCTGTAGAGAAGTATAGAAAACCATGCTTTCATTGGCAAACTTGGCAATTTGCGGCGTTCCTCTTGAAATATATCGGGGTGGGTGGAGGTAGATGCATTTTGAAAAGTTACGGCAAGACTTCGATTTTTTTAAAAAGCTGTTGTTCCGTTCCCAGTATTGGACAGCACTTTGTGAAGCTAGTTTTTCACTGGAACAGTGAGACTTTTATTACAAACAGGGGAGGAATACACGTTGAAACAGGCGTGCCATGGCCTGAGTCATGGTCTGTTCCCTTGTCTGCGAAGTTTTGCTGATTGCCAACCAGTAGAAATGTGCGAATCTCGTTTGCGTAGTAAGTCGACCTCATTTGAGACGCATCGTTTGAAACACGGCCCGACTCTGTTGTTTATTAACAATGTTGCGAACGCTTTGGGCGGGGCATAAAATATCCCTTTGAAAAAATGTAAGTACGACTGGAGACAACTCGAGAAGACGAATTGAATGAGAAAAAGCTGCACTGAAAATGTCTGGGGACTGACAGTCACCGAATATTAATTTCGAACGTGAAACACCGAGTAGTGACAACACATTGAATGTTTCCGTTATAACGTCGTTTAACCGCATCTCTCGGTATAATGAGCGGTCGATATTTCGACATGGAGACTCTAAACTCGTCGTGATGTTGAACGCAGGGGTGTAGTTTCCTTCCCATGTTGGAGGGAGGCCGGAACCCCTCCGCCGCCCCAACTTTGAGAAGATAGTTGGTCGAACCCGGAGAGAAATCTAGGTACCAGCGTCTTGAAGACAGGTTATGTCATTCTCCTTTGCTCCGCCTCCTCCCCCAACGCATTTTGCAAACTCCGCACGGGACCGAATAATTCGAAATTTTAAGTGTTCCTTGCTTACACCAAGCAGTAAAGTTTTATGTCTTGAATGGGTTCGCACAATGTGGACCATAACGCACACGCAGGGTCACTGCCAACACAGTCGCACAATAGACACCGTCCACTGTCCCTCGCCCCCCTGCGCACGCCGCTTCCCCCCCCCCCCCCCCCCCCCCAACGTAAAACGCCGCCTATACCGTAGCCGCCAGCCACCGCGCAGCCGTTAAAACCCAGGCGACTGCAAACAGCTGTGACCATTTTTTGCGTGGTATTTGAACCCGCAGGTAGCAACTCTCCCCGAAGATCACCGTCAAATTTGTCTGGTCCGGTCCTGTCCTGTCCGATAACACCATGCTCCGTCCAGTCGCGTCCTTATTCTGTGCCGTGCTGTCCCGTCTATTTTTTCTTCTTCCGTCTTGTCCCACCTGGTTCCAGCCTATCCCGACGGGCTGCTTTTGAGCACGCCCGGGGTCGTCCGATGCTCCCTGATCACGTCCGGCCACGCGTGGTCCCGTCTCACGCCGTCCGTTTCAGTTCAGCCGTCCCATCCGGTGCTTATCTGGTCTGATCTCGCCCGGTGCCATGCGATCCGGTCCCATCTCGTCTGATCTCGTCCGGTTCCTTCTGGTTTGATCTGGTCCCGTATGGTCCCGCCGGCTCCCGTTCCATCTCATCCATTCCCTACCCAGTTCCATCTGCCTTCCCACGGTCACGGTCTTATCTACCTCTCAATGGCCTGTCTTTGGATTTATTCTATTTTCACTTTTATTCCTGTCGGCTTCCTGTCTTTTGACTTCCTCCTGTTCAACTTTTATGCCTTTCGACTTCTTGACCTTCAACATTTCCAATTCGAGTTTAAATCCTTTTGACTTCTTGACAGCTCTTTTTGGATTTGACTCTTATCCTTATCCTATCCATTTATACCTGTCGGCTTTTATCCCTGCGTACTTTGGTGCGTTTCTACATTTTGTTGCTCGACTTTTTCATTCTGCTTTCTTTCATTCGATTTTTTTCCAATTCAACTTTTTGTCCGGAAGCCTGATGTCCTTGAAACCGAACCGTCCCCGTCTATGTTAAACGTCGCCAGACTTGAACCCCTTTCCCCAAGCTGAAGGCATTAAAGCTAACCGTAGATCACCAAAACTCAGGTCGAGAAGACCCCATAACGAGGCTAGAGCGAACTAATCGGGCTCAGAGGACCTTTTTTACATTAAGAGATCCGTTTCTGAATCGCGAGGCCAACGTTATGAATAAGGTAGTCCGTGCTCTAGATCAGTAGACGTAATGTGGTATTGAAGAATGCCTCTTCACTGGCTCGGGAGGCCCCTGTTATGAACTAATGAGGAGCCTGCTCTGGGTTTGAAGGCATCCTCTGCATTCAGGGGACCCATTTCTGGAACAGGGGACCCTTTGCATTAATCAGATGGCTTCGTTTCATGATCAGGACGCCCGCTCTGAGATATCAGGGCCCCTTTGCTAGATTTGGAGACACCTTTGGTAGTCAGAAGCATTCTGCCCTGGAAAAGGAGGCCCCTCCATGCATCAAATACTCTGTCTGGAACAGAAGGCCCCGTTTAGGATGGCGAGACCCTATTCTGGATAATCAGAACGACTTCTCTCTTTCAGATTTCACATGATGAAATACCTCGTTCAATTCTATTTGTAAAAACTGAGGATTTTCCGTCACCAGCCAATGTTTTTATCACTTAACATTCATCATCTGGAACCTTCGCTTAGCAGAACTTTCGTCATGGTGTATCCAGTAGCTTTTCTGGGCGTTTTCATATCGCTTATTTATTTTGCTTTTGTATGCTGGCGAGACTTGCAAAGCTTTGTATATAGTTTGCGGACTGTGGATTTTGAAGCACATGTGTAAGTTGTGCACCGCGGCGTTTACTAGTCGTATCCTTGTTTGGGGGGGGAAATTTTGTATGCGATCATGAGCCGCGCTTGAATATAAAAAAGCAAAAAACATTTAGTTGTTTAGAAGCGCTCAATTCTGTGAGGCTTGTATATCTTCTTATTTTGTATTACTTATACATATATAAATGTAATACTAATTTAAGATAATGTATTTATATATATATATATATATATATATATATATATATATATATATATATATACTTATTTCACAACCTTCCTAGTAACACCTTTTGCGTCAAATAACTCTGAAATCACCGATGGCAAGCGAATCCCTGTTCAGTGCACTGTGAATGTGACATGCGCACAGGTGCCCGCAGTCCGAGCCACTCAGCGGCCACCGTGGGACGCTTAAAAGGGAATTCGGTAATGCCGCTGGCTGACCCGTATGCAGCGGTCTGCCGGAGGCGGTCTACGTGCTTCGTCAGGCCATCACGCCGCTCCAGATTTACAGGCGGCCGACCGTGGGCCGGCATTGACGTGGGCCGCATTTATATACTTCAGTGATTGGGTTTGCGCCACAATGAGAACGCAGTCGGCCGCTAAATTGTGTCCTGGAAGACTCCATTTTGCTATCGAAGGGAGGTTAAATTGGAGACTTTGGAAAGAATGTGTGTGACAAGGACCTGTAATTGAACGGTTTTCCGACAGCAGATGCATCAAATGGATGTATCCCGAGGTAATGCAGTCTCCACTGAACGCCATACTCTCCCCGCAGCAATGAACCGAATTACAGTGCAGTGATCCTTTGCTGCATAGTGCCACGTCTAAAAGTCCTAGCGCTCACTTGCCGTGCATCTGTCTGTTCGGTGATCTGTCTTCCTTCCCATATCCTCTGTTCCACAACAACCCGCATTGCTGCCTCCTGCGTCGTTCGGGCCGTATCCGCTGTTCTCTGTTGCATGGTTTGGAGACCTCGTCCCCTCTGTCCACTCGCTGCCGCCCCATCTGCCCTCTGCCTGCTCCGACTCGCTCTGCCCCCTCGGCCCTCCTCTGCGCTCTGCATGACCTCTGTCCGGCGCTGGACCCGACCCCGAGGCCGCTCGTAACTGCGACGTCGGCGCGGTCGGCCGCCGTCGCCGGCGACGTTTGGCGTCACAATGGGCCACCGTCTCGCCGGATCATGGCGGCCATAGCGCCGCCGCGCGGGGCCACGTAATCAGAGACGCCGCCACTTGGCCGACCCAATGGGCCCGCAGAGCCCAGTGCGTGCTGACGCCATCGAGATGGGCCGCTGTGGGAGAGAAGCGGAGAGCGGGACGGGCACCGAGGCCGGGGCGTGTGGAGAACATGATCCCGACGAACATTGGTTGCTGGAGACAGCGCGGTACAACCTCTGGAAGGCTCCCTTAAATTCTCTTATCTGGTTGCGGAAAGTTTCGCCGCATGTCGGGAAAATCTGAAATATCGGGAACCGGTCGCTCCTGCCTAATCTTATGAAAACGGCGAGATTCGCACGCAGGATGGCAAATTGAGATTACGTCAGAAGGGATGGGATTGAGGGCACGGGGGCATTGAATCAAATCTCACTACATGCAATCAAGTAACGTCACCTCAGCTTCTCTCGGCAAGTTGGCAGCAGGGGTAGATGAGATCCGCCGATATCACCAGCTTTTTGAAATATTCAGGACGATTTCACCGTTTTCAATGCCTTGTAATCGCTTGAGTATTCCATAGCCAAACTGCCGTGCGGTAATTGCATTCTTTTCCACGGAATTTCTTGTTCATTCCGAGAACTCACTCATCTCTCACAAGCAAACTGTCATGTTGGGCGGCCTCGACTTAATATCTAGTAGACCAAAGGCGTTTAACCAAAATGGGATAGTTTAATCACAGAAGCATATAGGCATGAAGTTATCCAAATTTCCTATATCAATAGACCATGTTCGGTAAGAGTACACGGCGGCTATAATCCCCAGAGGAGGTAGCAGTCGTCGGTAACAACAACGGCCACTAAAGATGTGTCATGTGTCACATCATGAATAGCGATGTTGACAAGGACACGCTGACGTCACTGTCTATCAACGACAGCGGAGGATAGAAAAACCGGAGTCGGAGTCAAAGGGAACGGAGGGAAAGGAGCCAGCTACGTCGTGAATATCAACGAGAGCTGAGGGTAGAAGGACCAGAGTGGCAGTCAAAGGGAACGGAGGGAAAGGAGACAGCTACGTCGTGAATATCAACGAGAGTTCACTTACCTTCCCCGGCCCACCCGGAGCACCACTGACCCACCGCCGACCCCCAACTCCAGGCGTGACCTACTCCCCGGCCTGTGATTGGCCGGGTCACGTGACCACGTAGCTTCGAGAACAGACGTGAAAATAAAAGGTCTCCTTACAAAAGAAAGGCCGCCGCTCTCGAGATTCGAACCCAACCCTGAAATGCGTACACGCTCACAACACAGGCGCGCTAAACCATCGTGCCACTAGGATGATGATCACGTTTGCAGGACAGAGAGCACCCAATCATGTACACAACAATATATATATATATATATATATATATATATATTATATATGCATATATGTAGCACTAATATATGCATGTTGACATTCTGTATAAGTTAATGCCCTCGCTCCTCCTGCTGCAGTCTGTGGTAAAATTCCCTTGCGAGCACATGAGTTGAGATGTTCGTACGCGCGTATATTGGTGTGTTGCGAGTGATTTGTATGCACTGCTGTGTCCGTGTCGACGTCCGCGCATATGTCTATTTGCCTCTTTATGCAATACAAAATGGGAAGATATGCTTGTTCTAGTTTCATTTTGTCTGGAAAGGCCTTCGCTGACCTGAATGTTGACTGTTAAAGTATTCCACCTTGGGGTCGATTCTAAGTTTGTTTACAGGTGTGTAACGGGTGGCTGATTTTTTTCAGATGAGATCCATATAATAAACCTTGGCTAAGGTCCCCACCATGACTTCTATGTGCGCTACACCTCTTGTAAAAGCTGTCACTTGGTTCAGTTACGGTGTACTGTTCTTCCCGAATAAGGCTATGACTAATTTGAGCATGAATATTAGTTTGTCACCCATCCGTGGCATGTATGTATGAACGCTGCAATTGTTTTTTAAAAAGAAAGGGAGCGTCTTAATTTGAAAATGAATATCACTGCTCCAACGGGATGCTAAGCAACTTATTTGAGTCGCACGCGGTATAATCATAGAAACAGGATAGTAAGCAACTTTTAATGATGTGCCGCTGTCTGTCATTGGCACTGAGGTTTGGCAGTGCCCATTAGCTTGTAAAATTATGAAGGTGACAAATTTGTGCTTCACACTCGGGGTAGAACTGGAAAAACTTAAGTATCACCAAAATTATGGTTGAGTCAGTGTGGAATCGATTTCTATTAAAAGTTGGGACGTTAATTGTAGTCCGAGTTAAGCCAACCAAGCTATTGGTGAGCTATCTGAATCAAAAATTCAAGTAACAGGATGTTCTTATAGTAGGATAGCTTAAGAGTAGACATGGGCGTAGGAACAGGGAGGACAGGGGGGCCATGGCTCCCCCCCCCACACTTTTCAAGATGGGGGGGGGGCACCAATGCTACCTGCCCCTCCACTTTTCAGATTAAGGTTGCATTTGGCTTACTTTCACTACATTAAACATGCATGTCGATTTACCTAGTTCACCAGGCATCTCCTTTTAGATGCGTCATTTTTTTCGTTTGCTCATTGGCCATTGCTTAATGTTACAGTCGCAAGGCCAGCGCCGCACGGCTTGGAGACTGCAACGCCGGGAGTCGAGGCTGTTGTTGCTATCACTTGCGAGCACGCATGTTCAACACCAAATTGCATAGATTTCTTATCAGTAATCAGCTCTGACAGGATTTTGAGCATTTTGAGACGAACATGGGTAAGCCATGTTAATGGAAATTAAGAACCCCATTTCATCCACAATCTACAGTCAGGGAGAACTGAGTATCTCTGAAGAACACAGAAAAACACGGAACTGGAGTCCATGTGATAACTATCGGACTGCCTACGGTAATCAGGGATGTTGTCGCGTCAATGAGGGTTCCTGTGTTGATCCGGGGCTAACTGCGCGGGTCAGAAGGCCTTCCGTGTCAGGGGTGGGGGTAATGTGATATGATTTATCATTATAATAATAGATAAATGACATCCGGATCGACCAGGAGATCCCGTCCCGTGCCACCAGAATGATAGCCAGAAGACGCTTCACGATGGGACGGAATGGCCCTCAGCCCTTAATCGGAAACGGTAGTGTGCACTGGTGTTCTACTCAAGATGCCCCTTGCCCGGAAGGAAATAAGAGGCTTCATTATTATGGAATAGAGAGGGCTCTCATTATTGTTCAATAGCGCGGGTCGAAATGAATTTTAAAAAACGAGAAAGGTCATGTCATTTTTGCCTAAGAACTTCCATTTTTCAGGAAGTATTATTGAAACAAATTACATCAAAAATCTTGAGCATGCCCGCCCGGCTTCAAGAGCAAAGACAAGGATGGTCTGGGTTGCAACTTCCGTAAAATCGAGAAGTTTCGGCCACTGCAAGGGCCACCAGATGGCGGGCGCCGTGTAAATCTGTCTTCTGGACAGATAAATAGCCGCGAAAACACGAAAAATAGAGATTTCACGTCCACGCTTCCAGTTCAACCAACAGATTTCAGCCCCACTTTGGGGTGCTTTAACACGCGCCCGGTTGGGGGGTCAAACTGACCCCCCCCCCGGAGTTTTTCCAGAAAGGTTTCCAAACGGTGCGGCGCAGACGCACCAAATTTTGCAGACCTGTAGACAATTAAATAGCAGATCGTTTGACGCAAACAATTTAGACATACCTTGTAAGGTCAGCTGACCTATGGTAGGTCAAAGTCAGGCGATGGTTTCAGCGAAGGCAATTTCTAGGGAATCGTCCAAGCTGATACAATAACAGAGAGTTTGACGAAGCCATGCATCTCTGAGCTGCTTTCTTAGGCACCAAAAATATTGAATAAGCAGAAAACGTTGACCTAAGGTCAGGTATGGAGGTTAGACCAAGGTCAAAACCAACTTGATTTGTTACTCTAGGGCTTGCTGTATGGGATAGTTCGTGATCCTCATTTCGAGTTTACTGACCGCAGGAAACGCATTATGCATCTTCCATTGACTTCTTAGCGGTCAGAGCAGGTCAGTGACCTAAGATGACCCGGGCCGACATTTTGTTTCAGGAATATACTGCGTAGCGTAATCTTTGTCGCTTATTCAAATGCAAAACTCTGCTAGAGCTGTCTTGTATAATTTTGGTCACCATGACCTTCAAAAGGTCAAACAAGGTCACTAACCTTAAAGCGGTTTGTGACCTTTTGCTTAGGAACAGCTACCTATGTTCTGGGGGACATTCTAGAGCATAACCTGAAATCTAACCTTGCTTGACCTTATTTAACCTGAAGGTCATGACCTAGGAAGCTCAGACTTTGGCCTAAGTGAGCAAACGTACCGTTCAAGACACTCTGTAAGTTTGATGTTTCTATCTCTTTTAGTTTCCGAGATCTCAGAGGGGGGGGGGGGGGGCGTTCAAATTGACCCCCATCAGAGTGAAGGGTATCCAACCGGCCACCCAGGCGCAGCCATACGATCAGTTCGCAGTCAGTCATGCTGGGACGCATCCGAGCCAGGGCAGTGTCAACCGACGGCGGACAGAAGCAGGGCTCAGATAAGGAACATATGACAGATTGGCCGTATTATGCGGCTTGATCCTCAAAAAAATCTCCAGTTTCATGTTTTTTGTCATATTGTTTCTAGCACATTCAAGCTCCCGAAGTTGTTTCCGTCTAAAGTGCTGCGACAAGTCGCATCTCTTGAAAAGCAGTCAGCGAAATGAAGGCACGAGAAAAATCTGTCGCACTGTGAGCCATCGATTCACTTTCAAAATTCTTATCAGCTTACATCCATGCCGTATTTTGGCATCTACACTGTGGAGGCAGATGCTTCCCTCATGATCCCAAATGAGTACCCGCTCGTGGAATTTCGCCTCCCCAGGAAAGACAATGTTAAAATGGACGAATAATCCGGGCAAGCTGGATAGTCTTGTTGCCAAATGGCAGATGAGTCGAACAGGCAGAATTGTGCACCAGTGATAAGCAGCTCTAGATGCATATCTAGCATAGCAGCCGTGACATTTGAATAAAGAGCGACAACAACCTCCATCCCCCTCCCCCCTCTGTGATCGGGCTCGCTTTCCAAGAAAAAGTTCATGAATACACACCTGAGCTTGGCCTCCCCACTTTTTGAAACGCTCCTACGCCTATGAGAGTAGATAATGTAACCTGAAGCCCTATTAGGATGGACCTGTCTGCTGTTGAAGGCTTGAAGGGTAACAGATGGTTGAAGATCAGAAGAGCAGTTGGTGGGACGAATTTCCGACGCTTGCCATCCTCAAGTGGGCAGAGAGGGAAAGGAAAAGGAGGAGCAAGGAGACACCACAACACTATCCTGCCCCTGCCACTGCTGGCGCTGGAAAGGAACACGCAATCCTAATGTCACGGTGCAGCAAACCTGCACGTAGCTGTCAACTGAAAACAACAGCAACAACAAAAAAGAAATACGATGAAATAGCTGCCAACATGTTGAGGCAGGTGAAGCGCAATGGCTGTTCACCGAAGATACACAGGTCGTTCACCGAAGATACAGTGGCTGTTCGCCGAAGATACAGAGGTTGTTCACTGAAGATACAGAGGTTGTTCACCGAAGATACAGTGGCTTTTCACCGAAGATACAGAGGTTGTTCAAAACACCGCATGGATAAGACAGAAGGAATAGCATTATTTCTCGGAGAAAAACCAAGAGATTGAATATATAGTTGGGTCGATATTTCGTCAACATGCCTTTATGGAAACACTAGTAGAAGCGGACAATGTGGACGAAATGGACGTGGATCACTTCTGCTATTCTTTCGATAAAGGCATGTTGCCGAAATGTCAACTCAACGATATTTTCATTCTCCTTGTTTTTCTCCGAGGAATAACGCTAGTTGCTACTGTCTTATCTATGTGAGTAATGCTCCTCGCTCATCCCCTGAGCAGCTTACGTGCAGCTTACAAAATTCAGCTTACTTGCACAAACCGCATGTTCCAAAATTTGGTGAGCGGCAAAAACATCCAAAACGTCCGTTATCACGATGTGTCATGATAATGACATAAATTCACATCCGGGTGAAAATGTACGGGTGTTTTATACCCCGACGACGAACTCTGGGCTTCGCTTCTACATATCCTATTTTTCGTGTTCTTTTCAGTTTTTGGCACCGAATATGGTCTTTATTGGTAGCCTGAATTTGACTATTAAACAATCATTTTTCGGCATGAAAGATAGTTAACATGGGTTTATGCTGCTTGTTGGTGAAATATTTTGAAGCATTCTTGGCTTGCGTGTGAATATCAGGCAAAGACAAGCTTGCAGGCATATCGTCGCATATGACCTTACTATCATGTTTTAGAAACATCAGCGAGCATCACCTAGAGTAAAGTTTGCCCCGCGGATATTAGGCGGGTGAGGACATACCATCCGCTCCCGCCATGTAGAAACAACGTATATGGTGTGCAACAAATAAGAATGGTCTGTTGGTTACAAAACTGCGACTGAAAGTTGTCTTGTTTTAAAAGATAACTGACCTTAACCGCTGTGGTTCTGCAGGCAGTTTTGCCCGTCAGTACCTGACACCAGTGTTGCTGGCTATGGTGATGTAGATACTTAGGGAAGCCTCGCGTACCACGCGTATCGATTCCTACATAACTGAAGGCCTTCAAGGGTCCACCACAACTTAACACATGTGTTTTGGTACACGTATACTTTTATTATGTTCTTGTTATTTTCGTTCCTTCGTGAAAAATAGGCCACGTAGAGCATCGTTTAGCACAAGTGGCCTACGAGCTTCTCAAAATTACACTAGGAACCACGTCTTTCGCTACCGGTAAATGTACGATGCGTGATCAGACCACTAGCCGTAATCAGTGACTCGTACATTTGGTTTGCCATTGACACCAAGTAAGCCAATGGGAAACTCAAACTGATGGCGCTGGATAAAAAGGTGTTTTATTTCGGCATTATCCCATCCTCCCTGAAATGTTCGCATTTGCCTTGTGTCGGCCAGCGAGCTTCGTGTTTCTAGCTGCATGTGTGTTGCTTGGCGTCATTAATATTCAGTGACGTCACCAGACGACGATTCCCTCATTTCAAAGTCTACCACCAGGAGTTTATGATCCACATCATTGACGAATGTGACAGCGGACGTTCACAAGCCGGCATCCACGTTGCTCGTGACGTCACTGTCGGCAGCCGGGGGTGCGCTGGCAGCCGTTTCTCGCCGGGACGCTGCCTCAGCGCGATGGACGCTCGGAGCGTTACATCCGGGCCGGCGCGGTCCAGCCATCTCCGGACCGTCCAACCCGTCAGAGGCCGCCCAAGTACGGCCATAGTCATCAGGCTCAATGAAGCCAAGAATCGCATGGGGCTGCTGGCGCCGTTTGTTGGCTGTTCCGGTGGCTGTGATTCGGACCGGGTGGACGGAGCTCACTGCGCTCCGCTGACTGGCCGGGCCCTACAACGGGCAGCCCCGGAATGGGCCCCAGTTGAGTTGCACCCACGTGAGTTACGTCTTTCGACCAGATGAGAATATGCTGAAGAGTGAGCAACGGCCGTGTAGTTGCACGCCTGGGAGCCACCCGAATATTACGGCTCAAAGGTCACCTGTTACCCAATCGAGTGAATCAGCGGTCTCCCTGGCCGCTCCCCCACGGCCTGGAACGGTTGTTGTTATTTGTTTTATCCTTTCTCAACTGCACCGCCCCCCCCCCCCCCCCCTCCTCCCCCGGCGCGCGTCGTGGGCGCAGCCGACTTTCTGCTTTGATCAAGAAGTTGGCCAGGGCTCGTCCCATCCCGGAACGGGGTCTTGCCTGCAGCGATTCGGTGGCGGGCGGCGCTAAATTCTTGGTTGCTGGTGCTGGCTTTAAACTTCCGTTCGGTGCACAAGTTTGCCTGTTGTTACGACAGCGTTGCTGAAACGAGCAAGCGTTTGTCGTAGGTTGGGTGTCACCACCAGGGCAATAGAACTGATGGAAATTCAGTCGTTGATAATTTCTGTTCGTCACCGGTCCTGATACTATCACGAGTCACCACAAATATCAAAAAGAATCAAGACATGGCAAAATTATGACCGGTGGAGGTGTGAATTTTCCGGCACTGAAAGAAGTTGGACCCACTTTCCAGTAATCATCTAACTTCTTACGAAGCTGCTCGTATAGTCCACATTTTTGTTCATGGATTTCTATTGTTACGAATACAAGAAATGTTAAGTGGTACATGTCTGTCGACAATTTTCAACAGCTGCAGTTAGCGCTTATCCTCAAACTTGCATATGTATACTCTGCGATATTTTGATTGTAATCCAATTCAAGAACCGTAGATCATGTTAAAACTGAAACATTATCATAAGGTCGAACATCTAATTACAGCTCAAGTACAACAGGTTAAACATCAAGGTCGGGTAATTTAATTTGATGACGATTTGTGACGCTAGCTGGCACAAATTTCATGCTCATATCAAATTTCATGGAGGATGTATGCTACCATTGCTTCAATTTTCGACTTACAGCATCTTACAGTCATGTCGTTCAGTGCGGATGTAACCTGAAATTCGCATATTAGGTTTCTGGCCATCTACGCACTTTGCTTGAGTGATAAAACATATACTCAGATTTGCGGCCTACGGAAGATCCCAAACCCAATATAAGCGAGTAAGCAAGTAGAAAACTAGCAAGCAAGTAAGCATGTGATGTCACCTCCCCATCCCAGCGGAGAGACAAGGCCCGGTCGGCCGGCAGCGCCCCGCCCCCCCCCCCCCCCCCTGGCCGCGGCGCCGGGCCAGTGTGGGCGACTCTGCGGACGACCCGAGCGGCCGGCAGCGCTCCGGTCCCGTGGTCGCGGCGCCGGGCACGTATGAACGGCTCTGTGGACGACCCGGCCGGCTCGGCTCCCAATCAGCCGACGCGTCGATATCCGGCGAATCGCGTCCGCTCGCGCTCGTCGGCGGCGTCCCGCGGCGGCCGCGGATGATCGTTGGCGCCGCCGCTCCAGGACGACCTGCACCCTGCCGGCACAATCAACCGCGCCAGCCGGGCCGGCCGAACGGCTTCCTGCTGATGCATCCGGATATTGCAGACCGCTGCAGATAGCACGAGTGTACACATCTGCAGGACAGGATGCGTGCCGAAGAGTGTGTATGGTGAGCGTGTCGGGAGGGGGTGGGTGGGCGTGGGTTGGTCTGTTTACTCTCGCGTGCCTCGTACGTGCATATATGCTGGCTCGGCTATGTGCCTGTGACCTTGTCTGTTTCTGCACCCGGGCTACACCCGTGTCCCTTTGCCACGCCTGCGTTTCTGTCTGTGTCCGTATACCTTTCCTTTACATTATCATTAACTCATGTATATTTTCCACCTGAAAACTCTTCTTGCCCCGCCCTGATTGACGCCTAGGCGGCGCCTCCACCCCTCTTAACAGTCCGGCCACGTGCGGTGTTGGCGACGGGACCGGATGTTGGTTATCACCGGCTCGTCGGCGGCGCGTCGGGCGCGCTGTCTCCGCGGTCTCAGCCAACCGTCAACTTGTCGGCAGCCACCGGCAGAGGCAGATAGCATCGGGCCGGAGGTGCGGCGGCTGCAGGCGGCGGCGGGTCCGAGATCACCAGCACGCAGACGACACTGCAAGTCGAGACCTGACTCGACTCGGGAGGAGGCGTGCCGAGGGATTCGAAACAAAATGAGCGCCACCGGGGGAGCCACGTTGCCCAAACGTTCTACGAAATGTTTGCAGCAAGTGTCCGAATAGTTGACATGCCATACATCCAAGATCTCTCAGAATACGCAAGGTTTCACTCACCTCTGTGTATGCTGCTTGCTGTGAAGCAGTCCTTTTTTCTGCTTGCTTCCGCTCCCACCCTCATTTTCTCATTCATCTCCCCTCATTTTACTTCTGTCTTCTTCTTCTCTCTTTTCTTTTTCTCGTCCCTTTTCTCCCTCCAGACTATTTCCACCTCTTATTCTACCCTGTGGCTCTCCGGCACCATCCCCGCTCTCTGTCTGTCCCCGTCTTCTCGTCCTGCGCCGCAGCGTCCGATGGTGGTTTGTTGTAATCCTGGCTCGCCAATCACGGCGATCGGCTGCTGACAGGGGGTGGGGGGGGGGGGGGGCGTCCAGCCGCGACCCTACCGATCGATCGCAGTGGGGTCAGACCACCCCGCTCGCCGGCAGACGCCAAAGGTCTGTCCCAGCGTCGGGCTGAGCTGGTGACCTCGGTCCTGGGCAGAGCGCACCGGTCACTGGTCACACTGGCGCTGGGGCGACACTCCAACGGCCGCAAGTGGCCGCCTGTCGCTTGCAAGCGCGCTCTCCTCACTGCAGGCGCGCCCTCCTCACTGCAGGCGGCCGCCGGCCACAGCTGGACTCCCCGGTCATGCTCACCATGTAACGACCTGGGCCGTGCCAGTTCGGTGGGCTCGGCTGACGCGGAGCGGCTCCGTACAGCTGTCAGTCGGACCTGGAAACGAGTTGCTTGGGTACCCATTGGGAACACTGAGTTCATAACCTAAAGTAATTGCCGCAGAACTTGAAAGCAGGAGGTATTGCATCTCCAACAACGTCGTTGTAATGCCTTATTAATTTCGCGCTGGAGATATGGTATCTCGTACTTGATGAATTCCGGTGCGGTCTCTCTCTCTCTCTCTCTCTCTCTCTCTCTCTCTCTCTCTCTCTCTCTCTCCTCTCTCTCTCCTCTCTCTCTCTCTCTCTCTCTCTCTCTCTCTCTCTCTGTCTCTCTCTCCGTATTTGTTTCGGTCTCGGTCTCGGTCTCGGTCTCGGTCTCGGTCTCGGTCTTGGTCTCGGACTCGGTCCCAGTCTCGACCTCTGTCTTTTTCTCTGCCCCAGTCTCCGTCTTTGCCTCTATATCTATCTCTATCTCTAGCTCAGCCCAAAGGAAAGAGAAAAACACAGAGGAAAACACGTGAGCAAGGGAGGGAGAGAATGGAAGAGAAAATTATAGGTGCACATAGAACGTGATAGAGAAAATAGAGGTAGGAATAGGAAGGAAGCGATAAAGAGTGGTGTTTCTGTTTCTGCCACCGTCTCTGGGTGCCGACATCATTCCTCTGTCGACGTCTCTGGTGATGTTTCTGTTTATGTCACCGTCTCTGATGGTGTTTCTGTTTCTGTCACCGCCTCTGGGTGCCAACATCATTCCATATCAGCGGCATCGACTAACCGACGGAGACAGTCGGAGCATCCGGACAAGCGAGATCACTCAGGGGCGATGGTGGACGACGGAGTGGTCAGACGGATTATCCAGAATCTAGCCGGGGAGCAAGGTGCGAAAAAATACCCCAGTTATGCCGCGTGCTTTCCCGTAAAAAAGCAGAACGAATAGGAAAAGACAGGAACCAGGGCAAATGAAATGGCTATGGTAAATTTGGCAACTGTGTTTCGAAGCGCACAATACAACGACGCTTCCATTATCAGCTCCATCCATGTGTGAAAATAGAGTGGCAATGCACTTGTATGACATAAGTACATTACAAAAAATGTGAAGAGGCCGGTTGGTATAAAGCAAGCTTTTTCTTAATCCGAATATCTGATCCCGATGAAGACTACCCGCACCAAATGTACATCCGACATAACAGCGGTGCGGACACACCTTAGTTAGGCGCAGCATTAAAATCTAGTTGGATTTTTCAAGCTTATCGTAGTCAGCCCTTGTTCTCACATAGGGTGAACTATTTCACTTTCCATTCTCATGAATTATGACCGTGGAGGGACAGGGGGTGGAGTCAAATCAAAGTCCGAGCGACCTCTGGAAATTCCCCAAAGGGGTTGCGCTGGAGACAAGAGCAGACCTCTTCACAACAAGAAAGTGGCAACTATTCAAAACTTTTTCTGAGAACTTAGCAACGAGGACAAAACGAATGTGATTGTCAGGCATTGGTCAAGCAAAGGTCCCCCGCCCCCGCCGACGCGGGCGCGGTGGAGCGGAGCAAAACGGCTGGCTCAAGTTTGTTGTTTCCCCCGAACGTGTGGCGATTCCAGCGCTACGTGGCGCCATACGGCTTGGTCTCGGCGCCACGCCTCATTTCGTATCCACGTCGCCCTTCCATGTTATTCGTATAATTTTCGCGATGTCCGCTCTTCCCGCCAGGGTGAGAGGCGGGCGACGTCAGCGTCCGAATTTGTTCCTCCGTGCCCATCCTTCCCGCCAGGGTGAGAGATAGGTGACTTTAGCGTCGGGGTATGTTCCGCGGTGTCCGCCCATTCTGCCAGGGTCGGAGAGACAGGTGACGTTAGCGTCGGGGTATGTTCCGTGGCGTCCGCCCATCCTGCCAGGGTGAGAGACAGGTGACGCTAGCGTCGGGGTATGTTCCGCGGTGTCCGCCCATTCTGCCAGGGTGAGAGACATGTGACGCTAGCGTCGGGGTATGTTCCGCGGTGTCCGCCCATGCTGCCAGGGTGGGAGACAGGTGACGCTAGCGTCGGGGTATGTTCCGCAGTGTCTGCCCATCCTGCTGGGGTGAGAGACAGGTGACGCTAGCGTCTGGATATGTTCCGCGGTGTCCGCCCATTCTGCCAGGGTGAAGACATGTGACGCTAGCGTCGGGGTATGTTCCGCAGTGTCTGCCCATTCTGCCAGGGTGAGAGACATGTGACGCTAGCGTCGGGGTATGTTCCGCAGTGTCCGCCCATTCTGCCAGGGTGAGAGACAGGTGACGTTAGCGTCGGGGTATGTTCCGCAGTGTCCGCCCATCCTGCTAGGGTGAGAGACAGGTGACGTTAGCGTCGGGGTATTTCCGCAGTGTCTGCCCATCCTGCTAGGGTGAGAGACAGGTGACGTTAGCGTCGGGGTATGTTCCGCAGTGTCCGCCCATCCTGCTAGGGTGAGAGACAGGTGACGTTAGCGTCGGGGTATGTTCCGCAGTGTCCGCCCATCCTGCTAGGGTGAGAGACAGGTGACGTTAGCGTCGGGGTATGTTCCGCAGCGTCCGCCCATCCTGCTAGGGTGAGAGACAGGTGACGTTAGCGTCGGGGTATGTTCCGCAGTGTCCGCCCATCCTGCTAGGGTGAGAGACAGGTGACGCTAGCGTCGGGGTATGTTCCGCAGTGTCCGCCCATCCTGCCAGGGTGAGAGACAGGTGACGTTAGCGTCGAGGTATGTTCCGCAGCGTCCGCCCATCCTGCCAGGGTGAGAGACAGGTGACGCTAGCGTCGAGGTATGTTCCGCAGCGTCCGCCCATCCTGCCAGGGTGAGAGACAGGTGACGCTAGCGTCGGGGTATGTTCCACGGTGTCCGCCCATTCTGCCAAACGGAATGTCCTACAGGAAGTCATGGGCGGCTAGTTTCCAGAGAAGACGATAACCCATCACGACAGGCGGTGGACTCCTGGGGCAGCCTTAATGTAAGAGGATTAGAACCAAAGCATGCATTTGCTTCTAAGAAAAGCAGAGAGTAGTGCATCCCAGTAAGGAGTTCTGAAAAATCGCGGAAGCTTTCGAAATGCAGCCCATGACGTGACACAGGTCGGGCGCTACCAACAAAGAACATCTTTGGCGCCCCATTAGAGGGGAGACTCCTCGATGTTTTAAATCCGATGGCATACGCTCATATGTCGTGTACTTCCATGCACCGGAAACATATCTACCTAGACTATGATGACATTGTGGAGCATAACAACAGCAATAAGGGTGGGGGGGGGGGGGGGGGGAGGGAGACAATTTCACAGCGTCAGGATGTGTCTCGCCCCCACAAATGTAGTAGACAGACCATGCGTCGTGTTCTTCGAGCTGTGGTCGCAAAGACAGACCGTGGGTGCGCTGAATTAAGAACCAATAGATGTTTAAGCCAGGTTTTCTATGTGAAACATTGATAAATGTGATATTGAACTGGTGCCACACTTCTGGCAAATCCAAATATAAGATTCACACCATCCGAGCAAGAAGCCTTGAAGTGACAAGAGACTCAGAACACAGACTAGCGGCAGGATACCATTTATATTGTTGGCGTATTTTCTTCATCGCATTAGTATGTTGTCATCAAATTAAAGTGCCAGGACAGGTCTGTTTGGATATTGGAGCTGGTCTGAAAACATCCTTTGATTTCGTGCAAAGCCAGGGTTTATTTTGGACTTAACTGGACTGATACTGGGTGTCTTTGATGGGTTTCTTTGAACGTCTATCTTTGTTTCAAGTGAGGGCTGTGACAGTCAGGAGGGTGGAGACTCCGAATGAGAACGAGAGAGGGCATAAGCGTACGATGGCTGTTGGGACCTATATCCAAAGTCGCCGGCCAAACCACTTCCAAGTCCAAGTATGCCATTTTCTACTGACGAAGCACAAAGTTTTGATACGCCTCAACGGGCACCAATTTCTTACCAGCAAGTTGTCGTCCCAGTGTAAAGACTCGGTCCGACCTGTTCCATCGGTCCACCTGTGCAGCCGTTGACTGCATGTTCATGCCGGCTTCCGCAAGATGGAATGCAATTATTTAAACGATTTGAAGTGTCAATTTTTGGGCATCGGCTTCTTGTCTCTTCTGTCAAGCTTGGTCTGCCTGCAACATTGCAGCCTAAACTGCGCATAGCCGACCCCTGTTGCCTACCTAAGGTCTGCTAGATGCAAAATCGCTGGACAAGACAGTTTGAAACCAGGCATAAATATGGACGACTCAGCGTCGCGACGATATGGGATCGACGCCGCTTGGACAGAGGAAAGAGCTCGAACCACCGTGCTAGCAACGCTGTGGCCCAATGTTGATGTCATGGCTTGATCCCACGTGTTCGCGAGCGCCGACCACAGATCCGCCCGGTTTGGGGTGCTTTTAAGGAGCGATGTCAGGACTTGGCAGCTGGTGAAAGTGGGACATGGAATGAACCAAATCGTGGAAGTGAATGTACAGCTCACAAACCACTAAGGTATCCCATCCCTCTCTGACACTAAGTGCACCAGAAGCAGACTGAAAAGCAACTATACCTTATATCGTCTGAAACTAGTCACGAATGCAACGCGCTGGAGCTAAAACCGAGAGAAACCCGTTCCATAAATTTACACAGGCGTTCGGTGCGGTTCACTGTTACCAGCCCCGCTGAAACTTTCTGTTTTTTGCAATTATTTGGCAATGTCATCACAAAAGTAAGCCACGGAAGATTTATGGATTATGTCGATTAAAAGAGGCCTGAAACACAGATCTGAGGCCCCAATAGTGCTGTGCTCCCTTCATCTACGTGACGAGGACTGTCACAGTCATGACGGCTATCGTCACGGTGCCGCATCAATACAGTGACTCTGCTATCGTCACAGGCGTGTTATGCCGTTAAAGACCCTTTGCTGGTCTCCTGCAGCCCTGTAGGCCCTGTCTCATTTGATGACATCTTGACGAAATAGCCTGGCCGTGCTCTCTCTCCCCACAAGGAGCCAAAAATGGGGTTGATGCTGGAAGCGCAATGCCACAAATCAGGCAGGCGCTCTTATCAACGCGAGTGGAATAGCACACATTGAATGCTTGATATTTTCAGCATCACAATAAGCATTAGCCGGCTGCATCAGTCGTTACCACGAGTGAGCGCTAATTTCGAGATGAGTTGGATGCAGGCGATGCACACTTGTATGCTTACAACTTTGATTCAGTAAGTAAATGTCTTAGGATTTTCATCCGGTACGCAGAAGGTTAAACAAAGACAAGAAGAGAACAGACGAGCAATCGGAGAAAAGTAATTTCTTCGCAAACTGTGACGCAGTATGCTGAACAAACATGCTCATCAAAGCAGAAGTCGCAAAGGATTTCTTTGCTTTGCGAGCATCCCAATTTCGGGGCAAAATGGGTAGTCTTGCCTTGTTCCAGCGACGAAGTCTCAGATCTGACGTCCCTTGTCTCCCCGAACGAGGCGGAGTAAACAGGCCGGGCTATCATCAGCGATCCACAGCGTGGACACTGGCCATGGCAGCACACATCGGCGCCAGTGTGACTGTGCGGGTGGATGCCCTGCAGCCAGCAATCATTTCTCAGGAGCGTGGAGCTGACGTCGGTGATGGCCCGACCGACCGAGCTTGTCTGAGCTCACCACGCGGGACAGCCCTGAATGGTAACACGAAATTATCCAGTGTGCAGGGGTGCACGGCTCGATCACACAGGCCACACCCAACTGGTCACTCGGGATCTACACCCCGCCCGGTGACACGGCAACGCCCGTCCGTGTGCCTCGGACCCGCTCGGCGTCTTCACTAGCCCTCCGCCGCTCGGCCGGCGTGCTGCCTCGGCGCCGGACCGACCCGCCCGCGGCGACAGGCGGCCAGAGACGCTGGTGGGACCCGGCGCCGCGTCGTCGCCGCCGTCGCTGCGGCCGGCCTTGTGCATGGGCGGCCGGCCGGGCGCCGGGGGGACGGCCGACTGCGCAGGCGGCGGCCGCCGGCGCCGACGCCGCGCCGCCAGTCGGCAGCGACGAGCGCCCGCCGGACGTCCGCCGCCGCGACGCTCCTGACGCGACGCGCCCGCCGCGGACACACGGACCGCGCGGGAGAAACCAATCAACAAACAGGCGGCTGTTTACGTTGGCGCGTCACGTGGCAGCGGCCGCTCGGAACCGATAGCGCGCCGGCCGCCGCCTCGCGCGCCGGTGACACGTGTCGGCGACGCGAAACACGCGGCGGTGCCGGCGGTGACGCGCGCTGGTGCTCGGGCGGCGGCGGCGCGGACGGTGGGCGCCGCGGGCGACGGTTGGACGCCGGCTGTATCTGCGCCGTGGCTCGATCATGACGCCGTGTACGCTCCTCACGGCCGTCCTGGCGCTGCTCTGTGTACGAGGTGAGTCCGCAGTGACCTCGTGTCATTCGTGGGACGCACGGGTGACGGCGGGCGACTGGGAGGCTCGAGCAAAGGGGTCGCAGGCGTAATCGGGTGACCGCGGGTGACATGCATGCACAAATGAGAGGCGGTGACGGGAGCCTTAGTCTTAGCGCATGTGATGGCAGGGCTCGGAGGACGCACCAGAGGACGGGATCTCGGCAGACATGACCGGCCCTCTCCCCCCCCCCCCCCTCCTTCTCCTCCCAGACGTAATGTCGGCGACCGGGTTACCCGTCCGGGTGCCGACATTAGGTCTGGCGGGGAGCGGGTAATTAGGTTGCCGCCGGGAATCGTCCGAGGTTCCGGCTGTAAGCAGCTTAGTTCGACGGCGCCGAAAATTGCATGCGCCTTGTGAAGCCGGTCCAATTTCGTCAGGACGATGAGGTGGCGTGCTTTTGAAAGGCTTCCGTTTCTAGGTGGTAGGTCATTCCATAATGTCGTTCGATATTTGTGAGAATGGAATCTAACGACACGAAAACGCCCGTTCCATGCACTCGAAGGAGGAAAATGAAACATGATGGCTTAACACACAGCACTGACATTAATTGAATGTAAGCAGCGTCATCGTCATGTGCTTTGCGTCATATGCTGTTGTGAAAATATCGTGCTTCTACGATAACTGTATGCGCTGACCTTTACATTTTAGTACAATCCGCTAGCTAATTTGACCTAGCCCTCCGTCCATAGGTATGCAATGCACTTTGAGTAACACTCTTCAATGTCGTTAACTGAACAAGGGCATTGGAAGAACGGCTTAAGTTTGTGTTGTCTCTTTATGACGTTATAGATCGGTTGTTCCCTGAATCGACGCTTAATTGTGATGTTAAGCTTTCTCGATGACATCAGTGTTTATGGGTTTATCGACTGGATAAAATCGATGACATCATTTTACTGCCGTTTCATTGTGATGATCCACCTTCAAGGGAAACATTGTACGCATGTAATTTGGGCTACGGACAGTAGGATTGACAAGCACTGCCCACGCGTTGGTCTTATGAAATGCATTGTGTTCAATGAGCAATAACGT
>NW_023596576.1:52000605-52080605 GCF_011947565.3 Pollicipes pollicipes
ATTTCGTCTGGTTTTTCTCCGAGCAACAAGGTTATTACTACTGTCTTATGTAGACTTGTACCAAAGACGACTTGATAGATTCCGAAATTAATCACCGTGCAATAATGCTCAGCGGCAATAATTTGTAATCTGACACGGTCTAAGGGCTATGTAAGTCTATTCAGAAGATTTTGTCGGTACCAAATGCTCAATAATGAGAACAAAGGCGTTGAATCAATATATGTTCTTCAATTCAGCTAAACTCTCGAAGGAATCTGTACTGTGTCGACGTGACCTATGTTTGTGCAGATTCAAGATATGTGAGTGTCCCACGTGGACTGTACGTCTGGCTTGTAGCAAAAGTGTTGTCTTTGATGGTACCGTTCTATAATACGGATAACACAATTACTATTTCTGCCAGGAACAATTATCAGGACACTCGGCAGTCCTGATAATGCTTCTGACATGAGGCGGAGGTCGTTAAGATTATTGGACAGTGAAAAGGTGGCTCGAGGCATTCATTTATGACATCAAGCAATCACGATAAGAGTCAAGGTGGACTCGTCGGATCCATTTGCATCACATGATGGCAATCCATTTGTATTACATGATGGCAATTCATTTGTACTACATGATGGCCGCTACAGATACCTCCATGGACACCAGAAGATGCCGAGAGTCTCTCTCTGCCACCACGTTTGCATGTGTGGTTGAGCATGCATAATGGAACAGCAATGTGCAAGTGTGGCATTACATGGAGTAAAATCGAGTTACGTGCAACAGGTGGACTGCCATAGGCAAGCTCTTGTGCCAGCATGACGACCTGTCATTGATGGTTTTATTTATTAATTTATTTAAGGTGTATTGCAGTGCTTACAACCAGTAGGACGTTCCACTATAAAGCAAAGCATCACTTAAGTGCAATGACGTGTTTTAGACACTTAAGGAACGCTGGTTTTGTTTGCTTTTGCAAGTAACTAATGCTTTCAAAAGCAAACAAAACTAGCGTTCCTTCGGTTTATGAAACACATTAGTGCATTTCAGTGATGCTTTGCTTTATAGTGCAACGTCTTACGGGTTTAAATACTGCAACAAACCTTAAATCAATTAATAAATGAAGCCATCAATGAAAAGCCCCAAAGCACAAGCAGAGCGCCAAGAAATGCCCACCGCTTGAAATAAGGTAACACCACACCATCCAAACAAACAGGTTGCATTTCCATGGCGGCATCCCTTCCTCTACACACAGGGTTGCTCTCTCTGCTCTCTGATGGCGGTGTCCTTTCTTCTCTACACAGGTCCGCTCTCCTCTGATGACCGTGTCCTTCCCTTGCGCCACTGGGCTGCTCTTCTCAGATGGTGGTGCCAGTTTCTCTCCATACAGAGCTGCTCTACTCTAATGGCGTTGTTCATTCTTCTCTACACGGGACCGCTCTACTCTGACGGTGATGTCCTTCTCTACCCCTACTCCGCTGCTCTGCTCTGATGGCAGCATAATTTCCTCTCTAAACAGGACTGCTCTACTCTGATGGTGATGTCCTTCTCCACCCCCACTCCGCTGCTGTGCTCTGATGGCAGCGTCCTTTCCTCTCTGCACAGGACTGGTCTACTCCGATGATGGTGTCCTTCCCTTCCCCCACTCGGCTGCTCCACTCCGATGGCAGCGTCCTTTCCTCTCCCTACAGGACTGCTCTACTCCGATGATGGTGTCCTTCCCTTCCCCCACTCGGCTGCTCCACTCCGATGGCAGCGTCCTTTCCTCTCCCTACAGGGCTGCACTTCTCTGATGATTGTGTCCGTTCTCCGCCCTACAGGACTGCACTTCTCTGATGACAGTGTCCGTTCTCCGCCCTACAGGACTGCTCTGCTCCGTACGCTGCGTGCGGAGGTCATCGATCGCCGTATCGGACCTCCTTGTCAACATTACCCTATTGTATGGCGACCTTTACCCACCCGTGTCGGGTCTGTCCTTTGCGTCGACAGTACAAGCCTGGTGATTGCGGTGCTAAATTAGGGCATACTTGGGTGGCGGTGTCATGGACTTGCTGGGCCGGCTGCAGCGCCGCTGCGTGCCGGACCAGCCGTGGCGTGCGTTCGCGTGCTGCGATAGGACGGCACACGGTGCGCCCTCGGGCGCCGAAGGTCGTGGTGGGTGGTATGGTCGATAACGAGAGATCAGTACCGAGGGGGTCGAGGGGTCAGCTTGTGGATGGCGGATAGTAATGATTAAACGGAGGCTGCTGATCGTGCAAACGTGGCATACGTGCTCTGAAGGGCTAGCTGGTCATTGGTCTTTTGGGAGTAGTCCATGTGTTTGGTACTTGCTTTGGATGTGTGCGTGTGCGTGTGTGTGTGTGTGTGTGTGTGTGTGTGAGTGTGTGTGTGTGTGTGTGTGTGTGTGTGTGTGTGTGTGTGTGTGTGTGTGTGTGTGTGTGTGTGTGTGTGTGTGTGTGTGTGTGTGTGTGTGTGTGTGTGTGTGTGTTTGCATGTGTGTTAGTATGCCATTGACCATGCTAGTTTCCTTAAGATATTCTGTCCCGCAGAGAATTCGAAAAATGTAATGCATGGTCCGTGCGAAATGTCACCTTGAACAAAGGTTGGCGATAGCCACCTGTAATGTAACTTGAATTTCACCTGGAAGGTCACGTTACATAAGAAACAACTTCAAAGACATTTTCTTATGTAACCAAAGCCTGTTTTAGGTGCAAAGTATCGAAGGCTGTTACAGTACCGTCTGTCCACTCAACAAACGTGAGGAACTCAACAACCGGGGAGGACTCAGATAG
This sequence comes from Pollicipes pollicipes, assembly GCF_011947565.3. NCBI lineage: Eukaryota > Metazoa > Arthropoda > Thecostraca > Pollicipedomorpha > Pollicipedidae > Pollicipes > Pollicipes pollicipes. Next base: position 52,003,371 of record NW_023596576.1, read on the forward strand.
TAGAACACTGCTTAAACTCAGTTGGCAGGCACTGGGCTCCCAGTCAAAAGCCCTGCTTAGAATTCCAGAAATTCCAGGGAGATAATTTAGGTTGTGACGCGTACATGGCTGAATGTCAAACATCATCCAGTATTTTTCAGCACTCAGTAACACCTGGCGAAGACAGGAGAGTTGCCTGATCGAAATGCTGAGCACATGCTGGCGCAACAGACATGGACGATAGTCCGAACAGTTATTCTATCCATGGTATGCCTCGTTCAGTTATTTCTTAAAGCTTTGCGTTTCCTCTGCATTTGCCAGCATGTTTTCAAACTGACGAATTTTCATGTTTTAGCTGATACACAACATATTTTACAACTTTAAAACATTGGCATTTACAAAGATCCATGACGCCCGCTGGCCGACACTCAGTGCACGATGATGACGTTCCGATTGACAAATTGCGGCTTCGATCTGCTGCTCGTTGTTCTGAGAGTCGCGCTTCCACACTAACCGTTTTTTGCTGTTTTAAGTGACTCCATTTTACGAAAGTTGTCAATTGCATTTGCAAGGAGCATTGTGCATATGACTAAGACAGTATGATTAGCTTTATTCCTCGTAACCAGGAAAATGGACATGTAGATGTATTGATATTTCGGCTACATGCCTGTATGAAAAAGATCAACAGTAGAATATTTGAAATTACCTGACGATCCTGCTCAATTGTTCAGGCTTTTCATGCAGCGAGTTTTACAGGCTGCTTTACCAGCATTCAGAACATAAAACAAGGAGCAGTTGGCATCCATGACTGCGATACAGCGTGTATAAACTAAGGATTAAATACGCGATAAACTCGTGTGATGAAAACACGAACTCAAGCAAACGGGCACCACATATCACGCATTGCTCATAAGTGCGGGCGATTTCATGCAAACAAAGGCGTCACACATCACTTATACATGTAAACGATTTCAATAAAACAGGCGCTGCGCATCGAGCATCACGCGACATGCATCACTCATACATGTTAACGATTTTAAACAATTTGTGGTGTGTATGATGCCTGCTAGCTTAAAATCGGTTGCATGTTTGAGTGATGCCTGACGCGTGATGCGTGAAGCCTGTTAAGTTGGAATCGTTTCCACGTATAAAAGATGCGTGACGCGTGGTGCCTGTTAAGGTGAAATCCTTTGCAGATATGGGTGATGCTTGATGCATGATATTTGTTTACTCGAAGTGATTTGCATGTACACGTATTTTTCACCTGTTTGAATTATTAGTTGAATTTACACTGCGTTGGAATAATGGCTGCCAATTGTTCCTTGTTTAATCCCTGCATGCTGGTGACCTGCAACAACTGTGCTTTGCTGTTGAAAAAGCTAAACATCCAGTAGAATCGGCAGGCAACCTTGAGTTTTCTAGGCATGTAGCCGAAACATTAATGCATCTGTCTCTTTGTTCTTCCGGCTATTCTGCGAGGAATAAGGCTATTCGTACCGTCTTATTTATGTGACACCATTTTGGTGCGATGCACGATGTACTTTTAGGGGGCGAGGCATCGATTAGAAACCAACTCAATATTGTTTGCCCCCCCCCCCCCCAACTGAACGGCTGGCACCGTCCCTAGTGGAATTGGATGCCAGAAAGGAGCATTGTGATGTTTGTGACACAATGTTGGACGTGTAGCAGCGCCAGCGCCTTGCATACCAGAAGGAATAAACCACCAAAACACAACTTGTTGAGCATATTACGATATGCATCCAGAGTCAGCATCATTGTTTTCCTAGCCGTTTGCTCTTTATGCAACAGTGATAACTAATGTTGCAAATCTGCTCTTTCAATACGAGCCATTAAAGAAAGATACATGCTAGCACTGTGACGTATGGGAAGTAGGACAGCACAGAGTCACTTCACGGGTCAGGCATCTTTGTCGCTGCCCAGCTTGCAGTTCTACCGGTACTCTGCGTCACTTGTAGTTGCAAATGTTCGATTGAAAAGTTCAAAAAGAACCACAAGTTGACTGAAGATGGTGGATCTTTAGTTCTGAGGACGACCGTTTTACTTTTTGCTGTTGTGGAGACGATTCCTGTACAGCGCGCCCCTGGCACAGTACAGATACGTTCACAGTGTTCTTGTCTCTCTTGCTCTTGCGCATGCCTCTTTGTAGAACATAATTCTCTATCACAATCTCCGAGAGTCGATCTCGATCTCCGAGCGCCGACCAGCATCCCCGAGGTGTGATACGCTCCTGCCACGACCTGGGCAGCCGGCTTGGCAGGTCATATTCCGGGACGGCCATCGTTCGGCTTAGCGCAGATTGGTGTCACCACACATCGATTAGGTCCAATCTGCCCTGTCCTGGCCGCGGGGGCGTCCAACGACCAACCCGCTGCGACCAGAATGGATAAATCCGGTCTGAATTGGACATATTGGCGAGCAGGGACCGCGCGTGGGCCTCCGATCCGGGCCTCTTTTAGACCCGCTCGAGGCACGATCTCGAGCGCAAAACACGCCCCACCGCGCTTAGCTCGGAATCATGCGATGCTGCTGGCGAGGCTGGGCACCAAGCGAGACCTTGTTTCAGGCGCCATGCTTACGAACGTGTGGACCGACGTGGTACTTTACATTGACGCATCGACCCCGCCCAACGAATGTGAACCGCGTAACATGGCTTGAAATATCGTCAATGTTTGTTAATGAGCGGCAGATAGCGTGCCTTTAACCGCCAGCTTGGCCATGATAAATGTATCGGCTGAACCGTACACGATTGAAGAGTTCGTAGTAAAAGAACCGATGCGCAATTCGCAGGGACAGAATCAGCTATCGTTTTGAGCTGGCGTTTATTGCGAGACATAACGAGCACCCGAGCCGAATAGGCGGTGCCGAACGTAGCGCGTACCTGGATCGCAGGTCCCGACGATGCATTTTTCATCGACGCCCTCGGCGACCAGTTGAATAATGCACACGGTGACGGTCAGTTGGGCCGTGCACACTCGGGCGGCAGGTGTGACGTAGTGTGACGCACCGACCACATTCTGCGTCGGCAGGGGCGGCGTAGAGGTGTCACGGCCCTCATGGTGCCGCCTGTCTGACCCAAATGTGTCCGGGCTGGCTTTGTGTGGTAATATTGACCCACTAGTCGCACGTGGAGCTGATTAACACATTCTGTTCCGTAACATGTTCCGTTGCTATAATCATGGCATTGTAATGTGGGCACTGTTATATTTTTCCCCTACGTTCACATGCGATTTAGGGCTTCTGTTCGTCTGTACATCAGCTATGGAATTTTCTCGCTCAGCAAGCCTCAGTGCTACTTTGGCATATGGACTTGATGCATTGGTCGCATTGTGGCGCGTGACGTGATGGATTAGGTGTATTCCCGGCCGCAAACGATGGTCCGAAGAACGTAACAGCTAAATACCACGAGTGCATGAGGTGCGTCAGGAATTCGGTGTTGTGTAAAATTGCTTGCCATGCCTGCTTTTGCTCCGGTGTATCGTTTTGTAGGGCAGTATTGGGGATGCTTCTGAAAGTTATCTCCCATTTTAAAGCGTACACGCTGCCAAAAACGTTTTCATAGTTAAGCTTTTCCTAGAATGGGCAGAAAGCATGAATCTAAAAATCTGACCTGAACATATCTCAAATACCTGAACTGCAGCAACTGTTTCATTTAGTATAAAGCCGTAGCTCCGCAAACAAAAACTGCATCCTAATGCAAGTACTGTTATTGTCAAACACTGAGAGTACGTAACCACTTGCTGTACAGGAATTTTCTTACCTTCGCCCTAAGAGTGAGGAGAGGGCTCAGAGCATCCCCCTAATTTCTTAACTACTTTGTAGGCTAGAGTCACGCCGAAAACGGCAATGAAAACCTCTGGTTAAACTGTATCGAACCGAAATGACAAAAGTGGCGAATGTGCAGACCACATGGACGGGGTTCAGTTAGCAGTTGATAGACCCCTTTGGTTGTTCCAAGAACTAATCATGCTACGACGATGCAAAAGATGACATTTAATAGCTCGTAGGAAAAATATCACGCAGGCATCAATGGAAATCGACACATGAAACTTGCGATATCTTGTCTTTTTAACGAGGTGAAGGCGATTGTTGCATTGGCCCTACCGATAACCAGACAAGGCACAGCAAGAAAAAGGACATGGTTAGAAGGGCCTCACGCCATAAGATGTGTGTAGTTAAGGTTTATATATATGTTCTTCAAAGGATCAGACCTGGTCACAAGGGTAAAAGCTTGACTTTTGTACCCTGGATGACCTGCTCTGGCCAAATCAACCTGCAAGACAATCATGAACTTCAGAGTGATAAAAATAAGAAGAAAAGATAGTGAAATATCTTTGGGGTGCTTTTTAGCCAGAAATAAGCGTTTTTCAATTAAACAAAATGTCACCAACTGATGTCGGGGAAAAAGGTACATTATGAACCACCAAGGTCAGAATTTTTAAACCTTTGCAGGCTGTGTCAAGAGGATTGAATCGCAGATGCTCAAAAACCGTAAGACTGTGCTTAAAAGCTGCTCAGTATTTATTTCCAAGAAATCGTTATTAGGGGGCTTCTGCGCTCTCTCCCTGCAGGGCGAATGTTAATAGTCGTCGGTGGCGCAATTTAACGCCTTCACCCAATAAAGGTGCAAAGACTTACAAGGCTACAGCTCGCTTCCAGCCTTTGAACTAAGATAAATAGAACATCCAAATAAAAAGCAGCGTGTTGCTTGTAGTCTGAGGTATCTAAAGATATTCGCTTTTTGCCGACCAATACTATACATTCCAGGGCATAATAACGGCTTTCAAGGTGTTATATCATAAATTAAATGAAATATTCTTGCTGGTATAACTCATAAACAGAAGGACAGGAGCACACTGACGCCTACATAACTTTGTTTTTTCCGGTTCTGTACATGCTCGGGTATTTTGGTCTATACCAAAGGAATGACCACTCAGGTCGTCGAAGCATTACCACAGTCGAACTGTTCGGTGGAGTGCATGGCATGCTGTCTCAGGACCGGCAGACGACGTGCTGAGCAAAGTGCAGTGACGGAGAAAAACCGATGCAGTGATTGATAATCGCTTAAGATTTTCTAGGCTGTCATCTGCACTTGGTGTTCTACTGTCTGAAACATCTGATGTGACAAGCGCTGCTTATTCTCGCATGTACATTCAGGAAATAAATTTATATCAGCCGACGTCATCTGTGCATTTTTTAAAATGACATCTCCGTTGGACGTAGATTTGTCTGTGACCAGGCTCGATGGCCCTGATAAAATGTTTAAATTCGTCTTTATCGTGCCCTCTTCTTTGTTTTTATTTTTGACCAGAATCAATGTGACGCAACACCAGTTGGTTTTGGAGCATGAAGATAAAGTTAATTTTACAGACTCGAGTTTTGGTCAGGCTCTTGGTCAAGTTTGGTCATCTTGAGTCAGGCGCGGCTACGGCGCACCTTTCGCAAATTATTTTGGAAAACCTTCGGGAGGGGGGGGGGAGTTGGCGGAAATAGATCCACGTCATCAAACCGCGTAGTTACGATTTTTATGTTTTCCACTGACCTTTTAGTTTTTGCAGATTATTTCTTCACAGAACTTTTGTTGCAAACAAGGCCCTATCAAGGATATAACAAACATCACTTCCTAGGCGACAGCGCGCTTAGATTCACTTATATTTTAAATAGGATGCTTGGGCCGCCTTTCATTTTCTCAGTTTTTCAAATATCAACCACTTATATGTTCGTTTCACTTTTGGAAAATTTTCAGTTCCAACTTAGAAACCTATTGATTAACGGAGGCCTAATTCCGCATGACGTGAGCCAAACCAACGTTGTGGGATGGCAGGTGGACAATGGGGATTTCGCTGGCCATGAACCCCGCAAATGCATGACATGTTCCATCCCTGCGGAACACTGACAAACTGCTTGGGAATGGCGCTGCGCAACGACGCGGCGACCACAGGCTGGCGTTTACAAAAGGAGAAGGAGCTGCCTATTGAGACGATCCACGTATATTGTGTTTGGTTCGTTATTTCCGTGGCGTTGCGTGATTGTGTCAAATACATTTAGAGCTATGTGTGAGACGCTGTGTTTTTATTCGTTTCAACAGACTGTGAGTACAGGCGTTGGACAGTGTTGGGTCTCTCTGAAGTAGTCAGGACAGTCCCCCATACTCTGAAAGCTTTGGGGCACGCGAACCCCGTGTTCCCAATGGTATTGCCGCCATTGCTCACAGATAAATGCAAGCTTGAGAGAAAATGTTAGCATCAAAGCTACATTTTTCGATTCATTCCTCATATGAATTGTCATAGACCTACTGCTCATTTTCACAGATCTTAGGCATGCATCTGCATTCCCAGTTTACAGTTAAGTTGCACCCTTATTTACAGGCGCTGGCCAGATCAGAGTACCTGCTACACATTACAATGAGCATCAACTTACGATCATGCTTTGGTAATTGAGGTTTGGGGTAGCGTTGGATTTGGTCCGTAAGTCATCACATAAGCATCAATATTTATCCATACAGTTCCTAATTCAAATATAGGATCGCGAACCATGACCACAAATTAGAACGTAATTTCTAATAGCAGGCTTTGTCATCACTTAGAAATATAACCTAGCCTCAAGTCACACATCAGAAGCCAGTTTCTAATCACCAATCATGCACCAGTCAGGGTAATTTAACAGGAAAGCATATCATGATTTGCCACATGCCATACATATTTTTGGGCTCATTTCAGATAGCAGGCTGCAAAAACTATTATCCCACTAAATTATGGATGCCGTTGAAACCAGTAGTGGCAATATAACACAGCGGTTAAGCATGGGTATGAAGTAAGCCACAAAACTAATTTTCTTTATCGTGGCACCATGCTCAAAGTGCAGACCTCATCTAGGTTTAGCCTATGAAATACCAGTTGCCGAAAATCAAGACGACGTTCATGTGAACGAACTGTGAAACGATGCAAATTAGATGACCCACTTTAATATGTTAAGCAGAATGCCACCTAAAAGGAATGGACAAAATTTGAAGATAATGAATCACACGTGATGTATGAGGAAACTAGCCCACTTATAACTATTGGTGTGCTTTTCAGGTTGAAAGGACAGCTCTAGAAGGTACAATTTCTATATTAAGTAGATATGCTCCTCCATACGTCATTGTTTCATTACATCATCGTACCTTGCACAACATTGATTGACAGCCAATCGACGGCCGTTATACCTGGAAATCGTGCTCACAAACACCACATATGCTGTTGTTGTCCACATGTTGACGTTCCAACAGCAAACAGCAAAGCAAATCGAAATTCCAAGCTGTTGAGAGTTCGAGAAAACTAGCATTACAGACGAAACCGACCGCGTGTAATCTGTCCATCAGACAAAACACAAGAAGATGGCCTATTTCCTTTAAGTTGGGGGGGAGGCTCTCTGACCTGCGACGTTATCAGTCGTGGGTCTAATTCGGGAGAAATATTCTGTCTGCAGACGCTTACATAATGTCCTTGCATTAATCATCGAGAAAAAGCTGAGAGCAGCCGGGGCGCGACCTTCGCCATTGAGATGCGGTTTATGACATCAGCTATACGAATGCTTCAGTTTCCCATTGCGAGCACCTCGCCCCATTTCACCTCATAACACATGCCTAGCTCCGTGGCGGGTCCGTGGAAACTCCCCGTGGACTCGCCACTGGGGAAATGACAAAGCGGAGAGTCGTTGCGATCTGCCGCGAGAAACTTCAACGGCGCGAGAGAATTACAAAGATGGCTGCGTTTCAGTTTCCAAGTAATAAATTGCGAGGGTGAGTGTTCCTCCATAAATCCAACTGTTGCAATTAACCACCTCATTCTCACGGACCGACGGAGTGTGGCGTGTTGAACGCCAAACTTCAAGAGGTGGAAAAAATGTTTCGCAAGTGATTGTAAAACTTGCCAGGCTCTGAGAATGAAGCGTTTATTATGCAGTACCGATGCGGGCTGTTGATCCTTTTAAGACTATTCAGGCATTAGACCTTACGGGTCATCTCCAAGTCAACATACCCAATGGTAAACAAAATATGCAGCATATTCTGTGCAACGCTTGTAACTTGCGCGTAATTTTTTAGGATAGTGTATAGTCTAATGATGATACTGATAGTGAGGTTGTGAAGCTGCGCGTCTGGGCACCCAAAGGTACGGGCTTTAATTTCCACGATGTCAGCCCTTCCCATCAGGTTAAGAGGCAGGCGACGTGATATAGGCTCAGCAGCTGAGTGCTTTGTATAGGCCCAATGACGAACTATGGTCTCATGGCCTTGGACACGGTCAGAAAGAGACGGCAAAATTCTCTTTAGGCTGGCAATAGCCTTTAGTCCGATAGTACGAGGAGTTATTCATCTTGATCCAATTACTTCCTGTTTTGTATGTGTTGTCGTCTCATATATATATATATATATATATATATATATATATATATACCTATATATGAAAAGACAACACATGCGGGTATACCGATGGTATGGTTTCCATGCTCTAATGCTTTCCAAAATCTTAGGCATTTCTGATTAAAACGCAACATGATAACATCACCAGCCCTAGCGAAACGTGCAATAAATCCTGTAGGGTTTGTTTTTACATTCTCTGTTGCGTTTTTTAACTTGACCGCAGTTTTTCAGCACGTTATAATTTCATAACAGCATCGGCTTAACATCCTCGGGGCATTTTCCAGAAGACAGGAAGCGTCATTTTGGGTTTGCCGTGCTTCCATGCTCGCATACCAAAAGTCATAAGGCACAGCACGCGCTTGCAAAATCTAAGGCACCCTTCATGATGTTACATCCTAGATGAGTCATTATACAAACAACCTAACCATGTAGAAGTGACTGTTTGGTCTCTGCCGCTCAGCCCCTTCGCTATTCCGTTTGGCAGGCATCAACTATCGCTCATTTATCCAGCCGGTGCTCCCTCTTCCCAGCCTGGATCAGTGCTCCTATCTGACTGTGTTGTGTTATCCTCTCCTCTATCCGACCGTACCAGTCCTCCTCTACTGTCGTGACACACTCCTTCTATCTGTTCTGCTGGTGCCAGTTCTCCCCTACCTTCAACCAGTGTCAGTCTCCCCAACCGTCTGGACAACACCAGTGGTCCTCTGCCAGACGGTACCAGGGCTCCCTTCTGTGCCTACCTTGCCAGTCCTTCCACCTGTCCTCATAACATCAGTGGCTCTCTGCCCACCCGGTATAATCAGTTTTTCCTTCCGTCCTGTCACTACCAGTATTTCAATCTGTTTAACCCGGTACCAGGGTCCGCAGTTCTGAACTAGTTGTCCTCATTCATCCGGCACGGTACCATTCCTTCTCTCTGACCGGTCGGTACCAGTCCTCTCTGACCGGTCGGTACCCATCCTCTCCTCCTCTCGTCCCGCGTCAGCCCCCTCACTCCTCGGCCTGCATCAGTGCTGCCCCGACTGCGTGCCGCCAGTCGTGACGGGCGTCACGGAGCCGCGCCACCGCAGGCGTGGCGCGACTCCGTCACCACCGGTCGCACAATTGGGCGGCGCGGCACGGCGGCGGTCGGGACGCGCCCGCCTGCTGTATTGATCGTCGCCGCCGCATGTCTTCGGCCGGCCGGGCCGCGCCGCCCCAGAGTCGCCTCCTCTCACCGCCTGTCGCGGCGTCCGTCATAGCCTGCCCTGGCCCGGGGCCGGCGTCGACCCTGGCGCTCCGGGACGGAGTCAGGTCAGTGCGCGGGGTCAGGGCGCAGTCCGAGACGATCGATCTGAGGTGGCGCTCGGAGGGCTCAGGTCGTCAGCCGACTCGTGGCCGGTCCTGGTGAGGTCATCTCGCCTCCTGTCACCGCGACCCGCCCTCCAGCTCGGCTGCAGACGGGGCGGATCTGCGCGTGGTGACCTGGGCGACCTCTCTGGCTCGGCGCCGTATCGAGCGTCGGCCCGGCGCGTGGGAGACCTCCCAGGCGCCCATATCAGCCCCCATTCAGTCGTCGGAACTGAGAGGTTGCTCATAATGCAGCGGCCGACGCCTGTGTTGATGGCATTTGGGACAACTTCAGTGCTCAAGGGAAATCGTGCGCCTTTTATCATTAGCATTATGCTTTATGCGGCTGTGTTTATGACGTGCTAAGTTAAATAAAATGGTGAACTTTCCCCAAGGACAAAGACGCGCTGCATGGTTGGTAAAACCCCGCCACATAACGCATGCAAACTCCATTATAATAAAAACAACGTGTCCGTATATTAACAACAAAGCTATTCTTCAGCGCGGCAAGCACGCCTTAAATTAAGATCCTGTCAGAATATCGATCCGAGAGTCATAAGCAACTTTCAGCTGACTGTTACGACCTACCCAACTGAAGAACTTAAGACTCAGAAATATTTTTAGCAGATTTCATACATTTGACCCAACTGAATTATGTCATTAACAGGGTTAACTTAATGGCCTTACAGACAGCAGTCATGAAGCGGTCAAAGTCTTCGTCAAGCGGTGACACATTTATTGTGTCATTGTTGCCCTGACGTGGCACAGAAGTAGCCGTTGCTCGAGTCGTCGCAGGCTGATGTTGGCGGTCATTTGTGACATGCTTAGTCGAGTGATCGGGCACCTGGTTGCCAGGCGATTTAAATGGCATTGAGCGGCGACATTAACGGCAGCAATAAGTAACCAGCCGCAACGTACTTTCGTCAGGGAATTGCAGATCATTATCACATAGAAGTCGCTTAGGATGGACAAAGACCGACTACTTCGGCCCTTGTGCAGCGGAGTATTGGGCTCGTTACGAACTCTACCAGCCGTGGCTATACCCTGTCCGAAGGACGGCGCGGAGCTGGCCGACGAATGAAGCGCCAATATCGCCTTTCTAGATTAAAGCAATGCAATAGCAGCTGTTTTTGAGGGAAGTGAGCCGAATGAGTACGTGAATTAGCTGATGTAAAGACATAGCTGCGAGGAAAGTATGACATTTGTATAGCGTGGCCCGGAAAATTAAAACAGGCGGATTACCTTTCGACCTTCGGACAGCCAATGACCTGAAAGCTGAGCTCAGGCCATTGGCTTGCCACGCAGCGACGGTCTCCGTTGGCAGCTGGTGTTGTTGGGCCGCACTCAGCTCGACAACGACAGCTGCCACCGCCCCGACGGGAGACAGCCGTGTGGCCGGCGACCAATCAGCGGCTGGCTGTGGACCATCGCGAACGTCACCTGAGAGGGCTGTGGCGGAGATTGCAATGCATCTGCACATGTACGATTGCGTGCATATTTCCCGTTGAATTTTGCATAGAAAGTACTACGGAAAAGAAAAGCCTTGCGATCGGTACGAGTATTAAGCTTGCATCTAATCTAACATATACCAAGAAACGTAATGCCTGCTCATGTGCTCTACGCGCAACGATAGATTAACAATTTTTCATCCATGTTAATAGGCATTTCAAGGTTACAGACAGCTAAAACTTCGCACGATGAACGATGCGATGCATCCAATTTTCAGGATTAAGTTGTAAATAGACCTCTCATAAACGTGTTTGCCACAATGGGAAGTCATAATAGATTGTCCGATCCTTTAAGGCTATCACAAAAGGGCAAAACACCATAAACAATATTCGCCGGACGTGACCATGCCACGTGTTTTTGTCAAGGATATCATAATTTCTACGATTGTGCGCAAGCACTAAGTCGGCTCTTCGCGATATGTTGTGTCAGGCACCACACGCTACCAATGGAAGCTATCGCTTGTCGTCGGGAGCGGCGCTGGCGGTATTACCCGGGCCGGTAGCAGTGATTGCCGGTCCGGCCACTGGCAGGTCACGTTGACGCCCCTCATCACGTGATGTCTGTACTCAGCGCATTATAGAGTACGCAAAACGCTTCATGCTGAAAAAGATATAGAATGCGTGGTATATCATTGTTTGCTGTGGTATGGAATTCATAATACAGTTTAGAATACGCAGTCTGTAAATAAACATACATTCAAGCTTAGAAACTGAGGCCTTTAAGTTCCGGTAAATCAAGCATGGTCCTGGAGATCTGTGTGGTACATTATGGCCATGCCAGAACAAAATCCCCCAAAAATGGTCACTGTCCCATTAAAATCAAGACAACCTCCGTTGTAACTAATGAAGGTTAAATACATAAAAGGTGCGGTCAGTATTGCACAAAATTTTCGTCGGCAGCCCATTTCTAATCGTTGTCACGCTGTGTCAATATTTTCCTCGTCCATTCTCGTCAATATATCTCTGGAACCACTGCAGTGAATAATTGTCTTGTCTCACCGCGCTAGCCCATGCGAAATGATGAGACCAATATTTGTCCTCCTTTCGCCAGTATTTTCGGAGCTATCGGTTGAGGGCGACGAGTCCGCGGACCTGGCGCGGTCCAGCGGCGGTCCGTCTCGTTCCAGCGGGGGGAACGGTCCACATCGCCGTGCGGTCGGCCGGCGGCTGCCTGCGGTTCGCGCCGCCTCTGACCTAGGAGAAGCCTACATCACCGCGTGGTCAGCGGGCGGCTGCCTGCGGTCCGCGCCGCCTCTGACCTAGGAAAGGTCCACATTACCGCGCGGTCGGCAGGCGGCTGCCCGCGGTCTGCTCGGCTGTGCGTCCAATCGCTGCCGCCGATGGGCGGGCACGACCGGGCCGACCGATTTGCGGTGCGCGCCACGCCGGGGTCATCAGCGCCATCGAATCCATCTCGACCGTCGCACGGCCCGGGGCACGGCGTCGGCCGGTGATAGCGTCGGCTACGGTCGTAACACGGCCGCCCGCATCCCGAAGGCCGCCCACATAAATCGCTTATCGCCGGCGCAACTGTTCAAGGCGCAGACATCAGCAATTTACATCGGCATAAAGTGGCGGAGACAAAGTCACTCGGATGGAGTCTATGCACTTTGAGCACTGCGGAATTGACTCGAGGATGCGTCTCGCAGTTTACTTCGCTTTATGGGAGGCCACCCATTTTACTGCCGCTTTGCTGACCCTTCAAACGGCACTGGACACAGTTTTTGGAGAGCTCATGACAGTGATCATGTTAAATAGACGAGAGGAGAGAGAGAGAGAGAGAGAGAGAGAGAGAGAGAGAGAGAGAGAGAGAGAGAGAGAGAGAGAGAGAGAGAGAGAGAGAGAGAGAGAGAGAGAGAGAGAGAGAGAGAGAGAGGAGAGAGAGAGAGAGAGACAGAGTGACAGAGACAGAGACAGAGACAGAGACAGAGACAGAGACAGAGACAGAGACAGAGGCAAAGGCAGAGACAGAGAGAGGGAAAGAAATAGAGAGAGAGAGAGAGAGAGAGAGGGGGGGAGAGGGAGAGGAGGAGGGATGCGCGGATATAGTGAACAAGTTAATCGTTTGTTTTTATCGAGATGTTCAGGTTGCCGATGGCGCACAATCTCAGCATTCGGGATTAGCAGGTCGAGAAGGACGGCGGAGAGCTGAGAACATATTCATGCTGCTGGAACTGGTCGGGGTAATTGTTCTAAATTTGGAAAACAAAAAGGTTTTCCTGCCATCTGGTGTGGAGCCTGTGTGTCATGCTCCGAGGTTAGCCGATCCCATCCGGTTGGGGTAGGCCTGAACAAAACTCAAACTCTTTGTCGACCAACGAAAGGGCTGGTATGGAGCTGTGTGGAACGACCTGCATGTTTTACGCGGGCTCGCAGACCAACCTGATCGGAGCACGGGTGACGTCATTCAGCCTTTGCTATTCCGTGAACACTTACATCGAAAGTAACTGCGCAGATACATGCGGCAAGCACTTTCACTGTTGTGTCATTTACAAGACGCAATATGGAATCAAACCTCCTTGAGGTACCTGCAGTCGTATTTCATTTTCCGAGACATATACCGCCATCATATTGAGTCAGATATTTCACTGATAACACGCACTGTTTTGCCGGTTTAATCAGATATTCCTTTTTGGTTCTGCATTGGTAGCTGTATCTTATCACTTTCTTATTGTGACAAATGCTTGGACAAATTTGGGCAAAAACCAAATGTTTTTGCCTTTGCCACTTTTTGTGCCATTTTGACCCATATCACATGCAGCCCACTCCCAGGCATTAGCGTGAAGCAGTTGTCAAGCCTGACATTGCGCGATGCAATAGGAGATTTGAAGACGCGTCGAAGGATGGACGAGAGAAAAAGCAATCAACCCCAATTAACAAGGCGGACAAGGTGCAATGATTCTGCCGCCGTTAGCGAAACATGTGTGTTAGTGCCGGCAAGCGCGAGGCCTTTGTGTCGGAACACTATGGGACGTCAACACATTTGTTTTCTATTTCACCGATTGCATCATAGAGTTGTGTTCCGTAACTTTATGCTTTCGCGTTTGCGAGGCTTCGTGCAGAAGCTTCCCCAATATTTGTAACTCGCGAGCTGACTTCAGACAAGATGACAGCTATGGTTTTTGATGTTCTCGTACTTGAGCGTGGTAAATTTTATGTGATGGTGGACCTAAGAAGTTTTACAAAACTCGCGACCTTTGTCGCTTCCACACTGAGTCGTTCTCGCTGGGGCCTCGTTGACTTATAATCTCTTCTTTTGTATAAACCATGCAGCTAGCAGGATCTCAAAGTCATATCATTCCCGTTCCCACCATCGAATCATTTCCTTTCCAACCTTTTCCCAGCCGTAAAATGTGAGACCATCCGACGCCCTCCTCGGCTCGGCCATTTTGGTCCGGCGTCGCTCCAGCTGGCTTCGGAGCACACGACCTCAGGGCCGAATTGGTCTTTTTGCAGTCCAAGTCGAGCGGGTGCACTTAAGATGATATTGTTTATCAAACGCCAGCAGCTTCGTCAGCGACAAGAGCCATTCCCCCCCCCCCCCCCCCCCAGGCCATTAGCTGCGCGAGGGCAGCTCGGCAGGCGCGCTGCTTCGGGGCAGTGGGAGCTCGTGAGATCAGGAGGATGCGGCGCCCGTGGAAAAATTTCGAGGCGGGGGCCGGGGGGGGGGGGGGGGGCAGGTAGGCATTCTCGGAACGTCGGTCGGTCGGAATCGAATTTCAGTGGTAGTGACGCCCGTTCGGTGACGCCGGCCTTTCGAAAGCGACGATTCGCGCTTTTTCGAGACGAAGGAAATTTTGCACGAGATTGTAAAGGTGGTAGCAAAAGTACGCTACGAACAACGCAGTATTGTCGCTCAAAACTAACATTCAACATGAGTAATGGTTTCAGTAAAAACCTCAACTCCGCAATACCCGTGGAAATTCGCAAAACAATGCTGAGTTGGGTTACCTCTGGAATGGAAATAACATACTGGTGATCCATGGCTTCAAAGCATCACACCCAGGAAGTGTGAAGCTCACATATGAAATGACTCATGACTTCACACATAAAATGGCCTAAATAGCTGTTAATTTTTTGGACTAGCTTACGTTCCGTATTACTACAAGCAAAGTACCAAGTAATACTCTGCATGAATGCTTCAGTGACCTGGTTTGACCTTATATAACATGGGGTGTCCTAATCGGTACACATTCCACCCATTGATGACTTGCATGAGCACAATCAAGACAAGAAAAGGGAACTCTCGGTTGCTCTCTGTGCTAGCGCAAGTAGCTGTGCAAGCCTTTGTTGATTACGTCAAAACTCCGTGACTTGACCTAGCTCGTACTTAGCTTTTAGCAGTTCTGCCGGACTGATCACCTCACAATATTGGAAACTTGATTGAATTACCTACTACGATTCGGAAGCTATTCGAGAACATGGATGCGGCGCTTTCAATCCCGTTGGTGGACCAGAGTCGAGTCGCATTTTACTTTTTTAGATGACTGCTAGTTGTAGGTCTTAGATGTAGCGTCCGAAACAGCATATGTTCTATTCAAGAACCCTCCGTTTTTTGTAACCTCGTCACATTTAAACTAGTTTATGCGCATGCCATGGTATAAGGGAGATTGGACCGACGCCGAGCACTGCGGTCTTGTTTCAGCATCCAACTGACTGCTTCCTGGCCACAGGTTCGTATGGAACAATGGCTGAACTTTAGGAGCGATGCAGGCCACGGAAAGCGAAGCACATCACAAAGTGTGGAAGGAATGTAATGCCATTTTAAGTGCGACGATTATATGACATGTCCTGCTGAGTTTTTATGTCTAACGAGCTATGCTGAGAGGCAAACGTCCTTTCATCTGCGTTACAGCATCTTTTCCTCCTCAACGCGGACGACCGCATGCGTCTCGCCGCCGCCGAACTTTCTCTGAGTTCCAGGTTCACCGTTGGTCAAGTGCTTCTGCTTCTGCTGTTGGCCCGGTTCCTGATCGCCTCGCGCAGCTCCGGATCGTTCCAATTCGTGACGGTCGAGCGCTTCGTGGTCGGCATCGTTTGGCGGGCACCCAATTAGCTGCTCTTTCCCAAGCATGCCTGCGGCAGACATGAGTGTTCCATGTGGGAATGGAAGAGGAGGAGGATGGGACCGAAGCAGGGACATGACCGGCCGGCTGTCCGTGTCGGACTCCGTAAGGAAGGATGGCAGGCGGGCAGATGTGAGAGGAACTGTAAGGGTTGCATCAAGTTTAGAGTCACAGCACAGGGATTGATGGGGGTGCTGGTGAATGTCAATAATTCCCCTTACCTTTGCCGTGCCACTTTTGAATCTTCTTCGGTTTCACAACAGTATCGTGGGCCTTTGGCAACAACCTCGTGTTACACCTACTTCCTAATCCAAGATTGTAAGCTTTTTGTGAGGCGAAATTTCACACCTGGCGGTTGCTCGGAGAAATTCGTGATTCCATGTTTGTCCACCTGTCTGCCTGTACGTACGTGCGTACCCGACCTTCCGAGAGTTCTGCGCGCAAACACGCCGACGGGTGGGTACGCGGGCGATACTATCTGGTACACCGGCTCGGCCGATAGACTGTGCTGCTGGTTTCGGATCGATCTGTGACGCGAGGCACGCGGCACGTGCCGCCGCCGTGAGTCGGACCTCTGCAGAATTCACGTAATTAGGGTACAGGTTAATAAGTGGAGGGCGCCACTCACTCAAGGCCGGATGGCAGCAGGAGCCATACGGCCTTGGTCCAGCGGATACAGGACGCGTCCTTCTGCGGTTGACAACCGTGCGCGACTAACGCCGTGATTCGCAGGCCTGTGAAAGGATTTGGACTCTGGGCCTCGGAGTGCTGGACACTGAGAGTTAACCCACTGAAATTCGGTGGGTGGAGAGACTGCCAGCGGGCCTATCGAAAGGTGCGCAACTTGGGGTGTTCCGTGCTAGGGTGCTCGTGCGGTGCGCGTGCTCGACATTTGCGCCCACGTCTCCTGGGACCCCATGACAGAGGCCCAGTCTGGCACGGTGGTGGGCTTGACGGTAGCAGGGTGGCTAGGTAAAGAGCTTCGATTAGATCCGACCGATAAGGGACTGTACCTTGCATGTATGGCGTGACCGAAGATCGCCTACCCCTTTGCCATTGTCGCATGCGTACATCCACTGCGACGGCGAAATCTGGCATGCAGGATTGTGAGATACATGTTTATCGATGAGGAAGCATTCCGCGACCTGCTGGCTTAAATTTATGGTGTAAAGACCGCTTGTGTGAGGTTCCATCTCTCTACAGCTTTTGGGCGTCTGAATGGGCAGCATTAGAAACTAGGACTCCAACCTCAACGCTTAGTTCCTCTGACACGGAGGCTGCCTACACATACCATGATTAATATGATCAGTGCTGAGACGTGAGCTGTGTGTGCGTGTGACCTTGTTGGATTCGGGGTCCCCAGATTCACGGGAGCTGTGACTCAGAGACTCAAAATATGGTGGGCAGAGAAACCTTCATACAAATCACTTATTTGTGATCGTCAAAACCTTTCTGGTGTTGAAGATGCCCGGGCGGTGCACGTGACCTTTCAGCCGTCATTCAGAGATTGGTTGCGAGTAGAGATGTGCCTGATTCCCAATGTCGGTGCCTGGTCCTCACTGGTTCTTTCAACGAAACAAGGCGCTGGTCATTGTCCCCCCAAGTCATTTTGAATTCACTGCCCCCAGTTTCTGCTTCCTTTAATTTTTCCGACAAAATAGAACCGAAATTTGCATTAGTTCCTAAGCAAACGGCAGAAAATGTTTTACCTTAGTGGCGTAGCATCAGCACATAAATGAACCACAAAAGCAGGATATAGGGTACAGCTCTGCTGGTTTTGGGACCTTGCGAAACTTGTCCTAAAAGGTACAAAAGGGGCAAAAGGTCACCCTACATATCCCAAATATTTGTTGTTCCCGAAATGGAAATTCAGCACATCTCAGACAAGTCAAAGCAATCAGCATACCCTGATTCTTCTACAAAATAAATATTTGCAGCTTGTTTAAGAACGTCGCGTGTGATTTCATGACAGCAGACGTCGTCCATTCATTGTTTCTGGATATCAGCGTGCTTTTGCAGGAGCATGAGGACAGGACTCATGGTGACATCAATTTATCAATGTGCGTGATGAAGCACACAAATGTCGATGAAAGACTCAGTTCGATCGAGGGACGGGCTGTATATGTGTATCACTTCAATCATTCAATCGCTCCTTTCATACAACCCCAGACTTGCTCTCAAAATCCGGAGTCTAGCTCCTGGCTCCCGCTGCTAGCTTTCAGGAGAAATTGTTGTGACTGTTTCTTTCACCGATACTCCACACCACTGGTGCCCCACCACTGGCATATCCTGGTTCTTCCTGGATCTCTCAGTTTCATATCAGGCTGGGTCTTGCTTCTTGTTGGATTATTCGACTTGATGTCAAGATGGATCCTGGTTGTGCCTGAATCCCTTAGCTTAATATCAAGCTGCATCCTGGTTCTTACTCGTTTTCCCGACTTATTTTCAGACTTGCTGCTTGCTTCTTGCTAGTTTCGGAACCCGGAACAGGCTCCCGCGAATAGTTCTTAGGGACCAGGCGTACATTTGGTGGTGGTATGATCAATACTCTTGATTTTGGCTGCAAGCCAATGCCGATCGTATTGGTTTACCATGGTATTGGGGCACGAAGCTCATTGAGGGGAATTCTACTCCACAACAAAATGCGGTACACGCACGCTTGACTGTTGTCAAAATGTAATGCGAAAGATCTCAGGAGCAGTCCACCTTATCTAATTTAGGTAAAGGTACTTTTAATGTAGTTGTGTGTGCTGCCATGACTTCAGCAAAGCCCAAAGCAGACCACTCGAAGATCTGTTAAATAATGTAGGTAGCACAAGATTAGTACAAATTAAGTAGGAATATGAGATTGCATGCGGAGGTCACTTGGGTCATAGATATGCATAAATCCTGGACAATCAATTTACGTACATTTCAATACAAATCCTAAGCCAAATGATTCATAGCAGGAAAGGATTTTTAGATAGATGGTTCCTGTGAATAGACTACCATAAATGTAGGAAAATGAATGCGTTTTGTTAATCATATTAAACGGATTCTTCGAAATGTCATACTGAGATGGGGAAGCATATTAATACGGTTGGAGTGCGGCTTGATTGTGTTCTAGATTGCACGGACCTGATTGGATCAGGTCCTGGAAACTCAGTTCATGCAGGCTTCAATTAGCAATGAACAACCGCTAAAGAACAGCACTGCAGCGCATTCAGCGAGCAACCAAACATGCGTAGAGCTCGGACAGCACAGTGCGGCAGCGACGACTGGACCCGTGGCGCCCCTATCAGGCCCCTGCCGGCCGGGGCCAGTGGGCGGGTCTGGCGTGGGCGGCTGCCCGGGCCGCTGGGCGGCGGCGTCAGGAAGTGCCGCCTCGCCTGACGGATGCCGACCCGTAATGCGAGCTCAGCGGCAGGCGGGGGGCAGGGTACCGGAGCCCGGCGCCGTCATTAGGGTCAGGGGCACGAGCGCACTGGCCGCTGAGCGACAAGGCTATCTGAGTATTGTTTTGTGTTAATAAGGTTTGTTGCAGTCTGGCGAGCAATGGTGATGACAGGGGCAATTACTTTTTTCAAACCCTATACCCCTGGTTCCGCTGCCAACGGGCATGTGTCTACGCGTAAGTCTAGGTACAATCCATCCGGTAAGGTCGTTTTGCATTCAGCGTGTGTGGAGGGGGGGGGGGAGGGACGGCGCGACAGGAATAACGCAGCTGACGTAGACCTGACTGGCCGCGGTTGGAATTATCAACCCTCTGGGCTGCATGGATAACTGAAACTTACTGAGGCAAAACATAACAAATAAAAAAGTTGGGGACAGGCGGACCGACGATGACATCATGCAAGAAGCTCATTTTTGGTACTAATTAAAGGCCTACAGCACTTTATTCTAGCACTCAGTTAAGTGTCTACAGCTGACTTAAAGCAGGGATAGGGCTTCAAGCACAAACAAGTGCAAAAAGTCTTAGTACTGCTTAAGTAAGCTGTAGACACTTAACGAGTGCCAGTGTATTGTCCTCTACCAAAGTAATGTGGGCAAAGTATCGATGCACCCCAAGTTTTCCTCTCTTATGACCTGCTTGACTCTTACACGCAGCGCGAGGACTACATGGTGCGGAGGGTCAGCCTAGCGCAGTGTAACCTAGCTGCTATCAACGGTAATACAGTTACTGGCATGATGTAGGTCACTCTTGAGTGCAGTGTACAGCACTAACGTCTATGGCTAGTAAAAATTGTGCGGAAGCTCTTCATAAACGTTCATGGTGATGGATTTGACATTTTATTATCTATCGCAAACACAACGTTACAGCAACACAAAAATTATGACCCTCTATTACTGTTTTTCATGACCAGCCTGTCAAAGTTCCAAGGAAATGCGGCAAGTCTGCTGCTTGCTCGCATGCGTACTGTTCTATTTCGTTCTGCCGACGCCTTTGTAGCTGTGCAGGGCAAAACACTGTTTCTGGGATCGTCACCACTGCTTTCAGCAAGACTGCAAACAGTGCTTGTTTGCACATTGGGGAACCAAAAAAAAGTATGCTGTCTGGATACTAATAGAGTCAATGCTTCTGCACTTGCATTCAACTAGGGTGCATTGTGTTCCCTTTGCAAGTTCTTTAGTAGCGGGCACCTGATAATATTATCGTAATTTGTCCACTCTGTGTTGATGGAGGGATAAGGCACGAGCAAAATGAAGCGGTAGTTAAATTCGAAGTGTAGCGGCACCAATGTTATTAGACAAAAACAGAGTGCTGGATAGCGAAAGGGCATTAGATCCATTGCCTCTAACGGTCGAAAACGACAGCAACAAGAATGATGTAACATCGGTGGCTCAGCATAACAAAAGTGTGCAAAATACTCATGGCAGCGAATTGCCACGTGGCGGAATCGTAGCAAGCATCGGCATACTACTACAGATAACATTGTTACTGACTGTAACAGACGTAGTGCCGAGACAAGGGCCTGGGGACGTCGGCTAGCCTAAACCATCTGCCGCACGGCTGTCCACGATCATCAGAGGACGGATGAGAGGGAAGGAGAGAGAGAGAGAGGGAGAGAAAGAGAGAAAGGGGGGAAGAGAGAGAGGGAGAGAGAGAGAGGGAGAGAAGGAGAGAGAGAGAGGGAGAGAGAGAGGGAGAGAGGGAGAGAGGGAGAGAGAGGGGAGAGAGAGGGAGAGAGGGAGATGGAGAGAGAGAGCGAGGGAGAGAGAGAGGGAGAGAGAGGGAGAGAGAGAGAGGGAGAGAGAGAGAGGGGGAGGGGAGAGAGGAGAGAGAGGGAGAGAGAGAGAGGGAGAGAAGGAGAGAGAGAGAGAGAGAGAGAGAGAGAGAGAGAGAGAGAGAGAGAGAGAGAGAGAGAGAGAGAGGGTGACACCATTTGCCCCACCTGTAACCCTAAGGGTTGAGACATTGACGCCGCGGCTGCAGGGAAACAGGGGAGCTGGCTAGTGCTCGTTTTGTTGCGATAATCAATGTCATGTGGGGCCATTAGCACCGGCGACAGCTGAGTAATTACGTAGACAATCGATACAGCGCCGAGCTTGCTGCCACTGGGGCAAACGCGGTGTCCAGCCGGCCGGCGCCGCCGAATCATCAGAGGACGCTCTGGTGCCGCGCGCTCTGCCTGCGGTAATGATATATGCGTTACTCCTGGGCGGTGCCGCATCCACTAAGCAATATGGTATGCGGCCACCGCACGCATTTGGCCTTCAGTCAGGCGGCGGCACAAGATCAAATTAGCCGAAGGATGTACCATATCTGGAGCATTCCAACAACAGATCGAACCGTGCCGAGATCTCGGTATCTTAAATTTGATAGAACTTATTGTGCATCGACAATCTGGTAAGGCAAAGCCAGCTCTGCTATTTTCATTTCGTTCAGAGACGCAGTGACCAGGCTACAGGTTGCACATTTTTGGCAAGACACGTTGCGTGCCTATCTGTGGTGGCGTGCTCCTCGTATGAAAGCGGCCGGCGTGATACCAAACCATTGTGGTTAAACCTACATTGAAGCAGTAGAGTGTCCACTTATGACCCTGTGGCGTTGGACTGAGAATTAACATGACATGGGGACAGTAAAACATGTAAAGTTATCAGCTCGGGATGGACCTGTAACGTGTTCCTTGTGAAGGTGCGGGACACTGCCACCACAACGTGCCGTTGAGGTGACAGGTTGACACCCTTATTCATGTTAGTTTGGGGCATTGTGTGCACATTTTTATAATACGTGCTCCGAAATTTCATGTGAACTTACTCAACTGAGTAAGAGCAGCAGCGGACGCGTGATAGGCTTGGAAATTGGTCTGAGATGGTATGCTGACTGGTTATACTTAGTTATCTTTGACCGTCTTTGTCTGAAACAAAAAAAACTGTCATATGTTACAGGCATACGTGTTTCAAGTCACATGAGTAAAATGGTTAAAAAGGTTAATAAAACAAGCGACAAGCAAACAAGCAAACAAATAACAAGCAATAAAACTTGATGTTCTTCATTTTTACACCGCTCAAACCAGTATTGCTCTGTCGAGAAAGATGGATGAGGTTCAAATATGGGATATGAGTTCAAATATGGACGTGGATGTTCATTCGTAATGCCAGGCAAAACTCATATTTTAAGTGCGGCGGAAGATGCGGTCTAAATAACTGCGCTGTGCGTATTTTCAGTTGTGAGTACTATGTCTCGAAGAAAAAATATTTACGTAAGTTATTGAGTGCGTTTATAAGGAGCATCATACATGTAGATGAGACAATATTAATAGCTGTATTTCTCGTAGAATAAGTGGGAGAATGGAGCGATAGATGTGACATGTCGGCCACTTGCCCTCATCTAAACAAGTATCAGATGTAAATTCAAAATTGCCTGCCAATCCCACTCTATTTTTCAGGGTGTTCGTTAAAGCAGCGAGGCACAATTTCCACAGGTCACACTAACACTCGGGTCTAAATAAGTACGCTAACTAACAGCAATTGCCTGCCACTTTTATGACACAGTGCACATTCAGCTAAATATTGAAATACGCTAAAAATGCCTGTACATGCAAACGAATTCAAATTACCAGGCATCAAACAAAGCACATCATTCATTCACGCGTGCGATTCCCAGCAAACAATTGTGAATAAACGGGCATCACGCAGCACGCAACACTTAAACATGCAAGCGATCTCAATTAGCCAGGCATTGCGTATCAGGCATCATTCATACATATCATCGACTTAAAGCTAGCATGCATCACTCACTGAGGCGCTTATCACATTCACATAATCGGTCATGAACCCTGCACGCTACAGTCTGATCGCAGACTTCTCCTTTGAAGAGATTCACTTATGTTCCTGTCTGGATGGTTCTGTTTTGTTTAGATGACGCTGAACTCTAAAAGGGGAAAATATATTGAAAAGGGCGTACGTTAAGTACATTTGTGTGGAGCATTATGCGTATAGATGAGACAGTATTGCAGTTTGTTAATAGGGATGCTAACTGCTTGTTCTACGAGTAAAAATGCTATAAATATTGTCCCGTCCATAAGAAACATTCGCCTTTACAAAACCGCTGATTTTGTGCCCCATCATCTTAAATATACAAGTAAAATCCTGAATCTGGCTGCAGAGTTACAACTTCCGTAGGGACGACAAGATTATACGCAAACGCATTTTTGTAAAACAGGAATGGGTGAGGTTGCAAACAACGATATTTCAACGCTATATTTGTGGTAGATTCTGCACAGATCAGGGCACAACTAGATCTAAGAATCGACGCTATTAATGGAAAACGTCGTGAATGTCTTTCCTCATATCACGCGAACTAGCTTAAGTCCATTCTGAGCTAAAAAAAAAGCGTTGGTAGTCCCACGCCACTAGGTCACTGAGTTACAACTGTCAAAAAGCAGAAATCCGAAGCTTCAAAATTATGTACTGCTTGATATGACACTTATTATAGCACATTTGTTAATTAATTTCGATCGTTTTCGTGCACCATGAATGCCACCAGACTGGCATCCAATGTGGCATGTCAGAATCTCCCGAACTGTAGCTCGGCCACCCTTGCTCTAACAGGCCTGAAACTCTGCACAACTGGAGTCAGAATATCGGTTAACCTCACAACATACTATTACGCAAATCTGAAAGATGAGGGTGCTAATCGTCCATATCAGCGGCCGATGTGTGGTGAAATGTCCCAACTGTGAGTTCCGACTGGAAGTGTGAGGGCACCCGCCCTCTCTGGACCCGCCCGTCGAAGCGTGGGTCATTATCGTTTGCAATCCCCCCAGGCACACCCTGAAGCGAGCTGCAGTGAATGCAAACGGCGTTGTTTGTCGCCTCGGAGCTCGTTTGCCTCAGCGCCTAGTCATTTCTCCTTTTTTTTCTAGCGGTCTTCTGCATCCGCCGGCACGAGTTTTGTTTCCGTTAATCAGAACGGAATCGCAGCCTTGTGGCCAGGTGTCGCCTGCCGCAGAATTACAGGCCGGCGGCCGCGTGCGTGCCCGTCAACGGAGTGTGTCAGCCCCAGCGACCCCTCGGCGCTCTGTGTAATTAACGACCTGCTAACTGGTTTTGATTTGGCATCGCGTGCTGTTGTGACGGTGCGGGCTTGTTACGGCGCCAGATGCCTCAGCCACCCGTGCCGTAATTACTGCTGGGTCAAATGTTTGTCGGACCGCTGAGCAGTGGAGGAGGCTTGACGTTAGAGGCCCTTCACGTTCACACGGTGCGACCTAAGTTCGCAATAGCGTGCTGCTATTGCGGCCGGCTTAAGCACGCCCCGTAATGCTGCGTCACACCGGGTGTTTTGCCGCTGGGCTCATTAGTCCTCATCGGCGCCGGTGGCTCGTCCAGCTCCGATCGTCGGCGGCAGCGGCCGGCAAGCTCGGCCACGCCTGCCTCGACTGACGTCAGCCCGGCGACTCGTTGCAGACGGGGCCAGCTCCACCGAATGTCGTCAGGAGCGGGCGCCCGACGGCGGCGCGTTCTCGGGCCCGTTCTTCGACCCGAGCACGCCCACCAACGTCACCGCCCAGCTGGGGACGCACGCGTTCCTGCCTTGCGTTGTGCAGCAGCTGGCGGACAAGTCGGTGAGTGGGGGCACTGGCCGTTGACCCTTGGACACTGGGCGTTGACCTTCGGGGGTGTACTGTCGCGGCACAGGTCGCATTAGGGCCAGGAGCGAACTGGTCAATGGACAGTAGATCGTCCTGTTGTCACTAGACAGGTCCTGTTCCGTGAGTTGGTCGCGGGACAGACCGCATTCAGTCGGTGCGGTGACACTCTATGTATGTGCCAGTGTACGACGGTCGGTCGAAGAGAGAAGTGCACGCGTGACAGGCCCTAGTGGGGCCCAGCGCCGGGACAACAGGCGCGGCTTTGTAACACCCTATGGCCAGTCGTTCCTAACTTGGCCGGCTTGGTTGACCTGGACCTGTCCTTTTGTTGATATTGACTTGGGAACTACTGCGCTCGGGACTTGGCTGCACCGTCCAACTCGCCGGGGCCTGCTTCTGCTTGCACAAGAAGGCGTGACCAATAATATGAATCCCTGGTTTAGAAAAAAACACAACCGTGCTCAAGCCATTGAATAAGGACCACTACAATCGCATCCCACGAGTACAATTGTTATCCCGGCAAGACAATGGTTATCATTTTGAGTGTCAGTGGAGTAGTAAAGAATGACCAGGTAACACGTGCATATGCTCCAGCGAACGACATTGTAGCCCCTGGGAGAGACCTTTCAGGTGCACGAAGCATCGGCCTCAAAACACTGAAATTCAGAATAAACTGTGAAAGTATGAAAATGTGTGATGTTAAGTAAACAATGTGTGATGTTAAGTAAACAACGTGTGTTATAAATAAAAATGTGAACTTGTGAACAGGAAAGCAAATAAATGGAAAAAAGAAAGAGAAAAGTGTATGAAACAGAAAAGCAAAACAAGAACGTACGTGTCGAAAGGGGTACTGTGGGATTCAAGACGAGCCCATGTTTCCGAGGATAGTAGGGGGCGGGGGGGGGGGGGGTTGTCGTACGGAGGAAGCAAGCACATTGTTATGGGAGAGTAATGTCTTTGGCCAGACCATAGCATAACGAGATCAGTCAAACACTGGCCAGAGAGAGTCAACCTGGTGGAAGGCGGCTGGCGGTGTTAGAACGCAGCAGAGCAAGACAAAGATCCCTCCGTAGTTCTTCTGGGAAAAGGCCAGAGGACATCCGTTATAATCCTTTCTTATTTGATTCACTGATCTGAAATGACACAACTGGAGTTCAGTTTACTGAGAGATAAGACAGGCTTTGTGTGTGGTCCAACCCATTTGCTATCCATGCAAAGTATTCGGAATAAGTTTATATTGACTATGCGGTGACTATGTGACTAGTTGATGTCGGTTATTGCCATGGCTGGGGGAAACCAAACAATAACGACATTCAAATTCCCTCTACAAAAACACAACTTGACGTATTCATTGCAAATCTGTGCAAACGCGAGCTCGTTTCAACCGAAGCATCTCTCTGTTTCGGTAATAACGATGGGATAGTCGCCCGGCCGCCGCCGCGAACGTGACCCAAATCAAATTCTGGTTGCCGCTCCCCAGCTGGGGCCAGTGCGCCAAGGCTCGCCTCGGGTTATCTAAATCGACTTGCTCTCAGACGGTATTTTTGGAAACCATGAGCTACCACACATTCCTCGCTGTCGCCCAGACTGTAGAAGTAAGTCGAGAAGGAGAAGTAAGTCGAAGAAATAAGTCCGTAGAAGTGATTCGAGCCTACCGTGTGAGGAAAGTGAAGCAAAATTGCATTGCAGTGCTGCTGAGGTACTTTCAAGGAGGTGTAATCCAACGGCACGATATAGCTGACAGTGTAGGGAGTGTGTGTGACATGTCTTGAAAGCAAACCATGCAAGTAAGATGGATCAGCAGTTTTTTAACGGGATATATATGAGCGTTCAAGGTGGACGTGCCCAAGCAAAGAATGGCGCGGAGAGACTTGCCTAGTATTTTGCCGAAAGAGTGACAACTTGGTGAAGGTTTAAACCATAGCCTGTGATACAGAACGCGCTTGAATCTTGGCAGCAAAGTCCGTATAGATGGAGTGATCCGGTTTTAAAATTCAGTTACGTTTGGTGAATGAAGGTTGAAATGAGACCACACGGTCAAGCAGCTATAACCGAGTGTTTTCATTGCAAGTTTATGCCTGCGTTGTGTCACTGTGTGGTAGGGACAGTGAATGTAATACCGTGGGTGTACTGTGACCGTTTATCTTGGAGCTTAAAATACCACGTTAGGTTGTATACGGTTCCCTTCTTATCGTCGAGATAAGTTTATATATGGTTTTCACTCGTCGAGCGAGTCCTAGCTAAGGTCCCCCGCTGCGTTTGCCAGCTGGTGTTTTGAAATGCACTTCTGTCATATGTCTCAAAGCCCTATTTTTAAGTATCTGAAGTCTGAGCGAGTCAGTCAGTGATGTGCCTACGCAGACTGTGCCGCAATAATCAAGTTAGAATTTGATGCATATCCTGTAAGTCTGAACTAGAATGGGCCCAGCAGTAAGACGTGTTATGGTAAAGATGGGACTGAGGGCTTGATTTACATTTTTCGTAACTTAGTTGATGTGAGCGTGAAACTGTAAGTGTTGAGACAAAATGTTCCAAATGTTTTCTTTTCGACTTCTTTTATTAAGATAAGTTCTCCTGAAAAGTAGGAGTGTTTAGTATGTTTCTTCTGGTAAGCGTTTACTGTATAGTTTTATCTGCATGGAATGCAACGGGCCATAGCAAATATCTCGAGTGTGAGTTTCCTACACGTGTTGGAGGCAAATCTAGAGATGAAGAGAAACTGTCATATGCAATGAGAGCAGCGGTTGGGTATTCACCGCCTGTGAAACTTAATATGATTATACTTCCTTTATCTTATTATACTTTATTTTAACATCTTAATAATACTTTCAAAATTGAGTCCAAGGTTATTATTTTCTTAGTTTGTTAGGGGATCTTTGAGGACTTGGGAGTACTTCCTCCCTCGTGTACCTTTTTCAGGTTGTGTGTGTTCTGTTGCAGGTGTCTTGGGTACGCAATCGCGACTCCCACATTTTGACCGTGGATCGGTACGCGTTCATTGCCGATGAGAGGTTCCAGTGCTTCCATCCCGAGGACTCCGAGACCTGGACACTGCAGATCAAATACGTCCAGACCAGGGACGCCGGTTTATACGAGTGTCAAATCAGCACAGAGCCCAAGATCTGCCACATCATATCACTTAACGTTATCGGTAAGCTTTATAAGACGGCAATGTGGGCGGCTGGACAGTTGTGATTGAATTTCACGTTTCAGAGGAACGCAGAGGGCGTTTGCATGTAACCTCATTAAAGCATAATTTGCTAGTGCCCTGCCCCGGTTTTCCAACCGCATACTGTAGAAAACGTGACTGTGTTATTTTTCTGAGTGTAATTTCATTTTTCTGTTTTGACTGTGATAAAAGCACACGTGGCATGTGCCTGGCATGGTACGGGGCTTCATCTGTTGATTTAAGTAGTTCAGATGCAGCGGTTTTCCAGACTTTCCATTTCCGGGTCCCACGCGTACTGTATCGAACAACAGCTCAACATCATCGGTGCATGGTTGTGTAGTGGTTCAGGTATTTGAGGATTCACGAAACATATCGCACTCAGGTTCAGTAATATTTAACTAAATGTCCTTGTCCACTCGCGCTTGAATAATAGGCGTGCCTGTTAGACATGGTGGTCTCTTTTTCACGCTCGGCAACAGCAACATAAAAGAAACGCATGGGGTCTTGACAATTAATAAAGTGACTTTGTCCATGTTTGCTCCTTCTCTCCCAGCCTGCCTTTCTGCTCTGTCCACGAATCTAGAGCGCCCTGGGAAGCCTAGCAGCCTTGCTCGGCAGCTCGACATTGTTACGTAAAGTAGCCATCCGCAGAACTCAAACGGATTAAGTGCTCCGCTGTCGGCCATCGTGGCAGCTTCCTATCCACTCAGTCACGCTTCTCCCAGTAGTTTTCTGCCTCAAGCGTTTTGTCTACTGGTATTGTTCAACAAAATATGGATGTGACAATGGCCCGAGGCAGCGTTTTCGGGAGGCACGTGCGCATATGATGTCACATTGCCATTTACTCTCCCCCCGCCGCCAGTGGCCCAGAGGAGCGGTGTTCCGCTTCTGTCAGGGTGCCATGTGGTCCGTGCAGCCGGTGGCCGGATGTGGCCAGTGTGTGGCCATACCACACTTTTCGCCAACTGTGACAGATGCCATATGTCAACACTGTCCACTGATTTTGGACTCGAAAAGGCTGTTGTGGTGATTAGTTTGATGAGCGTCATTTACAGTCTCAGCGGGTCGACACTGGCCTGGCTGCCTCAGGCCTATGGATCACCTCAGTGGCTTGATTGACGCACATTTGCAGGACCATGTCACTTTAGCAACAGAATGGTATTTCACTGAGCAACCAGTCTGACAAAGGTTACTAAATACTGTGGAACTGCATTGGCCTTGCATTGGCGGCTCCGTGCATCGTACGTGTGTGTGCCGTGATCATTCTGTGAGGCCCTTCATGTGCAGCGGAGAGCGCGGGTGCTTACACTGCGCGCTGTGCGTGTACCGTACGTAATACCGGCTCAATACGTAAAGAAGGCTGAGGGCCCGTCGACCATATGTGCAAAAAACAGCGAGTTTGAACACTTGACTCACGCTGCCGCACACCAGGTCAAGGTCAAAGGCTGAGGTGGATGGGGTTGAAGCATTGACAGAGGCTCTCAGTCTGCCGCGGCTTGAGTGGAGAAGTTCTCTCCAGTAAGTTTGAGTTTTCCTGAAGTGCTTGTCAGAGCGGAATTAAGCCTTCAGGGACCGGCTTGACAGACCCCGTGTTGTTGGACGCCACGTGCTCCAGCATGGACTCGGGTCGGTGCAGCTAATCGAAAAGCACTGTCGGCTGAGCCTTGCAGCGAGACCATTCGATTATCGGCAAACTTTGTCGAAAGTTAGAGTTTAACACTACAACTTCACGGATTTTACGGCTGAATTGAGCCATTTTATGCCGGCATCGGGTGGGCTATTTTGCCACCTTTGAGTCACGGTGCATAATTTTACCCTTCCCACGATCAGGAGGCTGATGTCGCTGATTCAATGTGCGATCGATAGCATTAGATTTCATAGCTCACGGCTAAAAAATGCATTATTATGACGACAAGGACCTTCATAATGTTTGGAACGGTCAAGTAAAAGTATTCGACGGAGTTGGGATCACTTGTTGCTTCCTGAATATAATTCAGGTGTTTAACAGTCGGTGTGGGTGCCAAAAGTTGACGTGTACTAGTGCAAGGACTGACTGTTTCACGAATGTCATAGCCGAAAAGGATCACCCTAGCTCACTGCGGTCACAAAACACAGCACACTGCTAACTTGCGTCTCAAATTCAAATGAAATACAAGCCACAGAACTCACTATATTCTGCAGTAGTCGTGCCTCCCACACAGAACTTTAACTTTTGAAATTATGTTGTATGGTGTACGATAAAATATTTCCTGAGCTCACACAAGTATCTATACAGTGGTACGTCAAGAAATAACCAAGATATCTTAACCAAATTAGTCATCTTAGGGTTTCCAAAATAGCATGCAAACATATCGCACAAATAGCGAAACACTCAAAGACAATAACATCCTGAGCACCTCGCAATACAAAATCACTACATGCCATGGCAAATGGCACACAAGGGCAATCGAGGACAAACAAAGACAGCTTAGTGAGGTCCTTATGAAGTAAGTGTTCTCGACTCCCCTATTAGGGGCCAGCTGGTACAGTTTTTTACGGAAGGTTTCAGATCATGAATCAGAACCGATGCTCGAAGTTTTCTTGCCATGTGTTCAAGACACTTGCACCATGGTTTCTCCCATATGGGCATGTTGAGAAGCTCATGAAATTCGTGAAGGTCCATAAATGAACCACAACCGGGTTGTTGATGTCATCGTGAATGTCACGCGGTGCTGGTCGAAAACCTCTCACTGATCGCGCGAATACACACCGCTATGCGGCTAGTTGAACGCAGAGTGCATGAGACTTGGTTTACTGGTTTGTTGGTGGAGCAAACGCTATCAAAGACACATGGGACGCACCCGTCCCTTCTACGGGCGCGCGTTGGATTACGTAGGTCATCACACATTTGTGCTTGTGGTGGCCCTTGATAGGTTCAGGCCCACCCATATTCTATGTCACTATATTTAACAGATTTTGTCTTCCTCGCGGCAAAGCTTGTGGATAAACCGCATTGTACATAAATCCCAAAACAATGGATATCCCCAGGATTAGTTTATGTTAGTCAAGCAGGTAGTCAATCTGCCTTCCCATCCTGATTATCAACCACAAAGACAGAAGAAAAATATGGATGATAGTATACACGAAGGTATGCCACAAAACGTAATAAAAATACACGAGTTATGCCTCAAGGAAGAAGATGGCATAAAAGCGGTGTAAATTGCTGAGTGATTTGAACCAAATCTGGCCCACTGAGACGGAAACTGGTGCATAGCGACCTGCGAAGGCCAACGTACCCCACAAGAAGGGATAGGTGGGTCCCGTGTGCCTCTGGATTTGATAGAACTTGCTCCACCAAAAACACAGTGTACCAAGTCACATGCACTCTGTGTTCGGCTAGCGGCATAAGGGAGTGTTTTCGCTCGGTCAGTGAGAGTTTTTTTTTCTCGACCAGCGCGGTGAGGCATTTAGCGAGGACATCAACATCGCAGTTAGGGTTCATTTTCGGACCCATCACGGATCAGATGGGCTTCCTGACATGCCGATCCGATGGAAAAAGTGTAAAGGGTCTTGGGTACGTACGAAGTGAGCTTGTAGGAAATGGTTCCATCGGTGATCTAAAAACCTCGATGAAAAAAAACGCAGCATTTGGCCCCTTAATAGGGTAACTGAGAAATCTTGCTCCTTACGGACCTCAGTACACTGCCTTTGGACGCCCTCGATTTCCTCGATGTGTCCATTTGCGGTGGATTTAGACCGTATTGTATTGTCATTTCTTGACATATAATTTTCATGAAACATTCCGCTGCTTGCGCGATGCGCGAGCTGTTTGTGCATTATTTGGCGGAGCTTTAGATTCACTATTCCTATATAATACCTCGTTAAAAAGCAAACTTGAACATTAAAGGGAATGTCCCACATTTGTACGGTGCTTTGATCTGAAGTAGTCATCTTGAGGACATTTTGATGCAGTTCAGGGATGCGCCCTTTTTAAGTCCCAAAACCTTCTGGTTTCTGAGTTACACGCCCGAAAAGTACGAAAAGGCTTATTTAGAGCCTATTCAGAAAATCGCCCTCTGATTAATGACGTCATAGAAACATTATTAGATCCCCATGATATTGCAGGATGTGTTTTATTTATGGTCAAAACAGCATGGCGCTGATACATTCGTAAAAGCGATGATGCTGCACGTGTTGTACAGTCCGCGGAAGATGATTGGCTGTTAGTAAGATTTTACTGCTGAATGCGTGTTGCGAGCACAAGCGTGAGCAATTTCGAGATGTGCGACACTCGTCGTGAACGGGTCATTTTTCCTTATTTCTAGGCCACATGTCATTGTTATAAAAAAGAACGCCACTGTCTGCAAAAAAGTACGGCCCCCAAAAAACTCGGCACTCTCCGGAAGTTATAAACAGAAAACGCGGCGGCAAATTTGTCTTTTTTCTCCTGCTGGCGTTTTTTCATGCACTAACGTATCTCTTACAGACAGCTCGGTTGGCGCCTTGTGGAGCGGAGTATATAACCTTACGCGGGTTTATGGGATAGCAAGGCATTATGAAATTAAAGAAACATCACAGTAATTTTATATATATATATATATATGTATTTCTCGAAGTGTTCCACACACACACACACACACACACACACACACCACACACATATATAGATATTATTAATATATATATAATATAATATATATTAGATATATCATATAATGAATATGGTATCACACATATGGTACGACAAATTTAAATCTTGAAAAATTGTGTTTTACAAGAAGAACCTCTTGAGCCACATTACCATGAACCCCCATGGGACTTTTTCTAAGGGAGATCACGTTGAAGTCTGGTGTTGTGATTGGAGATCTGTGCGGAAATTATGAGAATACCTGCAATTTGATAGTCCCGCGAGCTGTGCAAATGTGATATCACACTTATTTGACAAAAGAGTGTGAATCGGGAGCTCGAGACACGTGTGATCATTGGTGGTGTGTGCCAGTGGTTTGTATTGGTATTGATGTGATGGGGAGTGTCCGTGCGAGGTTTGTTCTTCTGAGAGAGAACATTGTTTTGGTATTCTTCAGTCTACCGACTCCCAATAGAATGTGATATATTGATGCCTGATATATTGATGCCTATTGATATTGATGCCTGCCTCTACCTTTATGTTTGTGTTTGAACATGACAAAGGAATGCCGGCAAACTGAGAGAAACATTAGCATTTATGTTGCAGGGGTGTACAAAGGCAAGTACTGGTACTGGTACTTCGTTATGATCTTGCCAACATTGTGAACCTATTGAGGTATTACAGAATGTAATTAATCCATTGCATATCATTATATCAGCAACTCATTTTGGCAATAGGGACTGGTGTGTGCAGCTCATTAATGGACATGCTCAGTATAGGCTCACATTATATGGCTTTGCAAAATTGTATTTCCCTAAAGAATTCTGAAAATATAGAGCTTTGTTATAAATGATGCACATTGTACTGTATTCATAAATATTGTATGCAGGCGAGCATTGCTCTTGAGTAATCAATGTCATAGTCACTGCAGTTTGCGTGGGATGCTGGGTGCTGAGAAAACTGGACAAGTATTGCTGTTGGTGTCTTGGACAGCACTTAATAATATGTTTATCATAGGCCTTGTGTGCACTGGCAGCTTCATCACTTCCTTGCATTTTGCTCATCCAACCATAACTACATGCATATGTCATGTCTCCAGCCCTGT
This sequence comes from Pollicipes pollicipes, assembly GCF_011947565.3. Lineage (NCBI taxonomy): Eukaryota > Metazoa > Arthropoda > Thecostraca > Pollicipedomorpha > Pollicipedidae > Pollicipes > Pollicipes pollicipes. The sequence goes on from NW_023596576.1 coordinate 52,037,629, forward strand.
GCAAGGGCAGCATGTTTGCAGTCTCATTTCACCACATATAAAATTTTCCTGTTATTTTTGTAGTAAAGTAGCCCGACGGCTGCAGCATGTTGCACGATCATGGAAGTGAAAGATGCGTTTGCATCTTTCTCACCTGCGTTTTCTGGATTCCCGAAGTAGGTTGAGCAAGTGATGCCACTTCTTGGTTGTCTGCTTTGCTGAAAGCGATTTGTATATTGAATCATGCATTTTTGGTCAGTCATATGTCAGGTGGGAAGTCAATACAAGAGCGCATGCTTAACCTACCTTTTCATGCTAGAGTTTATTATGAAAACGGCATGGATTGCAGTAAAAAATCATATTGTTGCTCATTATGTCATGCCACAGTACAGCACCGAGATGTTGCCAGGTTTTGCTGTCGTCACAAACCCAATTCATGACGCCATCAAGCAATGACGTAATGGGGCCCATGTTTATATACTTTTTTCAATTTTGCTACTTAGCGTCGTTTTTGAACCTTGAAAGCTTATCAATAGTTACAAGGAAGCATTTTCCATGATATCTGATGCCTAACTCAATGTCTTCAATGTGGAACACTCCCTTTAAGTTTTCCTACCAACGCCCATGACCCGGATACTAGCTTGGCGTTGGATTATAAGTTATGGTTCATTTGATATCCATTTCAACACTTAAACTCAACGATGGAGGCCATATCTCTGACTTACCGTAATTCATTTAATTTGAGATCGAACAGAGAGTAAAATATTAATATTAAATAAAAAATATTAAAATATTAACTAAGATTCAGTGTCAGGGAGGGTCTAATATCACAACAGTTACATACTATGGAGAAGTCCAACTTGTCCATACACCAATCAGCAGTGATCGTATGGTTGCTGGACGAGAATTAACCAGAATGCCGAATCTCGGCACTTGTTAATACTCACAACAGGCCCGTGGCTTAAGCGAGAGATCAAATCAATATTGAAGGGCAAATAATTTCGGCTAACACACGCAAAAGATGTAGTCAAAAAACATGTAGGTGAGATAAAATGACGTCACTTAATCAGTTAGGGTGTTCACAACCTCGTAATGGTGACCCATAATAGCCAAAGGGAATGTTACACATTTAAATTATTTTAGCAAACATCAGCTATGACGAAATAAGCTCTCATATAAGTAGTGGTGTGCTTTCAAGTCGAAAGGACGGTGCTAAACATCACAGCTTATCCTCTTACCAATATTCTTCAACGTCACATTTTTCATTTTGTAATCGTACCTTGCATAAAATTGTTTTAGAGGGAATTGACGGCCGTCATATTTGGAAATCGTGCTCTCGAACGCCAGATATGGCACAATTTGAATGACGTTATCATGACGTCAAAGATGTCTGAGTGATCTTGAAATGGTTTCTCCGAAAGGGTACACACATATGCCCTGACGTAAAGCTTAGGATTTCGAGGGGTTTAGTCATTAAGAAGGACGGAGCTATGCATTACATCGAATGTTCTTCAAGATGGTTGTTTTAGTTCCAAATCCCATAAAAATATGGAACACTCCCATGAAATACTAAGCCATCCATTAGCTTGCGTTTATGCTTAGCGACATACTTATTTCTACGTGCAATTATGATCACATACGTATGACTATAGACTAGATGGACTTATGCTCTGGCAAAACAATGTTCCGTGTACGGGATATTCATTACAAAAATAGCAAAGACTGACATGACTAGCTCACATTTGAGCCTACCTCTAGACTCGTAATATCGTAATATCGTCCGTTTAAAGGAGTGCTCCACACTTGTATGGGGTTTTTTAACTGAAATAGCCATGTTGAAGATTATTCGGTGCACAGCCCTGTCTTTCTTTTGACCTAAACCAATCTAGTTTTTTTCTTGCTGAACATCCGCGAAAATGTGAATACTATTGCAAGGTCAACCAGGCATTCATGACGTCATAATAACACATGGATAAAACAGTAATTAGCCTCATTCCTCGGATAAAAACCAAGGTGATGTTTGTTGGAAACATAACGCCATAACGTCAATAAGCGTCATAATAACACCATTGAAACCATGTCATTCCATATGCCCGGCGGCGATTAAGGTCGAAAATATTGTTGTCGAGTCGTTCATATCTGACATTGGCGAGCACAATTTCCAAATATAACGGCCGCCACTTGACTCTCAATCAGTGTCGTGCAAGGTATGATGACGCAGCCGAACGATGAAGTATTGAGGAGCATATTTACTTAAAAGGGAAATTGTGTCGTCTGAAAACTTTTTCACTTAAAAGGAAGGCAGTAGCTGTAACTAAGCTTTTTTCATTGTACCTGGTGATCGTTGTAATGTCTTCAAGTGTGTAGCATTCCCTGTAACGAATCCACACATCATAGATCTATGTTCAAAGCACACACAAATGCTCACAACTGTATTAAGATTTGAACACGAATTTTGCCTTTTAAGGTACCGTGTCGCTACAAGGCATTGTCTCGTCCATATGCACATGTAAATCTGAAAAGGTCGATTTTCGGAAAATGTTGAACCTTGGCGTGTTGTGATGGGATCAATCATCGACCTAGCAACATAAAGCTTTTAAGAATCGCGAGACCTTTCACTCTTAGTTTGGAAACGGGGGTGTGTGGCCGTATGTCCCTCCCCCCCCCCCTTCACGATCAGTCCTCGTTATGGAAAACGGATAATCAGAGCTAGGGTCCAGGGCGTGGTTCTGTCATTGCAACCGTCCACCACGATCACAATCTTCATCGGTCGGAGCTTTCGATGGGACGCGGGTTCCGTTTTCAATAGCTGCATATTTGAGGGGCCAAAACATAGCCGCAAGTGCCAGATACTAGTGACTTATAGCAGCATATGCCGATAAATTATAAAACTAACGCGAGCCTGCGCTGACTGACATCCCCCATCAGCCGACCTCATGCAGGCGACGCAGTGCAATGGTGACAAATATTTCACCATTCCGGACCGCCCATTCGGGACCAGGGCAGCGAGGCAGTTCAAACACGGCGTCTGCGTCAGCCGTTCTGTTTACTAGGACCTCGTTAAACGGCCGCCGGCCAGCCGGCCATGCGACCCCCGGCGCGTCGTCAGCGACGGGTCGACGCCGGCGCGCCACGCGATCGGGCAGGTCACTGGCTGCTGAAGTCCGGTCGGGCTGCGGCACCAGCTGACAGAACGTGCAACGGAGCGAGTCAGAGTCTGACGTCATACTGCGTGTTGGTTGCTTCGCACGTGGACTTGAAGTTCAGAGGCTGAGCGAGAAGACAGGGGTAGGCACGGCCATTCGGGCTCCCTGATGCTCCCACTGGCTTGCGTGCTGCTTTACTGTTGTAAGTTTGCTCAGTTAGGTTGTAGGGCTTCGGTAGAATGCTTTCAAGCTAGTTTTTAAGTTGATTTTAATCGTGCGTTTTCTTTTTAAATGGAGGCATGTGTGCCGCCCGATCGAACATTACTCTGGTAATGAAAACTCTGTCTGTAGCATAGAGGATGATACCGACGAGAGACGCGCCTTCTTTTGTTGAGGTCTGGATCACAACTGCGACGCTACAGGCGATTTCAAATGACTCCTACCTAACATGGCCACTTTACATATACCGCATCTTCAGATCGTCCCTCGGCTGGCCCGTTCCTCTCCCAGCTGATCTTACCTCTCCATCTGACTCCCACCTCGCCGGCTCACCCCCACCTCTTCAGCTGACCCAGTCTTTGAGAGGGTCCCATCTCTCCAGCTGTCCCCTACCTCCCTAGCTGACCCCGTCCTTAAGCTGACCCCATCTCCCCCAACTGAACCTGTCTCTTCTCAACTCCGCTTCCCACAGCTGACGCCTGGTCCGTCACCTGACCCCGTCTACCGTCGCCAGTACCACGGGTGGCCATTCTGGGAGGCGACCGGGACCTGCACGTCAACGCCGGCAGCACGGTCACCATCCAGTGCGTCATCTCCCAGAGCATCGAACAGCCGGCCTTCATCTTCTGGTACCACAACGTGGAGCGCGTGATGTCGCCGGCCAGTCGGCGTCACTGGCAGGCTGTGGAGCGAACGGCACCCGACACCACCGTCTCCACGCTCACCATCGAGCGCGTCATCAAGACCGACTCGGGCAACTACACGTGCAGCCCCAGTAACCTGCCCTCGGCCAGCGTGCTGCTGCACGTGCTCAACGGTGAGGCCGGTGCTGAGAGGGTGCGAGAATCGGGTGGGATTTGTGGTGTTCATGAGATGTGCGATGTTGGTAACGTGCGTGGTGCGGTTTAAATGTGCTTCTCAGATGAAACGTGTGATTTCGGTGGGGTGTGCGATGCCGGTGAAATGTGTGGCGCAGGTGTGATGTGATGATGCTGAGATGTGATTGCTGGTGAGTTGAGTGTTGCTGGTGAAATGTGTAGTGCGGCCGAGATGTGCGGGTTGCAACTGATGTGTGTAGATTGTGTATGGGGTTTGGCGGTAAGTGTGAAATGCATGGGCGCGGGTGGGTTTTGCGGTAAGTGCAAGGTGTGGGGTGTGGATGAGTTTTGCGGTGTGTGGGTGTGAGATGGAGTGCTGCTGGTGAGTTTGCGGTGAGTGTGAGGCGTGTGGCGCGAGTGATTTTTGTGCAGATTTGAAGTGTCTGGTGCGTATGAGTTTTGCAGGAGTGTGAGGTGTGTGATGTAGAACATTTTTGCGGTGAGTGTGAGGTGTGTGGTGCGTATAAGTTTTACGGCGAGTGTGAGGGGTGTGGCGCATGTGATTTTTGCTCAAGTGTGAGGTGTCTGGTGCGTATGAGTTTTGCGGGAATGTGAAGTGTGTGGTGCTGGTTATGGGTGTGATGTAGGAAAGGGGTATCTCACTGCTGAGGCTAACAGTGCGATCGAGGAATAAGTTTTTGTCTTTAAACATGGAGGAAACGGGACTTAGAGACGCCACGTACCTTATCTCCTCAGATGAGCGGGCTTATTTTCCGCATAGCCATCTTTCTGCGGGGATTTATCCGCAGAAAATTGGTCGTTATGCTCCGCTTGCCCGGTGGCTCCGTTGAACCGGCTCGGGAAATCACGGCGGACCTATTCCTTTACGTAGTATATATATATATATATATATATATATATATATATATATATATATATATATATGTGTGTGTGTGTGTGTGTGTGTGTGTGTATATATATATATATATATATACATATATACATGTATGAATGTAGTTGTATGTATGTATGTTTGTGTGCATGCATGTATGTCTGTTATTCACAGCTGATGGCTTAGCGTTGTATGTCCAGTTATCTTGAGCATACCACGGCTTTAACTGCCCATTTTTCTGAAAATTGCACATGCCGTGGTATGACTTTTCTGGCCGAATGTGATCTGTTCTGTCTGTGACTGCTTCGACGTAAGCACTTCTGTCATGCATTTCTTTTGCCACTGGGAAATATGTTTTAGTTACTACCTTATAGAAGTGCAGTTTGGAAGTTAATTTATTTGTTGTGCACATGCGTCCTCTACGGTTCATTGCTTGTTCTACAAGGAGGTGGTTGCAAGCTATAAAAACCAAACTTAATTATATTGTACTTTTATTTCATATATGTTTACTATATTGTGCTTGATTGCATATAACATTTATTATTATTAATTATAGGTTATACTTCATGTTCGCTCAGAGCAACACTTTTTCAACCCATGTCATTTGATTCAACTCTGACTCATTGTTTTCATCAAGTCATACCGAGTTGGAAAAAGTTTGTTTATCGTTGTGACTAGAGCACGAATTGGGCTTGAACAATGGAGCTAAAATTCTTAAATGTCCACTGCAGGCAATGCAAGGATAACAAATTGCACCGTAATCCATGATAGCGCTCGTTGACATAACAATAATGAATGTTAAGGATGCACTAAGCCATTATAACGTTCAGTGCTGTGCATAAACCAAAGGGTGTGCCACGCGAGGATGTTTTGCTCTAGGCGAGGACATATTTACAGAGTCAGGGATGTTTTATTGGGCTGGTCCGTAGCCGTGTTTTGTACTTTGTGAAAACGTGGCGGGTTACATTTGCAAAACCTGTTGACGCGCAGGAATCACGCTATTGTTCATTGCGGCTCATCCATTTCCTTTGATATGCTACACAAGCACTTGATTGGCCCATTTTGCGAGCGCAGTGACGTTTCCCATGAGGTGAAGCGACCATTTACGTTTTGGACCCAGCAGCAAAATTCCTTGTAAAGGAGTTGTCCGGGTGGCGACCAACTCCAGAGTACCACGCCAGTCCGTTCTCACGAAAGATTAGTTCACTGCAGATGTGACGTATACATTAAGGTATGTATCACGTTAAATCTGGTGTCATTTTGCTGCTACCAAGTTTCCTCTTCTCCTGTCCCCCGCCCCCCTACTCACATCACAAACAGCTGTGTTTATCACGCCTCCTAAGTTCACGTTAAAGGGAGTACCCCACCTTTTTAGTGTCTCTCACTTATTGTTACATCGGACGAGTACGATGTGATCAGGAATAACAGTTTTCTCGAAATTCTTCTGAACAGCTCAGAGTTTCGATATGAAGTGGCCGACCCTTGGGGAAAATGTCATTTGACTCCCTGCGCACCACCATGGAGGCAATACATTTAATTTGCCTTCCTTTTCCAACGCACGAGTTCTGATGTCTGTGACGCACTATTGTATCAAAGTGTTTGTGTAATAAAGGCTACGAAAGCTTTAAATACTGTTAAGACAAAAAGGTATGCGTACGTGAAGCTATTATCCCGTCAGTTCAACGAAATGTTATATTACAACTTTGACTTTTCCCTTAGACGTTTACCACAGTGGCTCTTTTCCAGGTGCAAGTTGCCTTTGGAAGTATCGCATGATTACGTATCATATCAGGGGAAATATTCACACATTTGTTGACCCCTGAATCCAGCCACCCGTTACCAATCGCCAATGAGCTTTGCAGTCTCTAAAACGTATCAGCTTCTTTCGCCGGTCTTTTTTCGAATATTTGTGCATGACAGCTTATGCTTGTGAATATGAATTGACTTGTCTAGCTAACGCATTGTTTTTTTGTGGTTGTTTTTTAATACCGAAGCTCACGTTTGAAGTTAACGTTCGTTTCTTTTGTATGATTCGTTCGTTCGCCAGACACCTGACTGGAACGAATACCGACGACGATTAGTGATTTGGGGCGCTTCTCCAAGAAGTCAGATTCCTAAACGAATGTCTATGCCAATGTTAGCCTTCATGTGTGTGGTCGTTCAACAAACGCAAAAAATGACTTACTTTTGAGAGAGCGCTTATGTTTTACGCGTCCATGTCACGTAACATTGAATTCTACTAACAGTGACAAGGTAATTTCGTGTTTATTAAAAATTCATACAGTTTAAGATGAAGAGATTTGGAGAAAAATGTATAGATAGATATTTGACATCGCATCTGAACATCTCTTCATATTTCTGTTTTTTGTCGAACACAATAGTGCTCAAGTTGCAGCAGTTTTCCGATAGTTTTCAAGCATGTGATATTACAAAGGTAGTTAGGAAAGCCGTTTACAGAAACTGTCAAACAGTTCAATCGAATCAAAAGACGGCTATGAATAGCATTCAAAGAAACTTCCCTAAGCACTCCTTATTTTCTTCTCGGATCCACTGAGAGCGAAACGGCGTAAACAGACCCAATCTGAAGTCTTTCAAACAAAACGCACGCGAAAAAACAACGAGACAGATGAGGCAGCGATATGTACCATAGCGATCTGCGAAATGCGCGAATGCATTTCGGCAACATCTGATGTACGTGTTGGGATCAGATCGAGTGTAAGGCGCCAGGGACCACGATCAGTTTCAGTTGTCTTTGAACTCGTCAGAAGACGTGACGTTTTTCACGGAGTGCACACATCCTTTCTTCCCTGCAAGGTTGCTGCAAGTCATCGCAGGCGTGGAACGTCCTGTGGGTGAATTATTGCCTGTATTCTCGTTCAGACAGCTGTTCCTCCAGCAAATAAAACTTCAAAACAACAACTCGCTGACCAAAGTTTTGATCAGCATGCATGTGTTTTCAAATTCACGGCACGCTTTCGAATGGAGTCAGACACCAGGGCGCTTGCAGATTGCCGCTGACTGTCACCGCAACTTCGAAATCGCTCTCCTTCATGATACGTTTGCAGAAGCCGTTGAGATCTCTGAAAAGTAGGTGTGAGTGTAGAAGATTGATAGTAGCTGCTTTGGATTACTTTTTTTCTCGAATTCACAATGACGTGGCACGTCGCCTTGGTTGTGGCTTATCAATATGTTTTGATCCACGCTCATCCAGCTGGTGAAACCTTTTTTGGCGGCCCTGGGAGCTCTTCGGAGCCCCTCAAAATCTCAAGGATAATGCACACTTAGGTACCATAACGAACTCGCTTGAGGGCGTCATAAAGATTAAAAGTTCCAGCTGTCCCGAGCTCAGCAAGTGCTAGTCATTTCTGTCAATGCTTGGGCTCTCGGAGCTAATGATGAATCAAGCGCATACGAAGAGTTCCTTGTACACCAGTGTCTGTTTAAAGCTGCAATGTTTTTGTCTTTATTTGGTATGAGATAACACCAATTCATGCATCTGAAGGTAATGTCACATGTTAACGGCCAATATTTAGTAAAACTGACCCATTACAACGTCAAAATATATCACATAGTGTGTGAATGAAGTCATCACGCCGGTGAAAGCTCCAATTTCTCCGTACTGGATAAGTAGCTAGATTGTTTAAGTGGAAATGATCCTTGGATTAGGCTAGGCCAGGTCTTTTGTCATCGAAGAGCAAAGAGGTTTCCGTGATCTGGTAGACACCAATGGCGAGTTCTGAGTGGTTGTAGTCACTGCGAGTCGGAGAGTAGAGTTGTTAATGGCAATAAAGTAAAATTAGGACAGAGGCTAAGTTGTCTTATCTCACATCAGGTCAGTTTCGATTACACTAGTCACATTACGTCGGGAGCATACATGAGACATTAAAAGAACAACACCGGGTTATTCCTTACAGTTTGTAACAAGACCCAATTATTTTCGCTGACCTGGTCTGAGATCAGTATAGTCTAGCGCTTGAATTCACGAGCATTAGTGTCGACACTGACAAGTTACCAAAAACGAAAACCAAACGTTCAAAATAAAATTTGAGCAAGGCCAGCCATTTCAGATTAATTCAAATCAAGTCCAGTGAGCTTAAACATTGTACCGAACGGTCTCACATGTGACGTTAAAGGTGCGGCACTGGCATCCCAAAAAAAGGTGCGTGAGGTGCGTGAAAAACCACATCAAAATACTCGGATAGGTTTTTCGACACACAAACCAACTCAAACAGAACTTCACGGGTGTTGATTGACCTCGGCAGGCAGTGTACACACCCTCACGGGTGTTGATTGACCTCGGCAGGCAGTGTACACACCCTCACGGGTGCTCACTGTCCTCGGAAGGCAGCGTACCTTCATAGCACGCATTGCGTGTGGTATTCGCAGGCCGGGCCCATTAATTCCCTCAGCTTTCTTCTATTTCCGCAAAGCTACAAAAGATCCAAATTTAGTTGTTCCTAATGAACCAATCAACTAAGCCTATAGACCAAGGTTTTATCAACATCATCGAGGCAGAGAAGTCGTTCCCAGTGGTATAAATGACCACGGTGTAGGGTTAGCGATGGTCGTTGGTGTATGAAGGGGATTGGCTGCACTTTGTACTATTCGAGCATGATCGGCTTGCCCTGTCACAAAACAATGGCTTGGCTTTTTAGTTAAAAAAACACGTCGATTTATGATGATCGAAATTCAAAACATTTGCATGTCATGTAACATGGGTAAAAGGTGCACAACTATTTGGAGTTACGCCATTCGTTTGCTTTTACCATAGAAATAGCCGGAGGGAGCCCAGAGAGTTCATCTGCCCTGGTGCTGGTTAAAGGAATTGACAAACAACAAAACAACCAAAGCTCACACAGGAATATTACCTTCGTGAATACTACTTTCATAACACTTTCAGTGTAATCCTTGCTAAAGAAATAACACTTTCAATGTCATCACTGCTAAAAGAACTGGCGCGAGTTGTTGTGTGCCGCAGTTTCACATCCCCTGCCTCTTTGACGTGCCCTTTTGCTGCAGGGGAGCACCACGCTGCCATGCAGGATGGCGTGAGCGCTGGCCACCCGGCCGGCCACCCGGGACACCTGTGGCTGTTCTGCGTCGGGCTCAGCTTAGTCAGCGCCTTCCTGGACGCCACCGCGTCCCGAAAACTTTCCGCTCGGAACGACGACGTGACGTGAGGACGGCGGTGGTCGCTGACAGTTTAAGTTTTCCCGGTCGCTGACAAGGGGTGCCAGCGTCGCGTGGGAGTGATGCTAATGTGGACGTCGGCGGAAGACAATGAAAGTCTTTCGGTCGCCGACGTTCGGTGCTAGCGACTGATAGCTGCAGACTGATGGCGTTGGCTCGCGGTGCCAGACGCGGTACGTGCACTGCGAGCTATGTTGGACACTGGCTACCAGAGGACAGGCCACGTGACCACAACATTCTGAGCTCGGCAGGTGACCTAACAAGTACGAAATCCGCGGCGGAAGCTCAGAACGTTCCAGTGCGAAGTGCAGACAAACACAGAACATTCGCGACGTTCATGAACTTGTTGTCATGCGTTCTTGTACTGATGTGTTCCATGCGTGGTGCGATTGGTGAGTGAAGAAAAGCTGAGAGAACACTGTTGGGAAGCGAGTGAATGCTGGCAGGTTTTCTGCCGAGTGTCTAGCACTGTTGGCTGTTCTGGGATCGCTTCTGCTCACGATAGATCATGGTCGGTGTAATATTGAGTTGTTACTCTACCAGTATATTACCCTTCTATGTTTGGAGGTATACGTTTGTTGCAAATACATCGCTGATATTTTAAGCGCCACGCGATCTTTGTCACGCTAATTGAGTCTGCAGAATAGGCTTGCAATAACGTTGGAGTGCAGGTTTGTGTCTTGGTTGTCTGAACTCATCTACAAACTCACCTTCTGGTTGTTTTAGCGTCATCACTTTACAGAACTGCTTGTTTTGTATTAAGTGGGAGATCACAGACATTTGTTTTCGAAATCGCGCTTAAACCGGGGTTGCAATATACAGTTGTTCAGAGTATTAAAGGTAGCCTGTGGTTACCACCTATGTTTCTACAGAGTATATATATCAAAGCCCTCCTGAGCCTTAAGACGCGCCTGGATGGCTGGGTGGGTACCCTCGCTGGGGTGGGGGTCAGTTTGACCCCCACCCCAGAGATCTAAGGAATTAAGAGAGATAGAGACACTAAGTTCACATGGTGCATTGGCCTGTACGTTAACTCACTAAAACCCAAAGATTGCGATTCTTAGGTCATAACCTTCGGGTCAAATAAGATCAAACAAGATCAAATTCCAGGCTGGCATCCAAAATGCCCCCAGAACATGGATATCTTTTCCAATTCCAAGCAAAACTTCACAACCACATTAAGGTCAGTGATCTTGTTTGACATTTCCAAGGTCATGGTGACGTACAAGACTGCTTCGAGTTTTGCATTTGAATAAGCGACAAAGGTTACGCTAAGTAGCATGTTCGCCCCGGTCATTCTGGGTCAGTGGCCTATTGTGACCTTACGTAAGTCCACGGAAAAGGTATTTTGTTACCAATAAATTTGAAATGATCACCAGAAACTACTCTGTCCAGCAAGCCATAAACTAATAAACAGGTTGGTTTTGACCTTGGTTTAACCTTCATACTTGACCTTAGATCAATGAAATCTGTTCATTTAGTTGTTGTGTTACCCAAGAAAGTATCTCAGAGCGCACGGCTTCGTCTAAAACTCTGCTGTTGCATCAGATTGAAAGATTCCCTAGAAATTGACTTCGCCAAATCCATGACCTGACTTCATCTCGCCTCAGGCTAGATTTTTATATCAAACGATCCGCTGTTCATTTTTCTACAGCTATGCAACATCTGGCGCAGCTACACCGCACCGTTCGGAAACATTCCGGAAAACATTCGGGCGGGGTCAAATTGTTACACGCGCTCCGTTGGGTATCAATTTGACCCCCCCCCCCCGAAGATATTTCCGGAATGGTTTCCGAACAGTGCGGCGTAGCCAAGCCAAACTGTGCATAGCTGTATACGGTTAGATAGCAGATCGTCTGGCATAAAAAATTACATGTATATTCTACGATCGCTAAACTGTGGCAGATTAAACTCAGGGTATGGATTCGGCGAAGTCCATTCCTAGGGAATCGTTTAATCTGATTCAATAACAGAGTGTCAGACGAAACCGTACATATCTGAGAATGTTTCTGAGGCAACACAACAATTGAATGAGCAAATTTTATTGACCTGGCGTCAGACATGAAGATCAAACCAAGGTCAAAACCAACCTGTTTTATTATTTCAGTACTTGCTGGTTGAGGTAGTTTCTGATGCTCATTTCGAATTTATTGATGACGTAATCGTAATAAAATATAATTAACGCAAAATTTATATACGATAACGTAAAATTTATTGATAACGATAGCGTAATATTTGGTGAGTATTCAAATGCAAGACTCAAAGCAGTTTTGTATGATTTTGGTCTCCATGGCGTTCAAAAGGTCACACAACTTCATATCTTAAATAGGCATGTGAACATTTGCCTGGAACATATTTAGTTTCTGGGGTACTTTAAGACCAGCCTGGAGTTTGACCTTGTTTGGCCTTATTGGACCCGACGGATATGACCTAGGAACTTAAAACATTGAACCAAAGTGAGCTTATGTACAAATAAATACACCCTGCGAAATTGGCGCGCGTGCTGTCTTAGTGTCTGAGATCTTAGGTGGGTCAAAATGATGTCCCCACCCGAACGAAGGGTATCCAACCGGCCACCCGGGGGCGTGTCAAGGCGTTGTTAATTTGTGCCCGGTTGGGTTGGGGTAATTCAAGCCCCGGATGTTTTTGTGGAATGGCTTCTGAGCGGCACGGTATGACCGGGCCAAACTAAGTCTAGCTGTAGGCACTTGTACAGACAACCGTTTTGTATAAAAACATATGCATACCTTAAAAGATCGTTGACTTGCGGCATGTAAAATCACGCCAATGATGTCAGTGAAGGTAATTCCTGGGGAGACAATGCATTTTGTGCAACAACGGAGTGTTAGACGAACAAGTGATCTTCGAGGTGGTTTCCCAGACAACAATTTTCGAGATAGTTTTCAAAGCAATCAATCCTTTGGACCTAGGATTGGGACTAATTACATTAAACGTGGGCAAGTGGTGGAGGTCAGGCGTAGGTAAAATCCAAACTGGATTTTTACTGGTAGACTCAAATTAAAGGGATTGCTGCACCTTTGCATGGAGTATTGGACTACAATTTTGAAGATCGTGTGGTGCATGTCTCAGCCCTGCCCTTCTGAAGGCGTTTCCTTTTTCTAAGCTACACGCCAGTGACGATGTATATAATATTTAAGGGAGACTACTTGGAGATCACCCTAGCATCCATGACGTCGTAACAGCGTCATTAAAATCGTCATACTATTGGCCATGCGACGATCGAGGCCAGGAAAAATATGATTGTCGGGTCTTTCATATCTGGCGTTCGAAGCTTGATTCCCAGGTTCAACGGCCGTCAGTTGGCTCTCGCTCAGTATTGTGTAAGGCATGATGACGTAATCCAACAGTGTCACATTGAGGAGCCTATTTACTAGACATAAATTTGTGTTTTCTAAAGAAGCATTTTTCACCTAAAGCATTTAAAATTGAGCTTATTTCATTATATTTGATGCTTGCTTCAATATCTTCAAATGTGGAGCATCATCTTAAGGAGATAGTTTTGAAGATAGTTTCGAATATAATAATCACGGGTACTGCTTTAAAAGCCATCTTATGCCTTTTAGTGAAGGTCAAGGAAGCCACTGGGGTAGTATGACCTTAATCAGCCTTTTGCTTTAAAGGGAAGGCGTCATATTTGAAGATGTTGAAACGAGCATCAGGTATGACGAAACAAGTTCGCACGACTATTGGTATATATTTCAAAGTGGAAAAGATTGCTCTAGACAGCGTGGCGGCCGTTATTTCTAGAAAGCTTGTTCACGAACGCCAGATATTAACGCCTCGACAACGATTTGTTTTGGCCTTGATCTGATTTTCATTTCGCATGGTTTAGGATTTTGATTTTACTTGGCTTATGTAATGGCAGGATCTGAATGGTGTTATGATGTCATGAATGCCAGGGTGACTTTAAAATATTCTCCCCGATATTCCTTACCCTGTTCTCGCGGACGTTTACCTCAGAAACTAGACGGGCTCATGTCCTGAAACGGGCGGGGCTGCGAATAGCATCGATAGGCCTTCAAGATGGCTCCTTTAATTGAAAACCCTATACAAGTGCAGAACAATCCCTTTATCATATCATATCGCCTTGCTAGTCCTGCTCCAAATATTCCTACATTTTGTAACTCGCCCAAAACAGATATAATTCAAGGTAAACGCATGCAGCATGTAGATAGAAAAATAGATTGGGTAGATGCGCAATTTGGCAGTTTGCGTCGACTTAATGACTTGTCACCCAACGTACAGTAATTCCCAAGGGCTGCTAATAGAGGTTACGAGACAGCGTTGACAATAATTGGATGCATTGATTTTCGTCAGCGTATATCAATGAGCTTCGCGGGAGACCGCCAATGAATATAAATTGTGACCCACAACGCGAGTTGAATGGATGGGCGGAACAGCCATCAAGTGGACCTCATTGCGCCAGAAAAGACGGGGTCGGGGCAGACTGGTGACTAACATGACCTATAGACAGGCCTTGGACGTCCAATCTGCATGCCTGGCTGGATATTGGACGCGGTCCGGTCGCCGGGAGGCGATGAGGTCGTGCTGGCGAGGCTGCACCTGGCCCGAACCCAGCCCAGCTAAACTGACAGCTGATCGCACAGCTGAACAGTCAGCGGGACGAGGAGCCTGTCATTGACAGATCTCGACTAGCCCGTTTCACGCTAGATTATTAGGCAGGGACAGACTTTTGCACGAATCAGCCATTTTCAATATAGCGTTTGTTTTCAACAGGTATTCAATTTGGTCATGCAGCATCGCGCAGGCACCCAATTTTATTCACGGAAAACGGCATACACAGGAGACAAGTCGCCGCTTTTCATCAGGCCTGTCACATTAGCCGATACAAATTACTCCACAAGCGTTTTGGTCGCACCTGCATGCACCCGAACCGTCATTTTACGTTTGTGTTTGACCGGCCCCACAAGGCCGATCATAAAGTACCACAAACATGAAATGGCGAATGAGTGCACGACGATGAAACACAAACGCCTCTGGAGCGAAACCTTTGTGTTTTTTGTTGTGTTGCCATGACAACAAACCATTACCCCGTACTACATCATCCGTTCTACATGTACTACATGCACTTTTATATGTAGTCAATGTACTTTTGATGAGTTCATTCCGGGGGTTAAATGTCAACAAAGAGCGAGGTCAGAATCAGATAGATATAATCCAGGGAAATTATGACATGGATCATAAATATATGATCCATGTTTTGGTGTATTCGATTGAATATACATCAGCCAAGGAAAAAATAATTACATTTGTGTCATCCACAAAAGCGGACCGAACGAACACAAGGCACGCAGCAAAACGCTTCATCGCCGGCAGTCGGGTAGAGTAAACCGATGGTTTGAAGTCTCTTAAACCTCGGCGACTCGGCATTGCTAGAAAATATGCTCAATCGCGGTTTCTGGCAAACGGTAGCAGAACCCCGTGGTCAACCGCACAGAATCTTACAATATTTCAGTGTACTGAAGTTACAATTTTTTTCACGGGCTGTTTCGTTTGTATTACGTTTCCACCAACACATTGGTGAACCTGACGTGAAAACAGCATGACAAGTGGCCTACCACACCGCAAAAGGTCAGATACCTTTTTTGACGATTTGCCGGTGGTTACCTTTTACAGACGAGGTTTGGTTATCTTGTGGTAAAAACTTAGCATGCAGTGTCAAGTGGTCTTGCCAATGAATTGTTGTTTCCTATCAATGTCAGAAAGATGCATTACTGAACCTTTCAAAATAGCGGAATGAAAAGCTTAGGACCTTGTGCACCACAGTTAAATATATTTAAATAGATTTAGAGTATGTTCCAAATTTGAAATTAATGAAGCAGGTATCAGATATGACGAAACGAGCTCGCTTGTAGCCGTTGATATGCTTTTAAGAGGAAAAGCCTGTTATAGACAACACAATTTCGCTATTTCGTTAATCTGTTCCTGGACACGTTATTGTTGGATCGCGTCATCGAACCTTACACAATATTCATTGAGAGCCAATTGACGGCAGTCGTTTCTAGAAATCATTCTCACAAACGCCAGATATGAACGACTTAACAATTGTATCTTTATTGACCTTGCTCATCGCATAGCTCACCTTGAGATAGTCTGCACGAAGTAGACCGTACATCTTCGCTTACGTGTAGCTCAGAAACTAGGGGAAGCTAACATTTAGGTGTAAAGAAGGGCAGGCCTGCGAACTTCATCAAATGACCTTCAAGGTGGCTATTCTAGTTGAAAACCACACAAATGTATGTTTTTACTTACTTTTAAGGGAATTTAGCAATGCTGGGGCTACCCTTGCTTAAGCCTTACGTTCAGACAACATATAACAAATTTATGTGCCTCTTTGAATCCGGCTTTTTTACGTACAGGTTTCTCACTACCCGGAAAAGACGCAATGGACTGGACAACTTTATATTTTAAGCCCAAACGCACTGGCGACGTGCATGCTTTACGTGATGAAACATCGGATAGATTGGCTCGCGATTATTTGCTCCTGGGTATGTTCAGGTCACCATCTGGGCTAATAATTGTCGGCCTTCACCTGGGCCTTTCTTCCCGCTCATGTTAAATGCAATTGGCCCAATGACCATTGGAATTCAACCATTTTTGGAAACATCAATACACTCGACATGCGCAAGCGACAAATACGTGAACTATAATCGTATCCAACATCGGGACATTCGGCTAGACTCGATTGTTACCAGCATGTTGCAGGAGCCTTCACATGGTGCAAAGTTGCCCATATGTATGACATGTAAACTCGTGACCTTCCACCGAGCAACGACCAGGAAGGCACACAGGTGATTCCCAGGTGTGGGTTGTAAGGCGATTAGTAGTCTCCCCCACTTTCCCAGCAGGGTCTCCCCCACCTCCCCATCAGACTGGTAGGTGGCACTGGCATTCATGTGGTATGCATGATTTTCCCTTTTGTTGAGTCTCACTGTCTCAAATCCCTAGTCGTGTATTATACGCATGACACAAAAGTCCCAGCCAGCATTCTGAACTAGAAAAGCTTCAACACAGCAGCCGGGCGAAGAACACTTTGCATAAACCCTGATAAAGCGAAATGTATTGTTCGTGTAGCCGCCGCTACGTTCATAAACACTGACCGTGTCAAATTCCCACCCCAATTCCCCGTTCCGTGGGGCTAATTCCCGTTTAATTGATAATTGATTACACGATGGCACAATGTGCGCAGCGGGCTCGGGACCCCACGCGACCATTCATTGACCGACCGGCCGGCGAGGCCATTCCGAACGAATGGTGTCGTCGGCCGGCTCCGACCCGCCGGCCCACGAGGCCTGCACGAGCGACCCGTACCAAGACACATGCACCAGGACCGACCAGGCGGCACACGGCGACCGAGGACGGGGAGGGGTGCGCGTTGGTTGCCAGGTGCGCTGGTGGCCGGCGTCGCCTCAGGGGACGGACACAGTATCGGTCCGGCGCTGACCGATCGGCTTGACCGGTCAGCGCGCGGCGGGTCGGCGCGGCGGACGACCTGCCCGGAAAAGGCATGGACAACAGACTGACAAGACCTCCCGGGATGGGACGAACTTGCGGACGGACGGATGACGGGTGGACGGGACGCACGGACGGGCGGAAGGCCGGGTGGATGTGCCGGCCAGCGCAGTACTGTCAGCACCTTGGGCTGCGTCATCAGCCGATGGCTGGGCTGGGAGGTGTCGCTGTCTGTATGCCACCTGACGTCGGCCGTCACAGGTGGCCTCGGTCAACACGTCCGCACCCGCCGCCAAACATGCATTACAAGCACTCCGTGACGCGCTGTCTCCTGCTGTTGATGTCGAGACGCTCGTCAGCTGTCCACCTCGGCAGCCGCCGAGCCCTGGCGCGGAGTCGGCAGACCACCCTCGCCGTGGAGGCTGGGAGCGGCCGCCGCGGCCCGGCCGGCCCCGCCCCCCGTGATTTATCTATTGGCCGTGATATGTGGGGCGTATTCGCAGCACGGGCAATTTAGCCTGATTTATGCGAGATGAGCGGCTCAAGCTGCCGTGGGCGCAGCGGCTTTCTACCCAACATTAACGGCAACTGATGCCCGCCGCTCGGCTGGCCCTGGCTGGGTGCTAGCTCACGCTCGCAACGTTTACCTTGGATTATTGAAAGATCCATGACACTTTTGACGAACTTGCTCGCTAGCAATCTTTTAAGTCACCCCGTTGTGTCCCGTGCAGATATCGTGAGTGATGTATAGATTCGTTTCCGGACCCATTTTGAGATGGGCAGGATTTCTACCGAACAGACCGCGCCACGCTGGTAAGTTATCTCATGAGGGAGATTAAGAAATACGTTTAAGATTAGACAAGATAACGTGTGGTCTGGTATGAAGGTCTAAACAGCAGTGACAAATGCATGCCTTTACATTGCAGTAAACCTGTCCCCACGTAAATTCGTGATTATGGTGTTCCAAATACCAAAGGAAAAATCAAAGATAAGGGTGCAAAAGGAGATTACATTTTTAAAACCTACAGAAACGACGTTCGTAGGGCCGGAACTGCACTCGTTCCTTGGCTATATCAGGTTAAAAATTTCGTATTCTCTGCCCATTGCCATTACGTATCAAACTAGGTATACATTTTCTCAGCCGATGCCATTTCTATTTTACCATATTTCGCTCATTTATTTCGTTTACGCTGCAAGCTGCTGTTAATACAAAGTAATAGTACCACTTTAAAGACTAAACATCAACTGAGAAATTTAAGTCGAGCGGCCATCCATGCCCTTTCATTTCAGCTGTGCTCAGGAGACTGGTGTCGGATGCTGCAGCGTCACAGCCGCCGGTCATTGGCAGCCTGTCTGCAGAGGTATGCACTCATGACCAGAGCTAGCGCACTGGTGCTTCACTGCAGTAATGTAATGCATTGGTGGGTGCGGTAGCTGTAGCGCCAGACGCACGGACAGAAATGAGCTGCATGGTTGAAATCAGCGGACGGTGCGAGCATCACCACATATAGATGAGATGATTGAGATCAGCGCGTGGCGCAATTATGACTGTACATGGATGCGATGATGTAAATTAACGGACAGTGCAAGGACTACCATATATAGAGGCGATGATTGGGATCAACCGATGATACTCACAATCATCACTTTCATTATCATCATCCAAATCCAGCTTCATCATATATAGAGGCGATAATTGGGATCAGCGAACGGCGCAAAGATCACCAACTATAGATGTGATGGTTGAAATCAGCGGACAATGCGGGTATTGCAACGGCCGATGTATTTTGTGCACCTGAGTCCCTGCCAGCTAATGAGTTAGCGAAGCATCATACACTGAAAATAATGAGAGCATTCCACCGGGGCCACGTGCAGCTTAAGCAATGATTTCACTTACCACATGAACTGTAAACGTATACGCTGACAGCTATAAGCATCAATGCGCATTGGATCCTGGCCTACGTTGATGGACACAGACTGACTCGCCAGTGGGTGTACAGTGACCAATTGATCGTACATAGATCGAAAATCGGAAAAAACAATCGAAAATTCATATTTTGCTACACCCCAGCCTCTGAAAGCCAAAACGCATTTAAAACAAGTTTATAAATTGATTTAACACGTACATTGCCAGATTTAAAATAAATGAATGATTTTGCGAGTAGCATTGTTTTTATTTTAAGGCGCACCACTGATTACTGCAGATGTTACTGAGTGAATTCAGACTTTTTCAAAGCGTTTAAGTGAGTGAATTCCATGTTGATGCCACTCACTGTTTCGTGGTATATATAATGTATATTATATTTTATGAATGTATGATATATTTCATGTTTTATGTTTCATATTTGCGTAAATATAATATATACCTAACACTCAATATTTCCGATCGATTTCCTGATGCCGCCCGCCATCAAGCACGAGTCCGATTATCTGATATCTGCCAACATTACCATAGTAATAGGAGCCAGCCTGCAGCAACAAGGACGTGTCTAGAAAACAGCTCCCCTTACCCCAGGCCGAACCAAACGCACTAGATCCAATCAGACCCGTATATCCTCTTCCATATCCTCTTCCGCATATTAGAAGCAATCAAGCCCAGCAGGAGCCTATTGCCAGATTAATGCAGACAGTAAATACAGCGAGCAGCATGGGGTTTGGTGCGAATTTCCGTGAAGGGAAGACAAAGACCTCAACGGAGGCTTGGATATCCAAGACAAAGTGAGGAAAAGGAAAACATTTAACTCTTAAACGTAAATGGACGTCAATGCGGAAAGAAGGCTTCTGACGACTGTAACACTGAATGGAAAGGCAGCCTGTAGCTCATGGCACCGCTTTTTGAAATATTCAGCTGCCATGCAGAATGACAAGCGTGGGTGCACAACTTGGTATCTTACTATTGCAATAACATTATTGAAAAAAAACACCTACAGACTATGGAAATGGCAAATACGGAAGGCGTACAAAACGTTTTCGCCCTTTCACACTAGCACTATTATATTGGGGCATAAGTCGGTATGAAATCCGAAATGGACAACAATTATGATAACTATGATTTCATGAATGCCGTCAGATCTATCAAAATTACCGACAACTGTTTGTCCGGAAGCAATCTTTTTCTGTAATTGAACACTTATTCACCATTTTACGTTTGGTAACTCAATAATTTGGTGGCATGCGGTAAAATTGCCCAACAAAGTAACGAACCGGTATCTACATCATGACGACCAAAAACAGAAAACTTTCGTGCTAAATTGGTCGTCTGTTTGCATAGACTGACTGCAAAAGATAACTCCTGCGATTCTTTTTCAACTGATGTGCATTTTGGACTCAGTACGAAATTACGTCTTTTTACGTCTTAACTTCATTTTGGAAAAAGATCTTGCAAAGAAATGGCGGTATCTTTGAACGGGGTTTTGAATGAGGCTGTGTTCTCCTCAGGGTGCTCTCTCCATCTCCACTCTGGGCTGGCCTCCCTGATATGATCCTGTTTTCGTTTCCTATGTGATTTTTCATTAGTCTCAACTGGATGGACCACACAGATTTGCTTAAACGCGGCTGTGGTATAGCGGTATGATATGGTGATGAAGACCACCTTGCAAGTACCTTGCAGATCAGACTACTTATATTCCCACAAAAACACGCGATGCTAGATTGCCCGTGAAGCATCGACGTAGCGAATGAATTGTTTAAAGACGCACTTAAGTGGTGATTCATTATGCATGCGCATAAGGTCTTGTCTCTGATGAAATCTTCGGCTACGGCTAGCGAGGCAGACGTGTCTGCATAATATACAGACAGACGTGCAGTACGCAGAGCAGCGTCAATTCTACGCAATGAGCCCATTTATTTGATTAGGTCACTAATGAAAGCATCAATTTAAAGTCACAAATTATCCCGAGTGTACTGCAAGGTCGAGCAAGGCCCAAATGCATTGCGATGCACCTGCCAAGCCACGAATATGTCGTTGGGTCAAGAGGAGGGGGGGGGGGGGGGGGGAAGGGGCGAGCGAGTCGCTTGTTGCAGCTGCCACTACATGTTACGGTGCGGGCCTGCGTGCGGCGCGGCCGACGTTTCGACCCGCCCACCGCTCAGGCCGCCCGACTGGCGTGAGGACTGTGAGGACTGACGGGCGACGTCAGAGGCCGTCTCATGCAGCGGCGGCTGCAGGGGCGGCCGTGCACCGGCGCCGCGCGCCGTGCCGGCGGTATGGAAATACTGTCGTTGCACGTCCAGTGCCAGACCGCTGGCCGATTCATATGCAAAGCGGGGCCAGATGCCGCTATTTCCCAAAAGACCGCGGCACACGTGATCCAATAGGGGCGGTAACAAGGCGGAATCCGATCCGGGCCGTCTGTTTGCGCACGGCAGCAATTCGGCTTATCGAGAGGCGTGGCCGGCGGCAGGCCGACGCGGCGGGCGTCCTGTGGGGGCCGGAGGTCACTGGCCGCCGGCACCTCACGGGGAGCCGGCTACCGGCATATCCGGAACAGCAGCCGCATGTGACGCGTTCGTAGAACCACTGGAACTGAGGCAGGTGGGCGCAGCACGCGGCAGTGTCGTCCGGCAGATAACTTCACAAACTTCTCGGAGCTGACTTAAGTTGCCGTTTGCTCCCGTTGCCATGTAATTTTGCGGCAAAAGGATTGGCGGCCAGCGAGCGCTAAGACATTAGCCATCTCCATGCACGAGAAGTCACTTAGTTCATTCGCAATGTAGGTCATCTGGGTTTGTATCCGCCATGTTTAGGGGCTCATGAATGCAATGCTTATACCTTGAAACGCGGCGCGTTTCTAGCGGCGCATGTAGAATTTTAGTTAGGTGGGGAGGGGAATGGCCACAGGGTTGACGTGACAAAGAGTATTCCTCTGGTACAAGCCTCCCTCCCCCGAGAACAAAAATTACCGGATTTAATCTCCTTGATGTTTAACGAGCACGATTTGTCCAGCCATTTGTCCTGGAACAGACGCCAAAACCAAACGGAAATGCACTTCTGTTTATTTTTGGAAGTGTATAAACTGTAGAAACCAGACGTTAATTGCTGCATCGAGTGAATCGTGGCGCTCCTCATTGCACAATTGTTCATTCAACTGTTTGCTAAACTGACAAAACTCAGGGTCTCTTTGAATTGCTTACGGTGTTCTACAAATATATTGAGGAATTCTGATTAAACAAAGGTTGTACGGAGAAATGGGGTCATCAGACTAAATTGACATGGCCAACCCATAGTCACCTGGGAATGCTCACCATTCATTTAGAAGCGAGAAGTGACATATTATATCGCATGATTCTGAACAATTCGCTCGGAGGTCTTCGAAACAAAAACCTTGACACCTAGTGCTGCAGTCTCTACAGGCCGTGCAGATTCGGTCCCGTTTCGAACAATAGGTGGAGGCTAACGGGCCAGGGAAACAAGAACGTATCTGAAAGGAATACATTTGAACGTTGCTTAACATAAATCTGCACATTTAGATGGAGATCTAGCCTGTACATTTTACCTGTGATTTTCAGATTGATAATGGGAACGGATCAGCAATCATAGCACCACGAACTCCTCACGTGGTTATGAAACTTCTCCTTGTATATCCGCAACTGATAATCTGTTAAGACGGCAGCCTAAAAATGGCACCAATGCAATAAGCACACAAGTCTTATCTTTGAACCGCATGAATTAGCGTTCATATAATTTCTGAAGCATTATTTCGCGACACATAGCGCATGGTCGTTCTCGCGTGCCCAGCTCCCGCCGCCCGGTGTTAGCTGCAGCGGCCAACGACGCTCGGTTTAGCAGAAACTGCAAGCCCTAACATTGGTGTTCTTGCTCGTAAAGATTGCCAGCGCGCAGCCTCCATTTTTGTTACACAATTTGTTTCACTGGTCGACTCTGCAAAAGATGAACTTTCTCAGGCAAAAGCCCGGGCATTAGTGTTCTTGCTCGGAAAGATTGCGAGCGCCCAGGCTCAGCTTTTTCGTATAATTTGTTTCACTGGTCGATTTTCAAAAATATGAACTATCTCATGCTAACATGAGCTGGCCATTTTCTTATCTACCTCATTGAACACTAGGAAACACCTTGCCTCTCCCCGGCAAAGGACACCGTTGGTAGAGCGCTAGGGGACATACTGCCTTTGCCGGCCGAGTGCTGAACGGCCCTCCCTTCCCAGTCCTGGATGCCTTCCGACTTCCGTTCTGGCGGCACGGAATGCGGCCTCCGGTCGATCATTAAGCCTTTACAGGGATACATCCTGCATAAGTTCCCTCTCTGACGAGGGAGGCCACCTGACCCCGGCGGCCTGCCCCGGACCAACGCAGGTGTGACGCAAAAAGATCCCTAGACGTGCCCTTTGCTTCCCATGCCTGTGTTCCTGCTTGAGTGACAGAGATGCACTGAAATACTCAATAGCGCTTTGATTTGTTATAAGCAAGTGATTCAACTCACATCGAAAGCTATTTTTATGTCGCTCGAAATGCGTTTAATTAGTTTGAAAGGAAAGTAGATGGATTAAACTAGGAGATGATGTGCATACACACGTGAGAGCTAAGGTAACTTGTAAAGCTGTGCTATAAGCACCTTTCATCACGCTTTCTGAAAGTCGAACGGTCTTGTGATCTCAAGAATTAGTTGGGGAGGGGGAGGGGGCTGCCTTCGCCGCTCGCTCTTACATGGTAGGCATGCAACTATGGTGGTTATGTCAGCTTCCTGCTGCTATAACTGCAGTAAGAAATCGCGCCCAAGCCCGGTGTGGGAGTCCACATCAAAAAATGAAATGTTTCCCTAGCGAGTGCATCAGCACATGAGAAAATGTGCATAATGGAGGACGCTGAAATGGTCCTGTCGCTTGTTTTTGCCAGGAAGTGACGAAAGTATTGAAATATTTCGAAGGAAAAAGTGGAGTTGCTTTTGCTGTTGCTGACGTCGCACGGTAACCAATCGCGTTCAATGACATATGTCGGTCAATCAGCTACACAAATCTCCTCTGTGCGTTGTCATCGCCGATGATGTCATGGATGAAATACGCCCCAGCAAACTTGCTTTGAAGGCAAGGAAAAAGATCAGTCACGTTAAATATGTCTACGAGGCTTTAGATGTAGTTATCCCAGGTGAAAACCCCATATTAGGCCAGTGTATTTCTTTGAATGTATCGGGCCTGCTGAAAATCTTTTAATTTGTTTGACGTTCACCTGTCTAATGTGGGGCGAGCATTGTGATTCCAAAAGAAAGTCTTCCCATTTAAAATGTGCTTTTCTTCATTCGCAAGCTGCAAGATATGAATGTATGAGGGGGTGGGCGGTTGACGGAGATGCAACGGCTTCGCAATGCGGCAGCCTGAAGTTCTTCCGTACTGATCATCTTGCAGTACCACCAGCCTTCCATACGGTCCATGTCGAAGAAAAAAATATTCACACGGACATTGCAATGTTTAGAGGGAGAGGGTGCAGCAAGAAGATGTCATGCGACTCAACAGACAGACTTGTGCTTGATTGCACTTCTATGGGAACTATTTTAATTATCGCTCAGAGCTCGTAATGCTGATTCCCAAAAAACTAAATTCACTGAAGAGATGAGCTAAATGCACTGAAATTGCGCCATGGTTAATTTTCCGCATTAGTAGGCAGTCAATTTCAACAACAAATTCAGCACAAGAATTTTAGTCAAAAAATATTATTTCAGCACAGTTGGCTACCTAGTAGCCCCCTCATTCTGACCACCGCCCAGCATACGTCAAGCAAGTTGACAGAGGAGAAAGAGGCAACACAAATTAACAACACAATTAGCTTAACGCAATGGACTCCATCATGCCCATTGCGTTAAGGACATGCCGAATTATGAATTTCCGAATAATTCGGGATGAATTACCAATTCCCTTAGTTTTGGGCCGAATTATCAGTATCCTTCGGTTTTCTGTTCTGACCTTCTCGCTCGAAGTCTACGACCGTTCCCGAAAAGATCTGTTTTGTTTAGTTTTTCACGCTTAAGATTATAAGCTCAGTCTGTCCATGAACAAAACACTTTTCTAAAGTGAAGGTGTACTGAGATGTAACGGGCATTTGTATAATAAGATACAGGTTCGCAGGCGTACCAAGGTCTAAGCTAGGGGTATAATGTACTTCATATGCTAACCCAGTGATCCGCTTGCTTCTTATCCAAGAGGTGGTAATGTTATTACTCTGACAGCTGCAAACATAAACAAAACAGTTGTGCAACATAGCCATGATATTTCGGTTAATTCGTAGGCGATTCAGGTGAAATAATCGAATTGTCCCAGATTCTAGCTCACTGAAATTGCCTGACGAGCGATTATTTCCTGACTCGGCGAAAAAAGTGTAGGTAGTATGGTGGTTGTGGGGAAGAGGGTTCCTGGACTATCCCCCCCCCCCCTCCGTTCTGAAAGTCTTTCCGGGATAAAAGTTGAACGGCGGGACGTAGCCACGCCAAAGTTGACTAAGCTGTAGGCAATTTAAAAAGCGATTGTTTGGTAGAAAGGGTAGTTATACCTAGTCAGGTGGTTGACCTTTAGCAGGCCAAATTCAAGCCATGCCTGACAGCAAAGGCAATTTCTAGGGGATGGTTCAACGCGATGCAAGAACGGAGTCTTAGACAAAGTCACACAGCTTTGAAATTGTCTCTCTAACAAGAAGACAATTTAAGTAAGAGTTAACCAACCTCGTAGGAACAGGGCCAGACATGAAGATAAGTTTGAGATCAAAACTAAAATGTTTTATTGCTAGAAAATGTGTGTGGTAATTTGGTGCTACTTTTGAATTCTGGATCACATCGTTTCCAAAAGTTGTTTTGTTTTGACTTTATGAGGGTCGGGGAGGTCACTGACCTTGAATGCCCAATAAACCTTTGGCTTTGGGGAGCATGCCGCAAAGGGTAGTATTTGGCATTCATTGTAAATTTAAGTGTCAAATCGATTCCAAAGACTTTGGTCATTTTAATCTTCTCAAGATCAGATAGGGTCACTTAACTGGTGTAAACACCAGGTGATTTTGCTTATAAGAGGGCTTTAGGTAAGGTCTAGTCCCCTGAGGAGATTTATGGACACTTCGGACACTGATCTGGAGACTGCTTTTATTTCACCTGATATGGTCCTGGACATGACCTAGGGACATCTTTCTTTTACATAGGTGGGTTCACATAAGCTCTCTTAGTTTCTGAGATATCAGGGTGTCACCTTATGAGCGCAAACAACCAATGCAGCCGGCGCATCCCTCAAACTTAACTAAGTAACTAGGGTATCAACTTCACCCTTTACCCGCACCGTACTCAACCGACCACCCGGGTGCTTGTTAAGTTAGTTAAGTATGATCTAAGATATTATTTACGATCTTACGTACTCCAAAGCATTCATGAATTTCAGGCCCGGCTCCTGCTGACGGCCACACATCGTAGCGCATCGGCTAGGCCTGACAAGAAATTCGTAGACACTGAATAGTACCGCACAACAGCATTCTGCATTTCGTCAATTTCTGAACTGAGTCAAGTTTTCTATTAAAAATAGTGTTATATCTCATATGAGATAAGAACACATGAGAGCAGAAAATATAAATGAACAATATTAGATTAAGCACTCTACTAGGTATGTAGTAGGTGTGCACATACAACACATGTTAACTACTGCGCACAGAACATTAAAATGAAAAGAAAATGAGCACACCGAAACTTAAGCGATAGGACTGCCCAACCTGGGCATATGCGTGCGTCAGGGAATGACTATATTTCCTAAAAATGTCACGGTCTCTAGTGGTAGTTATGCACAAGTGCTTGAGGGCTTGCACCGCTAATCGACGAATCTGACTCCATGAAAGCGCATGGAAAGGCCAGTGGTACGCTGTGTACGGTTTGTTGTAGTAGCATTTTGGATCCATTTAATATCGTTCAAAGAACTTCCTGACCGATCCGACATCTGGTTGCCTAGATACTTAGCTGGAACCGGATGTGATGTGCAGACTATCAGGGCTAGATATGGGTCATGGGAAGCAAAGTTAATTGAGAAGCCAGTTTCTCGCGCAGCAGCATCGGGTAAATCTCTGATAACGTTGACGCAGTGTGACCTATGACCGCTAATTCCTGCCCTTCCTCTTCATATGCGTGGGTGTGATGGGAAGTGGTTGTCTCGAATACCTGGGAAATCCGCTTCACCTGTTTGATGAGGCAATCGTAAACCCATGCGGGACAGTGTTATTAGAATAGATGGTAAACACTCCCTTCCATCAATGCATGATACTTTTTCATTATATCTTTGTAACCTATTATTCGCTCAATGCGGATGATTTTTATAAGATAATTCAACATGTGAAAATGAAGTGATAAATTTGATCGTCACTGTAGACCACCTTATTCGCCGAAGCGAATAAATAAGCTACAGATGAATAACGGCTGCCGGACGGCAGTACCTTATGCCGCGTGCATCTTTCGTCGTTTCACTACAACAGACACCTTCCTCCTCAGAGACTGCGACAGACATCCTCCTCCGCAGAGACTGCGACAGATAATCCTCCATGGAATTGGAGGTGGACATGGACACTAATAGCACATGCAGGTCAACTCACCTTGCGAATCTGGTCTCTCTAGCTCTCTTGCTTTTTTAGATATCAGGGCGTCAGAGAGACCTTCCACCCTGGCGAGTAGTGTTTTACTGGCCACCGTGGCGCGTGTTAAAGGGAAATCAGGCACATATGCCACTGATTTGACGTCACGAAACCCTGACTCCCGGATACGGATTAGTTTTATTTAGGACGCCCCATGCACGTTTTGCCAGCACGGTAGCGTCGAACCAGCCAAATCTCATATCAAAACGGCATACATCACGAACAGCCGCCGGCTATGGCCCGTTCCATCAGCGTCCGCCATCCATCGCGGCCCGTGTCGACGTACTCCGCCAGATTTCCATCTGCCGACGCGCTGCGGCTCCCGGCGACGCGGCCGATGATGCCCCCCTCAACCCCCCCCCCCCCCCTCCCCGGTCGACCGAACGAACGCGGTCGGCTCCGCGCGACTCCCGGCGACGCGGCCGACGACGCCCCCTCCCCCCCCCCCCCTCCGCCCCTGGCTGACCGGGCGGCCGCGGTCGTCCCAGCGCGCGCGCCCCACACTCATTAGCCTAATTCACGGCGGCCACTTCCTGGCATGGCGGTCCGCCGACTCGCCGACCGCCCTCGTGCCCGCTCCATGCATCATCTCCAGGAGCGCGGCAAAAAGGTCGGCATTCGTCGCAGGGTGCCGACGGCGGCGCCCCTCCCCGCTATCCGTCAGCGCGGTCGCGTCATAAGCCGCGATAATAAGCCGATCGATCGCCTCGGGCGCTGAGTCAGGGCGTCCGCGCGCCGCGCGTCCGACGCATCTCCGTCTAATCGGCGCTATTCGGCCCGACAATATTGGGCTGCGGGCAGAGCCGGCGCCCCCCCCCCCCCCCACCCCCCACCCCCTAAGGAGAGGACGGAGGGGGGGGGGAGCAGAGCAGGCGACCCGTGCGGGCGATCCGTCCCGGCCACCGACCCCGCCGAGATGCACGAAGATGGCGCCGTAGTCCTCACTCACAGTCCACTCAGCTCCGGCCAGCATGCACGTATGACCTGGTGACAGGACGGAGAGAGCCAGCAGACTCTGCGAATGAGCCGCCAGCGCGGCGCTATGCACTCGGCTGATGGAGGAGCAGGCCGGAGCCCGTGAGGCAACCCCGGCCGCCGCGGCAGCCCGGTGCGACAGAATGCGCCAATGATCCGAAAGTTTGCAGCGCAGGGTCACGTGACCAAATTTACGAGCAAAGTACAGTGAGTGGAGGAGGTCAAAACAGACGATATATTGCGGCGATGTTGTATATGAACGAGAAAACAAGTCAGCGCCGTGCGTGTTTAGGAAGAGAGCGACTGGGCACACAAACAGCTGAGGACAAAGAAGCAGAAGCCTCACACTATCTGGAAAAACATTCGCGTGTCAGTTTGCTCACGGCAGCTGCTCAGTGTCCCGATGGAAGACGAGGAGACATTTTACACAGCTAATGACTGTCGTTTATGCTTTAGAGCATGCACACTTCAGTCAAAATAATTGGGCTTGGTTCGATTGTCCCCAACGATATTGCAATCCACACACGCGGCAAACAATTGCTGTAGCTATCTCTCAGGCCCTTTCTCTACTAAACTGAGGTCAATTTGCTTGCTCAGGAAATGTACTGCATCAATGGCAGAGTGACCGCAACTACAACCATGATAATGGCAGTAATGCTTCCAGCATTCGTCTCAGAGTGCAGCGTCTCAAATTATAAACGCCACCAGTCGGAACGTAATCCATGACTAGTGATTGTTTTATGTGGCACGAGTTAAACCTCAGGTTCTCCCATCGGAGGAGCAACACCTCAACCTGTCCGCACTGTTCCCGGCACACAGCCCTCGTGTTGACTGAGAACGCTGAGTGTCAGGCGGTTTGTTCCCATGCATCAGCGAGATCGGCCGCTCGGACAGTACTTCAAAACAGTCCCAGCAGAAAACAAAAGGCAACATGGCCAACGAACTGGAGAATGAGCACAGTGTGTTCGGAAGTAGGAATGATGGCCCGCTTCGAACTGGGACGAGGCTGACCGTGAAGATTCTGCCGCCGTGCTCTCTGGAGAGCGGAGGGATGACCGGCGAGACTCTGGTGGATCTAGGCGGACATCTGTTAGATATATGCAGGTATGTGTTGTCGCAAAAGGCCAAGAAGGCCCAGCCCGTAGGCGATCAGCCTATTACATCCCCCAGGTGCTGGATCACGTCCCCTGGGATTGAAGCACTTCCGGTTGTTAGCTGAAGAAAATTAAAACAAATGTGAAGACCTTCTGTTTTCTCTTTCCTATTTCCTGCATAACTGTAGAGGAAATTTCACGGGCATGTAAGCACTTGGCTGGGAGACTGGATGACGGGATGGGATAGATAAGCTGTCCTCTGGTTAGGGCAGGGAGGGGCTCGATTTCCTCCAGCTGGACGCGACGCTTCTCTCCTGGAAAGAAGAAAGAACGGATGTTCGCCGTCGAGCTGTTGGTCCCGCTCCATCTACTGAGCCGCCACCGCCGGTAAGTAAGTGTGCGCTCAGCACTGGCTTAGTTCCCGTCAAATGGGGCGACGGCTACATATCCGGATGAAAGGTTGCTGACTGTTTTATTAGTCTTCTGACTCGATAAGTCTGATGATATGTTATAAGACATTTATACTCCTTCGGATGTGCTGCTGGGCACAGTCGCATCACATTGGTGGCTCTATATATCAGTCTCCACACCGGCCCCGGGCACGTCAACGATGCCAAATAGCACTGACGGGTTTTGGAGACAGCCTTCCGGGAAAGCCGCCCTCCTAACGACCTCCGGCCACCTGAAGTCCAAACTGCAGGCGCCCGGTTCGCGTGCAAACCAGCGGAGGAAATGCAGCCCGAGCTAACAACCGCACGGATAGATCCACTTTTGGGCACCATCCCATGACAATGGTCAGGGGGCGTGAACACCCAGGCCACGGTCCGCGTCTCCTCCACCCGCGCCATCGCCCCACACTCGCCGCGATGACCCCGGGGCTATCGACGCCGCTCCGTACACGCCCTGAGGCGGCAACATCGGTTGACGCAGCCGGCGCGGCCGGGTTATGAGCGCGGGGGTCTGCATACCGAGGCCTGCGAGCGGCGCCGCCTCCGACAGATTGCCGGCTCCGATGAGCGCCAATCGATCCCGACGCCGGCGCTCGTGCCGCCCGGAAGCGGCGAGCCCGCTCGCGGGGCCACCGCGGCCGCACCCGAGACGAATCGGATTACCCGCGATTGAGCCGGTGTCGATCCGGGTCAAAGGGGCGGACCGCCACGCGGGCGGGGTGACACAGCGCTATCTGACCGGTGTCAGCACTGGTCAGGAGGGACGGGCTGCAGCTCCGGCGAAGCGTCATATCAGCGTCATCTGGCCGGTGTCGATTCTAGTGAGAGGGGATGGACCGCCGCTCCGGCGAAGCATCACATCACCGCTGTCTGACCAGAGCCGATTGTAGTGAGAGGGGATGGACCGCCACTCCGACAAAGCGTCACATCAGCGTCATCTGACCGGTGTCGATTCTGGTGAGAGGGGATGGACCGCCACTCTGACGAAGCGTCACATCAGCGCTGGCTGACCAGTGTCGGTTCTGGTGAGAGGGAACGAACCGTCGCTCCGGCGAGACTACAGAGCGGCGCCATCTCAATGAGGGGCTTCGGCTGGCCGGTTGGGCGGGCGGACCGTTTGATTGTGGCGGTCGACCGCCGGCCGCAGGACCCTGACCGCTCTCGAGGGAGCGGCTGCGACGCCGCCTGATTAATGCCCCGATTGCAGCGCGTGGGTCGGCCTGGGTTTCCGAAGGCCGATGAAAATGCGTCTGCGGGGAGACCGCCGGCCGACGCGGGAGAGGGAGGGGGGAAGAGACGTCGCCTTAGTCGGGTAACTGCGCTCTCCTCTTCAGATAACAATCCGTAAAACGCTTTTTGCAGCTGACTCCGGTTACGCATGCCATGTCATGCCCCGGCGTGCCGCAAAAGGAGTCAAAATTCACGTATCGCAGCCATCACGCGATATAGCGAGCATGTCAGAAAAGCCCACACTAGGGACAAAGTGATGCCACAGGAACGTCTTCAAACAACGTTGTCAGAGAAATACCACGAACACGCCTATTCAAAATGTTGTGACAGTCATAAGGTGTACCGGAATCATATTCCACACCAACCGCCATGCTACCATGACAACTGCCTAGTAATACAGTGGTGCGAAAAATGATGACATATGAGGGGAACTTAACGTCATGAAGTTTTCATTCCTCGTATTCAAGGTAATTACCTAGTCCTCAAAATCCGTTCTGAATCATCGGCCTGTTGAGCAAGCAATTGACGTAGCAGTTTAGAGCAATCTTAAGTGCTGGTTTCAGTTGTTTAAGTTACCAACACAATCTCATTCGATCTAATGGTAGGGTGGAACTTTTGAATGTCAGTAGATGTCCGTCAAATACCCTCAGGTATGATATTTTGTTCGATGATATCTCTGGTTGTCACCAAGAACTGGCATCGGGTCATTAACCTGCTGAGAAAATTGGCCCAAAAGCGTATTCATCCTTTTTGACACAATGCGGGCGCATATAAAAGGTATTTCGTGTAACCTTTGACACCACAAGTCACTTGCGAGGTCTCACCTAGCCTGTTGCTGAGTGAGTTTGACCTACGTTATCAACAGTCATCTGAATTATTCTGATCAAATGAATGGATCCTGTGATCTCGCGGAGGACAATTTCGCGCTTTTCCCCCGATCCTGGGTGGCAAACTATCCATGCAGCTGCCGGTTGGCAGCGATAGTGTGCTAGACAACCCTGTAAATGTTACGGTTCCCGTGTCATTGTAGCACGCCTCGCCTCAGCCTTCCAACGACGATGCAGGCACGCTATTATGACGGTGAGGTGTTCCGCACCTTTGCAATATGGTCGAAAACACGGCCATTAATAGTCGCAAATTAGCACACAAACTGGCAATGAATAATAGCCATAATTAAGTGGCAAAATCAACCATGCCTCTGAACAACGACCGTTATTGCACAATTCGATTGTTTTGTCCAGTTTGCCTGCCTGACTTAATGAGACACAGCAAATTAAGGACCTGTTACTGCGAAGGGGACGCGTCGCTTTCAACAATGACCCGCAAAACGTTTTTTTTTTGCAGCTGACTGCAGTCACGCATGCAATACCATGTTTTTTTACATACTAAACGGCCATAACTTCACCGGCGAGCTTGGCAAGCCGTGTGCCAACCTCACTGACCAGGTGAGCCTGAACCCGGGAGGGAGTCGAGCGCTGCGCCAATGAATGGCAGCCCAGCCTCTCAGTGAAGAGTATCCCGTCTCGGAGCCGACCGCCCCCGCCCCATCTTGGTGAACGTCACACTCTCAGGATTATTTGCCCAGGCTAGAGTGCCGGTGGCGTTCGTCGGCCGGCGCGCCATTAAGTTGCGTTGCCATTAAAACCGGCCTCGTGCGTAATAAATCGTGCGCGATTCTTGTGGGGAAATATTGGTGAACTGTTAATCACGTTGAAAGCTGTCATGTTTGTGTTAGATGAGATTTCGCCGCAGCATCAATCAGGGTTTGTAGTGTTAGTGCTCCACTGGCATTTGCTTTCAGCTCGGTCATGTTCCCGCTGGCGCTGTGCGGTTTAATTAGGCACGCGGCATCATGGTTACTTGGATTAAAGACAGTTCTACTCAGTGCGAATAATACCGATGTTTAGTTATACATACATACATATATATATATATATATATATATATATATATATATATATATATATATATATATATGTATATGCATATAGGCATTTATTTATACGTAGGCGAAACGACGTAACTTTAGACGCCATAATGTTTTTCTAGACCATTCATACCTTAACCGTTTATTAGTGCAGCATATACTTAAGGTCACGATAATTAAACCTTGCTCTGATAGGGGGTGTATGTGCCCCTGCACCCTTGCGTTTTTTGATGATGCATCTCCGGCATGCTGCGGAATTGCGCCAAAATTTTCAAAAGGCTATTATAAGCTATCCATTGTGCGTGTTTGACATCAGTGTTCCCCAGCTTTTCAAGTTTCGGATAAATGGCAGTTGTCTAGGAACACTGCATGACGACTTATGGCAGGCGCGGACAGTAACAACCATGCCGCGGAACACGCGCGGCGGGCCGACAAGGCTACATGAACGGAGTCAGGCATCATAAATGTATGCTCAAAACACATACAGCTATGCATCCCCGTACTCAGACCTGAACAAAAAACACGCCTGTTTAAGTGTTGTGACAGCGGTGAGGTATGGTTACAAATATATGAAAATGCAGACTGAAAAAATACGATTTTCTGGAAAATGTGACTTTCCACGCGGCATAATGCTATTAGCACGCGCCCGGATAGCTGGTTGAATACCCTTTGCTCAGGCGGAGGTGGGCTTAATCTGAACCGTCTTTAAGATCTCAGAAATCAAGCAAGCTAGAAGACGCCAAATTCATGGGGTGGGTTGATCTGTATGTGAACGTACTTAGGTCAAAGTATGAGGTTTCTAGGTCATGACCTTTGTGTCAAATAAGGTCAAACAAGGTCATACTCCAGGTTGGTTTCCAAAGTTCCCCCAAAGCCTAGATACCTAATGCGAAAAAGGTCACGCGCTCATTAAAAAGTCAGTGGCCATGTTTGACCTTTTGAAGGTCATTCTGGTCAAAACCATGCAGGAAAACTTTGAGTTTTGCATTCCAAAAAGCGGCAAAGAATAAAGCTAGGGGAGGGTCCTGAAAAGCAAAACTGTTGACCTGGGTCATTTTAGGTTAATGACCTATCAGTGACCTTAAGAAGCCCATGGAAGATGTATAATGCGTTTCCTGTTATCAATCAATTATAAACGGGATCAGGAAACTACCCTATGCAGCAGACCCTAGAGCAATAAAACAGGTCGGTTTTGACCTTAGGTCTGACCTTCATATCCTGACCCTAGGTCAATGAAGCATGTTCTCTTCAATTGCTGTGTTGCCTAATGAAGTAGTCCAGAGCTGTATGGCTTCGCCTACACTCCGTTGTTTCATCAGAATGAACGATTCCCAAGAAATTGCCTTCGCTGAATCCATGGCCTGACTTCGACCTGCCGTGGGTTAGCGATCTTAGCAAGGTAAATCTAAATTGTTGGCATCAGACAATTTGTTGTTAAATTGTCTACAGCTATGCAAAATTTGGCGCGGCTACGCCGTGCCGTTCGGAAGCTACTTCCGAAAAACCTTGGAGGGTAATTTGACGATCCCCACCAGAGCGTGTGTGTTAACATAGCATCAAAATTAGAGCTAAGTCGAGAGATCCCATTGGAACCAGTCAACTGGTATCTTTTCTAAGGTGCATCTTCATTGGTTTGGAAACGGCACGGGTTCGCATCGGTCCCCTGTCAGTCCGTGTTATGAAGAATGGCGAATTGGGGCGATGGCCAATATGAGCTTTAAAGCTGATCCATCAACCATTGCAATGGTCAGTTGGCTTGTCTAACCTCCTGATGCACTTTGAGAACCGATTCCTTTCAAACTTTCTCTACAACATCGGAGATTGCTAACTTCAACATGACATTTGAAGCTATCATTACTGTCCAGCGTTCAGAGAACCCATCATCAAATCACGTTACCTGATCATCCATATCCAACAGCTGAACCAGTCTCGAGGCATATTGCAGAGGCAAAACTTCATGCAGCTGTCTCACATGATGAACAACGCCTGTACCGCGCACACCCACGTCGTTCTGCGCCTGGCGAGTTTCCGGCTTCTTCCTCACGACAGCGAGGCTGCTCCCCTCTGAAAACCATCTGTCACGCATGTGCGCAGTGACAGGGTTCTGGCTACACACAGGGGTAAAAATAGTTCTTTCAACTTTAAAAATAAATGAAGACAATTTAAAAACAAAGGACTAGTTTTAGAACTATTTTTTGTCTGATATAGTAAAGTTCGAAGTTTATTTTTGTGACCTGCTAAGAATTGACCCTGATTGAGCTTCTATGCTTGGCAACACATTTTGGCTCAATCCGCCCATGCAGCGAAATGTCAACGTTTTGGCGTGTGCTTTACACAAGCTCACACTGCAAGCGTTAGCGAGCACAGACCAATGTTAAGCTTTAAGCTTTGTCTGGCTGCGATAGTCACTTGTAATGTGGATTAGTCTGTTGTCCTTTGTTTCTGTTTTCGCAGTTTTATCAAGAATTAGCCTGCAAAAGTGTTCGGTTTGTCACCGATCATATCCGGTTAATCAGAAGCTGTTTTCACCACTGGCTACAAATTCGAATCCGAAGCATTGACGTAAAGCTGAAGTCGAAGCCTAAGACGGTGGCTTTAAGTTTGGGACTGCGAATCTGAAGCCGAAGTCATCGTCTTCGTATTTTCAAAACGTAAAACCGAATCGAAAGTCAGCAACCTTGCGCTTTGTGCAAAGTTAAATTAGCGGTTCCGAACTAAGGAAACGTGAAGCCAAAGTCGAACCCATCCGCTTAAACCACGAGGCTGAAGGCGAAGACAAATTGTGTACAAGATTGTTTTGTGAAACCGAAACCAGGAAACTTCTACAATTAAAGTGTATGCGATCACAAAATGTCATCAGGGTTCTGTGGGGTGATTGCGATGAGGTGCATGCATGACGGTTGGAAGCGGATGACGGATAGCATGACAGATGGAGACGGATAACGGATAGCATGAGGGATGGAAGACCTTTGAAATGTCCCCGGTGATAAATACTGTTGAACATGTGTTAATAGGTATGCAACGTTTTGGGTGGTTAGTTCTCCGCCATCGTCAAGCTTTAATTGGTTCTGGAAAGACCCATCTGTTTTTATGTCTCAACCAAGTATGCGTCGCAGTCTCGAAAAAAACTGTGTTATATGTTGGGGTGACAGGACGAGCAAGGCTTTTTAAGTTAAATCACAGTTCGCGGTGCACGAGTCCCCTTGGAAAACCCGATGCCAGCAGTTCAAGAACGCATGAGCCTGGAGCCTGAGCCATAATAACACAAAAGTTGTCACGTTGAAACAAAACCCGACGGTTTAAGATGAGTCAACCCCGAAGCCCGTCACGAAGCGATCAAAGAAAACCTGAGGCATTGGGAAGCCGCAGCCGAGGCCGAAGCTGGCGCCGACTCCGTCCCTACGCCTGCCGCTGCCTATCGTCCATCAGGCTGTCGGGGACAGCATCGCGCCATGCAGTTGTGCAGGGCCAGTGACATATTACTCCAAGTCACGGCACGTTACAAACAATCCACGGGTCGAACAGCGATGCCCGGTCAAGAGCAATACGTCCGCCGCCGCCCGCGGCTCCGGCCAGGGCGGCGCCGCCAGCGGCGGAGCCAGCCGCGCGGCGAGGCGGGCCAGCGCAGCCAACTTTGAAAGGGCACGACCGACGCGATCCGGCCGGCACCGGGCGTCGATTGGACGGACGTCGGCCGTCGGTCCCGTCACTCGCCGCCGCCGCCCTGATTGCCCACGCCGAACTAATCGCCGCGAGCCGCGACCCCAGCCCGAAGCCGCACCGCCCGTGACGACGAGGATCACTGCCCAGACCAGACCACTGCGCAGCGCAGACCAGGCCACTGCGCAGCGCAGACCAAGCCACTGCGCAGCGCAGACAAGGCCGCTGCGCAGCGCAGACCAAGCCACTGTGCAGCCCAGACCAGGCCACTGCGCAGCGCAGACCAGGCCGCTGCGCAGCGCAGACCGGGCCACTGTGCAGCGCAGACCAGGCCACTGCGCAGCGCAGACCAAGCCACTGCGCAGCGCAGACCAGGCCACCGCGCAGCGCAGACCAGGCCACTGCGCAGCGCAGACCAGACCACTGCGCAGCGCAAACCAGACCACTGCGCAGCGCAGACCGGGCCACTGTGCAGCGCAGACAAGGCCGCTGCGCAGCGCAGACCAGACCACTGTGCAGCGCAGACCAGGCCACTGCGCAGCGCAGACAAGGCCGCTGCGCAGCGCAGATCGCGTCACTGTGCAGCCCAGACCAGGCCACTGAAAGCAGCGGCCCACAACACGAAACGGGCCACCGCCCGGGACAAGTCCCTGTCGGGCCGATGGCCAGGCGGACCGCTCAGTTGTAACGCGGCGACCTCCGCCGACCGGACACTACCGGGCCGCTTGTGGGGGATCGCTGAGCCGCTCGTTGACACTGTCGTGTGCCCAGCGTCGGGCTTCAGTGGTCAGGCAGCGGCTAGCTTTTTACCTGGGCGCGTATGACCAGCAACGGCCACCGGCCCCATGGGCCAACGCGTGCGATCTCTATCGACACTAGGGCTGTGTCTGGCGAGAAGACTGTCTAGGATTGAGCTAGACATGACCGGGATATCGATTACAGCACATTTGATTCCCAGGGCGGTGGATTCCAGGCGATGAACACTTCATGCCTTTTTCTGCCCACTGAAGACATGAAACTGCGCCTGTTACATCCAGGTCCCACCACATTGCGCTTGGAGTGAATTGGATTCGGGGCAGCAGCTTCATTAACTTTTTTACTAGCACAGTTCATCGATGGGCGTGTTCATGACTCAATAAATCACGCTCCATTTCTCCTCTGAATCACCATCCCGTCCTCACTCAACCAACAGCACTCCTCCTCCTCCTCCTCCCCCTTCGCATACCGCCATCGCAGCAGCCGGCGGACCTTCCCACAGCGTCGCTCGGTATCCCCCGGCCCGGTCGGTCGCCTCTACATGCGATTTCCCGGCGGACATCTCCTCATGACCGGCCGCAGGCCGACGCGCGTCCTTGCACTGACGCGCCGCGGACGCCGCCGGCGCACTCACGCCGAGTGGTGCACGGCGCGCGGCGGCGGCGGCGGCGGCGTCCGCAGCGGAGGCCGCTGGTCCACCGCTCCGGCGGTGCGGAGACCCCAGCCACCATCCCGCCGCTTTGCGCGCGGCCAAGCATTGGCTTGGCCACGACGTGCGAAAGCCCCGCCGGTTATGAATGGCCGCCGAGGATGTCAGCACGTGGCGCAATGGATCAACATGTCTCATCTTGATGAGATTAGGGAAGGAGCTGGGTGCGGATGCAAAGCAATAGATGCGGATTTGGAGGGAGAAGAAGTAAGGAGGTAAGTCATCTGAGAGGCAGTGTAATGGACGGAAGAGAAAGACAGAGCGGTAAAGAGATAGAGCGAGGGTGGGAGAGAGAGAGGGAAGAGATATATATAGGGAGAGAGAGAGAGAGAGAGAGAGAGAGAGAGAGAGAGAGAGAGAGAGAGAGAGAGAGAGAGAGAGAGAGAGGAGAGATAGAGATCTCTCGAGAGAGCCCAAGCTCTCTACGCTTCTCTCGCTTCGCTCTCGCCTCTCCGCTCTCGCGCGCGCTATAGAGCGCTCTCGCGAACGCTCTCTGCGCTCTCTCTGCGCTCTCTCTCGCTCGTCTCGCTCTATCTAGAGCTCGCTCGAGATATGCTAGAGCTCGATGAATCTAACTCTGTTCACATCAGACTGAGTGGTGCTCTTACCGCAACTCATACGTGGCCGTTGGTCACCTAGGATGTCTGGAAGCACGCAGTGTTCTCATAAATCAGAAAACTGATCAAAATGCGGAAAAATCTCGGACTTGAACGTCAATCGATGTCATTTTAGAACAAAGGCCCATCTGACCTGCATGGTGATAAAGTGGGATATCTGTTGACGTTACCGTGGTCAAGGAATTTGTAGCGAGCATCAAAATCTTTCACATAAAGGAAGATTGTCTAGGTACAAACGCCTGTCGGCATAGACCTTTATCTAGGTTTCATAGGTGACCTGATGTCAGCGGAAAGACGCTTAAGTTTAATTTGAGTTGTCAAATTATCTAAGAAATATTTTCCAAAATATATAGTTTCGTCCAACACTCGGTTGTCGCATGAGCCCGAAGAAATCATTAAGAACTGCCCTGGCGAACGATTACCTGACTTCGATTTGCTACAGCCAGCGACTAGATGATGCATATCACTTTTTACGCAACAAGATTGGCTTTTCGTATGTCTACACCTGCACAACGCTGGGTGCTGCTACGCCGCACTCTTCCGAGCTTTAGGTGTAAAAACCTTTGTGGGTCAAGTTAGCCACTATCTGGGGGCGTGTTAAGAGACACACAAGTCTTTCCCGCATTGTGAGCCTCCAAAAACTCAAATATATCTTATTGGC
This sequence comes from Pollicipes pollicipes, assembly GCF_011947565.3. Lineage (NCBI taxonomy): Eukaryota > Metazoa > Arthropoda > Thecostraca > Pollicipedomorpha > Pollicipedidae > Pollicipes > Pollicipes pollicipes. The sequence goes on from NW_023596576.1 coordinate 52,078,038, forward strand.
GCCATAACCATTTTTTAAAGCCCCGATTATGGGTACTGTACACTAGAGTTGTGGTAATTCACCCATGGATATGGCAACTATGTCTGAAAATTCGGAGAAGAGTTAGTTTAACGAAAAACGAGCTTGCACACCCCATTATGCAACAATGACAGCGTGACAATAAGCTATTTTGATGGAGAAAGTTTGCCCCACACAATCCTCACGAGGTGCATTAGTCGAAGTCCACTTAACCGAAACACGCCAAGTCACGCACCCCACGCTTCAAACAGACGGTATGCTTCCCAAGAATGCTGGAAATTTGATTCAAGAAATGTTTCCCTCTACAGACCACGCATATCCAACAAGGCAAATGGCTTAAGGAGGGCATCACATGTTGCCTAGACGTTCTCGTCATTGGCATGCTTTCAGTCAAGCGATTCGCAGGCGGGTGAGCTTTGATTGCAGATAAAACAGCATGACCTTCCTTAACTGGTTTTACGTTTGCTGAGGAATGCATTGCCTGATACTTGACAATAAAAATAAAATTTCAACTTTTTTGAAATAAGTTTTACAATGCTGGCTGAGCAAACTTTCGTATCCAAAAACGACAATTTAATTCGATTTTATCTGGAAAAACTCGCCGCTTTTGTATGCATATGCATCGAACACATACAAAAAGTACCTGGCTCCCCAAAACATGTTTAACTTTTATGCCACAATCTTCTGAGTAGGCCGTGAGTCTCCGAATGGTAGCTGTAGGTACGTAAGTCTCCTAGGAAGATGTAGGTACTGCTACTGGCAGATCGAAGTCTGGAGGGCCAAAAACAGTGTGATATTCCAGCACCGTCTGAACAAATTGTAATATCGCACCACACTGCAAGTGCCTAGATTCCTTGTTTGTCCACTATGACCCATGAATGGCCAAATCCCAAAGGAACCGGTAGAAGTTGCTCTCGTTTCTGAACAAAGACCATCCGGGCCTACCCAGAATTGTTAAGCTTTTACTACGTGACTTGACGATGGGGATGCACGTTTAGCTGGTTTTAAAATTGATTATCGTGGTCTTGACTCACATAAATGTATACGTACTCTGCCAATAAAAGCTATGAATCAGTATATCCATTGGCCGGCGTTCAGCTGTAACTGGTCTGTCCAGCGGCCGGTGACCTGCCCGGCCGGCCGCAGCAGACCCCAGCGGGTCACGGGCGGATACGGCTGCGCTCCGCTGTACCGCCGTCCCCGTCGTTGGCAGTGGGGCGCGGCCGACCGAAATAGGCGACGCGTCATAAGCACCTGTCGCTGCGCACCGCATCTGTCTCCCGCGCCACGAGCGCCGCCTGCGCTCCGTCACCGCGCCGCGGTCGCCACCTTTGATGTCGCCCAGCCGAAAGCGACGCCGTCGGGGCCACATTTTCCGGATGTTCGCTGCCGCTCAAGCAGGCTAATATATCTCCGCTGATGGCGCGCAGATGCCGGGTTAACGAGTCAACAGCCCACATTAGTAGCCACCACAGCCCTCTCGTATTGTGGCACTAATGCGGCACATATACGGGGGATGGTGAGCTCCGCCCACGGGTTATTCGCCCAGAACGGGGCTCTTGTGGTTAATTTCGCTGTTGCTCACCCATTTCTTGGTGGAATGGGGTCGTTCGGAGATTAAGTCAACGACATGGCGTCAACTGCAAACGATGCTGGCCCTGGCGTGGAAACGGGACGGCTGGCCGCATGCAAATCTTGCGCAGTTGATGAGTGCATGCGCAGCGATGTAATGCATCCCGCGCAACAGAAAGTCACAGCGTAAAACAATCATTTCCACCGCCCTCCACGAATAAGCGGCTTTATGCATTCCTCCGCAAGGTCTGTCAATCGAAGGCAGCCTAGCGGTCCAACGCATGTTCCCTTCATCGTGCATGGAAACACCGGCACTGGCAGCGGCGACAGCCAATCACTGGGCGGAATGTCGGGTTGTCCAGCGTGAAATAGATCTGAGCTGTCGGTGCGAGTAACCCATGATCACCGCAGGATCCTATCTCTTGCCGAAGTAGGGTCATCTATTTCTATTGGGTATCGCTGACTGGATTACCATGTCAAACTGGTAAGCTGTCGGCCGGCGGCAGGCGCGTGGAGCGACGCGGCAGGTCCTGCGCCACAGCACGGCTGCGTGGACCAGGGTACGCCACACTCCCGCGATAAGGTCGGACTGCGCGCCCCATCTGATGGCGCAGTAAGCCAACCATCACGGCACCCGACCCGGCCGGGCTCACCTCTCACGCAATGAGGTCGGCTGGCTGGGCTGCGACACTCGAGGGAAGTGTTGCTGTCGGTGTCGCGTCATCCTTCGCAACGCGGCACGCGATCTTCAGGAACGAGCTAGCGGCCTTTCGCCCAGACATCTAAGGGGAAAATTGGTCTAATTAAAAGCAGAGTGGCGCGTCGTGGCTCGGGCCCAGACTGCCTGACATCAGAGTAAAAAACTTAACGCCAAAGGTCATTAGCTTCAAAGGCGCGCTCCACTCGCTAAATATATTTACAGTTCATACTGACGTTGCTAAAATGAAGTTGGAGTTGAGATCCGCAAGCGGAGAGGAA
>NW_023596576.1:52085605-52098822 GCF_011947565.3 Pollicipes pollicipes
CTCCAGATCAGGCTCTTATTTTGTGTGGTATTGCGCATATATATATAGCCACTTCTCTGCGATGTGCGGAGGTGGGTAGGATTGTAGAGGAAAAGTGGAATCTAAGGGATATGACCTGACAGAAAGCAGTAATTTCAGCTGGGAAACTGAAGAACATGTGCATTCCCCAGGCAAGAACAATCCCATTTCTCGAAATTGGGAGATGTCTTTCCTTTCCCTTTAACATAACCTTTTTGGAAACTTAAACTGTATTTCCTTCCTGTCAGCCAAGATGCCTATGCTAATATCGAATAAAGGAATGATTTCAATGATCTTATATTATTGATACTAATAAAAAAATGAGTGTAGCAGATCCAACACTTGCCTCATACACACAATACTTCCATCAATATTTATATTGTATGCTCTAAGTATCCATATTTCATGGAAATATTTTATCAAAGAACCCGTTACTTGCATGAATCAAGACACCATGCAGCTACACATGATATGGTTTGCTGTTCACCGGACACCAACTCAATCTACCAAATGGAAATCGCTGTCAAGCAATCACCAGCCTGCAAGCTCTGGCAAAGATATCAGCAAGATCTTATGCATGAAGGCACCTTGAATCTTGCACCAAGTTGAGCAGGTCCTATCCCCAGTTTAGAGTTATACTCAGCTAACACACTCCAACATGTGATCTATCACAACAATTAGACCACTAGGAACAGGTCCATAAAATTCACAATCCCTCTCGCAAAACACACACCGTGACGCAAACCCAGATGATTGGTAATGCTCAATGCTGTAATGGCTCATTTGAACACAAACCGCGCCGCTCTGAAAAAGCTAAGTTGGACATAAGGATAATAAAAACATCCCTAGCTTTGAAACCAACATGATGCATTATGCTGTTTTGTCAAGAAAAACTAACTAAAGTGATATGAATTAATTAAATCACTTATTTAGATCCTCCGATGAACAAATTTGATTAACAAGCCAAGCTGTACGGCTACATGACGCCATGTAGGGGTCATATAATAAGTTAACGTGTCCAGTGAATGTTCATATTTGCTTCTGCTGAGAAGACAACGCAGTAAGGACGACGAACATATTAATTACTGAACAAACTGGACCTTTAAAAGTTGGGAGACAGTGGAGTGTGCCCACGAATTGCCTGCAAACTGACTCCCAGCTCGGCGGTGCTGAAAAAGATCTAGGCCACTAACATATATTTTCTTTTTCACTGTCGCAGTGCGCGTGGTTCCATCGTATTTGACGTTTCGCCAGACAATATGTAAAGCAAAAATTTGAAGAATGAAGGCGTTCTAGTCTCCTTTCATGATTGAGAGGCATCGGTATGAGTCTCCCACGTACAGTGGACGCTTTGTTACCTCTGATCACCTGATATCACCTGGAATTTAACGATGCGCATGACAACACATTGACCAATTCGCTGATCTTGATAATCGAGTTTCAAACTTGTTCTTTTCATTCATTGTACAAGATTTATGTCAAAATTAGAACAGAATTAGAGTTCAAAGTTGCATGTACGTAGCATTTTTAGAATGTTTATGATTTAATACGCAAACTCTCGCCCCCATACGGGGGCGGGACTTGCCAGCCCCCTGCCAGTTTTTCTGGAAGTACCCCTCCAGTATGTTGTGCAATTGCACCCAAATTTTGGATAGCCTCTGTGGCATCTATTGCGGTTTTTATACAAAAACGTGCAATAGCATTCCTGGTTACTGATAAGCGACGGCCTGCTATGAATACTGCACTGCGACTCACTGCGGGGCGGGTGGCGGCCGGCAACCGACGATTCCGCGGACTTGGGTCGCGGACCGACACTGCCACATCGACGGGGCCCTGCATTATACACATATGCTCCAAAGCGCATAAAAACGCATACCACTAAGCCGAAAATCAAGCAATGAATGGCCTGTTGAAGTTTCGCGTAACCTCGAGGAATCTTCCTGCATATGAGCATGCTGAAAAAGTTGTTATTTAAGAATATTGTGTACCTTTCACCAGGCCTAATGTGACAAACTTTTAACGTAGCGACACGCAACTTATCACCAATCGCGAGATCACGTACAGAACGAGCCACTGTAATTTTTTTTCCGCGAGGCTCCATCGTTTTTAAACGTGGAAACGGTAGGGGTTCGCATCGCTCCCCCGCCCCCCGCATCAGTCCGTGTTACTAAGAAACAGAGAATCAGGACGAGAGTTTTTATCTGGGTTTCAATTCTGCCAAGTGTATCGCCGCACTCCAGACAGTGACGTAGATAACCGAAGACGATAGCACAGTTCTACCAACGCGCTGAAACGGACCCGATGCTGATAGATCGCTGACCTCCGACAATAACGTGCTGACACTGATAGCTCGCGTATTGCCTCTACATCATTGCTATTTGTTAATAGATATGAACTTCCGAAAATTAATCAGTAGCTTGATTGAACGGCAGGTTGTGGTGCGTTTCCGATTAATTTGATATCCTTTTCCGTTTGATTTGCTGACAAGCAATAGTCCGGCAGCCCTGGTCCCAACACGGGACCAATAAGGGATAAGTGTCACATTGCGGCACCCGTACTGGAAGCGTTTTGGCAAGAACTATGCGCAAAAGTCGACATATGTCGTGAGTTCAGGATTTGTTGGGGGAGGGGGGGGGGGTTAAGGAGCGCTCGCTGAAGGCTTTTTGCTCGTTCTACGTATCTTGAATAAGAAAACTTGCTGGCAGGTCTCATTCCATTCAATTTTATACCTTATTGTTAAGAAATTTGACGTCATCAACGTTTGCTGAGTTGAGCTCTTGGCAATTTTGGCTCGTCGGTGTATGGTGTAGTCCTTACAGCTAGAATCAGATAACTTCCTAAAAGTCACTTGGCCCCTGACATATTTTTTTCACTACCAGCTCTAATAAAAGAAGCATTACTAACGATCACGGATAACGATCACATCATGAAGGCGTGGCTTTCACTGAAAATTGGGTGATGAAGTCTGGAATTAGAAAATACTTGTTCTTGGGCAGGATACTAGGCCAGCGGGAAAGAAATTGGGCATGAAAAGAAAGAAAGAAATAGAGTACAATAAGTAAGGAGTCAAATGTAGTATGTTTCAACCAATGGGTGTGACGTTAAACGTTGCGGAAATGGTGCGATTTATCCAACTCCTTGTATAGTGAAATAATCCTTCCATCCAAGGGAAAACAATTTCAGGACACTGCGTTGACTTCACCGACACGGATGTTGATTGGCATCCCCCCGGAGAACAGATGGCAACGGCGAGAGCTTCTGCTGCACAGGTATGGCGTCTTCACGGAGATTGATCTGTGAGCGAAGTCCCCAATGGCTGGTAGGTCCCTCTTGCTCTCACCCACTGACCTGACCTCCGCGCTGGTCGCAGGCTGGCTCACCGCGCACACAGCCGAATCACGCCTGATGGAGACACACAGACTTCTCTGTAGGTGTCTGCCGAGGAGCGGCGTGCCACCGTCCGCCACTTATAGCCAGACCTGGCAGCCTCGCCCGTCTTCCTTCTCCACTGTCGCCGCCAGCGGACCTCCTTCGTGCGCCTGAAGGTTGACTGTGACGGACTGCAGACGAGTGTGACGCGTGCCCCTTTCATATTTCTATTCAGGAATGATCGACATGGCTGCCCAAAGCGCACAAGCGTGTTAACACAGCAGCTTCCTGTACTACAACACTTAAAGTGTTTGTACTTGTAAAGGCTGTGGCTTTGAAATTACGCTTAACAGTCGGGTAAGCAACAAAACAGTACGCGCGTTTTGTCGCAACTGCACAACGTCTAAGCTTTTCGGCAGATTAGCTGACTTAGCAATGACGTAACAACAATATTTGTCTTAATAAATGTCGTTCAAAATTTGACTTTGCATTGATGCCACCCTCCCTCTGAACTCTTTTAAATGATACAGAACACGTGGGGTCATAATCCTGTGAAACCCAATTGACCTATGTGGTTTTAGCCGCATATTATCACTGCCGTACTTGTACCAGATGTTACGAAAGCTTGATGACAGACAGTCATCTGCGATAAAAGCAGCGTTCATACGCTAGTGGTTTTGAGGTGCGGGCCCTACTTTCAGACGGCTGGCCGAGTCAGAATTAATTATATCAAGCCAGTGTCCACAAAAACGGCAAAAACGACCGAGCACTCATCAGCGCTGTCTTCCGTGATGCGCGCTGCTCGTTAGCATAGCACGTCATGCATAACGAAAAATGGACGTGTTGACGAGCTTTTTGTTTGGCGTTGCTGGGACGTGCGGAATCGAGTTACTTGGAGCTTATTAGCAAACTGTGGCAGTAATCGCTCCGGGAGTTGTTTATGCTTAGAGAAAATCGCTGCAGACCTGTGGATGCTGCCTGGCTTTCATGTTTTATAAAGGCAGGACCATCGAAACCCCTCTTGATCCGTTATGGGCGTGGGCTTTCCCTTGACATCATTCTGCCTATTGCATCATATTTCGGAGTTTTAGCATGGTAATATGCTTTTAGGAACTTAGCAACGTGCGTGCTATGCGCTGCTAGTGGAAACACAGGTCAGACAGGCTGCTAACTTAGTTACAATTTAGGCACTTCAGTTGACTGAAAACAATGTGGAAAATTTGGTATCTGTGGGCGTAGCTGCATCTTATCTTCAGCCGCTCCGTTGATTACTAACTACGAGGATGAAAACCGTGTTATAGAATAATGGGCTGCGTGCGTGAATTTATCAGCCGTTTAATTTTTGTATAAAAAAATACAGTGTGTGCCTGTCAACGTCATGTTTCGTAAAACTAAATGTTGCATTGGATCATGCTCAATCGGGATACTCCACTTATTTTGCATTATTCGCGTGTAGTTATATCAGACACATTCAACTTCGTTGGTACTACCAGTTTCGTCGAAATACTTCCAAAAAGCTCAAAATTTGGATATTAAGTGATATGGTATTAAGCCACTTCGACGAAACAAATGGTTATGAAATCTGCTCAGCATTACGAAAGTCATAATTTACATTTGCAACACTTATTTCAACATGTGTGATATGTACCGTTTACAGTGTAACAGTTGGCCAAACCCTGAGCAAGAAATAATATGAAATTAGGGCACTTTAGGAAAGAGGAGCACAACTGTACGGTCGCTATCACGGGAATCAACGAAATCTCATGCAATCGTGTTTTTATGCGCTATGATGGTAACCGCAGTAATATTTGTTTTCGCGGAGGGGCCCTTTGCTTCCAAGAGCGTTGCATACTGGGGTGCTCAACTCGTTGCAAGGCTATGTTTAAAGGCAGCTATATACCAGCGACATATCACGTGGTTTAGTGATGCACATGTTCAGGCACGCACCAGCGCGCTCACAAAATGACTTACACCACCCGTTAGGCCAATCATATGTTCATTTCTACCAGCATCCTTCTTACGCATAAATTGCACCGTATGTTCTGGCTAGTGATGTCGTTCGGAGACCGAAAATGTGGTAACCTGAGAACCGATCTAGACTGATTTGGTTTTGGGTGGCCCCTGGGGGAAACTTTTGGTCATCTTTTGGCTAACCAAATTTGAATATTTTGGATTGTCATGCATTATCATTTGTAATGCTTATACGAATACGTTTGCAATAAAAGACAACTTTTTGAATAGGTCCAGGGGTTTTATGACTCGACTACATGCTTAAAACACATGGCTGATAGTTAACAAGATCTCGTAAACGGACGGAAATGGTGTGATGCATCCTCAAAATTAAAGTCAAAGTTGGGCGGATATCATGTAAAAAAAAACAATTCTAGGCTCGTAGGCAGCGCGTTTGACAAACTTGCCGCTGGGTGATAGCAAAAATGAGACCAAAGCCACTACTATGGTCCTTTTACGCCAAAGACAATCCCGCGGGGTAATTTGTGAATTGTGTTTGCATTATGTGCGCCATAAACGAATGCTGCAACATTTTCTAACTTTGATAGCAGCTCTCAGGACCAATGACCTTACTTTTTGTGATGACTTCGTGAATGGAGAAGCAATCTATAGACACAATGATCTAACAGACGTTAAAATTGATACCGTCTGAGCTAAAACATGGCAATTTGATAGCATAATTGGAAGCGAATAAAAAGGAGTCGATAAATAACGATTTACCACAAGGTGCGCTGCATGCGAGCTAACCTCAAAATGCTAACCTACCGAGGCATGCGTGGGGGTTTTGCTTGAAGTTTTGTTTGCCACCATTGGATTACTGATAATGTGGCCAAAATATTTTATAGAGGTAGAGGATATATACTCTCAATGTTGTTCATCAGCGTTCAGCGTTCAGCGTTCTAGTTCGAGGCGCCTCAGCCGACAACACTGTGTTGCTCTTGGGCTGATGAGCGTGTGGTACGGCCTGACTCAAAAGCGTTTGTGTTATATTTTGTTTGCGTTTGCGTTGTTGCCAAATGTTTGCGTTATATTTTTCATTGGGGTTAGGTGGCACGTGGTTAAGACGTCGGGTTTGGTTTGTTATGATGGATTTTTCATGTGGTGTGCTTATGGAAACATGGTGTGATCCGTTTGCATTCTATAGCTTTCAGTAACATTCATTCGGTGCAGTTCACTGTCCTGCTCTTCTAAGATCCTCTAGGTTATGGGCTACACACCCGCGAATATACGCAATCTATTTCGTGAAAACTATTCCAACAGGCAGGCTTGATCCCATAGGAACGTCATTCAAATCCTGCCACCACATAAGCCATGTGGCTTGTAGCCCAAGACGAATATAATCGTCGAGCCGTTCAGATCTGGCGTTCATGAGTACGATTTCCAGGTTTGATGGACGTCAGTTGGCTTTGGATTAATGTTTAACAGGCTGTGCAAGTTGCAATCACGAACCACAATTGGTGCTTCATACTATAAGAAGTTATATGCTTAGATTCATGCTTGAATTAATAAAAAATAATATTGCAATTAAATCAAATATCTGCAAATACCATCCATAAATATGATACCTTTAAACTAGATTCAAAATATGCTTAATCGATAGCCTAAAATGGAGTTATTAATTGCTGGTTATTACGAAAACAAGCATCATTAACGAAAACCTTAAGACAGAATCCGCGAAAAAGGACAAAGCACCTACACACGACGAGACTTGGTTTAGCAAACACCCAGCGTCGCCACGGCCACCTGTCGGGTTATTGAAGTACTTCAAGTGATTGCTAGGGTGGCAATTTCGTGCGGGAGGTTTAGCAGAGCCTCAGCGTCATGCAGACGTGTCATGACACGATCAAATAATCCTGTGTTCAGGGGAATATTTGCTAAAAAAATCATGTCTAGAGCAACATTTTCTACTTACAAACATTTCAATAGCTATGAGTAAGCTGATTCTATTATCCCTCCTTCTTGATCTATTGCTCGCTTTAATCTGTTCAAATGTGAGATATTCCCTTGATGGTTTTATTTACTTTTGTGGCGTCTTAGACATAAGTTATCTCGCATATATTCCCATGTCCATTTGTGGTGCTGCCTAAAAGCTGAGATTGTTTTTGTTCACACATCTGCTCAGGTTTTACTAAAATGTGTGAGAATGTGGCGTATCATGTTGTGCTGCGTCCGTGAGAAAGTGTCACGGCAAGGTATTCTTTTGTGTTTTTGGATTTTGTAAGCCATCAGCCATGTGCTTAAAAACATTACATTAGGCGAGAGCAAACTGGATGCTATCGAATGGCTATTTATTATTTTTCATACCTACTTACATGAGCGTGCCACATCATAATAGATTGCAATCCATAATTTTTCAGGATTGTTTGTAAAAAAATGACCATGAATTTCATCCGTCACTGGCCGAAAACCGAATCAGTCTAGACTGGTTTCCAGCCAACGAATTCGTTTGTTTTCGAATTACATCACAACGCCCATTGGGCCTAGGCATGCAACCAGCTGGAGGTCGGGTGTGAGATGGGTGTATTGTGCCCCGAAAGCATCGAGAGTCCTTTCGAGATACACATGCATGGCCAGAACGACATTGAAGTGGGCAGGCGGCGAAGCGACTTCGGCCAGAGCACCACCAGTGTCTCAGGCTTCCGAAAAGAGCCCGCCACCAGCAGGTCTTGCCGAGCATTAATGTCCGGCCATTCGATCAATCCATCATATCTGCGGACTCGCTACCGCCACACCGCGTTTCACTGCTGACTGAACCTGGGGGCAGTGGAATGAAGATGTGACGCTTTATCAGACAGGGCATTTGCCGGAAGCGGAGGTTGGCTCAGCTTGAAAGGTCCTTGTAGTGTTCCAGTTGCAAATTCTGGTGAGTGAGTTGCAGAGAGGACGCTTCACTATCGCCGTGCTGTACCAGAGTTTGCACTCGAAAGGCGCGAAGACATACCAGGAGCTGAGTGACCACCAGAAAGTGAAGGCAGCCTGATTTGGGTGAACTGCCTACGCTGCTGGTGCTCACGCTTCTGTGCGGAGAGCGGAACGAAGACTTCCGCCTTCAGCAGGGTTATCTCAAGGCAATGCCGCCGTATTTCTTGGTACCCGGTCACCACAACCATGCTCGCTACTTAAGCTGATATCTGCGACAGATGAGGCACCTTCCCCAGAGTGCCTGGGAGGAGCCAGTGGCGGGTGCGCACGCCTGGTGGCAGTCGCACAGCGGGACTGCAGTGCCACCAGAAGAGATGTCGTTCGACGCCGGTCAGCTGTCATACGTCATCTGGTCAGCCGCTGAGGCCGCCAAAGACCTGGCTGCCGGCTGACCCAGCTCACTCCGAGTTCAAAGGACATTGTGTTGTTCGACAAGTACAACCGGCAGCTGTCAGTGCAAGAGGCCATCAGTGGATGACAATAGGACGACCCAAGCAGGTCCAGCTGACCCGAGACACCCCTGTTTCATGTCAGGAGCTATTCTTCACAAAACCACTAACAAGAGTTTGCTCAACATCACATCAAAGTATCTCCGCCACGCAATATCCATTTCTTTAGCAAACAGGATTATGGCGTCCCACATGCCTAGGCAGGCGTTACCCCCTGCAGCCACATGCTGAAAGCAGTGGCGGACGGCGCCCAATAGATCCACATTCACAGCGAAGACACCGAAGCCTTCGTCCTGGTGTACGGAACATCAGGGATGCTGGTCTTTGCCAAGATTTAAATGAAAATGTGAAATCGCGATATTCTGGACGTCAACAAATACGTCGAGAGGCTAGGTCCCGGGAGGTATAGCCAGCTTATCGGTGCCCACGAGCTGTCAGTATACAATACGGTGGCACATTCCTTTGGAAAAGGAGACGAGCGGGCGCCCGAGCTATTAGAGAAAGAAATACCAGTTATGTACTCAGACAGCCTGTTGCGACCCATCCTTAGGTTCGAATAAGCAGCAAACACCTTCTTAACCATTTACAGACATCAGAGCTGGACGACAATGCATGACGCGCCTGGTCGCTTCTTCCTCGGCAGCAAGACGCCTCTGGCACTGAAGAAGCTGCCGCCAGCCAATGTCACTCTCCAGCTGCGGGTGCTCTGAGACCACCTCCAGGTGATACTATGGAAAACGCCTATGATGTGCTAGTTCCTAGATACCAAGATACTGTGATCCCCCAAGATACTGCGGACCAATATGCCCACCTCCCTCCCGAAAAGCTTGAGACACTACCAACTTAAGAGTAAAGTAAAAGGGTAAAGTAAAGTACTGAAAAGTAAGAGAGTAAGACATAAAGGGGAAACAGCACGGGCTTTTCATGGACGCAGCACCGCAAGTACGGGAAAGGAGTCACCTGCTAGATCCATCTCACCAGCAAGCAGATGGACATCGAAGACAACGAAGGGTGCTAGGTGTACGTGGTGATGACGATGAAGTGCTGTAGAGGAATGTGACGCGTGCCCGCTCGCGGTAACGCGCTCATTTTCTCTGCGTCACGGGTCAGAGGTGTGGTGTGGTTCCATCTTTACGACGCATGCACAATAAAACGCGTAAATGTATCTGCCTTGACAACAAAATCTCTGAGTTGACCTTGAATTTGATCCCCAGTTTCCAAAACAACCATAGGAATCGCCTCCCTGCAGTTGACAACAGTTATTAATAGACCATCTATCTGATTGAGAACAAATCAGAATGACGTCAACCGCCATCTTGGATTTTGAGAAACGCTCAGCGCTCCACAAATAGCTACCTAGTTACTATAGCTTTCTTTACTATATAGAACACATTTCCGTGAAGAAACTCGAAATGCGGTAGTTAACAATAGCCTCAAATGCGGTAGCCTCGCTTACATAGCACATGGGGAAGGTTGCCGAATTGACACGAAACTTCGGCCAAGTGCCTTTGCACGTTGACCAGATTTAGCGCGTGTTGCATGGGACGATACGGCCATAAAACGGAAAGTTTCAGCTTGCCCACGTCATTTCTAGATGTCCTAGGTTAGTAACACGTTCATAGCATCACCTCAGCCCACTAGCGACACCAGCAGTCCAATCAGCACGCCATAATCGCGAGGCGTCCGTGTGCTCCGCACGGGTGCTGTAGCTGCGAGTCTGCACTGAAAATACATTTTATGACACTCTTGCCAGGCCTGTGTTCGACTTGCTTTTTTGCGTTGGCTCAGTACCGGCTCACACATTTTGGGATCCAATTCAGCTCACGACCCAAATTTCCATTCTTAAAAAAATATCAGTCTAGACTTATTGCTTGCAATTAATCATTAGACTCATGACTCATGCAGCTTGCAAAATCAAAGATCCGATTGCTTCTCAGTTATGGGTCCTAAGATATACGTATATAAAAGTATATATATATATATATATATATATACATATATATATGTATATATATATATATATGTATATATATATATATATATATATATATGTATGTATATATATATATAGCTCAAATAGTCAATACGCGGGTTTACAGCTTGAGCCTAGCAAATTCAGGATACTTAACAATACATTTACTGTGACCTCCTTCCAACCAGCCCACTCAAGTCTCAGCTCTAGGTTAGCGTATGTTACCTAGTACCTATGGACTAGAGCCATTAGTTATAAGCAGGCAATGTGGACTAGACAGCACTAAACCTGACAGTTTTCAGTCTGCACCTGCCAAGTACGAGCCAAGTGCATTCACACGCGGGTACTCACGTTTCCACTAGACAGTACTAGCCATGCTGTCGGCGGTGGTATGCCAGCTATTCAAACTCGGATTGCGTTTCTTGCAATAGCAATTAGCCAGCGCAAGTAACAAACATGTTATGAACTCGCCTACATAACTGAGCGTGACCGGCGCCCGGCTGGGATTCTGAGACAACCGCGACTGGCCCGGGGAGTTGGCTCCCCCCCCCCCCCCCCTCCTGGATCTCCAGTTTGCAGACGCCCTATGAGAAAGCCAAAGATACCGCCTTAAAGAACTCGTCAAATGATGACGAATACACACCACGGTCGTGACTTCAGGTCAAATATGAAGTCACCAGGGGCCACGAAAGGTCAAAAACGGTTGTTGCGATAGATGCAACTAAAACCTAAAATGCAATACGTCAGGATGGACATTGAGTGCACGGAAATAATTGTTAAGCTGTGGCGAGTCAATTCTGACCACTTCTGTTCCCCGTGAGTCAGGTCAGATCAGGCCACCGTTCAAAATTGGTGTACCAGAATCCTACAAGAACGACACTTTCACGATGTGCATGCGGCTAAGTCGCTTTGTTAGGCTCGGTTGTGGGATTTGAATATTCCAGATACATAAATGCCGTTTTGGGTGACCTAGAATCCATCTTTGGTCAACTGAAGTCAAATTTATGAACCATCTACATAAAAAATTGAAGTGTATGTGATGTAAGTATATGTATATAGTATATGTATATATGTATGTGATGTAAGTATATGTATATAGTATATGTATATATGTATGTGATGTAATATATGTAATGATTTTATGTGGTCAGAAATAGTGCCATCGTACGTCCCACGGTACTTATCGCATAGCTGTTGTTTATATGATACATGGTCCCATTCGACGTTCGACAAAGTGGTATTGTAACAAGCCGAGAACTGTTTACTTTAGCACATGAAATGATGCGTCATCAGTCTCACAAACCACGACACGGAGGTGGTTTCCACGTGTCGCAATCATTTATCTAATCCTAGCCCTATACGGCTGCTGGGTAACACAAGGTCAGTGACCTTGTATAACCTTATGTGAACTCGCATGCCCTCACGTGGATTTATTGTGACGGTCGATTTGCAATCAGAATGCATCAGAACATGCTTTCAGAGGAGTATTTGAATTCGGCGTCCCAAATTATCAGTAAAGCTGATTTGACGCTCACCATGCGTTTTGCAGAAGATACTCATAGAGGTAGGCATGACCTGGGCCACGGATATGTGATCTGTGGTCATATAATGGTTGGTGATATAAATTGGTTCTAATATTTTTTAGACGTTGACCTCTTTGACCTGGTAAAGGTCAACTGAACCCAGTAGACCAAAATTTCAACTTTGTACAAAGATGCCAAATTGGTTAAATCGGTACTGAAACTTCATGTTGCTGCAAACATTTGTTTTTGAGTTATGTTCCAAACCTCATGGGGAAGTCAGCTCCCCCCCCCCCTCATTTCTCCGGGTGCTGTTCAACAAGTACTATAAATAACGATTGCACTGATCGCAAGTAAGCCAGCAAAAGTCATTACACTCGACTCACGTCTTCCAGTCAGAAAAGACCAGAACTGGACTGGGCTGAAACTCCAAAAAATTGAACTAGAGATGGGCTAACATTGGCGCCGAATGTTGCTTACACCGGAATACCTTAACCTAATCTCATCAGGCCGCTGTGTGATGGCGTGGGAGTCAAAACAGGCTTCCCACTGCATAGGGAAGTAGAGTACTGCGCGCAACTTTACCCGCATCTCAAGACGAATTAATTTGGAGGTCAAATTCTCACAAACTGCGTGTTGTGTGGAAACAGTTCATGATATCATCTCTGAGAGGTCAGTTGCGACATACAATGCGCACCGAGATGGCCACAAACCTTGCACTGGTTGCTGTTTATTTCGCACAGGTTCGGGAAAAGCTTACTTATAGTATGTAAATCAAGTAGTAGTGGATGACGGGCCAGGTATGGATTAGTTCATGTTTTCGACATCTGACAATGAAAAACATGACATCCCGTGGATTTTATAGGTAGTGTTGGTGATATGCCAATAATTTAAGCGTAGAATATAAAAATGACTGATTTTTGAGCCATTTCGTATCTCTTGGTTCCTGGCTGAGAT
>NW_023596576.1:52099822-52114521 GCF_011947565.3 Pollicipes pollicipes
CAATTTATCTGTTTAACAAACATGCTCCTCAATACAGCATTATGCGGGGCTAGTACGTTTGCGAATAACATTACGTATGTAGATAGAGCAGCACTCAAAGCCTTACTCCTCGTAGAAAAATCAGGAGAATGGAAATATAGATGGATTGATATTTCGACCACATGTACTTATCGGAACGAATATCAGCACTGATATTCGTGTCGGTCAAGGCACGCAGACGAAATATCAATCCATCTCTTCCCATTCGCCTCGTTATTCTACGAGGAATGAGGATTTTAACACTGTCTTATCAATACGTCTTTACATAAATACGTCATTGTACATTGCAAAACATTGATTGAGAGCCAGTTGACAACCGCCATATCTGGAAATCGCACTTACAAACGACAGATATCAATGACTCAACAATAATGCTTGCCTTGGCCTTGATTGCCACATAGCCAATGAAATATCATAATTTGAACAACGTTATTATGGTATCATGGATCCCTAGGGTGACCATTGAAAGATTCTCACCGAAATAGTCTGCATATCTTCGTGACTGTATCTCAGAAACTAAAGGATCTTAAAAAGGGAACGGCTGTGAACTGCACCGTAATGATCTTCAAGATGGCTATTTCAGTTCAAAACTACAAGCAAATGTGGAATACTCTTTTTGAGACAACACTCAGTGAAATAAATATGTCATAGAATTAGGGTTCCTAATTTTTTAAATCGAGAGAACTGTCTTTGCCTAGGATCCTATCAAAAATTAGCGAAAGAGCCTCGAGAGAGAGAGGATGGCTCTAAATATCCTCATCTCCCATTGGCTTCCCCCTTGCGCCTCTTCGAGTTTAGAGCAAAACAAAAAAACACTGGAAGGTCCATTCGGGATCCATAAGTTCATGGGTAGGAGTGGACAGCACAAGAGCGGTGGTCGCAGGGAGGTCAATAGCATAACACGGGACCGTCGAAGATATCGGGCCCTCTGAAAAGACTTTGAGGCTGCGCGCCTGCTCTGACCATGGGAAACTTAGTTTTTTTTTCGTTTCTGGTTTGCCTACTTGTCAAACATCTAATAAGCCACACCAAATGGTTGTTAAGCCATCTGGAAATACCTCTATTGGAACAAAAGTCCATTACAAGAAGGAGGATCTGCGCTTTGTCAGAGCACATTGAACTACCTTGCCACATATAGCGCCACAACTAGGTGCCATATATATATATATATATATATATATATATATATATATATATATATATATCGCTTGCATGAGTATACTGCATCCATTAAAAGTACGGAATTTTTTGTGCCAATATTGCCGTCTTTGGAAACAAAGCCCAGTCCGTTTAATTTATTGTTGCTCTGTTGATCTCTTTTTGGCCCCGATAGTGAAATCCACGTTACAGGCTGTTACTGTAAAAACAATGTCATCAAGTCAGCATCCACTCTATTGACAAGGCTAGGCGTTTTATGCTGTGGTCATGGTCACGTGGTCGTGGTCATCACCCAATGCAGTCCTAGTACTTCCTGGCAATGAAGAAATGTTAGGAAACTTTTCCAGTTCTTGGGAAATCTCTGAAGATTCCCTACTAAAATGAGAGAGACTAAGACACCCATGGCGCGAGGGAGACAAAGAAAACACAACAAATGTCGGCAAGTACTCCGCAAAAGGCTTAAGTCACCCTTCCGAGACGTGTCCTGGCACAAAACATGCATGTGGCCCAACGAGCGTCAATAGAACCACCGGTCTATGATATTTTGTTCATCAGTGATCGACTGGCTCCATCATGGTGGCCACCCGCGGACCAGCAAAAGCGGGGCCGTATGGGTGTTCCACATTACAGCCTATAATAGCAAAGATTGTTCTCTAGCGCGCCCAAACTTGCATTGTTTGTGCAGTCCTCATGCCTCACTGGTCATCGTCAGGCTTTCACCGCGGAGCCAGCGCGTCCCCATTGAGGAGAAGGTAGCAGGCCCGGAGCGGGTCAGCTCTTGAAGTGCAGTGAATTGTAGTTGGAGGGTGCCATTTGAGCACATCATACCAAGTGGCAACGGAAATGTATTGTTACTGGTTTAAAGCGTTAAAGTACAAGTATCAGAAAGGTTGCCTTCACCATTTAGTAAGACAAAACAGCAAAAGTGCATTCATGTCACACGAAAATAAATAAAAGGAGCTCAACACTGATTTCATTGCACAGGACAGGAGAGGGGAGGGGCACAGGGGTTACGTACACGTTAAGTTTCCAGGAAGGGGCACTGGGTTCGACGATTGAAGGAAATGATTAACATTTTAAGACATGAAAGACAATGCAATTCTCAATTCAGTAAATATGCTCCTCAATGCGTTGTGGTTTGATTGCGCTATTGTGCCTTGCGCAATATTGGTTGAGAGCCAATTGACGCCCTTTGTAGCGCAAACAAGCACCCTTTGTCTACGACCGTGAAATAAAGTCGCTGAGATCTGATGAGAAATCAAATTTGAAGCAGAAAAGGCCGTCCTTCACATTTTAATTGAAGTTTACTAATACAAATCAAATCACTTTGGGGCCCATAGAAGAACTACTGGTGACACATAATCCATTGTATCGTGAATTTTGGCATCGTAAGATCACGCACCTAAAATGGGCAGTGATCTTATGATGTCATCTTGCCTTCTGCCACTGTTTTGAAAACTATGCTGAAATTTTTGAAAATTCCCTTTGCCTCTTACCGATCTTTAACATGTCAACTACCAGTTCAAAAAAAAGTTTCGCATTCGAAGATATTGAACCAATCGTCAGATATGATGAAGCAAGTTCACCCGTAATTATAGGCATCCTTTTAAAGTGGAAACGCAAAGTTTTAAGTGGAAGTGGAAAAGATAAAGTGGAATCAGCACAATCCTCAAGTAAATGTAGTTCTTAATGTGTCATGCTTTGTTTACGTCATTGCACCATGCACAGCATTGATTGTGAGCCAATTGGAGGCGGTTATATCTAGAAATCGCGCTCACGAACGCCACATATGAACGACTCAACAGTTCCATTTTTCTTCCTTGATCCACGCATGGCCTCTGAGATGGCAGGATTTGAATGACATTTTATGGTTTCTTACCTTACCCTGATATCTTTTTCCTATTTTTGCGGGCGTGTAGCTAAAAAAGAGAGGCTTTGGTCTTTAGAAAGGCAGGATTGTGAACAGTATCGAAAGGTCTTCAAGATGACTATTTCAAGTTCAAAGCCCAAATCAACGTGGAACACTCGCTTTAAGCTGCACGCGTGATGGGTGAACGGCATTATCACAAGCGGCAAAACGAGCTTCCAACTTTACCAGCAACTCCCGGGCCTCCCCCCCCCCCCCGGAACATAAACCTGTATATATGCATATCTCAACCCCATAGGCGTGCGGCCCGCGAAGTTGCCGCCCGCTCTTCTGCTGCTTCTTTTACCAAATTGTCCAACGATGCAGAGCACTTGAAATATCAGAGACTGCACCGACGACACAACGTCCTTCGACAGCCTCATGACCCCGCCAATAGCACCCCCGACGCTTAGCAAATCATAATGAGTACGCGACGTTCCGCAATAAACATAGTACGTGAAACTGCCACATTTATTGAGCCAATTTATGCCTGATGCACTACTGTTCAAGCCGTGAAATTATCCAAATGTTTTAAGCATTGGTGAATGGTCATCTGTTGGCACGACACAGATCAAACGTAATCTTCGCGCTCACCGTGTATGCACATTGCAATGTTGGCTAAATGGGTAATGTGAATGGTGGAAATAGACGCCTTGTCGGAAAGGCGAATTGTGAAGGATATTGGACCGGCGTAGTAGCCAGGACCACGTTTAGGACCGCGGCCGTATAAGATCGTTCATACGTAATCGCATGTTAGGAAGTCAACACAAGGCAAACAGTTGGAATGGTGGAAAGCATTGGACTTGTGTTTGACTCGAGCTAAATATGAATCGGCTCATGAGTCAATCGTTTTGAGGTGGGTCGTGAGCTGGGTCGGCTCACTGGGAAAAGTGCCGCTTTGAACCACGAACTGAATTACGGTCTTCGTAAATTTCATAAGCTGACTCGTGAGTTGATCATTTTTAACAACGTTGTTTCAGTGAATCATATGGGTCAAACGAAGATGGTAACGTGAGGAAACACAGCACACCACAGACAAATTAAGAGACCATTTCAGACTTTTAACAAGGGCAGCATACGACATTAGTTATGTCATACGGGTTTGTTTTGAAAAACCACCGCAAAGTTTGCTATTATAAGTTTTAAGAAGGAAACATCATATTGTTGATCCCAAAGTAAAGTTTCCCAAATCTCAGCCAGGAACCAGAGGATACGAAATGGCTCAAAAATCAGTCATTTTTATATTCTACGCTTAAATTATTGGCATATCACCAACTACCTATAAAATCCACGGGATGGTCATGTTTTTCATTGTCAGATGTCGAAAACATGAACTAATCCATACCTGGCCCGTCATCCACTACTACCTGATTTACATACTATAAGTAAGCTTTTCCCGAACCTGTGCGAAATAAACAGCACCAGTTGCAAGGTTGTGCCATCTCAGCGCGCATTGTATGTCGCACCTGACCTCTCAGGGATGATATCAATGACTGTTTCCACACAACACGCAGTTTGTGAGAATTTGACCTCCAAATTAATTCGTCTTGAGATGCGGGTAAAGTTGCGCGCAGTACTCTACTCCCTATGCAGTGTGGAAGCCTGTTTTGACTCCCACGCCATCACACAGCGGCCTGATGAGATGAGGTTAAGGTATTCCGGTGTAAGCAACATTCGGCGCCAATGTTAGCCCATCTCTAGTTCAATTTTTTGGAGTTCAGCCCAGTCCAGTTCTGGTCTTTTCTGACTGGAAGACGTGAGTCGAGTGTAATGACTTTTGCTGGGCTTACTTGCGATCAGTGCAATCGTTATTTATAGTACTTGTTGAACAGCACCCGGAGAAATGAGGGGGGGGGGGAGCTGACTTCCCCATGAGGTTTTGGAACATAACTCAAAAACAAATGTTTGCAGCAACATGAAGTTTCAGTACCGATTTAACCAATTTGGCATCTTTGTACAAAGTTGAAATTTTGGTCTACTAGGTTCAGTGACCTTTACCAGGTCAAAGAGGTCAACGTCTAAAAAATATTAGAACCAATTTATATCACCAACCATTATATGACCACAGATCACATATCCGTGGCCCAGGTCATGCCTACCTCTATGAGTATCTTCTGCAAAACGCATGGTGAGCTCAAATCAGCTTTACTGATAATTTGGGACGCCGAATTCAAATACTCCTCTGAAAGCATGTTCTGATGTCATTCTATTGCAAAATGACGTCACAATAAATCACGTGAGGGCATGCGAGTTCACATAAGGTTATACAAGGTCACTGACCTTTGTTACCAGCAGCCGATAGGCTAGATAAATGATTGCGACACGTGTAACCACCTCCGTGTCGTGTTTGTGAGACTGATGGCGCATCATTTCATGTGCTAACGTACCAGTTCTCGGCTTGTTACAAATACCTTGTCGAACGTCGAAGGGACCATGTATCATATAAACAACAGCTATGCGATAAGTACCCGTGGACGTACAATGCACTATTTCTGACCACATAAAATCATTGAACTGGTGACATATACAAAGTTAACACTTCAATTTTTTATGTAGATGGTTCGTAAATTTGACTTCAGTTGACTTAAGATGGATTCTAGGTCACCCAAAACGGCATTTATGTGTCTGGAATATTCAAATCCCACAACCGAGCCTAACAAAGCAACTTAGCCGCATGCACATCGTGAAAGTGTCGTTCTTGTAGGATTCTGGTACACCAATTTTGAACGGTGGCCTGATCTGACCTGACTCACGGGGGAACAGAAGTGGTCAGAATTGACTCGCCACAGCTTAACAATTATTTCCGTGCACTCAATGTCCATCCTGACGTATTGCATTTTAGGTTTTAGTTGCATCTATCGCAACAACCGTTTTTGACCTTTCGTGGCCTCTGGTGACTTCATATTTGACCTGAAGTCACGACCGTGGTGTGTATTCGTCATCATTTGACGAGTTCTTTAAGGCAGTATCTTTGGTTTTCTCATAGGGCGTCTGCAAACTGGAGATCCAGGAGGGGGGGGGGGGGGGGAGCCAACTCCCCGGGCCAGTCGCGGTTGTCTCAGAATCCCAGCCGAGCGCAGGTCACGCTCAGTTATGTAGGCAAGTTCATAACATGTTTGTTACTTGCGCTGGCTAATTGCTATTGCAAGAAACGCAATCCGAGTTTGAATAGCAGGCATACCACCGCCGACAGCATGGCCAGTGCTGTCTAGTGAAAACGTGAGTACCCTCGTGTGAATGCACTTGGCTCGTACTTGGCAGGTGCAGACTGAAAACTGTCAGGTTTAGTGCTGTCTAGTCCACATTGCCTGCTTATAACTAATGGCTCCAGTCCATAGGTACTAGGTAACATACGCTAACCTAGAGCTGAGACTTGAGTGGGCTGGTTGGAAGGAGGTCACAGTAAATGCATTAAGTACCCTGCATTTGCTGGGCTCAAGCTGTAAACCCGCTTATTGACTATTTGAGCTATATATATATATATATATATATATATATATATATATATATATACTTTTATATACGTATATCTTAGGACCCATAACTGAGAAGCAATCGGATCTTTGATTTTGCAAGCTGCATGAGTCATGAGTCTAATGATTAATTGCAAGCAATAAGTCTAGACTGATATTTTTTAAGAATGGAAATTTGGGTCGTGAGCTGAATTGGATCCCAAAATGTGTGAGCCGGTACTGAGCCAACGCAAAAAAGCAAGTCGAACACAGGCCTGGCAAGAGTGTAATAAAATGTATTTTCAGTGCAGACTCGCAGCTGCAGCACCCGTGCGGAGCACACGGACGCCTCGCGATTATGGCGTGCTGATTGGACTGCTGGTGTCGCTAGTGGGCTGAGGTGATGCTATGAACGTGTTACTAACCTAGGACATCTAGAAATGACGTGGGCAAGCTGAAACTTTCCGTTTTATGGCCGTATCGTCCCATGCAACACGCGCTAAATCTGGTCAACGTGCAAAGGCGCTTGGCCGAAGTTTCGTGTCAATTCGGCAACCTTCCCCATGTGCTATGTAAGCAAGGCTACCGCATTTGAGGCTATTGTTAACTACCGCATTTCGAGTTTCTTCACGGAAATGTGTTCTATATGGTAAAGAAAGCTATAGTAACTAGGTAGCTATTTGTGGAGCGCTGAGCGTTTCTCAAAATCCAAGATGGCGGTTGACGTCATTCTGATTTGTTCTCAATCAGATAGATGGTCTTTTAATAACTGTTGTCAACTGCAGGGAGGCGATTCCTATGGTTGTTTTGGAAACTGGGGATCAAATTCAAGGTCAACTCAGAGATTTTGTTGTCAAGGCAGATACATTTACGCGTTTTATTGTGCATGCGTCGTAAAGATGGAACTACACCACACCTCTGACCCGTGACGCAGAGAAAATGAGCGCGTTACCGCGAGCGGGCACGCGTCACATTCCTCTACAGCACTTCATCGTCATCACCACGTACACCTAGCACCCTTCGCTGTCTTCGATGTCCATCTGCTTGCTGGTGAGATGGATCTAGCAGGTGACTCCTTTCCCGTAGTTGCGGTGCTGCGTCCATGAAAAGCCCGCGCTGTTTCCCCTTTATGTTTTACTCTCTTACTTTTCAGTACTTTACTTTACTCTTTTACTTTACTCTTAAGTTGGTAGTGTCTCAAGCTTTTCGGGAGGGAAGTGGGCATAATGGTCCGCAGTATCTTGGAGGATCACAGAATCTTGGTATCTAGGAGCTAGCACATCATAGGCGTTTTCCATAGTATCACCTGGAGGTGGTCTCAGAGCACCCGCAGCTGGAGAGTGACATTGGCTGGCGGCAGCTTCTTCAGTGCCAGAGGCGTCTTGCTGCCGAGGAAGAAGCGACCAGGCGCGTCATGCATTGTCGTCCAGCTCTGATGTCTGTAAATGGTTAAGAAGGTGTTTGCTGCTTATTCGAACCTAAGGATGGGTCGCAACAGGCTGTCTGAGTACATAACTGGTATTTCTTTCTCTAATAGCTCGGGCGCCCGCTCGTCTCCTTTTCCAAAGGAATGTGCCACCGTATTGTATACTGACAGCTCGTGGGCACCGATAAGCTGGCTATACCTCCAGGGACCTAGCCTCTCGACGTATTTGTTGACGTCCAGAATATCGCGATTTCACGTTTTCATTTAAATCTTGGCAAAGACCAGCATCCCTGATGTTCCGTACACCAGGACGAAGGCTTCGGTGTCTTCGCTGTGAATGTGGATCTATTGGGCGCCGTCCGCCACTGCTTTCAGCATGTGGCTGCAGGGAGTAACGCCTGCCTAGGCATGTGGGACGCCATAATCCTGTTTGCTAAAGAAATGGATATTGCGTGGCGGAGATACTTTGATGTGATGTTGAGCAAACTCTTGTTAGTGGTTTTGTGAAGAATAGCTCCTGACATGAAACAGGGGTGTCTCGGGTCAGCTGGACCTGCTTGGGTCGTCCTATTGTCATCCACTGATGGCCTCTTGCACTGACAGCTGCCGGTTGTACTTGTCGAACAACACAATGTCCTTTGAACTCGGAGTGAGCTGGGTCAGCCGGCAGCCAGGTCTTTGGCGGCCCCAGCGGCTGACCAGATGACGTATGACAGCTGACCGGCGTCGAACGACATCTCTTCTGGTGGCACTGCAGTCCCGCTGTGCGACTGCCACCAGGCGTGCGCACCCGCCACTGGCTCCTCCCAGGCACTCTGGGGAAGGTGCCTCATCTGTCGCAGATATCAGCTTAAGTAGCGAGCATGGTTGTGGTGACCGGGTACCAAGAAATACGGCGGCATTGCCTTGAGATAACCCTGCTGAAGGCGGAAGTCTTCGTTCCGCTCTCCGCACAGAAGCGTGAGCACCAGCAGCGTAGGCAGTTCACCCAAATCAGGCTGCCTTCACTTTCTGGTGGTCACTCAGCTCCTGGTATGTCTTCGCGCCTTTCGAGTGCAAACTCTGGTACAGCACGGCGATAGTGAAGCGTCCTCTCTGCAACTCACTCACCAGAATTTGCAACTGGAACACTACAAGGACCTTTCAAGCTGAGCCAACCTCCGCTTCCGGCAAATGCCCTGTCTGATAAAGCGTCACATCTTCATTCCACTGCCCCCAGGTTCAGTCAGCAGTGAAACGCGGTGTGGCGGTAGCGAGTCCGCAGATATGATGGATTGATCGAATGGCCGGACATTAATGCTCGGCAAGACCTGCTGGTGGCGGGCTCTTTTCGGAAGCCTGAGACACTGGTGGTGCTCTGGCCGAAGTCGCTTCGCCGCCTGCCCACTTCAATGTCGTTCTGGCCATGCATGTGTATCTCGAAAGGACTCTCGATGCTTTCGGGGCACAATACACCCATCTCACACCCGACCTCCAGCTGGTTGCATGCCTAGGCCCAATGGGCGTTGTGATGTAATTCGAAAACAAACGAATTCGTTGGCTGGAAACCAGTCTAGACTGATTCGGTTTTCGGCCAGTGACGGATGAAATTCATGGTCATTTTTTACAAACAATCCTGAAAAATTATGGATTGCAATCTATTATGATGTGGCACGCTCATGTAAGTAGGTATGAAAAATAATAAATAGCCATTCGATAGCATCCAGTTTGCTCTCGCCTAATGTAATGTTTTTAAGCACATGGCTGATGGCTTACAAAATCCAAAAACACAAAAGAATACCTTGCCGTGACACTTTCTCACGGACGCAGCACAACATGATACGCCACATTCTCACACATTTTAGTAAAACCTGAGCAGATGTGTGAACAAAAACAATCTCAGCTTTTAGGCAGCACCACAAATGGACATGGGAATATATGCGAGATAACTTATGTCTAAGACGCCACAAAAGTAAATAAAACCATCAAGGGAATATCTCACATTTGAACAGATTAAAGCGAGCAATAGATCAAGAAGGAGGGATAATAGAATCAGCTTACTCATAGCTATTGAAATGTTTGTAAGTAGAAAATGTTGCTCTAGACATGATTTTTTTAGCAAATATTCCCCTGAACACAGGATTATTTGATCGTGTCATGACACGTCTGCATGACGCTGAGGCTCTGCTAAACCTCCCGCACGAAATTGCCACCCTAGCAATCACTTGAAGTACTTCAATAACCCGACAGGTGGCCGTGGCGACGCTGGGTGTTTGCTAAACCAAGTCTCGTCGTGTGTAGGTGCTTTGTCCTTTTTCGCGGATTCTGTCTTAAGGTTTTCGTTAATGATGCTTGTTTTCGTAATAACCAGCAATTAATAACTCCATTTTAGGCTATCGATTAAGCATATTTTGAATCTAGTTTAAAGGTATCATATTTATGGATGGTATTTGCAGATATTTGATTTAATTGCAATATTATTTTTTATTAATTCAAGCATGAATCTAAGCATATAACTTCTTATAGTATGAAGCACCAATTGTGGTTCGTGATTGCAACTTGCACAGCCTGTTAAACATTAATCCAAAGCCAACTGACGTCCATCAAACCTGGAAATCGTACTCATGAACGCCAGATCTGAACGGCTCGACGATTATATTCGTCTTGGGCTACAAGCCACATGGCTTATGTGGTGGCAGGATTTGAATGACGTTCCTATGGGATCAAGCCTGCCTGTTGGAATAGTTTTCACGAAATAGATTGCGTATATTCGCGGGTGTGTAGCCCATAACCTAGAGGATCTTAGAAGAGCAGGACAGTGAACTGCACCGAATGAATGTTACTGAAAGCTATAGAATGCAAACGGATCACACCATGTTTCCATAAGCACACCACATGAAAAATCCATCATAACAAACCAAACCCGACGTCTTAACCACGTGCCACCTAACCCCAATGAAAAATATAACGCAAACATTTGGCAACAACGCAAACGCAAACAAAATATAACACAAACGCTTTTGAGTCAGGCCGTACCACACGCTCATCAGCCCAAGAGCAACACAGTGTTGTCGGCTGAGGCGCCTCGAACTAGAACGCTGAACGCTGAACGCTGATGAACAACATTGAGAGTATATATCCTCTACCTCTATAAAATATTTTGGCCACATTATCAGTAATCCAATGGTGGCAAACAAAACTTCAAGCAAAACCCCCACGCATGCCTCGGTAGGTTAGCATTTTGAGGTTAGCTCGCATGCAGCGCACCTTGTGGTAAATCGTTATTTATCGACTCCTTTTTATTCGCTTCCAATTATGCTATCAAATTGCCATGTTTTAGCTCAGACGGTATCAATTTTAACGTCTGTTAGATCATTGTGTCTATAGATTGCTTCTCCATTCACGAAGTCATCACAAAAAAGTAAGGTCATTGGTCCTGAGAGCTGCTATCAAAGTTAGAAAATGTTGCAGCATTCGTTTATGGCGCACATAATGCAAACACAATTCACAAATTACCCCGCGGGATTGTCTTTGGCGTAAAAGGACCATAGTAGTGGCTTTGGTCTCATTTTTGCTATCACCCAGCGGCAAGTTTGTCAAACGCGCTGCCTACGAGCCTAGAATTTTTTTTTTTTTACATGATATCCGCCCAACTTTGACTTTAATTTTTGAGGATGCATCACACCATTTCCGTCCGTTTACGAGATCTTGTTAACTATCAGCCATGTGTTTTAAGCATGTAGTCGAGTCATAAAACCCCTGGACCTATTCAAAAAGTTGTCTTTTATTGCAAACGTATTCGTATAAGCATTACAAATGATAATGCATGACAATCCAAAATATTCAAATTTGGTTAGCCAAAAGATGACCAAAAGTTTCCCCCAGGGGCCACCCAAAACCAAATCAGTCTAGATCGGTTCTCAGGTTACCACATTTTCGGTCTCCGAACGACATCACTAGCCAGAACATACGGTGCAATTTATGCGTAAGAAGGATGCTGGTAGAAATGGACATATGATTGGCCTAACGGGTGGTGTAAGTCATTTTGTGAGCGCGCTGGTGCGTGCCTGAACATGTGCATCACTAAACCACGTGATATGTCGCTGGTATATAGCTGCCTTTAAACATAGCCTTGCAACGAGTTGAGCACCCCAGTATGCAACGCTCTTGGAAGCAAAGGGCCCCTCCGCGAAAACAAATATTACTGCGGTTACCATCATAGCGCATAAAAACACGATTGCATGAGATTTCGTTGATTCCCGTGATAGCGACCGTACAGTTGTGCTCCTCTTTCCTAAAGTGCCCTAATTTCATATTATTTCTTGCTCAGGGTTTGGTCAACTGTTACACTGTAAACGGTGCATATCACACATGTTGAAATAAGTGTTGCAAATGTAAATTATGACTTTCGTAATGCTGAGCAGATTTCATAACCATTTGTTTCGTCGAAGTGGCTTAATACCATATCACTTAATATCCAAATTTTGAGCTTTTTGGAAGTATTTCGACGAAACTGGTAGTACCAACGAAGTTGAATGTGTCTGATATAACTACACGCGAATAATGCAAAATAAGTTGAGTATCCCGATTGAGCATGATCCAATGCAACATTTAGTTTTACGAAACATGACGTTGACAGGCACACACTATATTTTTTGATACAAAAATTAAACGGCTGATAAATTCACGCACGCAGCCCATTATTCTATAACATGGTTTTCATCCTCGTAGTTAGTAATCAACGGAGCGGCTGAAGATAAGATGCAGCTACGCCCACAGATACCAAATTTTCCACATTGTTTTCAATCAACTGAAGTGCCTAAATTGTAACTAAGTTAGCAGCCTGTCTGACCTGTGTTTCCACTAGCAGCGCATAGCACGCACGTTGCTAAGTTCCTAAAAGCATATTACCATGCTAAAACTCCGAAATATGATGCAATAGGCAGAATGATGTCAAGGGAAAGCCCACGCCCATAACAGATCAAGAGGGGTTTCAATGGTCCTGCCTTTATAAAACATGAAAGCCAGGCAGCATCCACAGGTCTGCAGCGATTTTCTCTAAGCATAAACAACTCCAGGAGCGATTACTGCCACAGTTTGCTAATAAGCTCCAAGTAACACGATTCCGCACGTCCCAGCAACGCCAAACAAAAAGCTCGTCAACACGTCCATTTTTCGTTATGCATGACGTGCTATGCTAACGAGCAGCGCGCATCACGGAAGACAGCGCTGATGAGTGCTCGGTCGTTTTTGCCGTTTTTGTGGACACTGGCTTGATATAATTAATTCTGACTCGGCCAGCCGTCTGAAAGTAGGGCCCGCACCTCAAAACCACTAGCGTATGAACGCTGCTTTTATCGCAGATGACTGTCTGTCATCAAGCTTTCGTAACATCTGGTACAAGTACGGCAGTGATAATATGCGGCTAAAACCACATAGGTCAATTGGGTTTCACAGGATTATGACCCCACGTGTTCTGTATCATTTAAAAGAGTTCAGAGGGAGGGTGGCATCAATGCAAAGTCAAATTTTGAACGACATTTATTAAGACAAATATTGTTGTTACGTCAGTGCTAAGTCAGCTAATCTGCCGAAAAGCTTAGACGTTGTGCAGTTGCGACAAAACGCGCGTACTGTTTTGTTGCTTACCCGACTGTTAAGCGTAATTTCAAAGCCACAGCCTTTACAAGTACAAACACTTTAAGTGTTGTAGTACAGGAAGCTGCTGTGTTAACACGCTTGTGCGCTTTGGGCAGCCATGTCGATCATTCCTGAATAGAAATATGAAAGGGGCACGCGTCACACTCGTCTGCAGTCCGTCACAGTCAACCTTCAGGCGCACGAAGGAGGTCCGCTGGCGGCGACAGTGGAGAAGGAAGACGGGCGAGGCTGCCAGGTCTGGCTATAAGTGGCGGACGGTGGCACGCCGCTCCTCGGCAGACACCTACAGAGAAGTCTGTGTGTCTCCATCAGGCGTGATTCGGCTGTGTGCGCGGTGAGCCAGCCTGCGACCAGCGCGGAGGTCAGGTCAGTGGGTGAGAGCAAGAGGGACCTACCAGCCATTGGGGACTTCGCTCACAGATCAATCTCCGTGAAGACGCCATACCTGTGCAGCAGAAGCTCTCGCCGTTGCCATCTGTTCTCCGGGGGGATGCCAATCAACATCCGTGTCGGTGAAGTCAACGCAGTGTCCTGAAATTGTTTTCCCTTGGATGGAAGGATTATTTCACTATACAAGGAGTTGGATAAATCGCACCATTTCCGCAACGTTTAACGTCACACCCATTGGTTGAAACATACTACATTTGACTCCTTACTTATTGTACTCTATTTCTTTCTTTCTTTTCATGCCCAATTTCTTTCCCGCTGGCCTAGTATCCTGCCCAAGAACAAGTATTTTCTAATTCCAGACTTCATCACCCAATTTTCAGTGAAAGCCACGCCTTCATGATGTGATCGTTATCCGTGATCGTTAGTAATGCTTCTTTTATTAGAGCTGGTAGTGAAAAAAATATGTCAGGGGCCAAGTGACTTTTAGGAAGTTATCTGATTCTAGCTGTAAGGACTACACCATACACCGACGAGCCAAAATTGCCAAGAGCTCAACTCAGCAAACGTTGATGACGTCAAATTTCTTAACAATAAGGTATAAAATTGAATGGAATGAGACCTGCCAGCAAGTTTTCTTATTCAAGATACGTAGAACGAGCAAAAAGCCTTCAGCGAGCGCTCCTTAACC
>NW_023596576.1:52115015-52132515 GCF_011947565.3 Pollicipes pollicipes
CGCAGTAAGCAGACGTGTGCCTGGTTCCCAGTCTTGGTTCCTGGCTCCATCTGGTTTCTTCGACAGCATACAACCCTGAACCCTGGTTCGCAGTGATTTTTTTGACAAACCGAACCCTGGATTCTGGTTCCTGCTGGTTCTTTGGACAACCAAGATCCTGGATCTTGGTTATCACTGATTCGTTCAATGAAACAAAGCCCTGGATCCTGGTTCCCGCCGGTTCCTTCAAAAAGGCAAACCCTGGACCTCGGTTCCCTCTGGTTCGTTAGCAGACCGTGACCCTGACTCACGGTTCTCAGTAACAGGGTCGTGTAAGTCGCACAAAACAACCCACATTGTTTTGCTTTCATCTTTATGTTATGTTCAGTCGCACACCACAGACGAGTCGAACAATCAGCATTCCTTGATACCACGAATGCAACTAGCAAAGCTTAACTGTTAGTTAAAGATGTTGTTTGCAACATAGAGCTGATTACCCACTGCTGAAACTATCACACGGTCCTAGAATCCTCACCTATATGTGCTCTATCACCACATGGAATCGCACACTACAGGCCAATCCAGGGGCATGTCCTTATACCATCCAATAACTAATCAAGTTTCACTGCTAGTTGAAGATCAAATGATGCCCTTCTTCTTGACGTCGAAAAAGGCGCAGTCAGAGCCCGCGGGCGTATAATAGATGAGATGGATAAGACATAGGTGGTAAATTCGACACTGACACACCAGAGTGGTGTCACCGGTGTGCTGATATACGGTCCTCCATCTAATGTCTACAAACCTACATAGTCTCTGAGAAAAATAAAACAATGGCAAACTCATTTCACTTGCTAGTTTTACTTCATTCTATACTGATAAATGCTGATAATTTCAGATTCATCAGTTTAAATATGTAAAGACTAGTAGATTCCAGAACAGCTATAATAAAACGCCAATGGACCAATGTCGCCCAAGGGGGTTTCCATTTTTGGCCCGGTTCG
The DNA here is from genome assembly GCF_011947565.3 of Pollicipes pollicipes. Classification (NCBI taxonomy): domain Eukaryota; kingdom Metazoa; phylum Arthropoda; class Thecostraca; order Pollicipedomorpha; family Pollicipedidae; genus Pollicipes; species Pollicipes pollicipes. The sequence continues at coordinate 52,115,996 of NW_023596576.1, forward strand.
GTGTTTCACAAGTTCTATTACCCTAGCTAAAATAAATATAAACCAAACAGATGGCAAAACAGGCCAGTTCAGGTTGGGCCGGATATGACCGGTGATTATGTGCTATGACTCGTTTTCTCTCCATCACTGCATCTTGTTGCTAAGATGCAGTGGTGGAGACTTACGGTCAACTGCGTTGATTGTGGATTGTTAATTGATCGAAACTGCATCAAGTAACAAAGACCCATGTGTCGATCAGGGGCCATTTGCTAAGGTCAGGGGCCCCCTGCGTGGGGGGGGGGGGCATCACTGTATGATGTATCTCTCTGGGGCTTCCAGATCGACCAGGAGACCGCTACACAATTGTCATCAAAATGGCAACCGGTAGGTACCACAGAATGGGACAGAACACTTCACCCCCTGAGCTGAAAGGTAATGAACCTCCTAGTGTTTTACCTCCGAGCTTGCCTTACCCGCAAAAGGTAAGCCTAAGCGGAAGATAAGGTAAAGGTTTTTAAACCTGACTCCTTCATTTTGTTGACACACACTGACACACGCATACACGAACGAACACACACAGAGACAAACACACACACACACACACACACACACACACACACACACACACACACACACACACACACACACACACACACACACACACACACCACACACACACACACACACACACACACACACACACACACACACATATATATATATATATATATATATATATATATATATATATATAATGAATTGCGTGTTCTGGCATCTGATGGGGTTAAAAAGACAAAACACTACATCGATCGAAGTCAATTGTTTCCCTTGAAATAAATTGGACCAAAGCTAGTGTTTTTTTAGGAGGCAGGCAAACCATCAGCAAGGGCACCTTGTCAACCCGGTACCCCTCCTTACCAATGCCATGGCTGCGCCCCTGTCCACGTTGCTTGGAATTCCAGATGAATCTGCCGCGTACCTTTGCCCATCCTTGCACAAAATAGACGCCGTTCGGCCGAACGAGGAATTCCAGGACGGCCGATCGCCTCATTCCAGACTCTTGATTGCGGAACTAGCCCGCTAGCGCTGCTGTATTACGAGGCAGCGTCCGGTGTACGCACAGAAGAGCAACATCGCCACGGAAATTCGGCTGCCGTTGGTACGCCGTAACTGAGGCGCGTCGTACACCTGCCAGTCATGTTTAGTGTAAGACGGGCGGTATCGTGCAGCAGGATGGCTCCGAACCCACTCGCGGAGGGCGCCTGACAGGCCGCGAAATCAGGTGGGAAGTTCGGCAGGTCGGGCCGTCGCTGCCGTGTACCATGAACAGCCGGGCGCGGGGCCTACGGTCGTCGCGGTTGCGGGCACGAAGCACCGGTCAGCTCACCTGCGCGCCGCCACGGTCTCCGCGCGCGCCATCGACCCGTTTGAGGTCTGCCTGTCGTGGCCGCCACACCAATGTCCCGCGGAGTATGCGTGCCACACCAAGTCTGCACCAGCATGCAGCAGTAGTGGTGCGCTCATTGTGGTCAACTGGCCAAACTGGTGCTTGACGATGCCATAGGATAAGCTGGCACCGCGCCAAGGGGCGAGCGGGAAGCACCACGGGGCACAACGAGCGGCGAGCGTGGGGGGGGGGGGGGGGGTACGGCTTTCCTCAAGGATAAAACGTTAAAAAAGGAAATGTTCCTCACATGAAGTTATTGAAGTAAACGTCATATATACCAAAACAAGCTCACAGACAATTAATGCTGTTCTTTTAAGACTGATTGTATGGGTTTTTGAACTGAAATAGTCATATTTAAGATCATTCAGTGGGGCCCATAGCCCTGTTCTTTTTAAGACCCAAAACCTTTGACGTCAAATATACGCCCCCGCGAAGACGTGCAAACTTTATCAGGGACACTATCCCAAAGTCACACAGGCATCTATGACGCCATAACAACGCTATTCTAATTCTGTTATTCCTCTGGCTATGCGGCAATGAAAGCCAAGAAAAATATAAGTGCCGTGTCGTTCATGTCTGGCCTTTGTAAGCACGACTTCCAGACATAACGGCCGCCAATTAGCTGTAAATCAAAGTTGTGCAAGGTACGATGACGCAATCAAACAATAACATATTGAACAACATATTTACCAAATACAGAAATGACATCGTCTAGAGCAGTCTTTTCCACCTAAACATATGGAAATAGTCATAAGTGAGGATAATTCATCATGCATGTAAAATTTGCTTTCAATCAATGTTGTGCAAAGTGCAATGACGTAATCAAACAATGACGTATTTAGAAACATATTTATTAAACAGAGAAATTGTCCTATCAAGGACAGCCTTTTCCACTTCGAAGGAATGCTCCGCATTTAAAAATATTGAAGTAAACATCAGAAATGATGAAATAAGCTTAACTACAACTATCGATAAACGCTTATTTGCAAAAGCCTGCTCTAGGTAGCACCTTTTCGTCATGTAGTAAATATGCCTTCCAATAAGTCATTGTTTGATGGCGTCATCGTGCCTTGCACAGCATTGATAAAAAACCAACTGACGTCGGTTATTTCTGGTAGTCATGCTCGCAACGCCACATATGACTGAATCGACAATCATATTTTCTTGGCCTTGATCGTCGCATGACCAATGTAATGACACGATTTGAATGACGTTATTATGGTGTCATGGATGCTTGAGTGACCTTGAAGGACTGCACAAAATAGTCCGGACATCTCCGCGGGAGTCTAGCTCAGGAACCAGACGTGTTTAGGCCTTGGGAAGAACAGGACTCTCAAGCATGTAGAACAAGCTGCATACGCAAACCGCGTATTGTTATACCAAGTACACACGTTTCAACACTTCTGCTAGTTATGACAGGCATGGTGATTGGAATCAAAATCTAACATCAGCATCGCAACCGAAAACAAATACAGGTAAAAACATGCGATCAGAGACCACCATACAAGACCATCCAGAGAAAGCGTCAAAAGACGCGCACATAACGATACTTGGTTGATTTCACACAGATCAGGTAGTAAGCCACCTCTCGGCGAGTTGAGATATTTCAAGTGAGTCATCCGGTGCGCTAACGTGGCCATTCCCACACCGTCGGCCTGGCAGCGATTTTGACGCCAGAAAAACTTTATGTGACGGATTGAAACGATGGTGTACTGATAAGTTTCACTGAAAAATGAAATGGTTCTGCCAGATTTTCATGAATCGTGGAATTGTGTTTCCATATTTTTGGTGAATGAGGAAATTGCTTTACCTGAAACAGTCTTATGCACTTAATGCATATCAACAGCTACAACTAGCATTCTTCCATCACGTCTGACGCTTACCTGAACATCTTCAAATGTGGAACGCTTCCGTAATTTTATTTTGCGAGCGATGACAACCGAACGTCAGCGCCACCATGTAGAGGCCGAGAGAACGCCATCACTAATTGCATAGTGCACTGCAGCCGGTTTACTCCACTGGCAATAAATCACCCCATGGATGGTCGGTTACACCAGTTACTTATGTGAGAATGGTAGACGACAATTGTCAACCATTCCTCACACAGCAAATGGCCGTCCCCAGGTGGTAATGCAAAGAGTTTGCTCTCGAAGCATTGGTAAATGTGAAGAGTTCATCGCGGATGGCTGGAAGACATCTCTATGTGCCTCTGACTTGTGCAGCGTGGTAAAGCTCGCTTGCAAAACGTAACCTATTTAAAATTGCATGGAAACATCTATAAATCTGTTAGTTTAGTGCCAACCAGCTCGCTACCCACCTACCAATAGTATCGCCTTAGCAAAAAAGATAATGGTGTCACGTATTTTCCAATCAACTCAGCAGAAGACACAAAACGTGTTCCATAAACTCTGCTGTGAAACAATGCACCAAATCACTCCCAGCTAACTACAAACGCAACAGGGACATTCCATAACGTGAGAGGCCATGTGAAAGCAAATCTAAGCCCAACCAGATGAGGTACTACGTAACGTTTCCGAAAGCAATGTGTTCAATAACACAAATTGAAAAGCAAAAAATCGTTAGAAATGCGATGGACTGCAGCTAAAAAACCCACGATATTGCAAATACTGCAGTCAGTATTCATTTTGCCACCAGAGTTCGCTTAGACGCTGCCTGTTTATTTCTCACTCTGGAGGATATTTAATAGATTTATTTGAGAAAATAGCAAGGCCATAACCACGAGGAGAACTGGATGCTGTCCAATTATCGCACTCGATCGACATTCGCAATCACAGTGATTTGGGTTGACTGATTCTCTTGGTCAAGACTATAGAAACAATACCAGTACCGAACATTTACTTCTGCCCAAGCCCTTGCCAATACCCAATGTTTAAACAATGTTCAACACTCACGCGCGAGTCGGATATATGCTTTTCTAGCATCGTTTCCACAATGAAACGTATTGTTCGGAGGATGATTTCACACGCACCAAGGGCAAAATGTGGAAGAGGCACTGTTCGGACATATCACAACCACCGAATGCCCTTCCTTTGTAATTTCGTTGGCTGCGCGTATGTTAGAAACGGAATCGGCCCAATACGTTCGGTTTTCCAGCCCTGTGAATGTTCAACTGAGTTTTGCTGGATCAGCCCCACTGCGTCTGACACTGATTGTGTGGGAGTGCGATCCCTGTTGGCAGCGATATAACCTCTGTTGAGCTGTTGGTCATCTCCACTCAATTTTTCCAAACAGACATTTTCCCCACAATTTTGCCCTTGCGTAGAATACAGTTTTTCCATTTTTCCCGTTCAAAATGCCATTTTCGTATCCGCAGTTTGTTCTTCCAGGTTTCCGTTGGCCAACTCTGATTCGTACGCCCCAATCCATCACATTCTTTACGTGTAGTTAGTGTTAGTAGTAGGAATAGAAGAAATTAGCACCTCTTTAACCTGATGTATCGTTTGCATCCGATGAGGCACAAATATTGCATAAGGGGATGGGGTTGGGTTTTACCTCCTGAGTACACTTGAACATATTTTAGAGGTTTTATGTATCAAAAGGAGTAGCTCTCGCAACAGTGGCAATGCGCACAAAACTACCAAATTGGCTCAGGCGGTTAAAAGGTCTAAGGGGATGAAACTGGCCAAGCATATAATTGAAGCGAAGTTTCCCGCATGTAAATGGGGTCAACCCACCAGTTTGGACTTACGCGTGAGTAAGACAGTTTAGCGTAAGTCGCTATTAAAGTTGCTGCAGCCGGCGCTGAAAAGTGCGCAAAGCTGAATAGCTGCGCAGCCGCGGGCAAAAGAGCCATAAACGTCCACCTGAGTCACATAAACATCCACACGGACACCAGCCAATAATGGACTCGCTGGCAACACCGCACCATGACCGCTTCCCCACGCGGCCTATTCATGGTGCGCGTCGTCGTTACTCATTTCAAGCGTGGCTTACGATGGCCGCGTGCCATTGTAGCGGCGGGAAATGACGGCACAACATCGGGGTAGCGGCCTTGTTTGGGGGAGATTTGTTGCAACGCACCGTGCTGATGGGTGCCTCATGAATGAACAATATATAACGCGTGCGACACGCAATACCCTCCGCAGTACCGCTAGGTCTGGAAAACATCGGACTAAGCGACGCTCATGAATACCTGGAAGGGCGATGGATGATGTTTTGGCAATATTCCTTTTGCTGCAGTACGACCAAGCAAGTTTTGGCGATGTGGATAATAACTACTGAAAACACCTCGTTGCAGGTCGGCTCCTACAGGCCCCGCAAGAGAGAGAAGAGAGAGAGAGAGAGAGAAGAGAGAGAGAGCGAGAGAGAGAGAGATGAGAGAGAGAGAAGAGAGAGAGATGAGAGAGAGAGAGAGAGAGAGAGAGAGAGAGAGGAGAGAGAGAGAGAGAGAGAGGAGAGAGAGAGAGAGAGAGGAGGAGAGAGAGAGAGAGAGATGAGAGAGAAGTAGAGAGAGATGAGAGAGAGTAGAGAGAGAGAGAGAGAGAGAGAGGTAGGAGAAGAGAGAGAGGAGAGAGAGAGAGAGAGGCGGAGAGAGGAGAGGGAGAGGAGAGAGAGAGAGAGGAGAGAGATAGAGAGAGAGAGAGAGAGAGAGGAGAGAGAGAGAGAGAGAGAGGAGAGAGAGAGAAGAGAGAGAGAGAGGAGAGAGAGAGGAAGAGGAGAGAGAGAGAGAGACAGACAGACAGACAGACAGACAGACAGACAGACGACAGACAGACAGACAGACAGACAGACAGAGACAGACAGACAGACAGACAGACAGACAGACAGACAGACAGACAGACAGACAGACAGACAACAGACAGACAGACAGACAGACAGACAGACAGACAGACAGACAGACAGACAGACAGACAGACAGACAGACAGACAGACAGAAACGACAGACAGACAGACAGACCGACAGACAGACAGACAGACAGACAGACAGACAGACAGACAGACAGACAGACAGACAGACAGACAGACAGACAGAGAGAAGGAGAGAGAGACAGAACAGACAGACAGACAGACAGACAGACAGACAGACAGACAGACAGACAGACAGACAGACACAGACAGACAGACAGACAGACAGACAGACAGACAGACAGACAGACAGACAGACAGACAGACGACGACACAGGACCGACAGACAGACCAGACCGGACAGGACAGACAGACAGACAGACAGAACAGACATGACGAGGACAGAGAGAGAGGATAGGAGGACTCTTAGGAAAATACCATTATAATGATCTAACGCCCTATCTTGTCACCAAAATAGCTTTTCCTCCTAACCTTGTCAGCAATTCCATTTAAACCCAGTGGATGACACTGCATTTCCGAGTTGAAAAAGGTCAGCAGCGTATTTTGTAGGTAGAAAGCCAGCACAGCGTTCTGAAACACTAGCTCCTGTCTGAGAAGTTAGAAAGATTGCCTCAATGGCAACACTAAAACTTCTGTTACCTCTTCATTCAGCAAAAGCTATGAGTTAAACACCTGTTTCAAATCAAATATGCTGCGTCTACTGGTCCAATTCCAGGTGTCTAACAAAGCTTATTGCATCTTCACAACTACTTTGTTAGAGGCTCCACTCCCCAATAAATGCATCTCAAAGAATGGGCATGCTGTGCTCTGCAACCATGGACCAACATTAAATTTCTCAACAAAAGTGAATTAGGTAGTCTTTACAAGCACCAAAAAACAACTTTAGCATAGGGTAGGCAGTTAATTATTTTTGTCACATCTTGTTCTCTCAAGCTATCCGCACGCACAAGTTAACCGTATCCGTACGCGCGCACGGAACAATTAGCTAAAATGGTCTGTAGTTAAATCGTCAACCTCGGAGCACAAGTGCCCGGGTGGCACCTTAAAACCCAGGCTTGCATGAATGCAAACCTGGGTTTCAAATGGTTTGGACGCAAATAACGTGGTTTACGAAATTGAGTGCACTCTGCGTGAAAACATGGGAGGGACATAGTCTATGTCGGGGAGTCGTTGCGCCTTATTCGTCTGAGATATAATGAACACCTGGGAGACGCTGAAAACAGAACAGGGAATAACCGCTAGGTGACCATTTTTTTTGTGGGAAAATACAGTAAGGCTGAAATCCAAGGAGGTATGGATCCTATGCCCCGTTTAGAGCTCAAAGTCATCTACAGAGCACAGGGCCATTCAAACAGGAATATAAGTAAACCCGTTCTTATAAAAAGTTGGCGACCAGGCCTCAAGGAACAGGGCCCATCATGACCGATTATGCGAACGCAATAAGTGCCGTGATGTGTGGTGCGTGCTAGCTTAAAATTGTTAACATGCATGAGTGATGCCTGACGCGTGGTGTGCGATGCTTCTTTAATTAAAATCGGTTGCATATTTCACTGATGCGTGATGCCTGTTTGCTTGGAAACGCTTGCATATCTGAATGAAGCGTGATACGTCATGCCAGTTTATTTGAATTTGGTCGCATGTACACGTATTTTTCGTTCATTCTAATGCTTAATTGGATACGCACTGTATCGTGGTAATGGCTGGCAATTGCTCCTTGTTAATACCTTGAATGTTGGTGACCTTTTAAAACTGTGGCTAGCCACCAATAGTTAAAAAGAAAAATGGAAGTAGAATCATCGGCCAGCCATTTGTAATTTTCATCTGCTATTGTTTCGATGGAGGCATGTTGTCGAAACGTCAACTCATCTATATCTCGATTCTCCTGGTTTTTCCACAAGGATTAAGACTATCACTAATGTCGGATCTATATGCATAATGTTCCTCGTAAAAACACTTAAAAGGTTTCGTCATTTCTTGCCTGACTCATTATGGTATAAGTATAAAGTTATGCTTATGTTGTGTTTCGTGCACCTAAATCTTGCTAATTAAATTAGCGTTATCTAATGCTTCTCATCGTAATTGTTTCTTCCTTTTTCTTTGTTGCGCTGGACATAAGCGCGTGATTAGTTAAGCACTGATTGTCACATTCGTGGATCAATTTTGACACACCCACTGATGAACGCACTACCACCAGGGATCGCAGTTTCGTGTTTTGAACAAGCTGCAATTAAACTGCATGCGTTTATTCTAACACCTCGGGCTTCTTGTACATCGCACGTACACCGCACGCACGTGCCACACCTGTGTGGCGCATCAACCCTTCCCTGCAATGCACAAGTGACAACGGCCGTAGGGTGCAACGTATGCAACAGCCTGCATACGTCGCACCGTAATGCGCGGTCAACCGATTATCAAATCATATGAGCGTAGTGGTAGGATAAGGCAGAAGTGCCGCGACGTGACTGAGTGTTTGCTGGGAAGAGTGCCTTTATGCGGCTGGGCTGGTTTATGTCATTCGGGCAGATTTGCCTTCGGTGATCGGAGGGCAAATGCATTTCCTTCACGCCGATCCTGCTCAGATAAAACTAATACCCAATCACAACAAATCAAAGGTTTTATTTTTGAGACAATCGCTTGGTCATACTTGAGAGGGTCTGGTGAAAATAAAAGAGAAAGACAATCAGAAGATTATATCTGCTTTGGTCGCTCTGGACACAGCTGGTCTTCGGACTGGATGGAGACTGTTATTCAGCGTGTAAACCATTTTCAGTAGCACATAACGTCAAATAAAAAACGCTGCTGTACAAAATGCGATTTACAATGCACAAATTGCGTACTTGGCTGACAAAATATAGCTGTGTGCTTGTTCGATACTAAACGGAACAAAAACAAAAACAAAACCGAACAAAAAACGAATTGCTTAATCGTAATTAACTTTCCAGCTGTTGACGAGATGGCAAAATTCAAAAAGGGTTATGTTTTGTACAAAACAAGGTACAATTTTGAATTCAAAAAGCCAATAAGCTACAAAAAGATTGTGTTTTTTGCTCTTTTCGTTGGTTGCTCTTGCTGAAAAGGTGGCATCGAACGATTGCAAAATTATAAAGCACATAAATGGCCTTGCGTCGCCGCATGCCAGCCGCATGGCACCAGTACCTAATAATACCGAGGACAAACACCAGCTGGTCTTTCCAACTGATTCAATTCATGCGTTCCCCGCAGGCTGATTGGTCGTGATCTCACATCGGCACGAGGCTTATTTGCGTCAAATAACAGTGCCTCAGGATGGCGCTGCCAGTGGCTAAATTCGTTTCGGCATGAACTGCGTTTACGCCTTGTGGTGCACAATTATTAATAGCCGCATTAGCGCTTCGGTGTCGTACACGTTTAAGTCAAATGATGCATCCTCTGAATTGCACTGATAAGAGCCAACCAGGAACAAGGGGTGGTATCGCGACAAGAGGTTTGCAGAATCAATATTAGATCACTTATACTGCATCTTTTTATTTTAGAAACTTGGGTCACTGACCTTGGGCATTCTTCTCAGTGTATGATTGATACCGTCCTAATTGACGAGATTGCCATGATAACAACCTATAGTAAGGCTCGCGACACAGTAATGCAACTGAAACATCACACATACACACACACACACACACACACACACACACACACACACACACACACACACACACACACCACACACACACACACACACACCACACACACACACACACACACACACACACACGCACGCACACACACACAACACACACACACACACACACACACAAACACACACACACACACACACACACACGCACAACACACACACACACACACACACACACACCACACACACACACACACACACACACACACACACACACACATGCGCACACACACAGCATAAATTAATATGAACGATGATGAAACACAACTCGGATAAAACGCCTGATAAGATGCCTTCCATGCATCAACCCCTGCACATCATGTGAGCCCTGTTTCATCCGTTCAACAGAAGGTAGTTCTGGGTTCTCGGACCATGAGACGGAAGACTTGAACCTCGGTTTCAAACATCTAATACGTAGACTCTGAGCTCGAGCGCCACAACAGAAACGAGCTCATGGGAGATGACACAACATCTAAGCACGACCGATGAATGGAAACACAACCTTACTAGTCGACTATGCGCGATGTAGTAGAACAAACTGTAGGTGGTCAGACATGCGCACGGGATTTTCGTAAAGGCACGTGAGTACGTTAAAGGGCTCCCCACAGGACCGCTCGAGGAATCACTCAATACAACAGCAGCTACAGGCCCTCGTTAGTCTTTTACCTCTTTCTTCGGGGGTTCTGGTGAGACATTTGAATAACAGTATTTCGCGACCTGAATTTAGACACCCCTTGGGCACCCTTTCTTGTTTTTTTATCTATGCAGACAGCAGAATCCTCGATCTCATGGTTTTTCTTGATTGTGAGTTGAGAGTAGGTGACCAGAAAATAATCGAACTTCAGTACAACAGAGGCATTCATTAACCTCCGACCTGTGAGGGAAGGAGGCGATGCGGCTTCCTTAGGTTTTCGGAGAATACCTTTTCGGCAAGTCAGTCAATGGCTCCCAAATTTATGAAAGCCTATGGGGCATTCATTACCGGTGTTTTGACACCAAAAACGTGCCCTGGGCACTTCTGGTTACGGACAAACGGTAGGTGTTGAGGAACACTGCAAAGCGATCTACAGCTGGGGTGGGCGGTGGGTGGCGGAGGCCGGCAGTTATTGTCGCCGGTTACGGAGCCTTACATCATATATGTTTGCTCGAAACATATAAAACCGTTCATCAATGTACTTATCATCGGGTAAGAAACACATTGATTTTAATTTGTAGATTTTGTAAATTTTGTAGATTTTCTCACATTTTGTAGATTTTGTAGATTTTCTCACATTTTGTAGATTTTGTAGATTTTCTTCAAAATCTACACATTTGTAGATTTTGTGTCGCTGTGTGGTACGGGCTCACACATATGCTTTAGTTAAGGTGAAAGGGCAGTTTTCTGGACAGTTAAACATTTGACCCGCCATAATAAAGTTATTTATAAGCCAATCAACGTCAAACTTGCTACCCGCCGTGAGAGCCCGTTGAAAACGGGCCATAAGAATGTTCCACTTAGGTCCAGCTTTCTTAGTTTGTAAATGGTACAGGGTGTCGCATCGCCTCCCCCCCTCCCAAAAGCTCTCAGTTAGCGTCATGAAAAACTCCAATTCAGCTCCATTGTCAAGGGCAATGATTACCCAGCAAATTCGGGAATAAACCAAGAAAACTACTAAAACTAACAAAACTGTACAAAAGTGGTATGCGAGAAACTATCCGAGTCTATGTAGGCACTGCCAAAAAATCAAAACGCTCATTCAGTCGGGCATGGTGCACGATTTCCTACATCGGGGAAGGCAAATGGCGAAGTTCCCACAGAAAACAAAGAAAAACAATCAAATATCCTCAGTGCTCATTTTCAAAATAGTCAACCTCCGAAAGCATGACTGATTTACCATCTCTTAGGGCCCCATTTCCCTCCGTTGAGCAACATCGTGTTGACTGAACTGGAGGTACAAGACGCGTCAAATCTAAAAAAACATGTCAACCAGATAAATTACCGAACAAACTATGAAACAGGTGGCAGCTGTTCTAATCGCTTTACCCGGTTCTAAACTTTTTGCCGAATCGTTATCATTAGCCACCTGCCACACCTGGCCACAGAAGTCTCACTCAGCTGGAAAGAGCCCGCGGTGGCAGCTATTAATATATAAAAAATTGGTTCCGCATCTCACTCAATCAACAACAGGCTCATCGGCTTCTTACCCTGGTATACAAGCTTCTCGAGCACCTTTTTCGAACGCATTTATCAGTATCTTATCAACAACAAGTTTCTGTCCGAAAACTGACGTAGACAAACACGCAGTACAGATCTGAAGTTGGCCTACCTCCCCTCACACTTAATGAAGGTCATAACAACAACCTTGATTTTGCTGCATGTCTTAAGGTTTCAAAATGCTTCGATCAGACACTTTACAAGGGGTTATGTGTCAAGTGAAGGCACTATTTAGGACTTGCCGGAAAGGTTCAAGGTGAGCTATGGTTGTATCTTTGAGGGATAGAATACATCGTGGTTGTAGGAGACAATCTCTTAGCGCAACCAAATATCTGTGCAGGATTTCCGCAAGACCACTGTGCTGGGCTACTGCCCGCGTTGAAGCATTTGAGCGACCTTGAAGTGGTTGCCGCCGGAAGCAGGCTTCAGCTTGCCGACGGCGCTCGTTCATTCCTCTCACACGGCTGAAATTAAGCAAGGGCAACGGACGGGGTCGTCATATGGTTGCTGCATCACATCAGCGAGGCGCTGGCGTGGTCTCCGTTGCCATGCCGTTCGAGTACCGCGCGAAGATCACGCAATCACCCAATGGAAGTGATGCGGCAGTCATGTGATGAGCGTATCCGTTGCCTATGGTTAATTTTCTCTGTGTGAGAAGTTGTCGGCTGTTGTGAGAGTTTGTTATTGTCCATGGTTAATTCCGTCATCCTGCCGTTCGAATTATGCGCGGAGACGGCTGTGCAACGGGGTATCCACAGGTACGTTCGGCTTACCGGTAACTGGTGCGGTGACTGAACCACCGACAGTAGCGCTAGATCTCTCGGGTGTGTCGGCCACGTGATAGCGCCTGCACCGATACTCCGTACAGATCCTACCTGTGGGTTCTGGGATCCTAGACACATTCGACTGCCCACGGTCATGTCCGGGTTCTGCGTTGTCCGCCGTCTGCAGGCTTCTCGGCGTGCTAAGGCGTCCTCCTCTGCTGCTCCCGTGCAGCGCTGCCGCGGAACCTCGAAGGACAAGCGATAGGCCGGCATGGGACAAGTTAAAAAACAGCGGACAGAATGAAGTTCAGTACATAATTATAGTATGCAGCTAGACATTTACTAGACGTGGGACGCAGGCTTAATTATCAGTTTATACTGAACATTTGGCAGCCAGTAACTGAAGGTAAGGTAGCGCAGATGGTACAATGGTGAATGCATTTAAAATGCAGCTGTACACCGCAGAGCGGTTGTGCTACAAGCGTACAACGTTGTCCAGATTCTCAGAAAGAAATTCTCAAGGAACTGTACGCTGCAGTGCACTGGTAACATTTATTGGCTGTTGGCAAGCAATTCGGTATATTCCATAGGGAATGGTAAGACACCGACCACGTCTAGGTTCTGAAAGCACGACCTTCGTTTATGATCCCGCCACGTTACCGATTGAGATGTTGAGGCCATTGAACCTTCTCGAAAGAAGGAAAAATGACGGCGCGCAGTGCGTGACAGTTTGACCCGGCACGCCGCGAGAATTGGGCATATCTAAACCAAAGATGGTCCGTGGATCGCAGCTAGGTAATCAAACAATCTTTTATCGACATTGGGGTGATATGGCTGGGTTCAAAGCTCCATAACACGCAGGCATTTGACACGCACACACTACCGGCCAGCAAGAAAAGTACGTCGTAAAGCGGCTGTGCTTCCAACATACTTCGATGGGCGCTGAGTATGAAATCCTGCACCGGTCGGTCGAAGAGGATCTGGGCCGGAAACAACCCACCAGGACCAGACATTTTCCATGATGAAGAATCGCTCATGACAGATCATTTGTCTCATCGGCGAATGATTGTCTTCCTCGCTTTCACTGCGCCTTCTGCTCGGCCACTATCCTGGAGGTAGTGCTGAAATAAAGGGCGATGCTGGATGCCGCATTACCGGAAGAAGTTTTACAGGCACCTCGGAACGAACTCGGGCCCATGGCAGGGCCGCAAAATGTTGAGTGCCCCTGCAATACAACAAAATAGACAGGAGCGTTAGTACCTCAGTGTTGTGCGAGCTGTTAGCTATTCTAACTACCAACACTGAGGGGATTCTGTGAGCTGCGTAGAAGGCGATATCAACAGACATTTTCTGGTAGAAACGTCGGGGGGGGGGGGGAAGAAAGTGTGACGGCTGCTTGCCCTGACAGGGTGTGCACATTCGCGCAATATCCTGTGTCGATCGGCTCATTCCGGGCAGGTCAACGATGAGACCAGCTTCATACTTAGTCCTTTCCCTGCCCGCGAAGCCGTAATGCAGCCACAAGAAGATCTGGACCCGAAAAATGGAGGAAAGGCAAGTCTGCATCCATGGGCGATTAGGTCGTCTTCGACTGCCACCTTCTTGTGTACGAGCCAGTACTAACGAAGTGACGCCGGCAGATCTTTTTTCGATGACAGGAATCCTCATTCACTTGAATTTGAAGTCCTTCAGTCGCTGCATCAAGGTCAGACCAGGAATGCTCCCTGGTCTGGAGAGCAGCAATAATGATCGATCACGCACTCGACGCATCATTGTCTCCTACCACCTCGCCCCCCACTCCCCACTCCCCTCTCCCACCCCCGAGGGGTAAGGGGAAGCGTGCCGGATCGGGTTTCTAGATAGCGCGTCGGCTTCTTGGTGCTCGAATACCTCGCGGGCAGTGAAGGCGAGCAGATAAGGCATCCACCTCCCGCAGCCGCAGGTTCAGACGCTGTAGACGTGGTTTGCCCAGCTCGTGTAGTAAATTCGAGCCGACGATTGGCATGAGTGGGCGATGAACCATATTCGCGCTGAAGTAGGGCAGGCCAGACAAGAACAGCCGACACTGGCGAAATGCTCGGGCCACTGCCGCCATCTCGAACCACACGGCCGTTGTACCGGGTCTCAGCGTTGCCGAAGGACACGGAACCCGTCTGCACGATTCGCCGCGGCCCATCGTCTCGCTGCTGCTGAAGCAGATAGCCCGTGCATTTGAAACAACTTGTATCTGTGGACGAGAGCATGTTGTGTCAGGTCAAAGAATGTGGCATTGCTAACCAACGCCAGCGCTTCTTCTACCTCCATGGACGTCACTTGGTGACGTACCCCCGAAATGAACTCACGTCTTACACTGAGCAAGGGTCGTAGTGTGGCATGAGCCCCGCTGTTTCGCGTGACAGGGAAGCGCATGAGCTCCGCTGTTTCGCGTGACAGGGAAGCGCATGAGCTCCGTTGTTTCGCGTGACAGGGAAGCGCATGAGTTCCGCTGTTTCGCGTGACAGGGAAGCTGCTCGTTTCACCAGTCCGAAGAACCTCCTCAGCTCGGCGAAGTCGCGTGGTGTGGTAGCTCGACGATCGCTCAAGTGAACTCCGTGTTTGGCTGGTAGTCCTCGGCAGACACGATAAATCTAGCAAACCGGACTTCACAAACTTCGTTTTGGCTTTATTTAAGGAGGCTGCTGTTCCTGCAGCGGACGGCACACTGCACGCTGTGAATACCTGTGGAACACTTAGCCATGTGGCGGGTGTAAGGAGGACACACCGTACACTTGAGGAAGACACACCATACAGAGCTCTGAGATACATACATCTGACGTAGGGGGTTTGGAAGTGATAAGTCGAGAGCTCTCAGCACCGAGAAGGTGCATCTTCACACAACACAGCACATCATCACAGCGCATCTGGGGTGGAAAGGCAGAGGGCCCCTCAACAACAACAATGAGGACGCACCACTCGGTCCGCTCGCTGACTGAGAGTTATCATCCCCTGCTGCTCTACCGGAGGAAGTTCCCTGAGTGTCAACGGCACGTGCCGACGAGCGCTGACTGAGTACGGCTCTGTGTCATCTTTCAGATAAATGCAGAAATTCTTGCCTGCCATAACTTTGATCTGAACAATCTGAATTAGATCGAGCACCTCAGCAAACTGTTTGAAGATGGGTCATTCCACGACTAATAGAGCAGAAGATAGCACTGCGATATCACCCCTGGGGCTTTTTCAAGCCCCAGGGGTGATCACTCGGCCAAAACACGATTCTCCGAGTTTCAGAGCCATCACGCATACTGATAAAGAACTAGGAGCAAATGAAAATAGGCGATAACGTCACGCACAAAATTTTTCAACTTACCCTAGCAAACACATCTTGCGGAGTATCCTGTTTGGAAAAGTGCATCGGAAAGTTACATACTTATACATTTTCCGAAACATTAGGCAGTATCACATTTGATCTTACTTAGGTATACACAATGACCTAGTTTCGACCTTTAACTTAATTTTCTAAAACAATCTTTGTGTCTTTAATTTTGCTGAGACCGATTTTCGATCGGAAAACAATTTATCGTCGTCCAGACTAAAACATCGGTGAGATGTCGTCTAGACCGACCACAAACCGAAGCTGAACATTGGCGGATCACGCAC
>NW_023596576.1:52136220-52444898 GCF_011947565.3 Pollicipes pollicipes
TATGGCACTTTCTGCCAGCAAGTGCACTCTAAAAATGGAGATATCACTGAACTTCCAACACTTTGCCCTCATATGCTGAGTTAATCCATTAGTTACAGTTAGTTAGTTACCGTAGTGTCAGAGACCGTACGGAGTTCGCGGCCGCACGACGTTCCGCGACGCGGATGTGCTCGGCGGCGCAGCATGCTGCAGGGGAGCACGTCCACACTAAGCCAATGGGCGGTCGCCAGTGCGCAGGTCGCCTGCGGGATGGGGTGCGCTGGGCCGGGCCGGGGCGAGTCGAGTGTGGACCGAGAGTCGAAGTGGTCCGAGGTGGCCTTATAAGTAATGCTGTGTTTTCTTTGTTAATAGTTGTGCTAAAATGTCGCACACTATGTCAAGCTGTTGCATTTAATTGGGGCCTGAGCGTACGTGGAGCTTGACGAGGAAACGACACAGTAACGTAAACCAAACAGTGACATAAACAAAAGTTACATAAACCAATCGCACAATGGAATTTAGCTCAGTGCTGTCCCAGGAAGATGTTATCGAATATGACCAGTCTCAGATAAAAGTATATTTAAGGAGCTAACAACAAATGGTCTATTTGCGATTAAAAAAGGGCCTAAAACTTGAGCAAAGGTGGCGAGAAAGTGATCTCGAAGCTAATGGAAGATAAGGATATCGTGATGAGACCAGCATAGCATGGGTCGGGTGCAGTGGACACTAAAAATTTCTAGGAGCAGATGGCACAGAGAAGATAGGCAGATGATCGCGCAGCTGATCAACCACGAGGGGATCAGACCCGGACCGCGTCAAAACGGGAAGTTCCTAGCATATAATCTGCCTGAAAAAGGATGCATCTTAAAATATTTAAATACATACGTGATCCTATCTCTACCAAAGGTGGGCTTTTCCGGGAAATGTCAAGATACGTAAGAAATGGTGCCGGCTACTGCACGCTTTAATACGTGGGCGGGATCAAGCCACGGAAGACATAGCAGAATATACGGAAATTACAACTACATGGCACACGTGGACGGCAAACCATCTTACGTAGAAGACTCGGCCAATGTCTTAAAAAAGTAGATTGCATAAAGCTGCCCGTTTCAAGTGAATCCAGTCTGATCCTGTTTTGCATAGACGCCAGCAAGCTATATCATAATGTTTCTAGAGTGGGGGCTTTACTACGTGTAAATGTTCTCGGAGCTCTTGGCTGAGATGATAAAGTGCATGTTTGGTCGTCGGCCAAATTCCACTCAGCACAGATGTTCGCCAGCGACGTAACACTGATACCATATAGGGACATACAATGACACTGAAGTCAATGTCCAGTAGCTCAATAAGGGTGTGCCCTAAATTGGCATGTCACCAAAAGCGACTCTCATCGCCGCAATTTTCAACAGCACGTGCATACATCCTAAACGCTTATTTATACACGGTCATTTGATCAATACCAGAATAACTGCTGCCGCCAGGATAGCAGGCAGCACCAGCTCTAGATCATGGACTAGTCCAGTCAGAAAAGAAGTATTTTTTCATAGGACATGCGATTCCTAGGGACTTGCGGGATATTTGGTTTTAGCTCGATCTTCGGATGAATTCTCTTCCCTCCACCACGAGAACAAAAAAGTGATGAAGGATATTGAGAGCTTGGGCAGCTGAACGCATGGCAAAACTGAATCGAAAACAGGCGACACTGGGAGACGAGGTGAGACATTCCAGTATCTTCGACTTCATTTACCCTTGCGAAAAGCCCGTGTGCGTGTTGATCCTAATCCCAACCATCACCATCCTTTCCACCACATCTTAGCCATGCTCCAAGCCTGGCTTGACAGGGGGGGGGGGGGGGTCGGTGGATGCCTTTCGCCGCGCCAGCTGTCGGGATATGGGTCTCAACTGTCGTTCTGTGCTGCCTGGAAAGGAAAGAGGAAAACGTTGGATTCCGGGTCGGGCTCAGAATGAGGTTACGGTGAATGCATACATACCGGGGCCTGAGGTTGTGAGAAGCGTGCTGGAAGAATGACGGCCAGAGCGAAAACAGTTGGGGAACAGGAAACGCTTCAGTAAATACCGCTAATTCTGATTTTGTGTCCTGGACTTAAGCGGTGTTGCGTGTCTGTTGCAACGCTCGTAACGTCAGAGCCCTGCATTTCACTCGTTTCCGCCGATATGAAGGCGCTGTTCTCGCTGTGTGTGTGTCGTGGGTGCACTCGCATTGCTGGGGACTGACGAGCGGCCAGCCGGGCTGCTGAGCACGGCGCCAGGTAAGCGGCCACTAGAGACTGAAATCTGCCAGATCATCAAATGCGGAGCAAACTCCTATCTAGATCCGTTCCTCGCGAACAAAAGCAAACAAACCCAAACACCGTTCCGTCACGTATTGGCAACGGCTGCTGACTGGGAACCGTCTCCGAATGGAAAGTGGCCGTGCTTCCCCGTCTGAGAGTCAATAACCACTGATGCGGTGATTTACGCGTTACGAAACTGATCGTTAAGTGTTGAGCGTGCATTAGATATATACATGTATACATATATGGATTCCGGGTTGAAAGATGTATACATGTATACCAGGTATATGTGTATACATGTATACCAGGTATATGTGTATACATGTATACCGGGTATGTATGTATACATGCATACCGGGTATATATGTATGCATGTATACCGGGTATATATATATATATATATATATATATATATATATATATATATGTATATTATGATATAAACATGTACACGTGTTAATAGGAGTTCCCTACAAAGGTCTGTGGCTGAGGTAAGGCTCGTACCTGGGTGTCGGCCGGCCATACTTCGAGCTAACAGCCACCGTTCCTGCGTGACCTGTTGATATTTACTGGACTGAGGGAAGCAGCTTGACGTGTGCTTTATCTTCATGAAGGTCTTCTATCGGCAGGGAAACGGCGTGCTCAATCTTGATGGCGGGCACTATCCAGCGGTTTCGTAACACCCCAGGGAGTTGCGTGCCTTTTACACGCCCGGACACTAAACGTCGGATATACAGATTTCCAGAAATGTCGGGCAGATGTCTCAAGGCGACTTTTATGACCATGGCATCGATAAAACCATTTCGTATTGTTGAATGTATGCATTGTAACTTAATCTAAGTGCACTCCATAGATATTTGCGATAATTTCCGAGTTGGTTTAGTTTCGTAGCTGCAAGTTTTGTCACAATGCTGTCTTAGCACGCCGCGCATTAAATTCTAAATGATGCGAAATGCGGTTAGAAAGAGAAGAATGCCGAGCGGCTTTCGCCATTTTGCTAAGACTGCGTGGGAAGATCCACGGTAAGTTTCGGAAGCTGATTTGTTCAAGAGGAAAAAACATGAGGCATGAAGATTGATATATATATATATATATATATATATATATATATATATATATATATATATATATATATATATACCTTCTCTACTCCCTCTCTCTCTCCTCTCTCTCTCATCTCGTCTATTCTCTCTCTCTCTGCTCTCTCTCTCTATCTCTATATCTCTCTCTCTCTACAGCGTCTCTCTCGAGGTCTATATCGCTCTCTCTCTCTCTCTCTCTCTCTCTATCGAGATCTCGCCTCTCGAGGAGGAGAGGAGAGAGGTAGGAGAGCAGAGGAGAGCTCTAGAGAGATAGAGGAAGAACTAGGGAGAGAGCGTCTCTCTCGGGAGGAAGAGAGAGCGAAAGAGTCTTCGATTATGAAGAGAGAGCTCTCTCTCTAAGGAGAGAGAGTGCTCTGCTCTCTCGAGGAGAAGAGTATCTACTCGAAGATCTCTCTCTAGAGCTTCTCTCTCTATCTCTCTTCTCTCTCTATCTCTCTCTCTCTATCTCTCTCTCGTCTCTCATATCTCTATCTCTCTCTATCTCTCCTCTTTCTCTCTTCCTCTCCTTCTCTCTCTACTTTCTCTCCCTCTCTCTCTCTCTCTCTCTCTCTCTCTCTCTCTCTCTCTCTCTCTCTCTCTCTCGTTCTCTGGTGCCTACCACGGATGTGTTTTTGTTTCATCACCTTGCACCCATACTTTATTTCAGGTTTGCCGTACTTCATGATATGGGTCCATTGGACCCTATTTGCAAACTTAAAATGACCAATTGGTGCATGGTGACGAAATAAAAACACTAGAGTGGTGAAGTTATCTATATGATCGTGAGGATAAACGTTGGGTTTCGCTCCTATTTATCCTGTTGGCTATGCCTTTCAACTGATACTTGCTTTTAGATCTGGTATTAGCTAAGGTCCTTTTTTTGAAATGCTAGCGCGCAAATGGCTTCCGTTGATTTCCTATGGGGCCTCATGAGTTATCCAGCCCGGAGTGCGGGAGGTAGGTTTTATCCCATTGGTTTTTCCCCTGGTTTCCGGCGACGATTGGGATAAGGTCGTTAAAAAATCGAATTTTGCGTAAATTTTTTTTTACACATTGGGCCTAAGTTTCGGATGCATAATACGTGCAAAGGTGGTCCCAGGGTCAGGTACATTTAGGCAACTCAGTGAAATTTGGCGAGTATGCTAAGATGGTGATCCCTCCGGAATGAAACACATTGTTATGTGTTTAGAGGAGTAGATAATGATTTCGGTGAACAAGACAGGTGCGACATGAAATTATCGTAATTTAACAGCAGAAGCACGGCAAAGGCAGCCGTAGGGCTTTGAAAACGGAGGTGTTTAAGCAACGTGCAATTCATTATGGGTCCTCAGTGGTGGCATACAAGGAGTATGGATCGACGTATAGATGCAAGTGCAAATCTTTCCAATTCAGTCATTACACAAACAAGTGATATAAACGGTGGCGTGCCCACGTTTTCGAAATGATTTTCTGAGTGCCTAATCTGAAAACCATGTCCGTACTGCAACGCTGGTAGCGGATAACGCAGGAAAATATTCGCACGTGTGGAACTGGAGAAAGGAATAAAATATTTCTGTGCGGAGGTGCGCTTAGGAGAAAGAAATTCCATGTTACCTGGAACATGAAGACCTTGAACGCAAGCTGTACTTCGTCCTTTACTTTCGTGCGGTACACAGCGTCTTAAAAATTATATCAGGGGCGAGTCCATGAACGAACAAGGTTGACGTTGCAATGCACGGAGACGGTGGCCACCCACAGCGGGCCGTCCAGTGACGGCCGCGGCAATGGTTCAATCTGGCTACATGTTCCTTCCATCCTCGCTCAGAAAATCGTAAGCGACTATGTCACCGGCCCATGCATGCTACATATCTCCTTAGTTTTTCGTCTGGTTTCCGGTAACGATTTGGATATGGTTGTTAAAAAGTGGACTTTTCGTAACATCTTATTTTACATATTGGGCCAAAGCTTCGGATGCATACCCCGCGCAGAGGTATGCACCCGGTATCTCATTTGATACCGGATGCATTGTGATTCTGCCATGGCATGGTCGTCTTCTGCCGATGGTGATTGTATGATGCGCATCAAACCTACCAGCTGTTGTAAAAATATCCAGGCTTTAGCGCAGGGTTAATTTCACTTTGAAATGCGAAGCGGTGGTATTTAGAATGGCGTAACTCGGATGTGTCTGACGTTTTTTTTAGCGTATTGTCGTTACTAATACCTGGAGATAACTTATTCGAAGTAAATGAAACGGACACCAAGTTCCTTGAACTAAGCAGGTAGCGAGTTTTGGATGAGATAGATGCATTCCAGCACATCTAAGTCTCACAGCACAACATCGTTGCCGAATCGCGGTACTGTACACAGAGATAAAACAGTCACTTGATCCTGAGCTCTTATTGTTCATCACGGAATATTTCATGGAAGCTTTCGCCCACAGACGGCCTTTGCATGGCTTGATTGGCTGCGCTTATAGCATGGCATTTAACCAAATGTAGTTGCACACCAGTTCGAAGCCATTTGAATCAACCTGTAAACATCGCAAAGCCGTGCATGTTGCAGGCCCAGCACGTTCCCTAGCGCGTTACAGCTGCTAAATTGGTCCAGCCATACAATGGAGCTCTGCCCGACAGGCCCCAGAGGCCACGGCCAGCATTTCCAGCGGCAATTAGCATCGCTTTGTCAGTTGACCTGCCTGACATTTGAGAGCGGCACGGTCGGTCGGGCCAGTCGGCCGCTGTTGGGCGGCGGCATGGGACCGCGGCCGCGCGCCGGCCGGTCGCGTCCGCTGACCCGCTCTGTGTGACCCGCTCTGTGTGAGCCGCTGCTCGTGACCCGTTGTGTGTTAGCCGCTCTGTGTGACCCGCTGCTTGTTGCTAGTTCGGTGCAACCCGCTCGGTGTGGGCCGCCTGTTGTGGCCCGCTATGTTTGACCCACCCCTTGTGACTCGCTCTGTGTGGCCCACCCCTTGTGACACGCTCTGGGTGGCCCGCCCCTTGTGACCCGCTATGTTTGACCCACCCCTTGTGACTCACTCTGCGTGACCCGCCCCTTGTGACTCGCTGTGTGACCTGCTCTTTGTGACCTATTCTATGCGACCTGTCCCGTGTGACCTACTCGATGTGACCTGTTCTAGGCTTGTCGGTTAATGTGATCGGCTTGTTGTTTACCGGCTCTGTACAATCTTCACGTTGCAACCTTTCCCTGGTTGATGTATCGTTACATAAGTGCCGAAAGCTGCAACCTTTGCCTGTCAGTGGCATGGCTGAGGCTATGGGATCTGCAGGATGCATGATGCTGCATGTCACGATGTGGTAGATAATTGTTTTTACTTGATTATCGTGGGAAGATGCAATGAGAGAGGTGTAGGAAAGTTCCATTAAGTTAGCGTGATGCTACTGGTCTTATGTCATAACGCGTTCGTTTCTCGCCGTTGTCAACATATTTTTGAACACACCGGTGGGCTAGGTAAACAAAACAGCAGATCGAACTCGTAGAAGTCAACTAATTGAAACATTTTCTGAAAACGTCGTCATCCGTACGAGATAGCTTTCCAAAATGTGCGCTAATGCCGCCACGTTAATGCCACCACTCTAATGCCGCCGCGATAATGCCACCGCGCTCATGCCACCGTGATAATGCCACCGCTGTAACGCCACCGCGCTAATACCACCGTGACAATACCACCGCGATAATGTCATCGCGGTAATACCATCGCACTCTGTCTGCCGAATCAGCTGACGCATTGCTTCCCATTTCTGAGATCCCAACAACAGTAGCTTGTTTCCAACATCTAGCGTGTAAAGATACGTCATTTTACAGACATATCGCCAATATATGCTGTTACAGCATTATACCATTGGACACACAGTATGCACAGTTTGCTGTTAAACTGATGGCTAACTCATCTACCTCATAGGAACGAAGGGTACGAATCGTACGTTACGATTCGCACCGTGGTTTTGAACAATGGCCTTAATTTACCGCAAGTATTGCAATCTGCCCACGTTCCGGTGTTTAGAGTTGCCAGCATGCCAGTTTCGTAGCGGTGGCGTGGATCCTATAGCGCGCTGCCTTTTTGGTTTGCTTTACTTTAGTTTGGATGAGAGCTGTTACAGCCAGTAATGACCATTTCCGGGCTACGGGATGAAGGAAACTGGACAATAATGGGGAAAAGCCACACGCGCACCTGGGCATCCTCCGCCAAGACCTAGTCTGCACGGGGACCCGTGCACAGGGCATGTGCTCAGCGCTCGGACCGGGTCCCTCCAGGGACCACTGAACCCGTTGATGGCTGGTGCATCATGGCTGGCGCTTCGAATAAACGGGACGCCTAGGAGGACCAAGGATGCAGGATGAATCAAGAATGAGTTAAAAAAGGCGGATGTGTTCGGACATATTTGTGGCTGAAATAAGTGCATGAGACTGCATCACATTACAGGAAAAAATCCGTGCTGAATACCTAGACTACGTCACTTGAGGCCGTTTCCATGCACACGGAAACTGATCAAACATGCATGCATGTGGCATACGGGGTGACGGCAGGTAATTTGAACAACCTTAAAGTGATCCACTTATGCTAGGTTATCTACAACGAGATTTCCACCCCACTTCGGAGAATCAGCCGCCAGGGGCTTGCTAGTAGCCTGCCTGTTCGATCTTGGCAAGTTGTACTGAGGGCTCCGCGTCTGCCGACAAGCAGCCACTGTCGATAGCACCGTCGTCGCTCGGAAATCTGTGCGAAAGCGGTCTTAATTTTACGTGGCGCCGTGCACTTTATGGTCTTTTGCATGCTTTACAGCCGCGCAGTTCCGACTTAATGAAATTCCGGGGTCCACAGCAGACAACCGACCGCCTGAGAATTTTAATATATCGCCGCACAGCTGCTCTGTTCGGAGGATTTTGAAATGCAAAAGGAATTGGCTTGTAGTCAACAGATATACTAACAGCTAATAGCGCGGCAAGTAGTCCATAGTTCGAAATATTCGCGGGACTACAAATGCAATGGTCGTTGCTTTTGAGAAAATTGCATCGACTTTCTGAAATGGCTGGTGGAATGACACGCATGGGACCACTTTACACATTGAGTTTTGGTAATTCGGTTTAAGCACCCAGAATCCAGAATTAGAATCATCCCTTCCAGAATCAAGGCTCCCAAGGCCACAACCGCCCGCGAATCCGCATTTTTGAAACGTACCCAATCCGGTCCGGTCCAGCTTAGTAAAAATGTGTCCATAGAGTTTCGAACAAATCTCTGTTCGAGTTTTGTATTCTGCCATCGTAAACATACAACCATGGCATATCTCATGATATTTCATTGCTCTCTTTAACAAATTCCATCTAAGTATCCTAACTGGTTACAAAAACCAGCAATAAGGTAATCAGTGTTTGAAACATTCCTACTGGTTGCAAGAATCAGCAGCTAAAAAATTGCTGAGGTTTTATATTAGCCTAGGATTCATGGAAGCATATCCCAGCACATAGCTGGGCCAGAAAGTAGACAATATTATGACTCCTGTAAACATTGTTGGGACCCTTGGTATAAGAAATCATATTGGCGTAATGAAAGGAAAAATCATATTTTGATTCGATGAAATAGTTTTAAAATGGGCAGCAGAGCTTTGCATTTCATGGCTGTTCCTTGGCGTGCAGCGGGTCATTCAAAAGTATCGGTGTAACTTCCATAAATCGCGATATATTTATCTCATTAATGTGTACGTGCAAGAAATTGAGATACTCTTTTAGATGCCTCATAAATTGGCTGTACAGAAAGTCCCAAGTTGACTGCATTTGCATGTAAGGTTGAACAAAATACAGACACACCTGGAACGGGATGTGAGGGTGAACGGAAGAGGTCGGAAGCCAGGACGAGGAAGGGCACATGTATATCCTCCAAGGGACTCGTCAGCAGTTACCAAGCTCAGGTGATAGATAGGAATCAGAGGGATGAGAATAACTTTAAAAAGTAGTGACTAGGTTGCTCTAGCGATGGTACGTGTCATACCACGTGACACCCGCGCCTCAACCCCGTGAGGCCTGTCGTTCTCGTGCTGCTGGACCCACATTCCTTACGGCCCACGCTGCCTTAGATCGCTGGCATGGGCGATACCACCAGCACATAACACCCTGTCGTTCTCAAAGCACGTCTTTCAGGTTAAGAAACATGACGCCGGCTGCGGTCCATGGGACGGTTTTTAATGTCCATGATCAGGAGACTTATCAGGCCTGAGCCTCAAAGTCGGCTTACCTCTGCTTAAATCTCGGAGGAGTTAGGTGACGGCTGGTTTGCAGAACATGGAGGCGTTTCTATGAAGCTTTGTGGCGGTGTACCACGCGCTGCCTCCGCCTGGAGACCCGGAACCGCCTACGGAACCGGGCGTCGCCACGTGGGCGCAACGCCAGCTCTTTGCTTTGTCTGATCTTTTCTTGGGTCTTGGAACAGCGCGACATTGCAGTAATGCGGAAAACTTCGTGCTGCGAAGGCGCACCCAGGAAACTTAACCCATATTCAGTTGTGAATGACCTTTATGCCACGCTGTATGTAGATACGCATGATAGCAAAACCGAAAAAGAGGTGTTCTGAATTGGTTCGCGCTCGTCAGGCGCCTAAGGGCGACCACCGCATTCAGCGAGATGTGAGTCGCGCTGTTGCTGCGGTTAAAGTAGCTTGGCTGGCCCAGCAACAGCCTGCAGGCAACACGAGTTGTTCAGGTCCCTTGTGGAGAATGGCGTCAGTCGCGGCCTACGCCGGTGAGCGGTTACCAGCTGATGATCACGCGAGTTGGCACAGGGCGGTTGCAGCGTGAGGCGACTGGGGACAGCCGCTGCTCAGCCTCCGCTGAGCACAGCACCGCCTGGGACCGCCTAACGCCTGACGCTCACGGCAACGCGCGCCAGTCCGCCGGGCGGTGATGGCCGGCAGGGGCCGATTAGATAGCCCCAGGCACTACTGGCGCGCGCACTTTGACGCGCGTCGCCCAGAACACGGCGGCGGCTGCCGGCGAACAAAGGATCGGGCGGCGAACACGCTATCGGCTGTACCAGGAAATCATAATTACATGCGGAGGCGAAATGATGTCCGGTGTTTGCCGATGGAAACGGCCGTGAAGTACTATAGCGTGCGGCTTTAGCCCTTCGCAATGGCCTTTGAAAGATGATCAGCAAAAAGGTCAAAACTATCGTGCTTGCTGTGGCACGTTTAGATTGCCGGAGAAGTTTAAATTAAGTTCACGGTAGCATGTGGGAAGAAAATAAACACTACGAAACGACCATCGTTCATGTGTAACAATCCCTACGAAACCATAAGTCTTAATGGCTTGAAACGGATCTGCGGGAGCGGATTAGGCGTTCCGTGAGGTGTCTTGTGCTCAAATCGTTCCGACTCTTATTTAGCTGATCCCCTCGCCCCCCCCCCCCTCCCCCGCCTGGACGGACTCAGCACTACTTGGCTGTCTCAGGCTATGCATGAATGAAAGGAATGGTTGCGGGCGGTTCCATATCATTCTTCATGGCTGCACGCTAGTTTTTATAGAACTTTGTTGAGTCCGGTCTGAAAAAAATACTGCGTAGGCACAGTTCATCAAATGATCGGCCCCGAGTATCAGATCCAAGCATAGCTCAGCAAGTCAGGAGAACACACGATCAGGGACAGCACATTCAGGGACAGCTTAATCAGGGACATAACGCTTGGGAACACAGCTTTATGAGAACACGGCACAGGGACCAAAGCCAAACAAAACGGACTTTATAGTTATCGTTCTGCTATTTGGGAATCATGAACTGGATAGAAAAGTGGGTGATTGTCGAAAAGGGGTTCAGCACTCGCGAAGGAATATTTTGTTATAATGGTAGCTGTGATTTGGTAGCTGTCCTGCTTGTTATGAAGTGTGCCGCACCATGCATTGGCTTTGAAGTCAGTGCAATGTGCTTACTGAAGGGGACTCATGGCGTTTCGTCGGTAATTTTCGATCTGACACGAGACGGAAGTAAGCCAGAACATGATACAGTTGATCGACTTACGGGCCTGAACGCGGTAAAACAGACGTTTAGTTGACAGGCTGTTGAGGGCGACTTTGTTCCATTAATTGAAATGCAATAGTATATGTCGCCAATAGCCCAGCGGGCGAAGGCGGAGTTGCACGCGTTGCAACAAGCAATGGCACAGATGTGAGACATGGCGCATGCGCATGTCTCTCAGCCACAAGCGCATGCGGCTGCAACTCAGGTATGGCATGGGAAAGCTACTCATCCTGGCAAGAGGATTCCTCAGCCGACCGTGGCGAAACGTTACCACAAATACTAACTAGGATTACTGACTGCCAACTGGTCTCCACATAGCACCACCAGCAATACAGATTGCCACCATGAGAACTTCCATGGGAGATTAAGCCCTCCGTATCATGAGAAATGAAGGCATTCTAGCAGGGACAGAAACAAGGCTTAGATAATACTACAGAATCTTCGTTCCTATGCTTTGGACATAGTTAAGGGGATTGCTCCGCATTTGTTTTGAAGCGGGACAGCTATTTCATGATCATTCCTAGCAGTTTTCAGCCCTGTCTTTTTTGAAACCCATACCCCTTTTGCTGAGCTTGCTGCATGCGCACTTGTGCAGCCGTCATGAAATATGCCGGAAATAGCCAAAAATAAATAATCCAAGCCGAGCCAAAAATAAACAGCGCAAATGCAGCCCGGAATAAATGCAAGAGAACGCCAAGACAATACACTCATGATCCGACATTGTCCACCTTGTAGCGCGAAGAGGTACCACAAGTGAATCACGCCGTCCGCTACAACGGCAGCTCCGACACGGCAGCTCTGTCAGCGACTCTGACGTCATTAAAACTTTCCATCTCGCAATCAAATGCTGCCGTGCTTGAGCAAGGCTATTTGTCACCCATCCAGGTTTGGCCGGTCAGAATCATCTGAAGCTTTACAATTTGGCGGCGTTATTCGCCTCATGGTGCGGAAAACTTCGGCTCACCCAACGGGACTCAAACCTGGATTTCTGGAAAGTGAGTCTAGTACGCTAGCAATTGGACCAAATGAACTCAGTGAATTGGCCGCAGTGCTGTTGATGTTTTACTTCTAGCAATTGGTAGCTATGTCTCTGTTTTTTTAGCTGATTATCGAAATATAGAAAACGATTATCGATAAAACGATTATCAAAAACGAGTTCGCGATGACATAATGACGAGCACACTAACTCACCAAAAAATTGATATTTGTAGCAGCGTTTTGCACTTAAAGGCATGGATTTTGTTAAAAGTGAGTCCCTGCATGGCATCTGATGCTTGCATCAATGTCCCTTAATATGGAACAGTCCATTTCACTCTCACCCTAACAGGGAGGGATTAAGCGTGTTTTGACACCAGAAACGTGTCTCTAACATTTATCATTTCTTCAAGCATTGCTTCTTAGAAACACTGCACGGCGATCCACGGCTGACGAGGGTGACGGGCAACATTCCACAAATCCGCCGACCGCACGCTGCCGGCCATTGTTGTGACATCGACGGAACTCTATATCGCAGCGGCGGATTTAGACACGGGCATGACCCATGCTCCCTTTGGCCTTGAAGGCGCCCATGAATTCTGAAGGGGTTCATAACCTGCCGATTGTAGGACACCAAATGCAAAAACTGGACGCGTTTGGACCCGCTTACGACCTGGAAGGGCCGCGTGCAAAACTGAAATGTCCTTGAGAAGAAAAAAACAACTCGTCTCTGATTGAGGGCGTGGCGGCTGAGGCGGTTTCTAGGGCTCATTCCGTTGTCCATGGACTCCGCGCTGTTGCCGGGGACTGTATATGTCCTCTTAGGGCATTCTGATGGCGTAGGGGCCTTCCAAATTGCCCTTTATCTCCCGTATTTGCTTGGAGGTCCCTTACGCTGCTGTCGGGGCCCTATATGCCGGCCCGCCGTGACATTCTTAAATGATCCGGGTCTCAACGAATTGTTTCCATTCTCCCGAAAGGCTTTACGCTATCACCGGCGGCTTCATATGTTAATCTACTGGGGTACTCTCGATTGCTCAGGGACCGTACCCATTGGTGTTGGCCTCTTTACGTTTGCTCGGAGAGCCCCGTGCCGTTGTTGGAATCATATAAGTTAACTTACCGTGGCATTGGGCACTCAAAGGCCCGCCACATGGGTCTAGGGCCTGCGGAAAACCCTGCACTCTTGTCGGGGCCCCTTTTGTGAACCGACCCAGCCACTCTTGATCGCGCAGGGGCCCAACGCATTGGTGTTGGACACTTTACATTTGTTCGGAGGGCGCCACGCTATTGTCGCGGGTCGTATGTATCAATGTCAATTTGCTACCATTGACCTCATTTTCTAAAAAAAAAATATGGCAATCCTAACTTCCTTAAAATCGGTGCACAATTAAAGACGTCGAGGATCATTGAAGACTATTAGCGCTCAGTCTGAGCTATAAATTCATGGGATCTCATCTCTTCTAGATAGGTCGCAAATCGTATCTGAACATTGGCGGATCACACACGGCAGCACACCATGAGACGAACCGCTGGTATCGGGTGACCGGACACGATTTTCTCACTCCGTCGGGGAATGTGATCATGGCCTTGAAACCAGTCGAGACTCTGAAACAGTGCATGAATTGTAACTGCGCGTTTTCATCAACGTTCGCACGTTTCGTGAGCCTGTATTCCAAGCGTTGCTCCGTGTCGCAAATTTCACCAGCTGTCCCAGATGTAAAGTTTTCCTTCTAATCGAAATGGAACGCCAATGTTAAACTATGTAAATTACAAAAAAAAAACATGCGCGTTTATGCATGTCAGATAAGCTGTAAGTGAAACACACTTATTTATGTTTTGCTATGTGGAGCGGTTCATAAACTGTGTACATAATGTATGTTTTCACTAACCACAAAATATGGTCGTCGCAACTGCGAAACATAGCCCGTTACGTCAGGATTTGACCCTGTTCTGGGCATTACAGACAGTCATATCCCGTCAGGCGTTTAACAGTGTCCCCCAGATGCATAGACCGTTCATAGGTTCATAGGTTTTAGGTGCGTAGACCGTTCCCATGAAAGGTCACAAGGAAGTGCAATACGTGCTTGAGGCCAGTATCTTCGGTATGATGAAACATCTTGAGGAAGTTACATTTATCCTATATTGGGTTAGGAAAGATTAACAAAGCAATGAACTTGTTTTAGAATTGGGTGGAAACTTTTCAGCATGGGTAGCACCTTCCCATGGCGAGTGTATACTGCAGCCGTTGAATGGGTTTATTATCGCTGATGATATAGATAATTTTTCCTCACAAGGTCATTGACTATTCAAAAGCATGTCACGAATCAACGTATGTCATCAGGCTGCTACTCGCTCGAATCATCATCAGGTCACTGCATTGTATCATCAGGTCACTACATTGCATCATCAGGTCACTACATTGTATCATCAGGTCACTACTTGCTGGAGTGTTTACCCAATGGCAGCCATGGACTGCGTTTTGTGCAATTGCATACCCCGTTTTCGAAAAAGCCTGTGGCAAATGGATGAGTGTTCGGTCGCGCCTTTCGTGGCAGCATTAAGCTTACATGGCCCATTTTTGAGGCGTTGTGTTTCCAACGGCCTCCTGCAAAGGCGAATAATTCATTCACGAGCGTGGTGCCATTGTCAGCCATGGACAAATAAACCGAGCACACGTTGAGGATTTGTGCTGAATTATCCTGCACAAAGTGCCGCACTCAAATGTCTGCACGATCATTATTGCACCCGATTAACACACACACACACACACACACACACACACACACACACACACACACACACACACACACACACACACACACACAACACACACACACACACACACACACACCACACACACACACACACACACACCACACACACACACACACAC
This sequence comes from Pollicipes pollicipes, assembly GCF_011947565.3. Lineage (NCBI taxonomy): Eukaryota > Metazoa > Arthropoda > Thecostraca > Pollicipedomorpha > Pollicipedidae > Pollicipes > Pollicipes pollicipes. The sequence continues at coordinate 52,151,442 of NW_023596576.1, forward strand.
ACACACACACAACACACACAACACACCACACACACAACACACACACACACACACACAAACACACACCACACACACACACACACACAACACACACACACACACACACACCACACACACACACACACACACACACACACACAAACACACACACACACACACACACACCACACACACACCACACACACACACACCACACCACACACACACACACCACACACACCACACAACACACACACACACCACACACACACACACACCCACACACACACACACACACCACACACACACACACCACACACACACACACACACACACCACACACACACACACACACACACACACACACACACACACACACACACACACACACACACACACACACACACACACACACACACACACACACACACACACACACACAAGTGGCGATGTGGCGTACGGGACACCTTGTTAAAGTTTTGAATGCGTACGGGACACCTTGTTAAAGTTTCGAATGGGAAATAAATAGAATTGTGTTCACATCTAAATGGACAAAAGTTTATCCAGCCGTAGACGCTTGTGTGTCAATGTTTCAAAGCGCATCTTGAAATATGATTGAGAGAGTCCTCAACACCAAGTCAGTCATGAATCGCGAGATCATGATCTCGCAATAACGGTTCGTACTTTCGTGGCTGGGCTCGACCCTGCTGTTGATCCGGAACTTACGCTCCTAGATTAGGTGGGTCCGCGAACCCCAGTCGTTGAAAGTGCTGCATCAGTATTTAAGACAGCGGATGACGAGTTTTTTTTGGAAGGCCGTAGGTGATTTATATGCAATTTCGCCCTTTAGTACGAAGTTTTTCTCTTGATAATTTTTCTGATTTTGCGCAAACCCTGCTTGCTTATTTGTGCTTCAGGTAATATGGCTGTACAAATGCATTTAATTTGGCAGGGCAATGTTGCATATTTCTAACACCTTAACAGCTCTTGTTCGTGATGAGGGCGAACGGTTTGAGCCGCACCCCTCTCAGTATCGCTGCACCGAGCAAACATTTTATTTTATGTTCTTCAACCCGAGTCGCTTTATTGGGCATCCTTGGCTGCACTAGCCGAAACGGCAAAACTGAAGGCCTTCACTTTCCCGATTTCCGGGCCCACTGTTCTACACACACACTGACCCTCTTTTGGGCCACGGCCTAGTTTGCTCTGAGCAAGCGTTGAATTAGGTGCGTGCTGTGTTGTATTTAATGCGTGTGGTGTTAGACATGCTGGACTGGCACACAAGAGGCTTTGCACCGTATCGTGGCCAGACTGAACAAAATTGCGTACCTTCAGGCCAGGTTTTGGTTTTTCCCATGATGGGCTCCACTCATCTTGATATAATAGTTTTAGCGATGTGCCTTGAAGACTTGAAGCGACGTCGTCATTTATGCGACAAGTGTAGGACGGTAGATACATACGGTCAATTAGCACGCATTCTTCATGCAGACATTTTTCTCGAATTCTGGAAGAACGTCTAAGTGCGTGGTTTCGATATTGAAATGACTAGTTCCAAGCCACGGGCACATTTATCGACGGTGAGCCGATCGGGCCCGGTCACCCGATACCGATTGGCCGGTCGGTTTATGAAATGGTGTCGTGCGTGATCCGCCAATGTTCAGCTTCGGTTTGTGGTCGGTCTAGACGACATCTCACCGATGTTTTAGTCTGGACGACGATAAATTGTTTTCCGATCGAAAATCGGTCTCAGCAAAATTAAAGACACAAAGATTGTTTTAGAAAATTAAGTTAAAGGTCGAAACTAGGTCATTGTGTATACCTAAGTAAGATCAAATGTGATACTGCCTAATGTTTCGGAAAATGTATAAGTATGTAACTTTCCGATGCACTTTTCCAAACAGGATACTCCGCAAGATGTGTTTGCTAGGGTAAGTTGAAAAATTTTGTGCGTGACGTTATCGCCTATTTTCATTTGCTCCTAGTTCTTTATCAGTATGCGTGATGGCTCTGAAACTCGGAGAATCGTGTTTTGGCCGAGTGATCACCCCTGGGGCTTGAAAAAGCCCCAGGGGTGATATCGCAGTGCTATCTTCTGCTCTATTAGTCGTGGAATGACCCATCTTCAAACAGTTTGCTGAGGTGCTCGATCTAATTCAGATTGTTCAGATCAAAGTTATGGCAGGCAAGAATTTCTGCATTTATCTGAAAGATGACACAGAGCCGTACTCAGTCAGCGCTCGTCGGCACGTGCCGTTGACACTCAGGGAACTTCCTCCGGTAGAGCAGCAGGGGATGATAACTCTCAGTCAGCGAGCGGACCGAGTGGTGCGTCCTCATTGTTGTTGTTGAGGGGCCCTCTGCCTTTCCACCCCAGATGCGCTGTGATGATGTGCTGTGTTGTGTGAAGATGCACCTTCTCGGTGCTGAGAGCTCTCGACTTATCACTTCCAAACCCCCTACGTCAGATGTATGTATCTCAGAGCTCTGTATGGTGTGTCTTCCTCAAGTGTACGGTGTGTCCTCCTTACACCCGCCACATGGCTAAGTGTTCCACAGGTATTCACAGCGTGCAGTGTGCCGTCCGCTGCAGGAACAGCAGCCTCCTTAAATAAAGCCAAAACGAAGTTTGTGAAGTCCGGTTTGCTAGATTTATCGTGTCTGCCGAGGACTACCAGCCAAACACGGAGTTCACTTGAGCGATCGTCGAGCTACCACACCACGCGACTTCGCCGAGCTGAGGAGGTTCTTCGGACTGGTGAAACGAGCAGCTTCCCTGTCACGCGAAACAGCGGAACTCATGCGCTTCCCTGTCACGCGAAACAACAGAGCTCATGCGCTTCCCTGTCACGCGAAACAGCGGAGCTCATGCGCTTCCCTGTCACGCGAAACAGCGGGGCTCATGCCACACTACGACCCTTGCTCAGTGTAAGACGTGAGTTCATTTCGGGGGTACGTCACCAAGTGACGTCCATGGAGGTAGAAGAAGCGCTGGCGTTGGTTAGCAATGCCACATTCTTTGACCTGACACAACATGCTCTCGTCCACAGATACAAGTTGTTTCAAATGCACGGGCTATCTGCTTCAGCAGCAGCGAGACGATGGGCCGCGGCGAATCGTGCAGACGGGTTCCGTGTCCTTCGGCAACGCTGAGACCCGGTACACGGCCGTGTGGTTCGAGATGGCGGCAGTGGCCCGAGCATTTCGCCAGTGTCGGCTGTTCTTGTCTGGCCTGCCCTACTTCAGCGCGAATATGGTTCATCGCCCACTCATGCCAATCGTCGGCTCGAATTTACTACACGAGCTGGGCAAACCACGTCTACAGCGTCTGAACCTGCGGCTGCGGGAGGTGGATGCCTTATCTGCTCGCCTTCACTGCCCGCGAGGTATTCGAGCACCAAGAAGCCGACGCGCTATCTAGAAACCCGATCCGGCACGCTTCCCCTTACCCCTCGGGGGTGGGAGAGGGGAGTGGGGAGTGGGGGGCGAGGTGGTAGGAGACAATGATGCGTCGAGTGCGTGATCGATCATTATTGCTGCTCTCCAGACCAGGGAGCATTCCTGGTCTGACCTTGATGCAGCGACTGAAGGACTTCAAATTCAAGTGAATGAGGATTCCTGTCATCGAAAAAAGATCTGCCGGCGTCACTTCGTTAGTACTGGCTCGTACACAAGAAGGTGGCAGTCGAAGACGACCTAATCGCCCATGGATGCAGACTTGCCTTTCCTCCATTTTTCGGGTCCAGATCTTCTTGTGGCTGCATTACGGCTTCGCGGGCAGGGAAAGGACTAAGTATGAAGCTGGTCTCATCGTTGACCTGCCCGGAATGAGCCGATCGACACAGGATATTGCGCGAATGTGCACACCCTGTCAGGGCAAGCAGCCGTCACACTTTCTTCCCCCCCCCCCCGACGTTTCTACCAGAAAATGTCTGTTGATATCGCCTTCTACGCAGCTCACAGAATCCCCTCAGTGTTGGTAGTTAGAATAGCTAACAGCTCGCACAACACTGAGGTACTAACGCTCCTGTCTATTTTGTTGTATTGCAGGGGCACTCAACATTTTGCGGCCCTGCCATGGGCCCGAGTTCGTTCCGAGGTGCCTGTAAAACTTCTTCCGGTAATGCGGCATCCAGCATCGCCCCTTATTTCAGCACTACCTCCAGGATAGTGGCCGAGCAGAAGGCGCAGTGAAAGCGAGGAAGACAATCATTCGCCGATGAGACAAATGATCTGTCATGAGCGATTCTTCATCATGGAAAATGTCTGGTCCTGATGGGTTGTTTCCGGCCCAGATCCTCTTCGACCGACCGGTGCAGGATTTCATACTCAGCGCCCATCGAAGTATGTTGGAAGCACAGCCGCTTTACGACGTACTTTTCTTGCTGGCCGGTAGTGTGTGCGTGTCAAATGCCTGCGTGTTATGGAGCTTTGAACCCAGCCATATCACCCCAATGTCGATAAAAGATTGTTTGATTACCTAGCTGCGATCCACGGACCATCTTTGGTTTAGATATGCCCAATTCTCGCGGCGTGCCGGGTCAAACTGTCACGCACTGCGCGCCGTTATTTTTCCTTCTTTCGAGAAGGTTCAATGGCCTCAATATCTCAATCGGTAACGTGGCGGGATCATAAACGAAGGTCGTGCTTTCAGAACCTAGACGTGGTCGGTGTCTTACCATTCCCTATGGAATATACCGAATTGCTTGCCAACAGCCAATAAATGTTACCAGTGCACTGCAGCGTACAGTTCCTTGAGAATTTCTTTCAGAGAATCTGGACAACGTTGTACGCTTGTAGCACAACCGCTCTGCGGTGTACAGCTGCATTTTAAATGCATTCACCATTGTACCATCTGCGCTACCTTACCTTCAGTTACTGGCTGCCAAATGTTCAGTATAAACTGATAATTAAGCCTGCGTCCCACGTCTAGTATATGTCTAGCTGCATACTATAATTATGTACTGAACTTCATTCTGTCCGCTGTTTTTTAACTTGTCCCATGCCGGCCTATCGCTTGTCCTTCGAGGTCCCGCGGCAGCGCTGCACGAGAGCAGCAGAGGAGGACGCCTTAGCACGCCGAGAAGCCTGCAGACGGCGGACAACGCAGAACCCGGACATGACCGTGGGCAGTCGAATGTGTCTAGGATCCCAGAACCCACAGGTAGGATCTGTACGGAGTATCGGTGCAGGCGCTATCACGTGGCCGACACACCCGAGAGATCTAGCGCTACTGTCGGTGGTTCAGTCACCGCACCAGTTACCGGTAAGCCGAACGTACCTGTGGATACCCCGTTGCACAGCCGTCTCCGCGCATAATTCGAACGGCAGGATGACGGAATTAACCATGGACAATAACAAACTCTCACAACAGCCGACAACTTCTCACACAGAGAAAATTAACCATAGGCAACGGATACGCTCATCACATGACTGCCGCATCACTTCCATTGGGTGATTGCGTGATCTTCGCGCGGTACTCGAACGGCATGGCAACGGAGACCACGCCAGCGCCTCGCTGATGTGATGCAGCAACCATATGACGACCCCGTCCGTTGCCCTTGCTTAATTTCAGCCGTGTGAGAGGAATGAACGAGCGCCGTCGGCAAGCTGAAGCCTGCTTCCGGCGGCAACCACTTCAAGGTCGCTCAAATACTTCAACGCGGGCAGTAGCCCAGCACAGTGGTCTTGCGGAAATCCTGCACAGATATTTGGTTGCGCTAAGAGATTGTCTCCTACAACCACGATGTATTCTATCCCTCAAAGATACAACCATAGCTCACCTTGAACCTTTCCGGCAAGTCCTAAATAGTGCCTTCACTTGACACATAACCCCTTGTAAAGTGTCTGATCGAAGCATTTTGAAACCTTAAGACATGCAGCAAAATCAAGGTTGTTGTTATGACCTTCATTAAGTGTGAGGGGAGGTAGGCCAACTTCAGATCTGTACTGCGTGTTTGTCTACGTCAGTTTTCGGACAGAAACTTGTTGTTGATAAGATACTGATAAATGCGTTTGAAAAAGGTGCTCGAGAAGCTTGTATACCAGGGTAAGAAGCCGATGAGCCTGTTGTTGATTGAGTGAGATGCAGAACCAATTTTTTATATATTAATAGCTGCCACCGCGGGCTCTTTCCAGCTGAGTGAGACTTCTGTGGCCAGGTGTGGCAGGTGGCTAATGATAACGATTCGGCAAAAAGTTTAGAACCGGGTAAAGCGATTAGAACAGCTGCCACCTGTTTCATAGTTTGTTCGGTAATTTATCTGGTTGACATGTTTTTTTAGATTTGACGCGTCTAGTACCTCCAGTTCAGTCAACACGATGTTGCTCAACGGAGGGAAATGGGGCCCTAAGAGATGGTAAATCAGTCATGCTTTCGGAGGTTGACTATTTTGAAAATGAGCACTGAGGATATTTGATTGTTTTTCTTTGTTTTCTGTGGGAACTTCGCCATTTGCCTTCCCCGATGTAGGAAATCGTGCACCATGCCCGACTGAATGAGCGTTTTGATTTTTTGGCAGTGCCTACATAGACTCGGATAGTTTCTCGCATACCACTTTTGTACAGTTTTGTTAGTTTTAGTAGTTTTCTTGGTTTATTCCCGAATTTGCTGGGTAATCATTGCCCTTGACAATGGAGCTGAATTGGAGTTTTTCATGACGCTAACTGAGAGCTTTTGGGAGGGGGGGAGGCGATGCGACACCCTGTACCATTTACAAACTAAGAAAGCTGGACCTAAGTGGAACATTCTTATGGCCCGTTTTCAACGGGCTCTCACGGCGGGTAGCAAGTTTGACGTTGATTGGCTTATAAATAACTTTATTATGGCGGGTCAAATGTTTAACTGTCCAGAAAACTGCCCTTTCACCTTAACTAAAGCATATGTGTGAGCCCGTACCACACAGCGACACAAAATCTACAAATGTGTAGATTTTGAAGAAAATCTACAAAATCTACAAAATGTGAGAAAATCTACAAAATCTACAAAATCTACAAATCAAAATCAATGTGTTTCTTACCCGATGATAAGTACATTGATGAATGGTTTTATATGTTTCGAGCAAACATATATGATGTAAGGCTCCGCAACCGGCGACAATAACTGCCGGCCTCTGCCACCCACCGCCCACCCCAGCTGTAGATCGCCTTGCAGTGTTCCTCAACACCTACCGTTTGTCCGTAACCAGAAGTGCCCAGGGCACGTTTTTGGTGTCAAAACACCGGTAATGAATGCCCCATAGGCTTTCATAAATTTGGGAGCCATTGACTGACTTGCCGAAAAGGTATTCTCCGAAAACCTAAGGAAGCCGCATCGCCTCCTTCCCTCACAGGTCGGAGGTTAATGAATGCCTCTGTTGTACTGAAGTTCGATTATTTTCTGGTCACCTACTCTCAACTCACAATCAAGAAAAACCATGAGATCGAGGATTCTGCTGTCTGCATAGATAAAAAAACAAGAAAGGGTGCCCAAGGGGTGTCTAAATTCAGGTCGCGAAATACTGTTATTCAAATGTCTCACCAGAACCCCCGAAGAAAGAGGTAAAAGACTAACGAGGGCCTGTAGCTGCTGTTGTATTGAGTGATTCCTCGAGCGGTCCTGTGGGGAGCCCTTTAACGTACTCACGTGCCTTTACGAAAATCCCGTGCGCATGTCTGACCACCTACAGTTTGTTCTACTACATCGCGCATAGTCGACTAGTAAGGTTGTGTTTCCATTCATCGGTCGTGCTTAGATGTTGTGTCATCTCCCATGAGCTCGTTTCTGTTGTGGCGCTCGAGCTCAGAGTCTACGTATTAGATGTTTGAAACCGAGGTTCGAGTATTCCGTCTCATGGTCCGAGAACCCAGAACTACCTTCTGTTGAACGGATGAACCAGGGCTCACATGATGTGCAGGGGTTGATGCATGGAAGGCATCTTATCAGGCGTTTTATCCGAGTTGTGTTTCATCATCGTTCATATTAATTTATGCTGTGTGTGTGCGCATGTGTGTGTGTGTGTGTGTGTGTGTGTGTGTGTGTGTGTGTGTGTGTGTTTGTGCGTGTGTGTGTGTGTGTGTGTGTGTGTTGTGTGTGTGTGTGTGTGTGTGTGTGTGTGTGTGTGTGTGTGTGTGTGTGTGCGTGCGTGTGTGTGTGTGTGTGTGTGTGTGTGTGTGTGTGTGTGTGTGTGTGTGTGTGTGTGTGTGTGTGTGTGTGTGTGTGTGTGTGTGTGTGTGTGTGTGTGTGTGTGTGTATGTGTGATGTTTCAGTTGCATTACTGTGTCGCGAGCCTTACTATAGGTTGTTATCATGGCAATCTCGTCAATTAGGACGGTATCAATCATACACTGAGAAGAATGCCCAAGGTCAGTGACCCAAGTTTCTAAAATAAAAAGATGCAGTATAAGTGATCTAATATTGATTCTGCAAACCTCTTGTCGCGATACCACCCCTTGTTCCTGGTTGGCTCTTATCAGTGCAATTCAGAGGATGCATCATTTGACTTAAACGTGTACGACACCGAAGCGCTAATGCGGCTATTAATAATTGTGCACCACAAGGCGTAAACGCAGTTCATGCCGAAACGAATTTAGCCACTGGCAGCGCCATCCTGAGGCACTGTTATTTGACGCAAATAAGCCTCGTGCCGATGTGAGATCACGACCAATCAGCCTGCGGGGAACGCATGAATTGAATCAGTTGGAAAGACCAGCTGGTGTTTGTCCTCGGTATTATTAGGTACTGGTGCCATGCGGCTGGCATGCGGCGACGCAAGGCCATTTATGTGCTTTATAATTTTGCAATCGTTCGATGCCACCTTTTCAGCAAGAGCAACCAACGAAAAGAGCAAAAAACACAATCTTTTTGTAGCTTATTGGCTTTTTGAATTCAAAATTGTACCTTGTTTTGTACAAAACATAACCCTTTTTGAATTTTGCCATCTCGTCAACAGCTGGAAAGTTAATTACGATTAAGCAATTCGTTTTTTGTTCGGTTTTGTTTTTGTTTTTTGTTCCGTTTAGTATCGAACAAGCACACAGCTATATTTTGTCAGCCAAGTACGCAATTTGTGCATTGTAAATCGCATTTTGTACAGCAGCGTTTTTTTATTTGACGTTATGTGCTACTGAAAATGGTTTACACGCTGAATAACAGTCTCCATCCAGTCCGAAGACCAGCTGTGTCCAGAGCGACCAAAGCAGATATAATCTTCTGATTGTCTTTCTCTTTTATTTTCACCAGACCCTCTCAAGTATGACCAAGCGATTGTCTCAAAAATAAAACCTTTGATTTGTTGTGATTGGGTATTAGTTTTATCTGAGCAGGATCGGCGTGAAGGAAATGCATTTGCCCTCCGAATCACCGAAGGCAAATCTGCCCGAATGACATAAACCAGCCCAGCCGCATAAAGGCACTCTTCCCAGCAAACACTCAGTCACGTCGCGGCACTTCTGCCTTATCCTACCACTACGCTCATATGATTTGATAATCGGTTGACCGCGCATTACGGTGCGACGTATGCAGGCTGTTGCATACGTTGCACCCTACGGCCGTTGTCACTTGTGCATTGCAGGGAAGGGTTGATGCGCCACACAGGTGTGGCACGTGCGTGCGGTGTACGTGCGATGTACAAGAAGCCCGAGGTGTTAGAATAAACGCATGCAGTTTAATTGCAGCTTGTTCAAAACACGAAACTGCGATCCCTGGTGGTAGTGCGTTCATCAGTGGGTGTGTCAAAATTGATCCACGAATGTGACAATCAGTGCTTAACTAATCACGCGCTTATGTCCAGCGCAACAAAGAAAAAGGAAGAAACAATTACGATGAGAAGCATTAGATAACGCTAATTTAATTAGCAAGATTTAGGTGCACGAAACACAACATAAGCATAACTTTATACTTATACCATAATGAGTCAGGCAAGAAATGACGAAACCTTTTAAGTGTTTTTACGAGGAACATTATGCATATAGATCCGACATTAGTGATAGTCTTAATCCTTGTGGAAAAACCAGGAGAATCGAGATATAGATGAGTTGACGTTTCGACAACATGCCTCCATCGAAACAATAGCAGATGAAAATTACAAATGGCTGGCCGATGATTCTACTCCATTTTTCTTTTTAACTATTGGTGGCTAGCCACAGTTTTAAAAGGTCACCAACATTCAAGGTATTAAACAAGGAGCAATTGCCAGCCATTACCACGATACAGTGCGTATCCAATTAAGCATTAGAATGAACGAAAAATACGTGTACATGCGACCAAATTCAAATAAACTGGCATGACGTATCACGCTTCATTCAGATATGCAAGCGTTTCCAAGCAAACAGGCATCACGCATCAGTGAAATATGCAACCGATTTTAATTAAAGAAGCATCGCACACCACGCGTCAGGCATCACTCATGCATGTTAACAATTTTAAGCTAGCACGCACCACACATCACGGCGCTTATTGCGTTCGCATAATCGGTCATGATGGGCCCTGTTCCTTGAGGCCTGGTCGCCAACTTTTTATAAGAACGGGTTTACTTATATTCCTGTTTGAATGGCCCTGTGCTCTGTAGATGACTTTGAGCTCTAAACGGGGCATAGGATCCATACCTCCTTGGATTTCAGCCTTATTGTATTTTCCCACAAAAAAATGGTCACCTAGTGGTTATTCCCTGTTCTGTTTTCAGCGTCTCCCAGGTGTTCATTATATCTCAGACGAATAAGGCGCAACGACTCCCCGACATAGACTATGTCCCTCCCATGTTTTCACGCAGAGTGCACTCAATTTCGTAAACCACGTTATTTGCGTCCAAACCATTTGAAACCCAGGTTTGCATTCATGCAAGCCTGGGTTTTAAGGTGCCACCCGGGCACTTGTGCTCCGAGGTTGACGATTTAACTACAGACCATTTTAGCTAATTGTTCCGTGCGCGCGTACGGATACGGTTAACTTGTGCGTGCGGATAGCTTGGGAGAACAAGATGTGACAAAAATAATTAACTGCCTACCCTATGCTAAAGTTGTTTTTTGGTGCTTGTAAAGCCTACCTAATTCACTTTTGTTGAGAAATTTAATGTTGGTCCATGGTTGCAGAGCACAGCATGCCCATTCTTTGAGATGCATTTATTGGGGAGTGGAGCCTCTAACAAAGTAGTTGTGAAGATGCAATAAGCTTTGTTAGACACCTGGAATTGGACCAGTAGACGCAGCATATTTGATTTGAAACAGGTGTTTAACTCATAGCTTTTGCTGAATGAAGAGGTAACAGAAGTTTTAGTGTTGCCATTGAGGCAATCTTTCTAACTTCTCAGACAGGAGCTAGTGTTTCAAAACGCTGTGCTGGCTTTCTACCTACAAAATACGCTGCTGACCTTTTTCAACTCGGAAATGCAGTGTCATCCACTGGGTTTAAATGGAATTGCTGACAAGGTTAGGAGGAAAAGCTATTTTGTGACAAGATAGGGCGTTAGATCATTATAATTGTATTTTCCTAAGAGTCTCCTATCCTCTCTCTGTCTCTGTCTGTCTGTCTGTCTGTCTGTCTGTCTGTCTGTCTGTCTGTCTGTCTGTCTGTCTGTCTGTCTGTCTGGTCTGTCTGTGTGTCTGTCTGTCTGTCTGTCTGTCTGTCTGTCTGTGTCTGTCTGTCTGTCTGTCTGTCTGTCTGTCTGTCTGTCTGTCTGTCTGTCTGTCTGTCTGTCTGTCTGTCTGTCGGTCTGTCTGTCTGTCTGTCTGTCTGTCTGTCTGTCTGTCTGTCTGTCTGTCTGTCTGTCTGTCTGTCTGTCTGTCTGTCTGTCTGTCTGTCTGTCTGTCTGTCTGTCTGTCTGTCTGTCTGTCTGTCTGTCTGTCTGTCTGTCTGTCTGTCTGTCTGTCTGTCTGTCTGTCTGTCTGTCTGTCTGTCTGTCTGTCTGTCTGTCTGTCTGTCTGTCTGTCTGTCTGTCTGTCTGTCTGTCTGTCTGTCTGTCTGTCTGTCTGTCTGTCTGTCTGTCTGTCTGTCTGTCTGTCTGTCTGTCTGTCTGTCTGTCTGTCTGTCTGTCTGTCTGTCTGTCTGTCTGTCTGTCTGTCTCTGTCTGTCTGTCTGTCTGTCTCTCTCTCTCTCTCTCTCTCTCTCTCTCTCTCTCTCTCTGTCTCTCTCTCTCTCTCTCTCTCTCTCTCTCTCTCTCTCTCTCTCTCTCTCTCTCTCTCTCTCTCTCTCTCTCTCTCTCTCTCTCTCTCTTGCGGGGCCTGTAGGAGCCGACCTGCACGAGGTGTTTTCAGTAGTTATTATCCACATCGCCAAAACTTGCTTGGTCGTACTGCAGCAAAAGGAATATTGCCAAAACATCATCCATCGCCCTTCCAGGTATTCATGAGCGTCGCTTAGTCCGATGTTTTCCAGACCTAGCGGTACTGCGGAGGGTATTGCGTGTCGCACGCGTGTATATATTGTTCATTCATGAGGCACCCATCACGCACGGTGCGTTGCAACAAATCTCCCCCAAACAAGGCCGCTACCCCGATGTTGTGCCGTCATTTCCCGCCGCTACAATGGCACGCGGCCATCGTAAGCCACGCTTGAAATGAGTAACGACGCGCACCATGAATAGGCCGCGTGGGGAAGCGGTCATGGTGCGGTGTTGCCAGCGAGTCCATTATTGGCTGGTGTCCGTGTGGATGTTTATGTGACTCAGGTGGACGTTTATGGCTCTTTTGCCCGCGGCTGCAGCTATTCAGCTTTGCGCACTTTTCAGCGCCGGCTGCAGCAACTTTAATAGCGACTTACGCTAAACTGTCTTACTCACGCGTAAGTCCAAACTGGTGGGTTGACCCCATTTACATGCGGGAAACTTCGCTTCAATTATATGCTTGGCCAGTTTCATCCCCTTAGACCTTTTAACCGCCTGAGCCAATTTGGTAGTTTTGTGCGCATTGCCACTGTTGCGAGAGCTACTCCTTTTTGATACATAAAACCTCTAAAATATGTTCAAGTGTACTCAGGAGGTAAAACCCAACCCCATCCCCTTATGCAATATTTTGTGCCTCATCGGATGCAAACGATACATCAGGTTAAAGAGGTGCTAATTTCTTCTATTCCTACTACTAACACTAACTACACGTAAAGAATGTGATGGATTGGGGCGTACGAATCAGAGTTGGCCAACGGAAACCTGGAAGAACAAACTGCGGATACGAAAATGGCATTTTGAACGGGAAAACATGGAAAAACTGTATTCTACGGGCAAAATTGTGGGGAAAATGTCTGTTTGGAAAAATTGAGTGGAGATGACCAACAGCTCAACAGAGGTTATATCGCTGCCAACAGGGATCGCACTCCCACACAATCAGTGTCAGACGCAGTGGGGCTGATCCAGCAAAACTCAGTTGAACATTCACAGGGCTGGAAAACCGAACGTATTGGGCCGATTCCGTTTCTAACATACGCGCAGCCAACGAAATTACAAAGGAAGGGCATTCGGTGGTTGTGATATGTCCGAACAGTGCCTCTTCCACATTTTGCCCTTGGTGCGTGTGAAATCATCCTCCGAACAATACGTTTCATTGTGGAAACGATGCTAGAAAAGCATATATCCGACTCGCGCGTGAGTGTTGAACATTGTTTAAACATTGGGTATTGGCAAGGGCTTGGGCAGAAGTAAATGTTCGGTACTGGTATTGTTTCTATAGTCTTGACCAAGAGAATCAGTCAACCCAAATCACTGTGATTGCGAATGTCGATCGAGTGCGATAATTGGACAGCATCCAGTTCTCCTCGTGGTTATGGCCTTGCTATTTTCTCAAATAAATCTATTAAATATCCTCCAGAGTGAGAAATAAACAGGCAGCGTCTAAGCGAACTCTGGTGGCAAAATGAATACTGACTGCAGTATTTGCAATATCGTGGGTTTTTTAGCTGCAGTCCATCGCATTTCTAACGATTTTTTGCTTTTCAATTTGTGTTATTGAACACATTGCTTTCGGAAACGCTACGTAGTACCTCATCTGGTTGGGCTTAGATTTGCTTTCACATGGCCTCTCACGTTATGGAATGTCCCTGTTGCGTTTGTAGTTAGCTGGGAGTGATTTGGTGCATTGTTTCACAGCAGAGTTTATGGAACACGTTTTGTGTCTTCTGCTGAGTTGATTGGAAAATACGTAACACCATTATCTTTTTTGCTAAGGCGATACTATTGGTAGGTGGGTAGCGAGCTGGTTGGCACTAAACTAACAGATTTATAGATGTTTCCATGCAATTTTAAATAGGTTACGTTTTGCAAGCGAGCTTTACCACGCTGCACAAGTCAGAGGCACATAGAGATGTCTTCCAGCCATCCGCGATGAACTCTTCACATTTACCAATGCTTCGAGAGCAAACTCTTTGCATTACCACCTGGGGACGGCCATTTGCTGTGTGAGGAATGGTTGACAATTGTCGTCTACCATTCTCACATAAGTAACTGGTGTAACCGACCATCCATGGGGTGATTTATTGCCAGTGGAGTAAACCGGCTGCAGTGCACTATGCAATTAGTGATGGCGTTCTCTCGGCCTCTACATGGTGGCGCTGACGTTCGGTTGTCATCGCTCGCAAAATAAAATTACGGAAGCGTTCCACATTTGAAGATGTTCAGGTAAGCGTCAGACGTGATGGAAGAATGCTAGTTGTAGCTGTTGATATGCATTAAGTGCATAAGACTGTTTCAGGTAAAGCAATTTCCTCATTCACCAAAAATATGGAAACACAATTCCACGATTCATGAAAATCTGGCAGAACCATTTCATTTTTCAGTGAAACTTATCAGTACACCATCGTTTCAATCCGTCACATAAAGTTTTTCTGGCGTCAAAATCGCTGCCAGGCCGACGGTGTGGGAATGGCCACGTTAGCGCACCGGATGACTCACTTGAAATATCTCAACTCGCCGAGAGGTGGCTTACTACCTGATCTGTGTGAAATCAACCAAGTATCGTTATGTGCGCGTCTTTTGACGCTTTCTCTGGATGGTCTTGTATGGTGGTCTCTGATCGCATGTTTTTACCTGTATTTGTGTTTTCGGTTGCGATGCTGATGTTAGATTTTTGATTCCAATCACCATGCCTGTCATAACTAGCAGAAGTGTTGAAACGTGTGTACTTGGTATAACAATACGCGGTTTGCGTATGCAGCTTGTTCTACATGCTTGAGAGTCCTGTTCTTCCCAAGGCCTAAACACGTCTGGTTTCTGAGCTAGACTCCCGCGGAGATGTCCGGACTATTTTGTGCAGTCCTTCAAGGTCACTCAAGCATCCATGACACCATAATAACGTCATTCAAATCGTGTCATTACATTGGTCATGCGGCGATCAAGGCCAAGAAAATATGATTGTCGATTCAGTCATATGTGGCGTTGCGAGCATGACTACCAGAAATAACCGACGTCAGTTGGTTTTTTATCAATGCTGTGCAAGGCACGATGACGCCATCAAACAATGACTTATTGGAAGGCATATTTACTACATGACGAAAAGGTGCTACCTAGAGCAGGCTTTTGCAAATAAGCGTTTATCGATAGTTGTAGTTAAGCTTATTTCATCATTTCTGATGTTTACTTCAATATTTTTAAATGCGGAGCATTCCTTCGAAGTGGAAAAGGCTGTCCTTGATAGGACAATTTCTCTGTTTAATAAATATGTTTCTAAATACGTCATTGTTTGATTACGTCATTGCACTTTGCACAACATTGATTGAAAGCAAATTTTACATGCATGATGAATTATCCTCACTTATGACTATTTCTATATGTTTAGGTGGAAAAGACTGCTCTAGACGATGTCATTTCTGTATTTAGTAAATATGTTGTTCAATATGTTATTGTTTGATTGCGTCATCGTACCTTGCACAACTTTGATTTACAGCTAATTGGCGGCCGTTATGTCTGGAAGTCGTGCTTACAAAGGCCAGACATGAACGACACGGCACTTATATTTTTCTTGGCTTTCATTGCCGCATAGCCAGAGGAATAACAGAATTAGAATAGCGTTGCTATGGCGTCATAGATGCCTGTGTGACTTTGGGATAGTGTCCCTGATAAAGTTTGCACGTCTTCGCGGGGGCGTATATTTGACGTCAAAGGTTTTGGGTCTTAAAAAGAACAGGGCTATGGGCCCCACTGAATGATCTTAAATATGACTATTTCAGTTCAAAAACCCATACAATCAGTCTTAAAAGAACAGCATTAATTGTCTGTGAGCTTGTTTTGGTATATATGACGTTTACTTCAATAACTTCATGTGAGGAACATTTCCTTTTTTAACGTTTTATCCTTGAGGAAAGCCGTACCCCCCCCCCCCCCTCCCCACCGCTCGCCGCTCGTTGTGCCCCGTGGTGCTTCCCGCTCGCCCCTTGGCGCGGTGCCAGCTTATCCTATGGCATCGTCAAGCACCAGTTTGGCCAGTTGACCACAATGAGCGCACCACTACTGCTGCATGCTGGTGCAGACTTGGTGTGGCACGCATACTCCGCGGGACATTGGTGTGGCGGCCACGACAGGCAGACCTCAAACGGGTCGATGGCGCGCGCGGAGACCGTGGCGGCGCGCAGGTGAGCTGACCGGTGCTTCGTGCCCGCAACCGCGACGACCGTAGGCCCCGCGCCCGGCTGTTCATGGTACACGGCAGCGACGGCCCGACCTGCCGAACTTCCCACCTGATTTCGCGGCCTGTCAGGCGCCCTCCGCGAGTGGGTTCGGAGCCATCCTGCTGCACGATACCGCCCGTCTTACACTAAACATGACTGGCAGGTGTACGTCGCGCCTCAGTTACGGCGTACCAACGGCAGCCGAATTTCCGTGGCGATGTTGCTCTTCTGTGCGTACACCGGACGCTGCCTCGTAATACAGCAGCGCTAGCGGGCTAGTTCCGCAATCAAGAGTCTGGAATGAGGCGATCGGCCGTCCTGGAATTCCTCGTTCGGCCGAACGGCGTCTATTTTGTGCAAGGATGGGCAAAGGTACGCGGCAGATTCATCTGGAATTCCAAGCAACGTAGACAGGGGCGCAGCCATGGCATTGGTAAGGAGGGGTACCGGGTTGACAAGGTGCCCTTGCTGATGGTTTGCCTGCCTCCTAAAAAAACACTAGCTTTGGTCCAATTTATTTCAAGGGAAACAATTGACTTCGATCGATGTAGTGTTTTGTCTTTTTAACCCCATCAGATGCCAGAACACGCAATTCATTATATATATATATATATATATATATATATATATATATGTGTGTGTGTGTGTGTGTGCGTGTGTGTGTGTGTGTGTGCGTGTGTGTGTGTGTGTGTGTGTGTGTGTGTGTGTGTGTGTGTGTGTGTGTGTGTGTGTGTGTGTGTGTGTGTGTGTGTGTGTGTGTGTGTGTGTGTGTGTGTGTTTGTTTGTCTCTGTGTGTGTTCGTTCGTGTATGCGTGTGTCAGTGTGTGTCAACAAAATTAAGGAGTCAGGTTTAAAAACCTTTACCTTATCTTCCGCTTAGGCTTACCTTTTGCGGGTAAGGCAAGCTCGGAGGTAAAACACTAGGAGGTTCATTACCTTTCAGCTCAGGGGGTGAAGTGTTCTGTCCCATTCTGTGGTACCTACCGGTTGCCATTTTGATGACAATTGTGTAGCGGTCTCCTGGTCGATCTGGAAGCCCCAGAGAGATACATCATACAGTGATGCCCCCCCCCCCCCGACGCAGGGGGCCCCTGACCTTAGCAAATGGCCCCTGATCGACACATGGGTCTTTGTTACTTGATGCAGTTTCGATCAATTAACAATCCACAATCAACGCAGTTGACCGTAAGTCTCCACCACTGCATCTTAGCAACAAGATGCAGTGATGGAGAGAAAACGAGTCATAGCACATAATCACCGGTCATATCCGGCCCAACCTGAACTGGCCTGTTTTGCCATCTGTTTGGTTTATATTTATTTTAGCTAGGGTAATAGAACTTGTGAAACACCGA
Organism: Pollicipes pollicipes; assembly: GCF_011947565.3. Lineage (NCBI taxonomy): Eukaryota > Metazoa > Arthropoda > Thecostraca > Pollicipedomorpha > Pollicipedidae > Pollicipes > Pollicipes pollicipes. Next base: position 52,169,334 of record NW_023596576.1, read on the forward strand.
ACCGGGCCAAAAATGGAAACCCCCTTGGGCGACATTGGTCCATTGGCGTTTTTATTATAGCTGTTCTGGAATCTACTAGTCTTTACATATTTAAACTGATGAATCTGAAATTATCAGCATTTATCAGTATAGAATGAAGTAAAATGACTAGCAAGTGAAATGAGTTTGCCATTGTTTTATTTTTCTCAGAGACTATGTAGGTTTGTAGACATTAGATGGAGGACCGTATATCAGCACACCGGTGACACCACTCTGGTGTGTCAGTGTCGAATTTACCACCTATGTCTTATCCATCTCATCTATTATACGCCCGCGGGCTCTGACTGCGCCTTTTTCGACGTCAAGAAGAAGGGCATCATTTGATCTTCAACTAGCAGTGAAACTTGATTAGTTATTGGATGGTATAAGGACATGCCCCTGGATTGGCCTGTAGTGTGCGATTCCATGTGGTGATAGAGCACATATAGGTGAGGATTCTAGGACCGTGTGATAGTTTCAGCAGTGGGTAATCAGCTCTATGTTGCAAACAACATCTTTAACTAACAGTTAAGCTTTGCTAGTTGCATTCGTGGTATCAAGGAATGCTGATTGTTCGACTCGTCTGTGGTGTGCGACTGAACATAACATAAAGATGAAAGCAAAACAATGTGGGTTGTTTTGTGCGACTTACACGACCCTGTTACTGAGAACCGTGAGTCAGGGTCACGGTCTGCTAACGAACCAGAGGGAACCGAGGTCCAGGGTTTGCCTTTTTGAAGGAACCGGCGGGAACCAGGATCCAGGGCTTTGTTTCATTGAACGAATCAGTGATAACCAAGATCCAGGATCTTGGTTGTCCAAAGAACCAGCAGGAACCAGAATCCAGGGTTCGGTTTGTCAAAAAAATCACTGCGAACCAGGGTTCAGGGTTGTATGCTGTCGAAGAAACCAGATGGAGCCAGGAACCAAGACTGGGAACCAGGCACACGTCTGCTTACTGGCGCAGAAGGTGTAATAGTTGGCACAGGGACTACAGCACGGCTTACGGGGCCGCTTCCTGATGCTATGCCCACCTCATCCTGTCCTATCCTGCAACACCCCATTGCCATTTGTCAATTTTACTTTCGCTGTCATAAGACTAGACCAACGCAAGGGTCCCTCTCGCATTCGGAGTTCCGCACAGGTTTCTTATCAGCAAACGTGCCCGTGGCCGACGAAGAACCCTCATCGGCACAGGATCCCCTGTTAGGAACTGTGGGGTTCTGACCTTGCTTGGTAAATGGGTAAAAGGTCTTTGGTGACGATCGATGGCCCCAGCCCTGTCCTTGCTTGGAAAGTGAGCAAGAAGTCTGGTGACAATTGAGGGCCCAGTCTTGTCCTTGCTTGGTAAATAAGTTACCAATCCCTAGACTTACAACAAGCGAAATGTTCGTCATTGGTGACTCCTGACCCATATCAAGGCCCTCATCTTCCTAGGGGCACTCGATCATCACAAAGGCCCCCCTGATGAATATCTGATGGACCAACCCTGCGGGCCGGAGTCTCTCAATGCGACTTCTGGCCAGCCTTTCGGGCCCCGGTGCCTTAATTGTCTGGCAGTCGGGATCTTAGGAGAGAGAGAGGGGGGGGGGGGGCGGGGAGGGAGCGCCACCTGTGCCTGCCTGCCTGCGCCCGCGAACATGAAGCTTGCGCATTTCTAACAGTGACTACTCAGCCTCCCAGCGATGCTGAAACGACATCGCAGCAAGAGCGAACAGCTCATCAAGAGTTGTTTCCACACGCATCAATATAAATTGTTCGACGTGACCTGCGCGCAGGCTAAAGATGTGCCGTCTAGATGCCACAGCAAGGTTCCCTCACACTGGACCTATGGCCGCAGGGTAGCGGGCTTGACCGGTTCCGCCCAAGGACTGGTGGGAGAGGCGGCGAGGGTAACGTGAAACTACGCGCGGCAGCTGCCGCAGAAGAAGCTGAAGGAGAGCATGGTGGCGTAGGCTGTGACATCGGCTGAGTGGACAGATGCCAGCCGCATGGCAACAACAGAGCGGCCTGATACGATCAGGGCGTAAGAAGGAACACTGCTAGTCGCCGCACCGTAAGTGAGTTGAGCTAAGTTCTGCCGGTCCGACAGGGTCGGTGGGCGTGACAAGCGGCGTCCAGCACGTGGACCGACCCGCCCGTCAAAGCTATCAGGGCCCGCTGAACTTTTCTCAACCCAATCACATCGCAGCGACTTCCGCTGCTTTGCCCGACGTCCGGACCGCGCCGGGCTGTTTCGATGTTGTCATGTGGCCTGCGATCGTCCATCCAGCAGATAGCACCACCGACGCCATGGCGTTTGCCTTATGCTGCTTCTGCGGCTGCTCCCGCATGATTTGGATGCAGCAACGGCTGTAACCAGGAACGCTGACTGTCCGCGTCACTCTGGACGTACCAGTGCAGGCCCCGGTAGACATTGGTGGCGGTCTAGATGCCAAACTCCAGCGTCTTGAAGCTGCCATCAACGAGCAGCACTGGACTCTTCGCCAAACTTGCACAAGTCTTGGCTTTACTTGACAAGTTTTGCTATGCTTATGCAAGAATAAGGTTTACCTGTACTAGTAGAAACTATGCTTCTGCAAGTGTAATATATGTCTATACAAGCCAAGTAGCAGTAGGTCAGAAGCCAAGATGTTGACTTCGCTTCGCTAGCAGAAATTGGCATACGCCTCTACAGTTCAGGTAGCAGTATGTCAGTTTGCGAGGTGGCAGTTTGATCTACTAACAGAAATTGGTATAACCATTTAATATTGTGCAAATTGTTATTTTGTTAAGCTGAGTTTGGAATCAAGTGAAATGCTTTCCAAGCCAGAAATACAATAGAACAACCATTACTCAAATTCTGACACACATTTGACAATACAAGTTAACATAGAAGCGGGTTGAATCCTGAGTCTGCCGGCCATATTATACAAGGAGGGTGTTAATATCCTCTACATCCCCTGTCTTTTAACATCTTTTGCATTTTCATTTAGCGTGACAACTATGGAGCAAATCCCCAGGAATGAACAAAAACATCAGTTCTGCGAATGGATTTAGGCAAACAAGTCGTCGATTCGCCCTGCGATAACAAGCTGAGAATAGCAAATACACGTCGATAATGCGACCTTAGCTACATTATGGTTCTAACCGTCCGTGAAACTACGGGACGTTGCATTTGGAGCATTAATTTTAAAAGTGCGAGTAAAAAAACCAATAAGCTGAGCATGCGCTGTCAGCAGGCATTGTGGACAATTTTGGGCCATTTAGGTTGGTGTATCACACAACCAGTGCGATCTAGAGTAGAGATGCAGACATCCTTTCCCCGCGAGCAGCGGCTGAACACGCCATCCTCTCTCCGCGCACAGCGGTTGAACACGCCATCCTCTCCCGTGCACAGCTGCTGAACACGCCATCCTCTCCCCGCGCACAGCAGCTGAACACGCCATCCTCTCCCCGCGCACAGCGGCTGAACACGCCATCCTCTCCCCGCGCACAGCGGCTGAACATGTCATCCTCTCCCCGCGCACAGCGGCTGAACATGTCATCCTCTCGCCGCGTACAGAGGCTGAACACACCATTCGCAAGACATGAAAAGTGTGTCATAGCCAAAAAGCCATTATGAAGCTTTGGAAAAGCATTCGCGCTCTGGGAGCCGTCGTAGAAGCGTTTTGCTAGACTGACAAACACTGATATGAAACAACAAATGTCCAAATATTCTGTAGCCTGTTATGCAAAGATTCCATCATCCGAATTCATTACAATCCAAGTGTACTTGACATATTAAGTGTTATTCATGTCAATAAACGCCATTATGAAATCAGCAGTCTTCAAGTCATAGCTCAAAACAAAGTAAGCTCAACTTTTGGTGTCAGGACGTGGGAATAAAGTCACTATTGGCCGCCACTTTTAATGGGTGACTGTGACGATGTGCATACCATGCACACAAGTAATGCATGAAGTCATTAAACCTAGCCTCACAGTCATTGCCCTTCCTTTTTCAGCAGTGCTGGCTGTCTGAGGCAGCCATCATAGTAATGGTCACCCCAGGACGTCGCCCAGGCAGCACAACTAAGCCAGGACATCTGTGTCAGTGACACCTGACGCAGTGACAGCTGGGCCAGTTACGGCCGAATCAGTGATAACTGACTCAGTGAAATATTGGCCAGTAGCAACTGAGCCCGTGGTAATTTAACCAGGGCAACCATCGCAGTGACAACTGTGCCACAACTGAACCAGAACAACTGAATCAGTCACAACCGTCCTAGTTTGACCCCCCCCCCCCCTCCCTCAACTGACTCGCTCTGGCCAGCTGTTGCCCATGACCTCCTGGCCAGGGGAACAACTTGCAAGTGACGCCAAGCAGAGCTAGGCACAGATTCCGAGATGCGCTGGTTAAAGCCCACGCAGGTGTTGTTCAGCCTCACAACCGTACTAGACTCTGCTGAGCGAAAACTAGGGAAGAGCCTGAGGCTTGATACCGGTGGCACATTAGTCCTCGCCATTTGACCCGACGGGGGGGGGGGGAGTGGAGGGAGGGGACCAGAGGGATAAGTTGTTTCCTCGTTTGAAAAGTCATCAGTTGCTCGCCGAACGAGCAAAGCAGCACGTTGCCGACGTCGTTGTGACAAATGACGCATTCATGTCTGACGCTAACAACGTTACAGCCTACGACAGCGGACTGAGCGAAACGTCAAGCTCACTTTTGATCACCAGCGTGACGACTTCGTTATCTAGTCACCATAATTTAAGTGACCATGACTATCTTGGAGAGCTATTGTAGCTGTGGAGCTACCGTTCAGCTCTTCGAGGTTCAGTTGCCATTGGGCCATTTGTCCTGGTTCACTTGTCCTGCTACAGTTACCTCTGACTTAGTTACGTCGAACCAGTTGTTTTGGGTCACTTATCGCTGGCTCAGTCATCCTTGGCCCCGTTGTCACTGGTTCAAATGTCACTGGCTTAGTGGTCATTGGACTAGTTATCAGTCGTTTAATTGAACCTGTTTCAGATATTGCTTGCTCAGTTTCACCGGTTTAGTTGCGGCTAGCTCACTTTCCCCTGGCTCAGTCGTCTGTTGACCTCCTGACCACCCTAAGGTACAACCACTGCATGCCGTGTGACGGTTTAGGCCTTGGCCGCGACGTGGCTGCCGCCGGGTGGTGAAGAGACAGTGACACATTGCTGACATTGATCTCACAGAGGGTGATGTCACCACATTTCTTGGGGCCATATGTGCTGCTGTACTCGCCGCGAGCCCGCATACATCACATCAGGAGCCTGCAGTAGCCTAGCCTCTTCAGCCCGCGACAGTTCAGGCCCGTCAGTCCAGACCCGCTCCAGACCGGCGTCCAGCGCTGGAGGGCGGCGGCGTCTGAGCGGCGGCCGGCCGCGGCGCCGTGCCGGGCCTGGTCTCCGGAGCCGTCGCTCAGGGGACTCGTGGACGCGGCCGGCCGCCGCTGACGTACAGCGCCGTAAACAGCGCGGCCTGATGCTGGGCTGGTGATACGGCGGCTCGGCTGCCGAGGTCTGCCGGCCCGGCCTGCCAGCTGAGGTCCCACGGCCAGACGACACCATTGGGGAAGAAGGCTGGCGCTGCAAACGGGAGGCTGATGAGCAGTGGCGGATGGCTGCAGCGCGCGTGGGAAGTCATCCGCTGATGCACATAAACCTGCGCAATCTGTTTGCTCCAACAGCACACTTCACGTATTTGTGTATATGGTGCATGGCAAAACGCAGAACCAACCCCCGCCCTGATGGGAGCGAGGTTCGATGTGACCCGATTCCCCATAAGGCTGCCTGAGGGTTCATTTCCTGCGTGAGGCTTAATCACACCCAAATTTTCGGTAGCTTCTGGGGCATTCATCGCGCGTTTTTCAACATCAAACACGTGTCTCTAGAATGTCTGATCCCTGGGTGGGATGATTTTAAGGTTCACTGCACGTCGACCCATGGCCACCGCGGGCGTTCGGCGGCGACAGAAGAATCCGCCGATTGGGACGCGGCTGGCCGACACTTACATTAAAGGGAATCCTTCACCTTTGAAGATTTTAAAGCAGGCACTAGATGTGATAAAACAACCTCACTTATCACAATTGGCATACTTTTTAAATGGAAAAGACCGCTCTAGGCAGGACAATTCTCTGTTTAGTAGATATGCTCCTCAGTTCGTCACGGTTCCGTTACCTTATCGTACCTTGCATTACATTGATTGAGAGCCAGTTGACGGTTGTTATATTTGGAAATTGTGTTCACGAACGTCAGATGTGATAGACTCGACAATTACATTTTTGCTTGGCTTTGGTCGCTGCATGGCTCATATAATGGCAGGATTTTAATTGCGCAATTAAGAGGTCATAAATGCCAAGGTACCTTTGAAATGCTCTTCGAAGTACTCTTCCCTATTTTCGCGGGCGTGTAGCTAAGAAAGTATGGAAGCTTAGGTCTAAATCAGGGCAAAGCTGTGAACAGCACCGAAAAGTTTTCAAGATAACCTTTGCAGTTAAAAAAAACTCATATGAATGTGGAGCACTCCCTTAAAGGTGGTATTCCAAATTTGTATGACATTTTCGGCTGAAGCAGCCATTTTTAAGATTATCCGGTGTAGTTCACGGTCCTGCCCTTCTTCAAACGTAAGCCCTCTCTTAGTTTCTGGGTTACACACCCGCAAAAATGTGCAGACTTTATCGTGCATACTATTTCAAGGTTACCCAAGCATTCATAACGCCATAATACAGTCATTCAAGTCTCGCGATCCCGTTTGACATGTGGCCATTAGGGCCGAAACAGCTATGTTGAGCTGTTTAAATCTGGCGTCCGTGAGCACAATCCACGTCCACGTGCAGTTCCCGATGCAGCGGCCGTCACCTGGCTCTCATTAAACGTTCTGCAAGGTGAGACTGTTCCTTTGACTGAGCCCCGCGCCATAGATATACTCTCTAAACACACAGAACTACATTTCAATGCGCTCAGAATGAAACAGAAAGTATGTCTGTTTAGGATTAATGGAGCAAGTGCGATGAGTTTAAGCAAGCGCGTGTAAAGCCAAAATAGTGTGATTCTTTTTGTTGAAAAACTGGCATTTGCCCTGGTGCGGCAAAATCACTTATTGACCTAGGAAAGAACAAAATATCGACCACAGCGAAGTTTCCTTGAGGACATCGGACACAAAAAACACCGCTGTTTTTTCTGCAAGGCTCTACCTTTCTTGTTTTCGAAATGCCGGGGATGTGGCGTCGACCCCCTCCCCAACCATATGCGGTATAAAAACATGTCGAATTAAGGAGAGGGCTAACCAGCACCCGGGCGGGGAGCCTCTGCCAATTTGAACCGTAGGCAGTTGAAAAGCTCATCTTTTGGAATACAAAATAGATACGCATTGTAAGTTTACTGTCCTGTGGGAGGTCAAAGTTAGGCCGTGGCTGTCAGTGAAACTTATTTCTAGGCAATCGTTCAATCTGATATGCGTGAACTTTTACAAAAAAGGCGTGTTAGACGAAGCCATGCGTCTCTGAAATAGCGTATTAGTCAATAAAAGGCCTGAAAGCCGGACCGAGGCCTAAGCCAATGAGCATATTTGTACTGGAGAACTTGCTGTATGTCAGAGTTTTTGGTGCTCACTTGGAATTCAATGATAGCAGGGATCATAAAATAATCTGGCATAGACTTTTCCAAGGTCAGAGTAGGTCACTGACCTAAAGAGACCTAGGTTGTCATTTCGTTTGTAGGAGCGTACCGCCTAGCGTTGCCCTTGACGCTTATTCAAAAGCAGAAATCAAAATAATCTCGTGGGGATTTGGTCACCATGACCTTCTGAAGGTTGAAGTAGGCCACTCGCTTTAACTGAACAAAAGTTACCTTTCGCTTATAGCAGGTGTCTAAATTCAAAACGGTTGCATGACGAGGTAAGGGGGAAATTTGGACACCGATCTGGGGTTCGACCTTGCTCGACCTCATTTGACCCGAAGGTCGTAGCTTAGAAACCTCAAGTTGTTTCCACTAGTGAGTTTGCATGCAGGCGAATTCGCTTAGCAAATTTGGTGCCTCTAGCTCTCTCAGCATTTTTAGATCTCAGGGGGATGAAGTTGATCCCTCCCACACGAGCAAAGGTATTCAAACGGTCTCATTGCGCGCACATCAAGGTTCGTGAGAAACCGATAAGCATTGCGCAAATCAGTTCATCATGTCAAAGCAGTCATGTGTTTAGACACTTAACTCCCACCCTGATAAAGGAGAAGGGGTAATCAATGCAGCTCTCATCCACCCACCCCACCACCATACCCACCCCGCATCCTGAAGGTTTTCTTAGGATGCCTCTCCATCAGGTCGTGTAATCGTTTACGAATGCTCCGTAGCCTGCGTTGCATGTATGGCGTGTGTTTTGACACCAAAAACGTGTTCAGAAAATATTTGGTCTCTGGGTAGGGACAGCAAGGCGATCTACGGCCGGTGCGGGCGACGGGCGGCAAACGACAACAGCGGCAGACCAATATTGTTACATCACTGGAGCCCTGCAATACAAGAATGCGCAAAAACAAGTACAACTGCATGCCAATGGGTTTCTTATTTAACAAGTAACACCCCTGTTTGCGTTTAGTGTCGCGACGTGCCATGTTCTTGTATATATGACTATGTATGACTGAAAAGCTCGATTTTTAGGAGTATTCGCCTCTGTTCTGGCCTACTGTGGTCACGTTTTGGCCTAGCAACATAAACCTTATTGCCTATGGCGATATATCGTGGGGTCAATCCAGTGATTGTTCTCGTGAGGCTTAATCCATATTAGTTTGGACACGGCAGAGGTGACACATCGACCCTCTCCTACCGGTCCGCGCTACAAAAAAGCGGCGAATCAGGACGAGGGCTAAGCTGGAGCTGCTATACAAAAAGCTCATCGCTAAGCACGGCGGCGTTCGGCTTTAGTGGAACATATTAATTATCCTATTTACCAAGTCAATAATAACAAGCTTTTTCGCTAGCAACTGCTTACAGCTCACCTTGAATGAAGCTAAGGGTAATACCAGGGTGTAGTTATCACGGTTATATTTTCTAGCCAGCAATCATATTTTTAGAGGCGGATCGTGGCTTAATGAAAAAGACGATTTTGAGTATTTTTTTTACGTAGAAAACATCAGCTATTTAGAACAACAAGTTTTATAGGTGTTAGTCTGTTCTATTAAATAGAGTTTCCCACCTTCCTGCATATTTTATAAACACTCTCTGGGGAATATTCAGGACCCATGTTGTCTAATAAAAACGGTGTAGCACTGCAGTACTATCAAGACATCATCATAAATTAGTTTTAACTATACTCGGGTCAAAATTACGCTGCCAACGTTTTGTAACAGCACTACACTTTTTCCTGGTAGTCCCAGAGTGCTGCCCTAGTTCGCGACAACTGCAGTTGCTGCGACTCTCGTCGTCATCTCGACGGCAGATTTGCTGAGGGCTGTGGTTAGCTTTTATGGACTGTAGGTGCCATTTTTGAGTGTTTTATTTCGTACATTGCCTCTGGGCCTGTGGGCTTAAAAGAGGTATCTCTAATGGTCAAAGTGGGCGCATCTGATCTAGCAATACGTGAAAGGTACAAACATGATGGCATATTTCCTTCAACCCACCTCTTGTTGCCCACCTCTTGATGAGGTCACAGTAACTAGTTGACCATCCAACAATGCAAACAAATACCAGCTTAAGGGAAGCATTACCCCTCGCCCCACGATGGGCTAGGAGCCGGGAGGAATAGCTACTTAGGTTGTTTTCCAGCACAATTTCTTAACTCTCGCTCTGACTCGACCCTTTACGTAACGCGGCCTGATCAGCCACTTTGCGTTGTATGGCCAGTGAATAAACGACCCCAATATAGCAGGTCAAATGCAAATGCCTCCCTAAAATCAAACTTTTTCAGCTGTATATGAGCATATATACGAGATCACGCCTGGTATCTACATGAATTCCAAACAGACGTGTTCCTTGCTCCATGTTGAGTAAAATGATGTCTCTTTGAATGTGTTTGCAGCATACGTTTATTATTTACGGCTCCGTTAACCTAGCAGTGTCGGCACGCCGCGGGCGGTCAGCGGGGTCGTTGGTTATCGCCCGCCGCCCGCGATGGCCGTGAATCGCCGGGCAGTGCTTTTAAAAATAAAGCTGCTGCTCCGGAACACAAAATTCTAAGGATTCGTTTATTGTGCCATAAAAACACCAAGGTCGCATATTTAGACGCCCACGAGCTACTGAAAGTTTTGACGCGATTGTACGACACGGTGGAGAGTCATCCCTAGAAAACCTTATGGGAGTGGGGAGGGGGAGGGGGGAGGTTGGCATCGACCCCTTTCCGCCCCATATCAGGGCGAGAGATAATGGATTTCAACATGTGATGCTGAAATTCGGATACCCGGGTGCGACTGATTTTTACAAATGTAAAATTTTCAAATTTCTGACAGACACGATAAGAAACGTTTTTCATTGCATTATTATTGTTACCTCGGCCCCGTAAATTTTCTATTATGGTTCTTGGTAAGCAGAAATATTGTAATTACGCAACGATAACGCAAAACGGCGCTGGGGAGTCGGTGCGGTGGGGTGCGCGCGGTGCTCGGGAGCCCGCTATCGTAGTTATTAAAGTTCGAAGGTAGGGACATGAATCTACCTGTTTTATGATTATTTACGATATGTTCCACCTTAAACACGACGAATGATGTACAATGATTTTTTTCTAACACTGGGTTCCAATGTGTACCTACACTATTTTTCAAGACTACCCAGGCATGCGCAACGCGTGGAGACGTTACCCAAATACTTCCACCTCATTGGCCATGTGGTGCTCAAGGCGAAGGAAAGTGTAGTCATCGATTGTATTCATGTTTGGCGTACGTCAGTCAACAGAAATTCTCGCACCGACTTCAATTGGCTCGCAACCAATGCAATGCATTTTGTGCAAGTTTCGAACACGAATCATATTTGTTCTATGATGCATAATGCAGGAAGATGGGCATTTGTACGAGTCATGGCGGAATCAAATAATTTCAAAATGACGCCATACTCGAGCGTATGAATGCAAGCAAACAATATGAAATCTCACACAAATGTGCAAGAACACCATGAGACAGGATCAAAACTCGAGCACGTGACGATATTCGGGTCCTTAAACATGTTCCAGTAGCATATGGCCACCTCTCGCGAAGTTGAAGTACTACATGAGTCAGCCCATCCGCTCCAGAAGCATCTCTGACACGGTCAGTCTGGCAGCGGCATGACGCCATGAGCGCGTTCCATAATATAATCAAACAATGACGTATTGAACCCATATAAATAAATAGTGAAGTTGTGTTATCCTAAGCAGCATAAGAAAATGTGTCACACCTGAAGATATTAGAGCAAGCACCAGATGTGATAGCATAAGCTCACTTATAACTAATGGTATGCGTTTCAGCGGAAAAGGCCGCTCCATAAAACCTAACTCCTTTGTTTAGTAGATATGCTCCTCAATGTGTCATTGTTTTGATAACGTCATCGTACCTTGCACAACATTCAATGAAGGCAAATTGATGGCCGTTATATCTGCAAATCGTTATCACGAACGTCAGATATGAACGACTCGACAAGGACATTTTTACCAAGATCACCGCATCGTCAAGGTAATGACAGGATTTGAATGACGTTAATATGGCGCCATGAATGCCCGGGTGACCTTGAAGTAGTCTCCCCGAAATATCCAGCACACCTTCGTGGGCGTGTACCCCAGAAACTAGGAAGGTCTAGGTCCCAAGAAGGGTAGGGCTGTGAACTGCATCGAATGATCTTCAAGATAGTCATTTCAGTCCAAAATCCCATTCAAATGTGGAACACTTTCTTCAACACTAGAAAGGAAACCACTGGTTGCAAGTTAGTTTCTTTCGTCCCATCTGATACTTGGCTGAATATTTTCAAATGTGGACCATTCCCTGAAGATTGTTGAAATTACTGCACGGGTCAATGCAGCCAACGCTTTCCCCCTTCGACGCGTCGCAATAAACCGCAGGTCATATGGTTCGATCTCCACTGGTGCCTATCGAGCATAGGCATCCAAGAGCTATTTAAGAGCTCTTTGGCATTATCGTAGCGCTTCAAGGTTTGGACAAAAGGATGTCTATGAATTGCCAAGTTGATTGCATTAGCGTGGTTTTATCTGTCAAAGGTCACCTTTACTGTTGTTCGGACCCACTTATTTGGTATAGTTGCACACAGGAGTTTTGCAATATGTTTCCGTATGTTTCTAACTTGCTTAGTTTTTGAGATCTTGGTGAGGTCCTGAGCCTCCGAAAGCAAGAAAAAACAGGTGCGGGAAAAGTTAGTTCATGGTTGTATGGGCACCTTGTGCGCTTGATGCCCTCGCTTAGCAGCAGTAGGTAAAACATTAGGAAGCATTTATCAACACATTTCTTTGTTTTAAGCCCTCCATATTAGAGGACATGCCGTGTGCCCCATGCCGCGTGCCATGCCGTGTGCCGTGTGACGTGTGCTGCTTCGCTCGGGCCAACCGACGTTCCCTCTCCCCCGCCAACATACCTATGGCTGATCCACCGTGGAATCTGGGAGGAGGCCAGCTCTCGGGATATCACAAATTCCTGAAGGCCATCCCTGAATAGAAAAATGTTCCCCCTTGCGTCGTCGTGGGGTCACGGTCCCAATCTGTTCATTCTTATTGGGTATGACTCGGTGATGGACCACCTCCCTTCCCCACAACACATCCTGGGTGTAGCGCTGCCAACTGTCTCTCCCGGTCATACACGCATATGGACGGTTTACTAAAAACTGCAACACGTTTTGCACACATTCACGCCCTAATGCGTGGTCCAGCCTTTTGATTCGTCATGTACTCAACTTTATGTAAATTGTGCAGATGTTTACTTACACTGAATTGTACTGAAGTAATTTTCACTTATTTCACATGACGCTGAATGTGAGAAGTTCTCGGTGTCATTTTGCATGCCACAAGGAGTATTTTTTCTATTCCATCTTCTAATTCACAGTTGATGTTAGCGCTTAGGGCCAGGCGTCGACGGGATTCGAACCCGGGCCCCCACATGAAGTGCCAAGGCACTAGTCACGCAGCCGTTACGCTCCCGCAGATATTGTTTTGGTTAAGATCCTTTATACTCGTCTGAAATATATCATGGTTCTCCACATATTTATGAATCTGCAGAGACGACGTCGATTGAACCCTTTACAGCCCTGGCACGCCGCGTGATCCATGTGCTCTGAAAGCGTGCCGGCTAAGGCCCGCGCTACGCTGAAACGATTCGTTCCAACCCGAGTCATTCACATGAATGAAAACAAAAAAGTAGATGCATCAAACTGTAAGAATCTCAGCCGTTGTCCAGGCATTTCCTGTTTCAAGCAGATGTTGGGTTATAAGAGGCACTGCCATTCACGTGCCTGATTCAAGGAAAAGGAGCATAGAAGGTGCATGAATAACCAGAGAAACAAATAAGCAAGTTCTTAAAAATTGAAAGCTTTGATGAAACAAAAGTGTCACGACGACAGAGTGAGTTACATAACGTGAAATAATCCCCACAAAACACAGTGGGATATTTCTGTGGAAGGTTCAAAATGTTGGGCTGTATCTGCTTGCGTATCCAGGTTTTCAGAATGTTAGTGATAGATTGACGGTAAAAATGAAGTGAGAAGGTGAAAGCCAAGCCTGAGAAGGTCCGCTGAGGGAAGCCAAGGTGCCCTCACTTGACCCTATAAAGTCGCCTATTCCATTGAATTGTTTAACCCGTTTGGCGGAAGCCTGACATCAATGAACAGAAATGTGCAATTTATATTTCGTGGTATCGCTTCACCTAATTTCTTACTCTTGCTGTGACATGCTCCCAAGTACGATCTACGAGCAGTGTTGTCATTTCTGGTAATTTAAGTGAGGTGTTCACTCACTTAATTGACCCTTCTTTCTTCTAATTTGCAAGTTCAAAGAGGATCGCAATGTTTGAAGTTCGACGAAGTAGGCTAAGTTTCCATAGTTCAGGTATTTTGCATTGTTGTTGTCTGAATCGCACTACTGGTGTTAAGTACATCATTCTGCGCACTAGATGTCCCTCATGCAGGCACGTGGCAGGGGTAAGCGAGGGGAAATATAACATGTCCCCCTCCGAGTCAAAGTGTGAACACGAGATGTTGACTTGAACGGTTTCATATGAACTCACCCAAAATTTTACACTTGCCGTTCCCTGAGAACAATTCTGGCAATGTACTTTTGCTGATAACATGCGTGATGTGTATTTAATGCATTCCCGCAAAATTAAGAAGAGCACTTCTAATTACAGCTAGCATTTCACTCCATGTTTAGCGGCAGCACCGGCTCAGCATTGTGGGCTTCTGTGAGCAGGATCTGTGGTAGGCCGTAGCGGGCTGTGGGCTGGTATTTTTCAGAGTTGCGTCTCTGCGCATGAGCCCCCCGGAACCTCGTTGTGGACCGCGAAGCTGACAGACATGGGTTCATACGTCCGACGCCTCCCCTCACCTGTGTCAGTGCTCCCGTCAGTGGGCTGTAGGTCCCAGCGCATCTGACGCCTCCCCTCACCTGTGTCAGTGCTCCCGTTAGTGGGCTGCGGGTCCCAGCGTATCTGACACGCGGATGATCCGGTGTGCGCCAAATAAACTCGTCTGCAGCACTAACGAAGGGGGAGCGGGTGGTCGAGACCGACGTTGGCTGGTAATAACGGTGGTCGCGATGAATGATGGACTGCTCGTGTCTGGCCAGCCGGCGCTTCTGACGCGTTAACCCGCTAACGTTAACGCTAAGACAACTTTTGCCGCTTAATGAAGGTACCGTGCCGGCGAGTTTATCATCCGTCACTGTCTTTTGACGCCTGAAGGAGGTGGTTTACTAACGTGTTTGGTGACAAACTGAGCAGCTTGGTGGCAGCCGTCCACGAGGGAGTCGTCCCAGCGGCCCGCTCAAACTACGCGGTCTCGACATATATATATATATATATATATATATATATATATATATATATATATATATATGATACATAAAAGCATGTATATAAAGCTTTAACATATACATGAAAAGCATTCACCGCAATCTTAGGAAATATTCCGCGCACTATTTTATATTTCCGACAGAATTTTTGTGAAATGCCAATGTAGCACACGTGCCAGCGCTAGCAAATTTAACACAACTCGTCGTTATTCATGTGTTTTAGAAGCCCTTGATCCAGCAAGAATGCTCGTGGATGCATCCTAGATGTACAAATGTATCCAATCTATGATGAGCCTTTTGATAAACATGAAAGCAGTCGCATTGCGATGCCTTTTATCCGCGTTTTGAGAATGACTGTCGGCTTTTATGGCTTAGACCCCGCGCATGAGTGCGCTAAGCAGCCTGGTCGGCTGCGTCGGTTCACCTGCTTCGCAGCCAAGTTTTTGCCGCCGTCGGGGAGCACGTGGATCAGCTCGTCTGGCAGCTGCATGCCATCGGTCGGTCGGTTAACTGGCTGTGACGTGCCTCCAGACGCCGCGTGCTAATGCGACCTGACAGCGGCGGCCGTGTTCAGCGCCCTCTCATCGCGCAGCCGCAGCCAGACGTGGCCGGCTTTGATCTGGCAGCTGGGTCGAATAAATCGTCCTGTGGAGGGATGCGCCTACTTGGCCTGCAGGATTTAGTGGATGCTTCCCTCGTTTTGCAGCAGGGGTCAACCTGACGCGCCTATACGACGGTAATGCGTGCATGACTTATATGACACAATCTTGGCATTCGTGTGTGTTCCGTCACTGATCTTCTGCTTAATAAAAACGCTGTTGCGGGGATGCATGATAGGTGTTGTAATCACTGTTTGGATGGGTGGCCGTTCACAACAGCTGCGCACGTTTTGTCCCGCGACGGCCAACAATCCATCATCGTATTTTTTCAGCATCTTGTCGTGATAGATCTCATCAGAGGCGGTCTGGGCGGTACAGATTAATGAGCTGCCTGCCCGAATGGGCCGCTGAAAAGCTGCCAGCCAACTACGTATGGATGATCTGGGAGCCGGTTAACAAAATATGAGTTTCCTTTTGGTCAAGTGCAGCGCCGTGGGCCGCATACTTAACGATCGACTGGTTTAATGCTGACTGTTGAAAGAACATTGCACAACGGTTAACTGGAAGACAGGCGTGCCACGGTGGTCAGAATAGACCCTCGTCATACGCATCTACATATGTCAAGATTAGAAAGTTTTGACAGCAAGTTTTTTATTTCCTTTCTCCGTTTCAGAACACGTTTTATCAGGCCCAGTGCCGGTAATGGTCCCAGCAGTCACTTAATCTAAAAACCGTCTGCGCCCCTTACACTGTCAATACGCTTGATGTTCGACCTTGACGATATCTGACCCTAGTACTTGCGCTGTTGTGAGATGCCAGGGCCTGAAGGAGGACCCAGCCACTATGCTTCATCTCATGAGGGATCGCGAGATACTTCATTCGTAAAGACGTCTCCCACCTTTCAACGACGCTGCGCAAGGCCAGTGGTCGTCAAAGGCTACAGCTACGATGGCTTGGTGCTACGCATTTTTTTTCGTTAGGAATCCAACAGTCAAATCCGGTACACGAAACTGTCATGAGAGTAAAACGAAGATTTCTGACTGTTTCCTCGGTGAGTAATGGTAATATGGCGCGACAAATAACGTGGAATTTTGACGAACGTAATTGTGCCAGTCCCGGCCTGCCAGGAAATTCACCACTTGTTACGGAAATGTACGTGGTTCCGTCCCCGCGGTTTATTGGCGCGTTCGCTTACTTTCCAGTTTTCGCGAGATTTATGTCTCCATTTGTATTCACCTTGTTAAATCACACACCGCACCCGTACCGTATGCTGGGAGCGCACTGGCCTGCCGTCATCGGTCCGGTCAACCGAGCTCGACACGCGAGTGCGCCATCGGTTCTCGTTGGCGCGCGCTGGGGGCGGAGCAGGAGCGGCCCGTACGGCCCGCCCCGGCCGCCCGGCACGCCAGGCCCCGGGACGGCACGGCTCGCTGGCGGCACAAGCGCCCTGGCCGCCCGGCAGCCTGAGCCCGGGCCGGTACGGCCGCGCCGGTGGCACCAGTGCCCCGGCCGCCCGGCACGCCAGGCCCCGGGCCGGCACGGCTCGCCGGCGGCATCAGCGCGTCCCGCGCCTGAGATCGGTCGCCGCCCGCCGCCGCCACTGTTGACTTTTGATTAGGGTCTGTTGTGTTTGGGAGCGGTCGACATCCCAAGAAGGGGGGAGGGGGAGGGGGGGGGGGGAATAACCGGCTGCCCCGAGCGCAGGCATTAAGTGCTCTGGATGGCTCTCCGTCGCCCGCCCTGGCTCGCATGGTGACTCAGGCAGGCCGTCACGTCACTATGGCGTTTTTCAACTGATAGGATGGCCTTCCAGGTAGTGATCATAATAGATTCCTCTTCATGTGTTCGAATGGAGATCCAGCGCCGTTCGGATAGTGCAGAGTTAGCCATTGAACTTACTGCACCTATTACCTCAACGCTTTGTGTAATTTCATCAACACTATCAAGTGTTGAAATTTGTTTGCAATGAGTTACGAATGTCGGCATCAACAACCGGTTGTTGTTCAATGTTTCATCATCCTGGAGGAAACGAAACGGGAGACAATCGATTTCAGAACTGGTTACGCCGTTATCCGACAAGGTCTCGCCTCAACGCACTGTGTGACTGCCACTGTCTTTCTGCCATATGCTATTGATTTATTGGATCTTAGGATCTTACCTGCGTCCCTACGTCATCTACAGTGACGTGCCCTTTTGCCACCGCCTTTTGTCATCATTACTTAGCCTCACTTGCGCAATACTAATCAGCGTAATGTTGTACCGTTGACCTGATTCGCCCGGTCCAAGGCGACAAACAAAAGGAGCTGGCTGGTTTGTGGCTGACGACCCATTTTCCCGATGGTTTCTCTGTTATTAAGGGTGCGTCGCCTGATATCGCCTATTTCTGCACAAAGGCGCTGGAAGGCAGGCGGAAGCGCTGCATATTGTCTCGGTGCTGCCCAGGTCACCACGTGGAGCGCCTTGAGGAGAGACACCAGCTGGTGACCGGTGCACTGGTGAGCAGAGGCACACCGTGACACTCATCGCTCCACGTATCGGTGCAAGGCAAGCTCCGCTGCCCTAGCGCACCGCATCTCACCGTATGCGCGCGTGGCTTAAATAGGGCAAAGTGGCTTCCCTGAGTGCATACGGTGCCGCAAATTCTGCCAGGATCCTGGACTGGCTATAGCTGTCGAGAATGCATCGAGCTTGTGCCGACAGACAAGTGAATTATGATGGTACCTAAGAAATAATGCGCTCTATGAAATTGAAGAAAGCAACGCATGCCTAAACTGGATTTAGGCAGACACGTTATGCTGAGGGTTTCCGACAGCCTCTGCATTGGGCTTGCATCGGATTTAATGTCTCAGTCTAGAGAGATGGGAAACTGGCTACGATATCGTCGTAGTTGTTGATGCATGCTCTGAGCGCACCGGCTACGGGAACTATTCGAGCAATAAATTTATCGACTTCCACTTGCAACGTTCTCGGATCCAGCCATCGTTTCGTAAACGCCCGTTCTTTACGACGGCGCCGGATCCCGCGCCAGTCCTGCCAAATCGTGAGTGCACTAGATGCGTGCTGTGATCTTGTTTGCCGGTGGATTGGCCGCTTTTGTTCTCAGAACTCCTGCGGCGCAACGTTCAGCCGATTGTCAGAATGCCTCACGGCGACTGAAAATCGCTGCCGTGGATTGTTGCCGACGTCTTTCGTCCCCGGGGGACTTCCAGTGTTGTAGCGGTCTATTGATTTATCGGCGCAAAGAAATCACAAGTTTAGCGGCCTGCGCTTGAGAGAACCTTCTCGTGTAACTAGAAGTTCAGGTTTTGTTCGCTGTGCCGCAAACTTTGAAGTTCTTTTAGAGTTGTTGTGTTGTGGAGACGGAAACAATATTTCATCACTGCAAGATGTGAAATCCCATGGCTTACTCCAAGCGCCAATAACTTTGAAAAACGTGACGTTCCTGCTTTGGAAACGACCCCATGACTAAGGATTTGAATGAAGCCATTTCCTGCTTTAGATCTTGGGGCAAATATTAAGCCTTGTTGGCACGGGAGGAAAGATGTGATCATCATCTAACTTTGTTCAAGCTGTCTTCGGACTGATCCTGCACGTCGTAATGAAACTTGTGCCATGCCATGTCAGGCTGCTGATCTATGATCATGGGCAAGGTTTGATGTATTTAAGAAAACTGCAACGTTTTGACGCCATCAATACTTATAACACTGAACGAGCTAGATGTAAAATAGACAAGATACGAACAACTATTCTGCCAGACGCGCTCAACACATCCATTCAAAGATATGATCAGGATGAGGGTGAATAAGTTTGGAATATCGAGGTGAGCCAGGATTCGAAACGGATGCCGTTTGTTTGATTCGATCCATTCCCGAAACGGCCAGTTAGGATTTAGATCAAACCAAATTCGTATCTTGCCTACAGGACTGATCAATCGGAACCAAATCCACCCAAAACATGCCAAAGCCTAGGAAAGCCCAGATGACAAAACGTTGTATGCAATCTGATGACGATCCCCTCCCGCCCCCCCCCCCCCCCCCACACGCATGAATTGAGAGCGTCGCAGAGCTCCTTGTGGCCATTGCGAGGAGCGAATGGAGGTGGCAGACAGGCGGCAGACACCCTTCAGCGTGTACTACGAAATAGCAGGCGTCTACTCATCGCGCCTCTGTATGACTAATGCGCGTGTCAGACCACAGACACACCTCCGGCGCCGCCTGCGACCGCAACAACGGGACAGAACCGCCGCGACGCCCCAGCGCCGGCCGCAGCCGTGAGGTGACGCCGTGACGCAGTGCGTGACGTGTGCACCGCGGCGCCGTTCACGAGAGCGGTTTGGGCGGAGGTGTGACCGCTCCGAGCCTCCGCACCATTCCGTGACATCGGGCAGGCTGCACGTGCCGCTGCTTGTCTGGAACACGCGGGACATTACGCAACAGTGATGTGCGTCGGGTCACAGCCGGCTCATAAGCATAAACGGAGACGCTGTGCCAACAACAGGACATCCGCACCCGCCTGGTCCCTAGAGAATATCCGACGGACGGATGTACGCCGCATATTGTGTGCAAACTGAACAAACTTCTGCTTAAGTAAACATTATACGCAAGACCGTGAATTTCTACACGCTTGGCTGCAATGTGGATCAGTTCCACTAGAATTATTTTGGGATTGTGCCCATATTTGACTCGTCATGTGCACAACTGCTAGCGTGTTTCTGTTATTTCATTCCACGATTGCTAAACATAACTTCGGAAGGTTAGTAGCAGGAACTGTCGAGGATCCCGCTCAGCAGCGGTGGTAAAACTTGCCGACTTGGCGGATTAGCCTGGTGGCAAAACCGTATATTTTCACACGACGCTTGGCGCCAAAAATACTCATGACCGATAATTGTTGTGACAGTCAAAACAAAATATTAGGCCAAAATATTCAACAACCTTACATGGGGCTTCAACAGTAATGCATTTCATTCCACACCAGCGACCCTTTCCGTAAGGACTCTTTGCCGTATCCTACGGCACCATGGTATCGTTCATAGGCTCCATCCCATCCGGCGACAAAAATAGCGTGCAATTTTAGTAGGTCGCTCGCTTCGGTGATGGGTCGGCGACAAATCGGTGTATTTCCTACGGCCCGGCCGGTCGGCCGATTCGCTGTTATAAGCAGCCAACTCTCAGTGTCCCAAACAGGACAGTACAAAATGCTGAAAATACATAAATATATCGATTCACCTGGCCGTGAGGCCATGTTGCGATACAACTGAGATATGTGAGGTTGGCGGTGACTTCAAAGCACCGTGGCCTTGCAAGCGGAATTCGCATTGCAGTTTGA
This sequence comes from Pollicipes pollicipes, assembly GCF_011947565.3. Lineage (NCBI taxonomy): Eukaryota > Metazoa > Arthropoda > Thecostraca > Pollicipedomorpha > Pollicipedidae > Pollicipes > Pollicipes pollicipes. The sequence goes on from NW_023596576.1 coordinate 52,190,220, forward strand.
TGAACACCTACCTAGGTCTAACTTTTGGCCTTGTTGGCTTCATTCATTGACAGCTCAGGTAAGGTCGGCCAGATCAAGGCACCGAAAAGCAACAGGAACGTCTGTTGACTCACCGTAGCAGCCGCAAGCATCGAGCCTTCTTCCCTTTGACGGGAACCGTGGGTTCGGTGCCGATGTCTAATGGCACACCTCGGTGAAACATCCCGTGACGTCAGGGTTTGACCCCATTCTGGGCATCACAGCTTTCCACATCCCTGTCAAATCCTTAATAGTGCCTTTGAATTTGATGCATGGGCATTTTCATGAAAAGTAGCGGGGAGTGTAATGAATATGGCGACGCATGTTAAGGAGGTTACAGCTGTTTTATGCTGGGTCAGGTGACAATAGGCCAAGCAATGAGCTTGTTTTGCCCTTGGTACAAATTTTTCAGCATGAGTAGTACCTTTTCCTGCGATTGTATACCGCGGTTGTTCGATAGGATTGACTATCTCTGATAATACTCTGACGAGATCATTAGCCGTTTTGAAGTATGCCACGAATTGAAGTATGTTGTGATGTTGCTCCTTGCTCAAGATGGTTATCTCACTGAAGAATCTTGGACTGCGCCTTGTACGATATAAAGGCAGTTTTCGGGAAATTGCCAGGTGGCCAATGGACAAACGTCCCGCCACGCCTCTCGGGATAGCAGGTAACTTCATTCGTTTCTCCTTGAATCGTTGTGCTTTCAACTTTTCAACAACAACCCTGCAACGGTGAGCAATGCATTCACAAGCGTGTTGCCGTTGCCTACCAGGCCGCTATGAATATTGTTCCCGATTAATACACGTAGACATACGACCGGGACGCAGGAAACACGCCCATCTCGCCTGTTGGCGTTTGCATGATCAAAAGAAAAACTGTTCCCACTTGAAAGGACATAAGTTTTTTTTTGTCCAGCCGTTGGCATCATTGCATATAATAGTTTTGAGATGCACCTTGGAATCATGGTCGTGAGGATCATACAGAAATAACCAATCATGAATCACGAAATCATCATCTCGCGATCCGAGCTCACAGTTTCGCGGCTGAGCTCGGTCCTGCCAGTGATCCGGCGCCTGTGTCCATATTTTCTGGTGCTCCGACGCATCCACTCGTTGATGGGATTGCATCAGTATTTGAAAGGACGGATGACTGTTTTTCAGCAACCCAAATGCGATTTATCTCCGACTTCTGCCACACCCTTCAGAGAGGACTTCTGCTTTTGAAAACCATCGGTGATTTTGTGCCATCCTGCTTGCTGCTTTGTACTTCAGGTAAAACGGCGCTACAAAGACATTCAGTCTGGCATGGTATTTTTGAAAATCTGTAACAACTTAACAATTAAACAAATATTGTTTTTGATGATGGCAAGTGCCCAATAAATAAAGAGCATACCGTCTACCTGTTTGCCAAGGGACCCATTTCACCGTCTCAGCTCAGCTACGCTTTGCTTTATTCCCGGCCATAACACTGAACTTCCCCGCGTGAATTCTCTAAATTACGCGTTTGTGCTGGCCGGACATGCCTGTCGTATCACCCATCACGTTTTTAAGAACAGAGTTTGCCAGCCTTGTGATTTGAAATGTTCTCACGTTTGATCCATATCCAATCGAGAAGCGACGAAATCCATTGCCATATTTTACTTCGTTTTGTATTGCAATGAGTCCTGGACCTTTTTATCAAGGGTGGGCTTACTGAAAAGTGCTGGGGCTGAAAGTCATATTTGGAAGCGGCAGGTTCTGAAGACTTCTCTTTGGCCGCTTCTCCAATGTTTTTTTTTTCGCTGAGGTTGGCGTTTTTTTTTTTGGGGGGGGGACAGCTCGACCGTGAAGGGCATGATCTTCTGTCGTTGCTCCACCCAAGGTGTTTTTAAATCCATATGCGTACACGATATTTCCAGACTCCAGCAAATGTGGGGTTAGTGTTATGGATAAGAACTTGCACAAATATTAATTCTTAAATAATTGTTAATGTTAGATGCAAGACCACTTGATGGCTGACATACTTTTTGCTCGAATGATTGTGCTTGCTCAAAACATACCACGGGTTTCCCTCGCAGATTTTGACAACACTGTACGTTCTCCAGGGGCGGAAACAGTTTTTATTTCACACGCTGTCAGCTCGGCACCTCGGTGCTCCTCTCCTGATCTAATAATCGGCCGCAGCATCTTCTGACATCATCTAATGAGGAGGTCTCTATCTCGCTTGTAACTCGGGCACATGACGATCGTCTGGTGTTATTTCCTTCTTCAGCGTCACCTCGCAGGCTTCATGCTCATCTGATTCGAACATTTGCCTCTGGACCAGGAACTTGGCATTTGATGTTCATGTGACGCCCTCGACTTCCCCACAAATATATATATATATATATATATATATATATATATATATATATAGGTTTAATCATAATATCAGGTTTGACGCCCATCTGTTGGGCGATTGCTGGCAGATTTGGGCAGGCGCTCACATCCAACTGAGTCGTCCGCCTACACGCGAGCTCTTTGACCGTCTTCCGTTGACCTCGCAGTGCACAAGTTGCCTCGCCTCCGACCTGTGTTCGGAGCCAAGGGACACCTCTTAGGGGGCCGCTGCGGCATGCTCTGCGAATGGCAGGCAATCTCCCACAATGGTCGTTGACCCTAAATTGTTCGCGCTGGTTGCGCCAGCGACAGCGGCCGTGGCAGACAGATAAGAGACCTAAACGGCCTGCAGTGAGCCCGCTATGTTTTCGTTCGATGTTCTTCGTCTATCCGTCGTCGCCTCTCATGTTTACGGCACAATGCGCCGATTGCATTTGGCGTAAGGAGGACCAGGACTGTTGAATTCCATCGAGGTACCCACCGACTGATGCTGCCGAGGCACCGAGGATGTATGACGTAACACACGCATACACATACATGTTAGGCTGTCTGAACCCACACCTGCCCTCATACAATTGTCAACGATGTCTCGTATATACAAGTGAAACCTTCGACCCGAAGTGCAGGAGGCAGTTCGGAGGAAAGCACCACCCTGTTGGAATGTTGTTGCCGTGGTGCTGAATACGCAATGAGGGACGGAATTTGCCTTACGAAGATGTTCCTGCGTTGAAATATACATGAACTTCATTTCAGCGCATGTTCCGCGTGGTAGCGTGCCAGCGATGGCCCATGCTGTCACAATCGCCATGCAGACCGGCTAGGTTAATGACGCTCCGTCTACGCATTGGCTGCTCCATCTATTTGACTGGCTGGGTTATGGTAAACTATTACGGCATGCGAACTGCACGTTTCGAAGCACAGGTTGTAATCGGCCTTGACACGCGATCACCAGCTTCGGCCCCACACGAGCTCATTCCTTGTTCTGTTTGCCAACCGATCTCTCTCAGTCGTAAATGTCACCCACGAGTTGTGTCAGCAAGCCTGATGCCGGTCAGAAACCGTGATGTCGGTCATCACCGTAATTACCTGCGCTTAAACCTAACGCAAACATATTAGTACAAACACAATACTAAAGTAACTAGGGCGTTATCGTGCATCTCTGGGTAAAATGCATACCAGGCGTGATCCCATTTACCAATAGGTTGTCCTGTAGCGCTGATACTTTTTCGATTATGCGCTGTACATTGATATGATAAATGAAAAACACGTCCAATGTCAAGTGCGTAAACACGAAGAATGGTTCTCTTCCCGGGCTGCGGTTTGGTGGTAACTTTCACCCGAAAATGGGACTGAAGAAGCGTTTGTTCTCAAATCATCACTCCACTAATATTGTTTTGTTGTATGGTTGACACCATATCGCAAGAGGCTCTGATGCTCACGTCCACTGCACCAGAAGCCACATGCATACCATGTATCCACAAGCAAAGGCTTTCTCTTTGTTTTGTCTCGATGAGCCTGCTCGCATCCAGGGTAGGGGAATTTACCTCTACCTGAAGGCCAGACAAAAAAAATCTACCTTAAGCCAGCCTGTGACATCCAGCCCAAATCAAGTTAGAAGCCTAACTACGTTACGTTAACAGGCTTTTTTCATCAAGAGACATAAGCAAGTGAAATAAAGCAAGGTGAGTTCACATAGTCCCTTATTCAACATAGACAGGCACGTGCGCGCACAATACAGTGCCTTGCGGACGTCAGGCTCGTCCCATGGCCATAACCGGGTTTCCCTTGACTCAGTCGGTGGATCAGGCCGACACAACTGCCGTTTTCATTTTTTGGTACACGTACGGAACAGTCTTGTCATTCCCCTGTCGCCAGCACTCCTGTCGCAGCGCACGCATCTACAGTGCTCCTATCCTGACTGCTGGATTTCGGTGACAGAACACTGCTCGACAGCCCACGACAAAGCTGTGCAAATGGCGTGGCTCGCCGGGTCCACGGGTGAAAGGCATCCAATTCCCGTTAACACAGGGTCGCGGACAGTGTCTAGAACAGCGGCTATCCTGCGAGAGGACTGTCACAACCGCATCGCTCACGGTCGCACCTAGGAAGTCCTGTTCCTGAAAAAGCACACCAGTATCGTAAAATCTAGCTAACTTCAGCTCCACGGGTCCGTAGAGCTTTCAGCGCCGTAGACCGTCGCAACTTGCGTGTTGTTCTACACTAACCCAAACCCTCGTGTCACACTGACCCAGACCATAGCCTTCCGTCCGTCCGCTTGCGGGCCGGACCCGGACAGGTCGGGGGTTCACAAACCGGTTGTGGTGGTGGTGGGGGGGGGGGGGGATGGGGTTCTCCGTGCACGGACCCGAACAGCTGTCGGCTCTGTGCGACTTGCGCGAAACACTGAAATAACCTGGCGTCCGTGTTCCCCAGCCCACACAGGAATGCCCAGCTTTCTCCGGAGGACTGTGGACCACCCCGACATCAGCCCAGCTAGCTCACACGGGGATACCTAGCTTCCTCCGGGTGACTGTGGACCACCCCGACATCATACCAGCTCGGGCATGTACCCGGCTCGCACCCATTGTTACGTCAGCCTCATCCTCGGACATGTTCAGACTTCTCAGTTGCCATGTGAAGTCAATAAAACAGTGCATGGATACACCGCGGAGACGCAGGGGGCGTCGCAGGAGGCTCGTCAAGACTAGACTGGCCGGCTCCATCTGGCGAACGCACGCCCCATGAATGTGGTCGTCCGGCCTCAGAGCGGCTCAGAGGCGCTGGCTGCCCAGCCTCAAAGCCGCTTAGAGCCACCAACCGTCCGGCCTCAGAGCCGCTCAGGGCCGCCGGTCGGCCGGTCTCAGAGCCGCTCAGAGCCGCTGGGCCTCCGGCCTCAAAGTAACTCAGAGCCGCCACCGTCCGGCCTCAGTTACTCACAGCCGCCGACCGTCGAGCCTCAAAACCGCTCAGAGGCGCCGGCCGCCAGGTCTCAGAGCCGCCCAGAGCCGCCAGACCTCCGGCCTCAGAGTTACTCAGAGCCACTGGCTATCTGTCCTCTCAGAGCCGCAGGTAGTCCAGCCTAAAAGCCGCCCAGAGCCGCCGCCGACCGGCTCCAAAAATACTCAGAGCCGCCGAGCCGGCGAAGTGGCGTCGGAAGTCTGCCCGTCATTCCGATCCGCCGGAAACGGGCCGGGATGGGGTATGACCGTGCCCACCCTTGTTTCCAGACCTGGTCTGGAGATCTCACTAAAGCGGCACGTTTGCATCGGGGAGCATGGGAGTCGTACCGAACAGGTTTGTACACTCCAGCACCACTGAAGTACCAAGTTGCAGGCAGCCAGACAAAGTAGGCTGTGACAGACGCATGTCCACCGGATGGCGGAATGTGATAGACAAAACTTCTTCTACTCTACTGCATCGATTCCAAGGAAAACCAGCCCCAGATCCTTGAAAGACGCAGGAGATGGTCGGGCCCGCATCCGGAACATTTTGTCCGTTCGCCGAGAGCCGTTTTTCAGATCCCCGAATGTCATGTCCACAGCAGATGACGAACATACGTACAGTCAAACGATCGGTGTCCAGCAGTCCCGTGAAGCAAATACAAAACAGCATGACGTAATTTAGGCTGGAGACTGCGACGCTCAAAATGGGGTTTCAGCCGATCAAAAAGACGCAAAAACCCAACGTTAAATGCTTTTCAAAACATTTGGCATTCGGAGTTGGTGTCGGGACATCAGATTCAACCAGGAACTGCCAGGCGCATGTCAACAGTCAATAGCCGCTCAGTCAGAATATTTTAATCTGAGGCTCCTGTCAGCCTTGATTTTTGAGATCCAGCAAGGTGTTGCACAGAAGCACAAGCTTTCTAGTCGTTTGGGAGACTGAACAGGGAAAATGACTTTACTTATTCCACTTTCTTGTTAGGGTTGGGAGGACCAGCTACCTAAGAATATGGAAATACATTCCTGGCTTTCCTTAAAATTGATAAAACTGGATGGGAACATAACACGTTACACATTTCAGAACGCTGTCAAAACTTCAGATGCTTGATGTAACTGTGCGACAATGGGATTTTGCAAACATCCACACTTTGCAGAGTGGAGCATGGAGAAAGTAGTCAAGTGAATTTGACCATTTTGTTTTTTCCATGCAGGTAATCTTGTGACTTTCGCGTGGTGTGAAAGCATAAGGATGCGGGTTATCTTGTGTGATGGTTTTAGCTGTCAAACACTTACCTCTAAGCTGAAAGGAAATTATTTACAACTCGTAGAAAAGCTTTGTTGGTTGCATTGGTAGCATCAGGGTATGATGTCCGTGAAGTTTGCGATTTATTCAGCTATTTTTTTCGGCGACGAGTTTCCAGCGATTTTTTTTCAGCGATGAGACTGATTTCCCTGAAAAAGGGTCTCAAGGTCAATTGTGGCAAGGGAACACCAAACATGACTCTTATTTTGCAATATCGTGTGACCTTCAAGGTTAAAAATAGGTCGAAGGACGGGGAACTCGATATCACCCAAAAAACTACCGGTCGAAAAACTGTGAGCATCAAAGTATTCAAAAGTGCAAGTGCTAGCGTCCGTCAAAAAGTTCTACCTCTCCACGTCATCCTTCAAGGTCAAACGCCGGCTCAAAGGACGGGGAACCCCATATCACACAAAATGTACCGGCCTGTTTTAAGCTTCTAAACATCAGAATGTTTCCCACAGAAAAAAACTAAATTTTAAAAGTCCTTGACTCTCAAGGTCACCCTTTAAGGTCAAAAGCGGGCTCAAAGGACGGGGAACTCCACATCACCCAAAAATTACCGATCGATCTGAAACTTGCAACCGTCGAAATATTCACCACCAAAATAATTAGCGTCTGTCCAAAAATGCTGACCTCTCGAGATCACCCTTCAAGGTCAAACGTGGCTCAAAGGGCGGGGAACTCCATATACCCCAAAAATACCAGCTGATTTGAAACTTGGAAACCTCAGAACATTCCCTAAAGAAAGAACGAGCGTCCGTCAAAAAGTCCTCACTTCTCAAGGTTAACCTTCAAGGTCAATCACGGGCTCAAAGGACGGTGAGCGCCATATCACCCAGAAATTACCGGCCAATTTTTAACTTATAGATGCCAGAATATTCACCAAAAAACCAGTATAGGTCAAAAAGTCTTGTCCTGACAAGATCCCTTTCAGAGTCAAGCACGGGCTCAAAGGACGGGAAACTCCGTATCACCCAAAATTGAACGGCCAATTTTTAACTCACAGACATCAGAATATTTACCACAGAAAGAACTAGCGTCCGTCAAATACCCCTGATCTCCCAAATTCACCCTTCATAGTCAAACGCGGGCTCAAAAGACGGGGAACTCCACATCACCCAAAAATTACCGGCCGATTCTTAACTTAAAAATATCAGAATATCCACCACAGAAAGAACTAGCGTCCGTCGAAAAGTTCTGAGCTCTCAAGGTCAGTTCTCAAGGTCAAACTCGGGTTCAAAAGATGGAGAGCTCCATGTCACCCAAAAATTACCGGCGGATTTCAAACATACAAACATCAGGATATTCACCCCAGAAAAATCTAGCGTCTGTCAAAAAGTCCTGGCCTCTCAAGGTCACCCTTTAAAGTCAAACGGGGCATTGTAGGACGAGGAACCCCATATCACCCAAAAATTGCCAGCCAATTTTTAACTTTAAAAGATCAAAATATTCATCACAGAAAGAACTAGCGTCCGTCAAAAAGTCTTGATCTCTCAAGATCACCCTTCAAGGTCAAACACGGGCTAAAAAACGGGAACTCCATATCACGCAAAAATTACCGGCCGATTTTTAACTTACGAACATTAGATTCATCACCACCAATAGAACTAGCGTCCGCCAGAAATTCCTAACCTCTCAGTCATTCTCCAGCGTCAAGCACGTACTCAAAGGACGGGGAACTTGATATCACCAAAAGCATACCGACCGATTTTCAAGTTACAAAGATCAGAATGCTCACCACAGAAGGAACTAGCGTCGGTGAAAAATCCTGATCCCTCAAGGGCACCCTTCAAGGTTAATATTTTAGTATTCTTTTAAGGCCAATATCTAAGGTGAATACTCTGATGTTTGCTAGTTTAAGTCAGCCGGTAATTTTGGATGAGATGGAGCTCCGCGTTCTTTGAGATCACGTTTGACCTTGAAAAATGTATTTTTGAAGAAGACCTTGGGAAGTCAGGATTTTTTCACCACCGCTAGTCACTTCTGTGGGAAATAATCTGACAGTGACACGTTAAAATCGGCTGGTAAGTTTTGGGTGACATGGAGTTCCTTCTCCTTTAAACCTGCGTCTGACTGTAAAGAATGGCCTTGAGAGGTCAGGACTTGTTGGCGGACGCTAGTTCTATTCGTGGTAAATACTCTGACATTTGCAGGTCAAAAATCGGCCGGTAATTTTTGGGTGATATAAAGTTTGCCATTCTTTGAGCCCACGTTTGACCTTAAAGAATGACCTTGAGAGGTCAAAATCTTTTTATAGACGCTAGCCGTTTTTGTAGGGAATATTTGAACCTTTGCATGTTGAAAGTCGAGGGATAATTTAGGGGTGATATTAAGTTCTCTGTCTTTTGAGCCCATGTTTGACCATGAAGCATGGGCTTGAGGGGCTAGGAATTTTTCACGGACGCTAGTTCTATCTGTGTTAAATATTCTGATGTTTGTTAACTTGAAAAAGTAAACTTGAAAATCGGCGGGTAATTTTTGGGTGATATCGAGTTATCCGTCCTTTGAGACCGTGTTTGACCTTGGAGAGTGACCTTCAGGTCTTAGCACTTTTAGTCTAGCTCTTGCGCTTGCCAATAATTTGATGCTGTTGGTCTTTAACTCGATCGGCAATTTTTGGGTGATATTGAGTTCATCATCCTTTGAGCCCATTTTTGGCCTTGAAGGGTGACCTTGAGAAGTTAGGACTTTGTTATGGACGTTAGCACTTTTTGTTGTGAATATTCCAACACTTGCAAGTTAGAAATCGGCCGGTATTTTTTGGGTGGCATGGAGTTCCCTGTCATTTCAGTCCGCGTTTGACTTCGAAAAATGACCTTGAGAGGTCAGAAATTTTTGACAGACTAGCTCTTTCTGTGATGCATACTCCGATTTTCGTAAGTTTGAAATTGGCCGGTAGTTGTTGGGTGATATTGAGTTCCTCGCCTTTTGAGCCCGCGTTTCACCTTCAAGGGTGACCTTGAGAGGTCGGGACTTTTTGACGGACGCTAGCTCTTGTTTGCATCAAGGTCCCTAGTTTGATGTTTGTAAGTTTAAAATCGGCTGGTAATTTTTGGATGATATCGAGTTCCCCGTGAATTGAACCCACGTTTGACCTTAAAGGGTGATTTTGAGAGGTCAGGATTTTTTGACGGACGCTCGTTTTTTCTTGGGGAATATTCTGATGTTTGCAAGTTTCGAATCGGCTGTTGTTTTTGGGTGATATAGAGTTCCCCATCCCTTGAGCCCACGTTTGACCTTGAATTGTGGCCTTGAGATTGAAGGACTTTTTGACAGACGCTTGTTGTTTAGGTGGTAAATATTCTGATGTTCCCAAGTTACAAATCGGTCGATAATTTTTGCGTGATGTGGAGTTCCCCGTCATTTAAGCCGGCGTTTGACCTTGAGGGACATCTTGAAAGGTCAGAACTTTTTGATGGACGCTAGCTCTTGCGCTTGCGAATATTTTGATGCTTACAGTTTTCAAATCGGCCGGCCGCTTTTGGTGATATGGAGTTCCCCGTCCTTTAACCTAGCTTTTGGCCTTGAAATTCACATGATATTATAAAATAAAGTTCATGTTTGGTGTTCTCATGCCACAAGTGACCTTCAGAATCTTTTTCAGAGAAATCGGAATTTGTCGCTGAAAAAAATCGCTGAATAAATCGCTGACTTCACGGATGTCAGGGTGTGTTGACACTTTTACTTGCCTGTTGTGTGATACTTTTTTAAACGTGAAAAAATGTATGAATCGTGACGTGTGAGTCGCATGGCTTTGTGGCTTACAACCAAGAGCCAGGGTTTCGCACTGATGAAAAATCAGTGGCAACCAGTGTTCAAGGCTCAGTGTTTTTAAAAGATTTCATGAGAGTCAGGAGCTATGTCTATGGTCTGCTAAACAACCAGAGGAAACCAGGATCTGTCGTTTGGCCTTCTCGAAGGAACCCATGGGAACCAGGATCCAGGGTTGGCTTTTTTCAAAAGAACCAGTCAGAACCAAGGTCCAGGATCTTCAATTTTTGAACGAAACAGTAGGAATAATGATTTAAAGTGTTGTTTTGTCAGATAAACCAGTGGGAATCAGGATCCCAGGGTTTTTGTCGACGGAACCATTGGGAATCAGGAACCAAAACTAGGAAGGGGGCATATGTCTGGCAGTAGGTCCCATTTTCAGGTCACCCGTCCGAAACCACTTGGCCTTAAATGATTCTTCGGACAGGCGTGCCATGCTCGAACCCCACGCCGCAGTGGCTCGTGAGCTGTTGTGGAAAAACGCCTCGTTCGCCCGCGCCTCGTGTTCAAATTCCACTATTCAACGGCATGCCTTCCGGTTCGAGCACGACGCAACACTCACAGGATAGCATGCACACACGCAAACACACACACACACACACACACACACACACACACACACACACACACACACACACACACACACACACACACACACACACACACACACACACACACACACACACACACACACACACACACACACACACACACACACACACACACACACACACACACACACACACACACACACACACACACACACACAAACGCACACAAGCACACACGCACGCGCGCAAACACACACTTACGCACACGCAAACGTGCACACACATGCACACATATATGTACACGACACGCATACCCGCACACACACACACATGTGTGCACACCTTAAGAAAATAGAATATAAATAACGATGTGAGCACACTCAATCCGTGTTTTACATTGGAAGCATTTTTAGACTCGCGGTGGTGACAAGAGCACACCATCATGTTTTGAATCGCTACAGCCATATTCCAGAATGTGTGCTGCTCTTTAGCATCTCAGATAAGCCTCTCCAGCATTCCACCTGTAGAGTTTAACAAAAACACAAGAAGGAAGAGGGCATTTCACATTTTATTGGCAACCATGAAACACGAAGTGTACAAAAAACATTATTATTTTAAAACATCGCAACGTTAATGGCTACAAAACAGTACACAGATCATCTGTGGAGGAATGAATACAACGTGAATATTTTTTAGTTGCTACTGATAAAAATGCAGTGTCAAGTTTGAATATCACAGTAAACACTGTGCTGCTGGCGTTATGATTATGATGCTTGCGTTGCATCACTAAATCGCTGTTCATCTTGAAGCACTCTTAAAAAATTTGATATTTGTGGAGCAGCAGATGAAATCATCGAATCAGATCTAAAAATTATCATTGAAGAGACATGTCTGAGTAAAACAAGGGAAGGGTTTGGTTGTCTTGGGTCGAGTTAACCTGACACAAGGTGTGTGAACATAATCATCATGAAGAAACTATGGATAAGCACACTCTCAAAACGGACGAAATTTACCAAACGGCAATGCATAGTGCTGCGATGTTTCTTGTCCATTATAGTGAAGTTGCTCAAAGAGAAATCAATTTGCGAGGCAATGATTTAAGGGCAACAATCCAGTCCACCCAAGCGACGACCACGCACACGGCCTGCCGCTGATAAGGGAACACTCCAAACACAGGAGCGAAACGCAATGTCCCATATTTTCCGACGGACATTTGACAGCTAACTATTGGTAAAGCATTTCTAGATATACAGCATGCATACGGGCAGCACCAAGTTGCGCTATACAAACATCAGCACGCCCCTTCCTCGCATGTGGTGGGAAGAAATAGGAAAATGTGTGCCTATCTTCGTGGTATAGAGTACGGACGGTCGCTGAAACATCGGCTCATAAGACCTGTATCAGTTGCTTCAAGTGGATGCACCAATTCGTTGATGACTATAATCTTTGTTGACATGCTCAGACATATTAAGTGCAATGTTTTTGGTCAAATTTAGCTGGCACCCAGGACACAACAGGAGTGGCATGTGTTTGCTGCAGTCGGCTCACAACGCCAGTTCACGTTCTTGTCAAACGTATAACAAACTGAACATATGTTTTGAGATCTTCATTTCTTTTTACTGAGCCCCAATGTCGGCAGGTACATGGTGTTTGAACCACAACGCCATGCTATTAATGATTCCTATCGACGTCAAATGATAACTTATGACTGTTATTGTCCTTGACCCGTTGTTTCAAAACGGGATGCATATATTGTTCTGCTGTATTGATATGCAATATTTTGCGGAAGCCAGTCATCGCATATTAAGCAGGACATTGTAACAGTATTTGTAACTTCCATTTGCAATGTCAGTCTCCACGCCCTGTGGCTCAAGTACATTGACAACAATTCAGCTCAATTTCTGATCCAGAGGGCCATACCGATGTACTGTATCATCAAAACAACATGACCAAAATTACTATGTGAGCACATTTACTCTATTCTAAAAACAGCTCTTAGGTTTGCAACGATGGCAACACCACAACACAATCAGGTTATGAATTGCTGCACTCATTTTCTGAATGACTGCTGTCCTTCATGATTTCAGATTATCCCTCCAGTTTTTTTCACTCGCACAGTGTAACAAAGCACCAGGTGGAAGTAGGCATTTAATATTTGAGTGGTCCAAACTAATGGATAGAAAGCAAACGAAACAAAACAATTCACTTATTCACTGTTTGCGTGCTCTGGATCAATGGTTTATACAGATTTGCAACTATTTGTGTTTTTGAGCTAGTTTTTAGACGCGAGGTGCAGGTGTCGTTCTGTCGTGACGATTTACAATATTTTGGTAAAATCGCCAATGACATGTTGAGTTCCAAACTTTCTGAAAGCCTTACTTTGTGATTAACATACTGTATACGCAGTTCAACAAGAACCCAAAACGACCGCGAACTTCAAAGTGGACAATGTTGTCTCACGTGCGCCGATACCGTCTATGTTCGTGATGACATCAGAGAAGCTACTAAATGAAGGTATAAGTGTCATGCTGCTCGACCACACGTCACTGCCGCAATCCAACGTGGCGATGTAATGATACACAAGATAACCCACGCACCAGGAAAGGTTCATGTTACTCGTTTGTCAAATGTTATGACTCTTCTAAGGAAAAAATATCATTTCCCCGATGGTTCAGAGCTGTATCAGGATGGTTCATCCAATGAATCGCGATATATCTCTTGCACTGGCCTGCTTGTGTCGAAGATTGCAAAAGATCGTCGCCGTAGAACAAGTCAGGATAATGCTACCCGCGCATGTGAACTGAAACCCTGGCTTGACGAGTCGTGCCCGTTTCACAACCATGCGTCTGATGGTATGCGTTGGCTGCAGCTGCCAGTCAATTCGCCCCTCCCCCCCCCCTTCACACAGAGGAGCTCAACAAGCCAGGGATGACCTTTACCCACACTCCAAATTAGTTCACACCTACCCGACTGCAGACAGTGCCAGTGACACACTAACTCACAGGCTGGATCCACGTTCCGCAGAAATACGACACGCCGGTTTTGTGCACAGGACAGGAAATTTACATTCCATCCTCCATACCCTATATTTCGAACGGGAGCCAAGAGGTCGAAATTGGCCGCTGGCGCTGGGCATGGAACATTGCCGCCGCCCGGCAATGGCTCTATTAAGCGTTGTGTGGCCCGGGCTGATTTTGGAGCGGGCTGCCGGCTGGTTGGCCTGAGAGGCTTCCATTTCCGGCTTCCAAGAGCACTGCAGTGGCCTCAATTGGACTTTAACCCAGTAACCGACCAACGGACCGAAGCGAAAACGTGCACCCTGTTGCACTCTGGATGAGAATCGGGCAAAGTTTACCAAGCGATGGCAGAAACTGCTCAGAGCCCATGTCACATGCGAAGAAAATATCGGTTCCATGACAGGACGGCGGACGGTGTGCACTAAAAATAATGCGTATGAAGAAATTCCCATATTTTAGGCAATGTTTCATCTGTTAACAGCGGAAAACAAGTAGCACTCTGGTGCTGTGTCTGTTTTTGTTTTTTCGACTACCCAGCTTTTTATGAAACCGTGATTTACCGATCCACTATGGATATCACCAAAATGAAAACAAAAGTAAAACAAGCAACAAACGAAAATCACACCACAAAAAAGGAGCGTAGGCCTTATCTGCGAAAAACCGCGGCATCATAACAAGAACCCGACCACCACACATTTCTCAGCGCTCCCAGCGCGGCACCTGCTCTCCCACAATCCACAAACCGTCGTCAAAAGAGACGGCCAGGCGGGCGCCGGGCGCGGCCGCAGATAGACTCGCTTTATCCGCGTCATCTCCGCGCCAATTACCGGAGACAAACAGGGCGGGCGAGCGGCAGTTCGGACCGCCCTCGTGGGCTCCCGAGGGGGCGGCGGACGTGGGAGGCGCAGCGGAGGTGCGTCAGGATACCGCCTCTGCGCCAGTGCCGGACGACAGTCCCCGGGCGAGCAGCGACCGGTCCGACTCGAGCGCGGACGTCCAGGCCACCATGTCACTCGTGCAGGTTGTTTAAAGATATTCAAAATTCATAGTTCCTCTCAACGCCAACGTTCTCATCTATATGTACGACTGGGATGAGTGAAACTTCATCGAAGACAGGTCAAATGTTATGTCATTTGGAATTATGTCTTATCGTAACCGCTTTTTTACGACTGGTTGCATTGTGCGTGTAAATAAAATTGCATGAAACACAAACACTGTGTGGCGGCTGGCGCTGGCTGACTGTGAGCTGGTTGGCGGTGGGTACCCGGTGCCGGTGTCGGTCGTCGCTCGGACAGCCGTCCCAGGGCGGCGGTCGGCCCGCGCCCCTGTCGCCCGCTGAGATTGGCGCGGCCGGCCGGCTCATTCTGACTGCGATCGGCACCGGCGGCGGCCATCTGCGGCCGGCCAACACCTCCATCAGGAGCGCGCCCCGTCAGCGCTCCCCGGCCCGAATCACATCTCCGGCTGCGAGGTACCGATCGCCGCGGTCAGCTGCCGCCCGGCCACAGGGCACGGCAGCAAGGTCACGCTGATCGGCCGGCGGCGCCGAGCGAGTCCTGCCTGGTAAAACCTGGCCCACGTCGCCCCTAAAACGGGACACCGCTCTGGAAACCACCCACATTTCACCTGCTTCATGGCAAGGATTTGGAAGCTAGCCGTGAACTGCAGGATATGCGCGAATATCTGGCAGCTGCAGGCCCCTTTTCTCCAAATGTATTACACCTCATGAGGGTGTAAGACAATGCGTGAGACTGCTTTCTAAGGGAGTGTGGCAACCAATCTCACGGAAATTGAAACTTCTGGCTTATCGACATCATGTGAATTGCTTAAAATCTCATTCATGGAATCCCCAATCGGAACAAACGGTTCGACGGACTTGGTTTACGATAGTGTGAAGAGTTTGTGTGTTGTGGTGGGTTAAAATTGGTGCCAATTACTGCGGGCGCAAAAGCTTCTGATCTTTGATGTGGCAGGATACCGACAGCACCGCCGTCAACACAACTGCTGATGCCTTTTTGCTGCCGCAGAAAGGTGATTACAGGTATGAAAATTATCATCGGTTATCGGTATCCCACCCGCTCACCTGCGCCCGTGGTCAGTACGTGTGAAATTTATGTTGTCTTGCATTCCATGGTTTTAAATCGAATCATCCCTACGGAAAGCGCTTTTGAAGTTCTACGTCCTTTACAGAGAGTTTCTATACTCGAATCGAGACTTTTCATTGTGCACGTGGAATTGTAGGGAATTTTGGTTTACGTCGATTGGCATCTTTCGTTTCTTTGAATTCGCTTTATCGGTCAGATATCTCAAGGGCATCAATTTTTTCTGGCAGCATTACGTTAAAGAGCATCCCAAAACCTATTTCACAACCAATCCGCCGCTCTTGTTGCGAACGCATCGTTGGCGTCAGCGAACGGTCTTCCGATAAGGGAACTAGTCAGCACTGACAGAAAATTTCGAACATCCCGACGAGAACAGGCATTAGTGTCACGGGTAGGATAACTGGCCTGGAATGTCGGCTTCGTCCAGTGTGTTAGTTTGCGTAATCCAACACGCTCGGCAAGACTGTGCCTCACAATTGGCATCTAGTTGTCCAAATCGAAACAAATAAGATAGCACACGTTAGGACGAACTCTGATGATGGTAATGTCGGAATACGCCTTTTCAATGTTTCTTTGCTGATTGACTTCAAGCGTGCTTCAAGTCTTCAGTCATGGAGCTCGCGGCCTTTCTTGCTCACAACTACGGCAAATTTTAGCCAGTCACGTCTTCTCTAAAATGAGGGGACCACGTGCCGTTATGTTTCCTGTCAATGTGGTGTTATGTGGTGTTATTTGCAGGTGGTGAAGTGAAGAAACTTGATATCAAAGCAAAGGCCTTTATTTAGCAGGCTTTGGAAGCATGGTTTTTCGTGCTTTTTTTGTCTCGGATGCGCCGTTGGTCGTCACATGTACTTCGGTTTCGTCCGGTTGATTGGTGCAAGCATTTCCTTGAAAGAGATGTGTTCGCACCCGTACAGTGCATAGCATCATAGATGCCATGGGTGAAAAAACTATTTTGAGTTGATTATCATTGTTAGAAGCCTTAAATGGCTTCCCTTTGCTGCCAATATCAATAGCGTGGTTAAAATACCTGCAGGGCTGTCTTTAAGCAAATGAAAAGACCACAAACACTCCCTTTAATAAGGGTCAGACGAGATGCATAACAGCACAATGCTCACAACATAGCGTACATACCCGCACGCGCACACACATATGCACACGCATGCGCACGCCTCCGCGCTCACCCTGCACACATGCATGCACACACGCCCGCACGCCCGCATGCACGCATGCACAGCGCCCTAACAAATGTGTCGAAATTGTTAAATAGTTCATTGCTTGAGGCATGCGGTTAGTAATGTGGTAGTTTGACTGCGCGTAGGATAAGGCTAGTATAAATAATGATATCACCAAAATAAATAAATCGTTAATATAAATGATATTTAACCTCCGACCAAAATGTATTATAACTTCTCGTGGATACCAGACGGCTTCTACGTATCGTGCGCTTGCGCCTCCAAGCTTATATGCTGCTAACTTTTATAGCTTTCACCAATTTTCGAACTATCTAATCCTGCGTGGTTTTGCAAGGTAGACAAGTAATCATCCATGCAATTTTGCGTTTTGAAACGTATATCAGAAACAGGAGGGAAAGCGTATTCCAGTCCCCTCCCATCGTTCGGCGTTGTGGCAATCAGGCCTTTCCTTGAGGATTTGACATATTCCACTTGTGAGGCATTTCAAACCCGCTCCCCTCCCTTGACTACCCGTGGAACCACTCAACTGGTCAAAGAGGCGCAATGGAAATAGGCCTAATGACTCTGGGCCTGAGGTTATCCTGCGGTGTACGGCTCACCACATATCGCACTATCCTGGATCGCGCGACTCGGCGCGCGTACTATCCTGCGTCGTACGGCTCACCACATGTCGTAGTATCCTCAATCGTACGGCTCGCCACATGTCGTAGTATCCTGGATCGTACGGCCCACCACATGTCGTAGTATCTCGGATCGCACGGCTCGCCACATATCGCACTATCCTCGATTGTACGACTCAGCGCACGTACTATTCTGCATCGTACGGCTCACATGTCATAGTATCCTGGATCGTACTGCTCACCACATGTCGTAGTGTCCTGGATCGTACGGCTCACCAAATGTCGTAGTATCCTGGATCGCACGGCTCAGTACATGTACTATCCTGCATCGTGCGGGTCACCACTAGTTGAATCTGTACCCGAAGTTCAGTGAGGATTTCGCAGCTCGTGTCGAATGTGACGATTTTAGGAGTGTGAGGACTAAATTACGCATCTATTCAAATTGCTTGCTATAATGGAACTAAAAGAAAAAGGAACACTTTTAACTCTACGCTAAACGCATGTAGGCACACGTTTATAGGGGCGCCTTCTCGGATCATGCCATGCTTAAAGGGTTTTTAAGATTCAGTACGAGGTTTTGATTCGATGGACTGGTGGGATAGCAGGTCACGTTAGGCAGTGCTTATTGCGCCTGCCCTGACCGCTCCACCCGATCGTGAAAGTTCAGGTCAACGGCGGAATTTCGCGGCAGAAGATTTACGTGCCGCAGTGCTCGGCACGGTCCGTCCTGCAGGCCGACGTTACCTGACCTTTGGCGTGGCCGCTGCCCCTGGCCGCGCGCTAGCCCAATCAGGAGCAAATGGTGAGCGCTTAAAGCGACTCAAAGCATCCCGTCACAGATGGGTGATATAGATGGTAGGTGCTCTAACCAAGCGAGCTATCGGGTGGGCACCGTGACGGCTTCGTGTTTAAACGTGCTTACGTGAGGCTCATTAATTCAGCGCTGACACCTGATATGAATAACCTGGAGATGTGCGACAGGTGTCGTTTATCAAACGTATTAAGCATTTTAAACCTATGTCTTTCGCGTCGCAAATTCTACCCCGCCCAATGTTGTTTTGTTGTTGTTGTTTTTTGTTTGCTGTACTTAACGGTACGCTAAAGCGCCAGCACATTTTGTGGCTTTTCATAGAAATGGCGCATACGTATTCTGTTACAATTTGACTTATTCATTCGTCGGAGGTGGTTCTAGGCCGTTGTTTCTGGGCCGACAATCTGCTGTGCGTGAATGGTATCAATAGGAGGTCGTGTTATGCACTTTTGTTTTGTTTCTGGATAAACCGCAGATCGCGATTTGACTCATGTAGTTAGTTTGTACGTGATAGCGGCACTTATTTGATGCTTCCGCACTGTGCGTGCTGTGTCGTATTTTCGAATGAAAAGCTTGCAGCGCAGGCGGGCCCAGACTTTTGTTAGTTATGTGACCATCTGGTTTGTGTTTGCCTACATGAAGTAAAATGCGTGCTGTACACTAAGTCAAATTCAGGGGCAAATTCAGCATGGCAAACCTATCTATACAGCCGCATGCATTCATCAAAGTGCCAACAAACCCCCTCTCCCATTAAAAATGGGATCAGCTATTTTTAGGAGTGGCGCAAAAGGCACACATTGTTTGGGTGACCTGGGGTACAATACCCTCCTCCTCCCCGCTACAATTCGAACTGAATCTGTTTGTCCTTGAGGAACTCCATTCTCCATATGTATAGTAAGGAAGCTTAGGTGCATGTTATGATGCATACAGTGTGAAAAAACGTCGGAATATTTTTGGAGGTGGATTCTCGATCCAACAAATGACAGGTTGATGATGAAAATTGACGTTTTAATTGCCTCTAAGTACCTTTAACTGGATCCACCCCTACGCAACAGGGGAAAGTTCACAAACTGACTCGCAAAATATGTATGTTGAGTTTATATTTCACTAGAAATAAATAAAAGTAGCATTCAATTATTACTTGAAGTAGCCCTCAATCGCCCTTCCAGCTACCTGTGGGATTTTATTTTGAACATCAGCTTTGTATGCATGAAAGGTGTGCACATTTAAAGCAATGGACACGGTGGCGGATAACTTTCCAAAAACATCCAAGATTTGAAAGGGTTTCTCCCCTCCCCCCGCAATTTCATTTTTTAACTTGCTGGCGCCAGAAACAAATATGTAGCAATGACGAATCCGACAGCATTCATTTGCAAGACCGAACAAGCGTTCCCGGGGATACTGGGGGGACCGAACCTGGCTTGCCCTATTGTAAATATATACTCAGCACGAAACAGGGATAAAGGTGTTTGGTGTAGGTATGTATGCAATTATGGTCGTGCTGGTTCGAGAGATTAGAAAATGCCTTGGTTTCGATGCGAGACAATATAAATATTGAAGAATGTTAAGCATGTTGTTGCTGTGTTATTGATTTATGTTGATCGTTCATAGGGCGCTTTCATTGTGCGAAGCCTGTCATTAACAACAAATAATTAAAGTTAGATGCGCCATCATATTTTGGTATCATTTTAGCTAAAATGATAGACGTCCAAAGTGAAGGGATTTTTCTCCGCCCCCCCCCCCCCCCCTCCGACGAATGCGTTGAGATTTTGTAACGCATGAATGCCACTCACATCAATCACTAAATCTCAGCACGGCTCTGACGCATTAGATAGTGTCTCGCTCACAGCCAACTCGAACGGGCATTTTGCGTTTGAGCTGTTTTGACAAATGTCATGCCCACCCTCGGCGGAAATGAACCAGCGACGCCGAAACGGTCGCGACATGCATTTCGTGACGGCTCTAGGAGGCCATTAAACCTGGCAATCGTTCGCTTGAAAGGTTCACAGCTGTTGCCAGCATTGCACTTCGAATTCCCTCGAGCTTAGTCATCCGCTCACTGGCGCGCGCGTGGTCCCCGGTTGGGTGCCGGGCACTAAACCGATTCCGATTCGCGTGCCGCCGCGCCTCCCCCGCCGCGCCGGGCGTCTGCAGGGCGGACTGTGGCGGTAATCAGCCGAGGTGTTATACGCGTCGTAAAGGGCTCTATTGCCCCTACTTGTACGGCGCATCAGAGCGACGGTCGTAACCGAGGAAGCAGCAGATGGGGTCGTGACCCTGACTGCCAACTTTGGCCGAGGTCTGTGACGACTCCGACAGCCCGGCCGGCCGCTGGGAACGTCGCTGACAAGGTGCCAAATCGGGCCTCACTGCAGCGAGTCTGAGTGGCCCTGCTCCGAAATCACTGAGGCTGAGGCCACGTGGTTCCCGTGCGTCGGGCCACTGAAGAAATCGGTTATTTGCGTGAGAAATTCCGGTGTATCCTCTTGATCCCTGTTACCTCTGTCTTGCCATCCGGTTTTTCTTTACGCTGCGAATATTTCTCCACCATGTTTGTATCATTGATGTGTTCTGTGGGAGATCAGCATGTGCGGTGTCATGGCGCTGTTAGGAGGGATGGGGCCTGTCGGACCGGTCATCTAGGTTTTCCGTTACGGCGTCGTCAACAGAACAAAGATGGGCCGATGGCAATACTCCCGTTGTGTCCCTCTCGTTAAAACTCTAAATATGCTTTTAACTCACAGGTATAATTTTCTAAAAACGCGTCTGGAAAACTATTTTGGTGGGCCCCTGATTTCCGTCCATACGGGTAGCTGGTGCTAACCCGGACACCTTACGTAATGCAGACTGGTATATTGCTCAACGGCAAGCAAATACGGATGCAAATTAACCAGATAAGCCGGTCGCATTCTGACTTCCGGGACTCGGAGCTCGGCGACACCTGCAGTTGCTGGGGTTGCCGAGCAGAAAATCTGGCAACTGCTCGCCAGCAAGCGTGCGCTCTCGGTGCTAACTCATAGCCTGTGATGAAGACATCAAAGGCTGAAATGCAAATTTCGTCGCCGGATATCAACCAGGAAGAGGAGGCTAATCACGACTCCAGGCCGGTGTCTGTCAAACGGGGGCCGGTTGCCAAGTTCCCAAGGCTAAGTTGGTCGCCATACGCCCGCGCCGGCCTGTGAGCGCTGCGAGCTGTCGATGGCTCCACATCAAGCCAGCATCTGGCGTTTCAAAAGCAACAACTTTCTGACGCCTGCAGATGTGACGACGAGAAGGAAACGGGAACTGTAGTCTCAATCATGACGAGCTCTTTGTTTTCAATCGACCATGCCGACGCGACCCGAGCCGCCAGCGTCCATCTCAGCAATTAGGCGTTTCCGCGAGCACGAGAACACCGGACTATGATTGTGTCTTACATCTGTTCACCTCCGTGTTGACTGAAAGCACTATTTGCAGTTCTCTTTTATAATTTCAAACCATATCTGATGCTGGTAAATATAACTTTCGTGATTGGAGTCTTCATGGGACATATTATAGCTATTTTCAGCAACTCCAACTTTGTCGGGTCGGGATTATCTGGCCGCAGTTAGCATTCATCATGCTTTGGCCGCATCAGCATTCCAGAGATCCGAGCTCAACATCCGCGTTCATATCCGGAACTGCAATCGGAATATGCGGAACTGATTGATGTAACTATCGCAGGGATAGGCAATGACGGTGACTTTGACAAAAGTATCGAGGGTCACTACTGAGAAAAGCGTGTTAGTGAAACAAGGCGGTCATTGTTCGACTTCCCGGACTAGCAGACAGTTTGGCTCGCGTGACCTATTTCCGAGGAGCGCTATATGTCGTATAATACTTTTCTCGCCCTATCGATGTCGGAGATTTACAGATCTCTTATCTCCGAACACATCTGAAGAGTGATGTTTCTAGAGATTTTTCTGCGGTGAAGTAAACTTTGTTATGTCTGGGACAGACGTATGGCCTGAATTTCGTCCAGGACGAGACAAAATACGGCCAGTGAGCCCTTCCAACCATGGGACGCCTCTGTATTTTGTTGATGCCTCTGCGACCGTTTTTAATATTTTTGGTGTCCTAACAGGTCCTCAACCTTCACCCAAATAACGGGCGGGTGACGCAATCCGTCTTAAGGTTCTGTTAGGATGTCTCTCCGGCATGTCTCGCGATCACACCAAAAGTTGTAGTAGCCTAAGGAACACCCAATGCATGTGTTTGGCACAAAAAGGTGCCCGTAGCTCTTCTGCTTTCTCGGCAGCGGCGCTTTTTAGAAACACTGCATGATAATCTTCGGCTGGCGCGTGTGGCGGTCGGCAGCTGACGATTCCGCGGACCGTGCGCGGCGGACCGACACTCCGCGCATGAGAGGAACAATACGCGTACATAAGAGCAGTTCTGTTGGTCCCATTCCTTGTCGACGAGTGACAGTGATGGATATCTTGCCCCGTTGAATGTTTCGGTATGCACAACATTGGATCCAAGACGCTAAAACGTGATGAGGACTACCAAAATTCTAGAGATGAGTCATTTACATTCAGGACATCTAGCCCATTTGTCTTCCCCCTCAAAGAATTTTAAGCTCAGCTCCTCTCTGTCCGTCGTCCGCCAGAATAATCTGGCGCTTTTCAGTATGTCATCCGCCAGTCTCGCCCCGCAGACGAATCCATCGCCCCAGTCTGCGTCATTTAGACAGAACCGTCATATCCCAGTTCGTCGTCAGCCAGACCGATCTGTGGCTTCTTTGTCTTGCGCAAATCAGACGAATCCGTTGTTTCCCCGCCTGTCGTCCCACCACACGGATCCATTGCTTTCCAGTCTTTCGTCAGCCACACGGTTCTGTCGCTTTTCAGTTTGTCTTCAGCCACACGGTTCCGTCGCTTTGCAGTGGGTCGTCAGCCACACAGCTCTGTCGCTTCTCAGTCTTTCGTCAGTCAGACCAATTCATCGTTTCCCTGCCTGTCGTTCCACGACATGGATCCATTGCTTTCCAGTCTGTCGGCAGCCGGACGGATCCGCCGCCTCCGAGTCTGTGGGCCGTCGGCAGCCAGACGGATCTGTCCCTTCCGAGTCTGCGTGCCGTCGGCAGTCAGACGGATCCGCCGCCTCCGAGTCTGTGGGCCATCGTCCGCATTCAGCTGCCCGGCCAGCACCCATGTCTATTCCAGCGCCTCTCGGCCTGGTAATGGATGAGAGCTTCAGACCGGCTCGTGTCGCCGGGCGTGTTTAGGATCGATGGCCGCCGGTAAAAAGACGCCGCCAGGAGGGGAGGGGGCGTCCGCAGCGGCCCCCATCAGGCCGGCAGGCCGCCGATGTGCCGCGTCTCTCAGGCGCACAGTTCGCGCCAGAGCTACCCGTCTGGACTGGACAAGGCGAACCAAGCGTGTTGGCAAGTAAACGGCGCGAGGAGCGTGGCATCTGGACGAGTTATTTGGAGAATTTCTGACGCGCCATTTCTGCCACGCATCGGGAGCCTAATTTCGCTCTGCGTTGCTTTGACGCACACCATGCATAGCATGTAGCCCTGGCATAGCAGTTGCACGCCATTGCGTCGCGCGTTTGCGTGGAGTCGATGCTGGTGTGATTTCGCGGGGTTGACGGCAACCTGCTCATTTGTCAGTGAACGGCGTTCACATGCATAACATGTGATGAGGAATAACTGAGTAGAGGCGTGCAGCTATTTTTCAGACGAGTAGGAAATGAAGCATCTAAGAAATGATGATGATAAAGAAGATGATAGAAAATTATGAAACGTTGAGCGTTGGTTGTGTATGCCGTATCTTTATGCATTAGTTCGTTTGGAAGTTACCGCCCTTCCTGATGCACGGGGGGTCATTTTGCCAATCTAGGGCGATGAAATCTCTAAAACAAATATTTCAAGAAGTGTCTCATCGAAATAAAAGCTCTTCATGTGTTATATCTATGAGAATTGTTAAGCCTTACGTTCATTCCTGGAGGAGAGAAAGAACCTAGAATTTGTGCAATAATGCCCGATATGCATTACTGGGCGGTCTGAATACTAAATGCTGGGAGAAAATATCCAGGATGTCTCTGAGCCGATCCACCAAAGGTAGTCAACAATGGGGACTTGTTCAGAAGGATGTTGCTGTACTTTTTACTTCTGAATTGAAAGGAGCTGAAATAACCTATTCGAAATGGTTGCGTTTAAATTGTCTTTTAAATGCTGTGACGGCAAGACTGCTGCAACAAATGCAGAATGTTGTTTATCGAGGATAGATATCAAATTTGATCATGTTTTGCGTTTTTGTTTTCGCCACCTGAAGCGTAATGGTCCTTTAATCCCGTGGCGCGTGATATTTATTGCTTCTTTTGTCACGATTTCCGAAGTTTAGCACACCCAACGGTGTGGGGAGGGCGTAACACATGTCATACCTAAGGTTTTTTGGTGCACATTTCTGACTGGGTTGATGTATCGATGCACAAAGTTCATGAGCTGTTTTACGTCCAAATCAAGAACGAGCCGCACTTGAATTTTCAAATCGGCTGGGAGTAACGTCACACAGTGATGATGTAAGGTATAAGATAACTTTCGGCTGTTTTCCAATTTCAATCTGGTTTTTAATTTGAATCTGATGGACCCGGCCGGCCGTGAGGAGGTCGTGTGTTTGACCAAAATTTGTGTGACTGTAGTCTTGAAAACATTGACCAAAAACGATGATCCAATATACAAATCACTTTCAGCAAAGCACACGACCAACAGGTGAAACCACTCGCTCAGCCTGTTTTGGGAATGCACAAAACATTTGACAAAGATCCAAACACATTTTCTGCTTCCACAGCCATGCAACATGTTCGGCGATCAGCCTGCTTCACTCAAAAATATTGTTCACACAAGTAATAACACATGCATAACAAGAAAATATTGCATGTAGTGGAATGACCCTGCAAACCTGCTGACCTTGCACGACGCTGGAGACGTGACAAGTGCATGTAGTTGTGGTTAGATGGGAAAAATGCAAGGAAGTGATGACGCTGGCGGTACACACAAGACTCATAATGAAAATATTAATAAGTGCTATCCAAGAAACCAAAAACAATACTTTCTCCACGTTTCTCAACACCCAGCATCTCACACAAGTTGCAGTGGCTATAAAATGATGACTCACAAGCAATGCTTGCCTGCATACAAAATTTGTGAAGACAGTTGTATGTGCATCTGTAATACAGCGCTATCTTTTCAGAATTTTCAAGTGAAAGACAATTTTGCAATGCTGCCTCATGCGAGCTGATACCAAGCATGCGTCTTAATGAACTGTGCTGACCCGTCCATACTGCTTAAATGAATGGCCGATATAATGGCATGCCATGGATCAATTACACGCCGCACTACCTCAATAGGTTCAAAATGATGGTGAGATCATAATAAAGTAGCAAATTGCTTTTGAACATCCCGTAGCATGGGTACTAGTATTTCTTTCAGTTTGCTGATATCATTACCTTGTCATGTTCAAACACAAATCTAAAGATGGAGGCAGGCGTAAATATATCACATTTTATTGGGAGTCATTAGATTTAAAGAATGCCAGAACAACGTTTTCTCTCGTAAGTACAAACTTCGCACGCACACTGCCCATCACATTAAGATCAATACAAGCCACTTGCACGCACCACCAGTGATCTCACCCATTTCAAGCGCCTGGCTCGCACTCTAATGTCAACTAAGTGTGATCCCACACTGGCACAACCCACGGGATTATTAAATTGTAGGTTTTCTCGCAATTTCCGCACAGTTTTTTTGTTAGAACACCGCATTTTGTCGTGATCTCCATTACAAACAAAGTCCCGACGGGGGCTCATGGTAATACAACTCAAGAGATTGCATTTTTAGGACAATTTTTTTTAGAGATTTGACTTTGTCCAATAAGGTGTGTTAAATATTTAGAAAAATGCATATATGAAATTACTGCAATATTTAAATTAATTGTATAATGTCTTGTTAACCGATAAGCCCGTGTAAGGTTCTTTGCTCCGGTACGCAGCACGCTAGCCGAGCTGTCTGTAGGAATCAATCATCTACCGCGGATGCTCAGAGGAGCATTGCGGTAGAAATGAAAAACTCCATGCGCGGAGCATTCCCTTTAAATAACAATCATTATTCCCTTTGTCCACCCACTGCCTAATATTATTGTAGCCTTTCAGCGTCGCCTGCACTCTGTGCTGTGGCGTGCGCAGCTTAACATGTTGCCTGTACTCCGAGCTGTAGGATCCGCTGCTTCGAAGCATTGACTGTACTTTGAGTTGCGTGATGCACTGCTTGGCGTATTGCCTGTACTCCGAGCTGTAGGATGCACTGCTTCCCGTATAGCCTGCATTCTGGGCTGTAGGATGTGCTGCTTCACGCACTGTCTGTACTCTGAGCCGTAGGATGCACCGCTTTATCTGTTGCCTGCACTCCGAGCTATGGGATGCATTGCATCACATGTTGACTGCACCTTGATCTGTAGTATGCGCTGCTTCACGTCTTGTCTGTACTCTGAACTGTAGGATGCAATCCTTCACATGTATGCGCAGCAATGTGTCGAATTTGCATGTACGGCCCGTTCAGAGGCATTTACAGTAGCAATAGCTCTTCAGTCATTCTTTGCGAATCGCGGGTCGTAAGCTCGAGTCTGCTGGTTGCTGTTACGACCCGTGCAAATGGGCCTGAGTGGGTGCGGTATGTCAGCTGAAGATCCATGTCCGCCACCTCAGTCCATGAAACGGAAGTTAGAATATTAGAAGTGTGGTATGCATGACACTTGTTCCTCTACTTGGGCCCCAAGTCAAATATTTACCAAGTCCTTTCCCTCATTTGATCCGTTCCAAACTGAGTTCGTTTTTGTTCCCAATCGTCAAGGTTCGATTTTATGCATCGAAACGTTATAGGGACGATGATATAATGTCAGTTGCCTGAGCCGTTCATTTCCGGCTGGTTATTGTTTGTTATCGTTCGATCGCGTTTGATCTTTGCACACTTGATCACGATGGCAGTAAACGCAGTCATTGCATTGCTTCAGTCAAGCATTGCCCGCCTGTTTTCACTAAATGCATCAAATTTAGCTTGCCTGGGCGCATTCATATCACTTTTGAATCATTTGCATCATTTTTAATACAAATATTTTTTTCTGAACAGCCCTGTTTCTATGGGAGACGGCATCTTGGCAGAACGTTTAATCTACTTTGAGCGTTTAGCGCAGGTACCATTAACTCAAATTCTTAACTGCAAATCGATGGTCAGTTGAAGCAGTGTTTAAGAACCACATGCTTTGACACCATGAACCAGGCACGATACCTTTTTATTCTCTGATCGGAAGCAACCATCGTCACTCCGTTTAATTTGAAATCTTTGGGACAAATGTCATAGCTCTCGAAAGGACAGGTACCATGAGACAAAAATGAACAGCAAACAATTAAAGAGATCGCGAACTGGGTAGAGAATCATCTCATCCAAGCCAATCATCTTAATATTCCATTGCAAACTGACCTGGGCTCTCACATTCCCTTTCTCTCAGGAATGCTGTCATCGGACGATTTTGGACAGCATGGAAGTTAACCAGCTTCCACTATACAGAACGGAAGAGATCGTGCCCATGAAGTACGGCGTGAGCTTGACCGATATGTATAACAGCAAGCAGTCGATATATTTGCTTTCAACCAGACATTTTTGTTTCTTTTATGCAACCACGTCGCCAAGGTGTTGAAAGCGCATATCGGCTAGCAACGCGCAGCGGTTAACAAGCCTACCAGCACTTGAAAATTGTGCAGACATCTACTTCGACTATCCAACCAACCTATCACATGCACCTCGATCGTAAGAGTTTGCTGATGTTTTAGCATTTAGGAGCGCATCGACTACGTGACTGTTTTGCATCCGCTTGCACGTAGCGTTAAAATCCAAGTGGGAAATGATGATTGGTAATGTGGTGATTGCAAATGATATTCTATTGTCCGAAATTTATCTGCAATACACATCGTATCTTTACTACACAGGGTGTGTTGCAATACCGGAGAAGTAGTAGAGTAATAACAGGAGTGTCGTACGGAGCAAAATTTTCGTAAATATCAAACAATCCTGCCGTCTAGACAAGGTGAAGTACTAGCTATATTATCAAACGCTCATCTGTACGGCGACGACCCTCAACGAAGCTAGTTGGTTACACTCGGCTTTCACGGCGAACATTTCTTTTTAGCTTATAGTGCTGTTGTTACAAGCACGATCTTCTGAAAGCTGTACAGCCCATTCTGCAGCTAGGTTTGTTGAAAAGATACTGTAATCCAGCTTGATTCGCTGGCTTTCGCCCACTGACCTGATATTTTTCCTTCCTGACGATCTAAACTTCCACGCCGGACGGGGTCCGGATTTATTTGCATGACACACCGCACCGCTCTTCCGGACGGGAAAGCCTGAGCTCAATAGCGCAGATGGGGGGCTGTCGCGTGCATGATGGAAAGGTCGCCAGCTCAACCCGTGGCGAGATAAAACATTTCTAGTAGATGTGCGAGCGATATTGTTGGTCTCAGTTTGCAAACAGTCGTATGGCTTGCATCTCACCATTTAATCTGCTTGAAAGTCTTCCATAAAATTGTTTAAGATAATGCTCCTCAGACCACGAAAGATATTCACTTACCAAACATCTGAGCACGCTGCATCTCACTCAGTGCTGCTATATTTTTGGCAATTCTAGATTTCGAGTTCAGAATTGCGAATGTACATTGTTTTTAGTGCCGAGGATTTATGTGTCCAACCATATGTTGTCCTTGCCCGGACACGTTGTTTTTATGTTTGGCTTAATCTTTTTGGCAAGTTTGTGTTGAGGATTGTTTCATATTTCTATACCCTTTTTGCATTCCAAATAGGTTAACCCACGCCCAGCCGGGGGGAGGGGGAGTTGATCCCCTCTCCCCTAACGTCTTTGGAGCACATGTCAAACACGAATGCTCGTAGCGACACAAAATTTTAAGTACTTGCTTATCTTTCAAGGTGCCATCGTTTGTGCAAATTTAAAGTTTTTGGCTATCAAGAACAGCGACCTAGGTCAGGACAAATAGGTTAACAGTATGAAATACTTTGACCACACAGAATGCTTTGATGGGTCATTTCCCATCATCCAAACTTGCTTTAGGACGTGATTGTACGTACCGTGTGTAGAGTTCAGATTTTCCGGAAAAAAGTGATATCGGTGGCCTGAAGTGAGATGTTTGTTTTTCGTAAATGACGCAAATTTCTACGCATTTTCAGTAGTTTTAGTGTTAGTATACGAGGAAAAGACTACTACCTCTTATGCACAGCCATCATATGATCACAGAGACTAAATGAGAAGAGTTAGATGGAAGGTCGTTCGTGAAAATGCTGAAGAGAATGGGGCTGACCAAGTGTCCCTGAGGGACGCCGCGAGTCAGCAAAAAAGAGAGACTTCTGGCTCTCATCACCTGCCGCCGACCAGCAAGGTAGCCCTCAAACCACTTCGGATCAATGCCACACCGCTGCAGCTTTGTGAGAAGGACGCCATGGTCGGCACTATCAAAGGCACGGCTTAGATCAATGGAGGTGACGGCGACAATGTGCCCAACGTCAGTCCGACGTGCCGCCCACTCAGTGGCGTCGGCCAGAGGTCCTCTATTGAGTGACAAAGTCTGTAAGCGTGCTGTATTGGAGCGAAAGATCGTGGTCAGCCAGGTGGGACGACAGCTGCATGCGCGCTACTTTTTCACATGCTTTGGACGAAGCGAAGTTCTGAGTACCTCGCCGGAAACTAACACGGCCGGTGAGCATGTCCTTGCACAAGAAACCACGCTCCGACCTCGCAAAGTGGCCTTTCACGTGGTTGCGAAGGCCTTGGTCGACAAGCCTCTAGGTCGGTTTCGGCCCGAGATTCGCGCCATGCTGGGCATGCATCACGCGCTGCCACATCAGCCATCGCAGGTCAGGGCTATCTTCAAGCCATGAACAGTGAGAACAATGGCGGGGAGATGCGCTTTTAAGGGGGAAATGCACGTCCACCACACTCCACCACACGCGTATTAACTCGGTCACTTTTTCCTCCTCTCCATCATTCAGGCAAACTGGGCTCTTGCAGAAGATCGAGGCAGAGCGCATCCCAGTTTGCCTTACCAGCCATGGACGCTGGGAGAAAGGCGTCGGGCGACAGCGGAAGCGACTGGACTGGACTGGTGCGCTGACGATGATGGTCTGATGGTCGGCGATCGGCTCAGTCAACATCTGGATAGATGACTTCACGTCAGAAATGTTGGTGATTATGTGATCTAAGAGAGTCTCGGTCGGGTCCAGGTGCATAGGTGCCTTGAGTTGAAATAGAATGAGGTCATTCAAAACAGAGCTATGACGTCGCACACCGGGTTCGCACACCACCGTTCACAGGTGAAAGTCACTATTGTTGTCACCCAGCCAAAAGGTCAGCTTGTCCGCGCTCACAGCAGAATGTAGTCGGTTATATAAGTTGGCCAGACCGTCCGATATTGGCTGAGACGGTGGACGATAGATGACGCCCACAGTGAGAGAAACGATGCCGCCGGCCGGGATCAACACCTAGAGCGACTCATGGGTACGTCCTGCGATTGTAATGGGAAGCACGCTCATGGCGAGGTTTCCCGACTTGTAATGGTAACACCGCCGTCTCGGGTCGCACCGGAACGGTCTCGACGCACCAGTCTATAACTGGGCAACACGAACACTCTGTCTGTGACAGAATCTGATAGCCAAGTCTCAGTGATACATGTGTCAAGCCTTTGCTGACGAAGAGTATGAAGCACTTAATCTACCTCAAGCACCAGCAATCGGACATTCGAGTGACCGATGACCAGTTCATGTAACGGCTCACTAAAGTTGGTAGTCTGACTGCTGTTAGAAAGTTCAATGGTCTGATGCAGGTTGAGTCAGGCCGGTTATGCAAGGCAGTGTGGAGTATGACCCGTTGCCACCGAGGGCGATGCATTCGCCGTCCTGGGGTGCCGGCAGTGTAGTGGTTAGCGCGTCTGCGTTGGCTACTGCGCGTCTGGGAAACCAGAGGTACGGGGTTTGATTCCCCTCGGTGCCCGCCCTTCCTGCCAGGGTGAGAGGCAGGCGACGCCATATCGCCTCAGCAGCTGAGTGCGTCGTAAAGCCCCAATCACATACACACACACGCGCGCGCGCGCGCGCATTCGTCGTCCTGGGTTGATTGCTTTTTGGCTTAGGCATGTTTTGAAGTTCGACGAAGTTTGTTGGTTGCGAACGTATCGGTACTATGGCTATGAACTCTTCGTATCCGTTCTTGCCTTGCGATAACCGGAATCACTTTGGTTAATTTGCGCTCTTCCTTTAGTCTCCGTAGCTGCTGGCAAAAGTACACAAAAGTAGGTTCGTAATGTAGTAAGACACATATTGGCATTACATCTTCTTAGCAAAAAGAAGCTCCTAGAAATTTCAGCACGTTTTCAATGCGTGAAACCGATCTTACGTCTCTTCCAGACCGGCCGCTGTCACCTTGACAACTGATAATCTTGAACATCGTGGTTTGAGACATCGATCCAGGTGCCGCCTCGCTGACCGGCAGATGGCGGGAGTTCTGTCACGAATAGCTTCTGTAATTTGGCTGCTTCGGCAAGGGAGCGAATAATCTAATTAGTCTTCGGGTCATCTGCCTTTAATTTAGGTCATGAGTATGGAGCCGGCCACACGGGACATGGGCCAGGCCGGGCCGCTATAGCCGGCCGCTGAGGCCCGGGCGACGCCGGTCGGCCGTGACCGGCTCGCTTCACTTGGTCACAGCTCACGTCGGCATTAAACCGCCCAGGCCCACCACCTCGACCAATCCCCGCAGGTACATCTTACATCTGTGCCATATCAACTAATCTGTGGAAGGCCCGCAAGTAGCATGTGGAACTTCTTTGCCTTTATGGTTGTAACGTAAGTATAACTGATGAATTGCACCGTTATCACAAAGTTGTACTGCACAGTTCTGTCAGTGTCAGTCATGTTAGTGAACAGACCCTGGTTGACAAAAAGCTTTTTGACTGATACCATACGGTTACTCGTGATAGTTCTAACCTTTTTATCGGGTGTCAAAGAACATTGAAGTAAGTCGTCACTGAAAATTCAGAAGTTCGATAAATGAGATTAAAGGATAGACTATAGGAATAGGAATAGGAATAGGAACAGGATAATGTGATAAAATGACAGAAACAAAGTAAAACACTAGCCTCAGTCTTGCGATAACGCTTACATTTTGCTGATTTCGTGCACCAGCACAGCGTAAGCAACTCAATGTACATTTGCACAATCATGACTGTTAAAAACGCTCCAACCATTGTTTTTTATGAACCTTCCTTGAAGAACGTTCACAGCAGGGCGAAATGTGACTTATTGCACATTTATCTAATATGTCTATCACAAATATCTAAATGGGTCTATATTAACACAATTGATCGAGCAAAAGTCATTGATGCCACCTGCGCAAAGGTCACATTGCAACTAACCTGGCATGTATATTTTATTCCATTTCAAAACGGTACACGAAGATTATTAACGGTTTTGCTACTCGTTTTGCTTGGCGCTCCAGACAGCTTGTAGATGTGGGTTAAAAACACACTTAAGGTCGCGTTAAGTGATTTCAGGGGTCACCAATAGGAGTGTCACTTTCTAAAATCGGTTTAGAAGCTCAGCCGAAAAGATTGGCCTGACCTATCACAACACCTGATTTTCCACGGATGTCGGGCGTTCGAACTTGCATCCTCGATGTCAAAATTTGAGAAATATTTTGCATGTTGCGTGGTTATACTTATGTTCCTGCGAAGGAGTGGCTTGCCATTTCAGGTAAATGTGAGCTGTATTTCGTGAAAAGCTTAGAAGGGAAATAATTCACAGAAGAAAAAGTATTGAGTAAATCTTAGCAAGGGATCGTGGGTGACTACTGCTGTCACTGATCGTGTTGTACAACTACCATAGCCGCAGTCATGAGACAAGTTTTGCTACTGCATGGGAAAACATGGGTTAATTTTTACGTGAACTACCTTGTCATTTAAAAAGGTACCGCATGTCAGTCAATTGCTATTTACCTCAATTCAGGCGCTATCATTTTAAAAACTTGTCAAGCACAAGCAAAACTTGGCTTGTCGTATGAATGACGTATGACGTATGAGCTAGCATGACTAAAAAATTAGTTACCTGCAGGATAATGTTTGGAACAAAACTAACATGATATTAAAATTGATGTATTTACGGACCTACTACCCTCTAAACCGATGGTCAAGATAATTGTTTTCCATTTGTTTCGACCAGCATTCACCCTTCACACTCGTTGCTGATATGCGTTGGGGGCACTCAGAAGAGCATTGATGGGGACTCAAGCCACCATTTGGGGGCTCAACTCCCCCCCCCCCCCCCCCGTCCAAAGAGTATGACAAGGACGACCCTGGTTATCACTACATCTTTTAATGGGATTGGGAACGCCGATAAATTTATTTCATTTGAATGCACAGAACGTAGTGCTGCTGCCTCATTTGACATGTTCCTTTTCAGTAGCCTCTCTTTGCGCTCAAGAGTTCAGGAGAGGTTCGAGGATAGTATATGCTAGAGTGACAATGTTTCGACTGTCGGCGATTTGTCAAGGGTTCCGGGAAAAGTAAACTCAGTAAAGGTATCACGGATAGGAGAATTGTTCACAATGTCGTTCTCACCTAGTGTGTTAGTATGCACACAACGTTTCGGCCTACTAGCTCTCCGGCGTGCCCGGTTAGCTCAGTTGGGAGAGCAATGGACTGGCGATGTCACACCCGGGTTTGAATTCCAGCAATTCCAGGCAAAGAACTCGGGTCGTTTCGCGCCCATGCCTGAACCAAACATCCTCCAGCCCTTTTCAGAACTCTACAGCACCTGACGACTGCGGGAGAGTTGGCTTGCCGATACTTCGTGTGCTTACTAAGACACCAGACGAAGACGACGGTCCGAACAATATACATCATTCGCGGATTTTAGCTACACTCACATTCTGATAAAACATCGCACAGGGTATGGAAGAGATGTTTTAATGAGTTGTTTGATGTGCTCACGCAACAAAAAAGCACACTTTTCAGGTGGCCTTTTCATTCCCCACCAAATGTCGCCCGAGACATTCCGCAAGTTGTGCCATCATGTGTATGTAACGCAGAAGCTGTGGCGACCACAGGCGTTGTTTAAGAAGCTGACGGCTGGACTGTCTTTCAAATGCGTCTTGCTGTAAGCGTTGCACGATGGCGCAAACAAGGACAGATAGCCTTCTGCTTGAACTCTGCAAGGCTGATTTGAGAAATGTGGTGAATGTGCACGTGTTCGTTGTCTTCAGGCACCTAAATTCTCACCCAAACGTGGTACAGCTGAAGTTTCTTCATCTCAGAGTTGAAATAATCATAGTCCCAAGCCCAACTTACTTGCACGGCGTTCATGCCTTGGCTGAATGTGATATATGGCTTGTGACCATCAATTAGTGATAATACATATCACAAGCTAGGGAAACTCACTGATGAAGCGAAGGTGAGTGTTTCAAAGTATGATGTATGACTCAAAATATGATATGATGAATGGTAATGCGTCGCAGCTTTTAATCAGCATCGCGCATTGAGGTTATCAAGGTTAAAGATGTGTGTGCGACATGAC
Organism: Pollicipes pollicipes; assembly: GCF_011947565.3. Lineage (NCBI taxonomy): Eukaryota > Metazoa > Arthropoda > Thecostraca > Pollicipedomorpha > Pollicipedidae > Pollicipes > Pollicipes pollicipes. The sequence continues at coordinate 52,225,556 of NW_023596576.1, forward strand.
ATGCAGAAAGATCACATGCGTCTTTGCCCCATTAAATGCATGGACTGCAACTGCATCACATTTGCAGCCGAGACGCAGCATTTGCTGCATTGATACACATCTATTAAATGGTTGATGTACTGGCCAATGCACACAACCTCACAGGTGTTTATCTCTAAAACACGCGTTACCCTAAAAGTGGGTGATCTCTTTATGATCAGTCGGATGGTTGAGGATAGGACGGCGCTGTAGTGATCGTTCGTGACAGGATCAGTGTGCCGCGCACCAAAACAGCTCCGGAGCACAATCCAGGCAGCAAACTGGTGTTTGGTGCAAAGCTTGAGAAGCTGGTGGGGGTGTAACCGCAGCGTCTCAATATTTACTATCCCCTTGCTAAGGCTGCGATATGCGATGATCTTGACCGTGGCTTCGAGAAGTTTGGCTTTAGTAGTGGTGAGACATGTCCGTATGATTGTAATCGGATTTGTCCTTGCTGCAGTGCGTTACCTCCAGCACATATCATCAGGATCTATTCTAGACACTAGCTGGGATGTCCCGCGATGTCCGGTTTATGACACTGTAAATACTGTATAGACATGCTGTAAAGAAACGATTTGAGATAGTTGCACGTGGTTTTATGATCAGAAATGAGCCTGACTTGCGTCGCGGGTATCCGTATTTGTACCCGTTTTTAAAATGGAACAAGTCCCAACAAAATTGCTGACCTCGGATCATTTACGGGGTCAATTAATTAATATCATCCAAAAATACCACGACACCAGACTTTTAACTTTAAAAACCGTGGACGAACGGTAGCATACAATCAGCAAAAGTCACATATCATCTCAGCTAACCTCAAGAGCTTCTAACACGAATCCCGTCACACCGTCCAACTGAGCTGCTGTTTGCCGAGCGACCCTGCATTTAATGGGGGCACGTGTCTCTCGGAGGTACAGCATATTACGGTCAGCTTACCGGCAGCAGTACACCAAGAACCGGACAGGCCCAGCGCTTAATAATCGAGGCCCTACAGCAATACGGCGATAGGGTTGCATACCAGCATAAGTTGCATACGGCTGCTGCTGAATGTCTCGGCCAAGAACCCTTACGGCTGCATGCGTCCCTGGTCATCACGTTCTTGGTCTTACCCTTCTGCGACAGGATGGCCAGCGCGGCTGCTCATGCTGGAGCAGCTGACGTAAAGCTGACCCCGGGAGACGGCTGGGTCAGTCATGATGAGACACAGCACCTGCAGAAGAGCATGATACTTGGGTGAAAGACGTTCGCTACCCCGGCCTCCTCTGTCATAATGTCAGCCAATGTCCGCCCTGGAAATCCAAGTTTCGTAGAAGCATGCTTTTATGCATGCCGACATGCCGATCGAGCATTATGGCACATGATTATGATTGCATCGCTGCCGTGGGACAGCGAGATGCTGCTCATTTATTCCAGGGGCCCAGATAATGTGCGGGGCAAATTCGCAACAGCTTCCCCTCCCTATATGAGCCGTGAGCTGTTGCACGCCACAGTTTATTTCATCGAAAACGAAGCAACGTATTTGTGCTTGATGGTGGTGCTCACTGACGGCGCTTATTTGCCGACTACAGTCGCTATCGCTCACTGTGATGCTGCACACTATCATGCTTTTCACTGCTGCCTGAAGTTTGAGGGTGAAAGAAATACTGGAAGCATTGTATGGGAGCATTGCACCCACTTCATGTAATACATATGCATGCACTTGCAGATTTTCTCCGGCCCAGGCCCTAGTCTCTGATTCGTTGTATGATGCATAGGCTTTCAAACAGTAGTCGTGGCATGCCAAAATGTATGGCGTTGCTAATTCCATAGATAAGCATCCAAATGGTAGGGCAGTGCATAGCTTTCAAATTCGCGTGCTACGTCAGTGCCAGTGCATGTTGGTAGGTTTTTTAAACACATTACTAACTAAGTTGTATGACTGAGGTTTCAACCAAAACCGATTATCTATAACGATTTCTTTGCCAGGCTGGCCGTTTAAGAAAGGATTCAGCCGACATCTTACCTCCGCGAATACCTTGATCGTTCCTTGAAATCGGACAGCTCGTTGCAGCCGCCACAAGGCTGCCACAAATATGATCAAAGTTTCGGCTGGTAGTTTCCAAGTTTCCAAAAGTTTCGGACCTTTCATCAGCCGGCACAAGCCAGGGCTCCATCGCGTGTGCGTTCTTGCCTGCATTCTCAGCATCTCGATCTATCTGAGCAGCCAGTGGCTTGCAAATCAAGCGCCCTCTCCAGACAACCGGATCCTGATATAGGCATATCTCACTCAATGTGTGCTTCCCCATAAATGGGTGGAACCTCAACTGACTGTTGTTGAACAAAGAAAACGGTTTAGAGCAGTTCATATATTAGCTTAGCGAACATTACTAGAATGTAATGTACGGGACACTTTCACGCACAAGCACGCTGTCGTAGTCTTCCTTCCTAAGAAACAGATTAATCTTTGCATCGCCTGTGGCTAAAGCTTTGAGCACGACCTGGGTGAGAACTTGGCTCTGGTTCCAAGAATCGAGCAAGCTCAAACTGAGCAAACTCCTTCATTTAACCTAAATTTCCTCCAGGCGGAGTGGGCAACACGTTGGGCATCAGCCACCGAGAAAATATCCCCGGTCTGGGGAAACTCGGCTGAACGGCCTCCTGGTCAGCCAAATTTAATCACTGTACTATGCTCATTCAGCTGCTTCCAGACAAAGTCAGAAATTAGAGAGAAAGATCACGGCAGTAATCTTTTGTTATGGTCGAAATCAGGCAGGCGAACGGCTGCAGTGTGCCCCTTTCCACCCTCACCCTGATTTGCCATTTGTCATAACGCGGACTGATGGGGAGGGTCGATGCGACCCTCAACCCTTTCCAACTAAAGAGAGATAAGGCCTAGCAAAAAGTAATATGCGTATTTGGTCTCAAGGACGTGATTGGGAAAACATGGTGTTGCTAGGTCAATCATTGATCTCACTTCATCGTCCCAGTCAAGAGTCAAATTTTCCAAAAAACGCAATATATCAGCTTTACATGCTCACATGTACAAGACCATGTCCCGTAGCAAAAAAAAAAACCTAAATTTGCATGTTTTCTGCTTCATTCAACACAAAATGAACAATGAAATGTATTTTTGTACATGTTGAGCATATATTGCCTGTAAGATTCCCTTAAATAGAGTATGGTGGCTTTTAGGCACTTTTTACCCATTGTTAGGTCAGACGCGTCCGATTTTATTGGTGGTGCTAGTTCCCTTCAAATACACGAAAAAGCACACAATTTTGGTTTTAAATAGCCGCATCGGCGGGAGAATCTCAGTGTACTCCTCGTTCACCATTTAAAGCGTATTTCTTCAATGGCCTTACTTTTCCGATGTGTTCTGTGATGCTTTTTGGTAGTTCTCGTGTCCTGCAATGTTTGCAATGCACAGATTCGTCACAATTTTTGTCTTATATATTGCCTTATGCATTATATTTTGTCTTATTATATATGTTAGAAAGGCGTGAAACACTCCTTAAATGGGAAAAATTTACCAGCATTAAGTTGTTTTCATGCATATTTACCGCAGCGTTGTACAACGGGTTCAATTTTTTCCCTATATGTTCCTCACATAACATAATGCACAATCACTCCTTTTAAAGAACTTTTTTTCTTTTTTTGGAAACAGACGTATCACATGGTCTTTGGTGACGTATTGTTTGAACTTCAATGAATGCGCTTCTCGGTGAATGACCTTCACCGCCTGATGTTCCAATCGCAAACGTTCATTTGTACTAACGTCATTCACAGCAGTAAGGTGTCACTTAAAAGCCCGCAAGCCTGCAATGTGTGGGCTAAAACAGCTCACAAGTGGTACCTCTACTCCGTAGCACCTGACGACGGCCTCTAGCGGAATCTGCCGCGGTTGTCATGACGACAGTAGCCGCGACAACTACAGTGTCTCAAGGTAGGGCCACACTCTGGGGCTACCAAGAAAGAAAGAAGTGCAGTGCTGTGACGAAGTGTTCATGACAGCGTAATGTAGGCTTGAAAGTTATTGAAATGAGTCACTCCGTTATACCTTGACTGTGCTACGTTGGCGCTGTCCTCTGCTTTTATTAGATGCAACGGGTCCTAGGTTCATAAAAGTTTATTTCTGAAATATGCCTCAAAGGTTGCAAAATCCCTTTAATGTAGCAGTGGCGGCCCCGTGTGATCTGCGGAATGAGTGCCGTCGCCGCCCGCGCCGGACCTGGATCGCCGTGCAGTCTTCTTAAATGCTGTTCCTACTAAAAAAAAAACTAGGACTTCAAGGGGCAATGAATGTCCAAGATGCTGCCAAAAAACTGAGTGCGATTGCACGGCATGCCGAAGAGGTATTTTCAGAAAGCCTGAGAGGTGCATCGACCCCCCCCCCCCCCCCCCATAAGGGCGAGGGTTGAAAATCCCCATTAAAGTATTTGTCAAGCTTTTTGACTGACCGTTCGTGTTTGTCAGATGATACCGGGAGGATGACATCGCCACTAGGCACCGCGTTCCATGTCAGCCTGAGCTGTGCCAATGGACCTCAAAGCGATGGGTGCCGTATGCACTCGGAGGAGGCGGGATGATACCGCTTGACCGAAGTAGTTTCAAAACACACCCAGCTATTAACTAGTCCTGCGATGCATTTATCTACAGACGACTGTCATATGCGTGCTGCACTGCTGAGTGGGCATTCATCGGTGCTGACAGCCATTACTGATGACCCGTGATGTGAGACTCAGTATGTCACAGAACACACATGATGTGGTTATATCGGTTCCTGTTCCATTTCCTGTTCCAGTATCCAGTTCCTGCGCGAATGTCAGTGACGAGTGGGGGTGATATCAGCCCTGTTTCGAGTGGCACACTCCGCACACGCTCTGCCCACGCATCTGCCTGGTCAACAGCAGCATTCCCTGTCCTGTCATACTGGTCCACCGCAGGTTTGGATGGCGGGGCTCGGGCCGCAGTCGCGGGCAGTGCCTGACGTAACGGGTCAGAGCGACGTCTGCTTCCGCTGGTCGGTCGTTTTCACGGATATGCCGCGGCGCCAGAGGGAGCCTGGCGAGCAAGTCGCAGAGACAGCTTCACTTGTCCCGTACTGATTCCACATTTGGCGTTCGCACGATGCTGAACGACGCCTCAAGAATACTCGTCAGCTATCGATGACGCATTCGATGGGTCACCGAGTATTTTTCGACGCATGGCTGATTCATAAATAGGCCATAATAAAGTTTTGGTGGGCGCTGTTATAGTTTGCAAAGTTCAATCTCCGAGAAGTGACAAACGGGTTCAGACTCCCAACTGCTCCGTCTTGCTGTCAAGATCGCGGCAGATGTGTCCCCATGGCGACAAGAGCCTTCCACAACCGTCGAAAATCCATTGACGGCGCAGCGCGATGCTGCTGCTCGCTGCTCTTGACCGCTGGCGCCGCTGTCGACGCCAGCCGGGGCGTGCGCGGTGTCGGGCCCGGCGGTGACTGTCCGCTGTTCGCGGTGCCAGGCCCGGTGGTGACTCGACGCCGGCCGTTGCGCGCGCGGTGGCTGTCCCGGGCCCGGCGGTGGCTGTCAGCGGCTCGCGGTGCCGGGCCCGGCCGTCTGCTGCGCGCCTGTCTCGTCAGCGGCAGACAAATCGGCCGCGGCGCCGGCAGACCGGGCGACAGGCCATCTGCCTCGCCTGGTGAATGGTGCGGCCCGGCTTCGGGCCTGACAGCCGGCTCTCGGCCATGCAGCAGCCGTCCAGCGACCCCGGCCGCCCGCGCTAACGGCCAGACTCTCAGCGGCGCCTCATGACCACCATTTGTCAAAGATGATTCGAAGAGACCGAGATGGTATATGATACGCTGTTTCTTCGAGTCGCAGTCCATTTCGGCAGAGACGTAAGCTGAAAGGAGATCTGTCTGAGGCGAAGTGTAAAATTACGCCACAACGAAGGAAAGCGGCGGCCTGACATCGCGCTGCATTATATAGCCTGGTAAAAGTTCATTATCACTTCATCAGTCGTCCTGCCCAAAGCCCTTCCTTCCGTTTTGAATGTTTCAAAGTTGGATTAGGCCAGAGATCGAAGTCTTGTCTCCAGTGTGTTCTACGCGGGTCGTCAATGGAGTCTTGATTTCGTTTCTTGAGCTGGCGCTGTGATGTGGGTACTCGCCACTCCGTTTGAAGTTGAGTAGTGCGATAAGAGGTCCCGTACGCAACCGGGATGATGAAATACACCTGAATGTGTGACTAGAGCTGCATTGCAGAATGACTTGAAGTGTTTAGCTTATTGCGACTAACGAGATATGTTGCAGGTATGATGGATCGGCATGCATGCTCTTGCACCCCGAAGTCCCGTAGCGGTCCTTTTACAGGATGACAGTGTATAAACGTTATGGATGATATGTCCAATAGATCTTTGCATCTATTTCATTACATCTAATAATTGGGACCATCACATGTCACCAACACATCTCCCAGCCCACCACAGGTAAACTACATGCTAGCTGTATCAGAAGACTTCGCTAGGGGATGCTTCGAATATTCCCAAAGCCATAAGCAGCACATGGCAGCATACGGAGCATACACAGGAGCACATAGGATCATATAGGAGCAGCGCATAGGAGTATACGAGCGGTTCGTAACTCAGTGCATGTGTACCTAACTGAGCCCGTGGACCGATTAGCGGAGTACCACTTCGCATAAGGCAACCAATGCTGCCAACCCCGTCCATGTGCGGGTGGGAGATTCCTCCGGTTCGCTATGGGCCGTGCCGCGAGGCAGCTTCCGGCAGTCAAACCTCATGCATATCGCGGCCAGTGGTGGTGATGTCAGAGTCCGCCGCGCGCTTGATGACGTTCACCTATCAGTGCTCGGCCGGAGCCCATTTCCGCGCGCCGTAGTGCGGACGACGGCGTGATGGAGAGGAACAGGGCGGCGTCGCCCGGTCGTCACCGGCGTCGCGCCGGCGCCAGGTGATGAGCTCGTAGATTGGCTCTCTGTCTCAGGTCCCGTGCCGACCCATGGCGGACATTTCGTATGCAGACAGCGTGCATCGGGGAATGGCGGCACCGGCTGGGGTGGGGGGCCACCTCGGCGGCAGGCGAACGTCATGAGATCCCGTCGTGCCGGCGCCTCGGCGTGACCTGGCGCGGCTTTGATCGGCGCTCGGGTCCTCGATCCGTGTCACCGGTGCCGTTCGCCAATCCGTTGGGCTTAAGAATCCGACAATGTTTTACGCAGGCAATCACAGATGTGTCACGGTGAGCGGCCCGTGGAGGTTTGGTGAGGATGATTCAGGCGATCTGCCACATAGGCTGTCGGACAGCAAAAGGGCTACTGTAAAGACAGACATTGCGGTATGTTATTTAATGCCCGTGGCATGGGGCGCAATGCCTTGCTCTGCTTTCTAGTGGTAGAGCACATGGAGGTTAGTATGGTACTTAATCGGAGCTGCGAAAAGGGCAGTTGGCATTCTGTTTAATTATATATCCTTAAGTCACAGCTGGTTCGCTTGCAGGTTTCTCCCGCTCTGGAAGCGCTGAGAGAAATGCGCTCGACGCCGCTAGAAGGGGCTCTGTGGTTAAAATAGACACTGGGCAGATCTAAGAGGTGCCTCTCCTGGTATAAATTTGCAACCGTGTATCCCAGGTAGAATGCAATATTCAGTATGTGGATATATTTTATAACATTACGTCAGTCATATGTCAATGTTGGATAAGTTCTAGAGAAACATTTTATGACTAACATCACAGCATTATATTTCTCGACGATCTCGGTGAGGGTGAGGCAGCTAGATGATGCACTTTCCGGTGCGGGTGGAACCTCCCATATTTTGGCAGACTGTTCCTCGACAGGCTCATACCCAGAAGATGGCAGCAGATGTTAAAGGGTGGTAGGCTTGTCGTGGAATGGGCGCCACGCCAACCACCCACCGCGCCAGGGGACTCGCGGGTTTGGCCTGCTTTGAAACAGACGTCCCGTGACACACTCCAAGGGGACGGCCTCGCTCCGGGCCACCGGCACGGTCCTCTGATCACCGGAGCACAGCAGTTGTGATGCCCCCCGCATTCCTTCGTGCTTTGGCGCGCATCCTTCCTGGTGACAAGCAAATGCTCACTTTCGTCTCGCAAGGGTGCTGAAAGTCAGCCAGCTGCAGTGTACTCGCAGTAAACTAAAACTAGCTTAAGAAAAGTCGCGACGAGGCACTAAAAGATTTTACAAAGTGACATTGCTAATGATATATAGCAGAACATGAAAGCTATATGGTACCCCACACGTGATTTAAAGCATGCATTATCTTTCTACATCGCTAGACTAAGGTGTCTATAACTGAGTGAGCTGTGTTTTTCTTGATAACTTTTGTAACAAAAATCACGCGATCAACAGCGAAGGTCACTTGGCTTAGCCATGAGTTAGACTTGACACATATAACAAACTTCGACCATCGGCCTTCAAATCCATCTTACGACGGTTTGCTATAGCAGATGCTCTTGACGTCTGGCCCTTAAGCTGTAGGATGATATGTAAGCGGACCTCCTGGTGACGTGTGATGGCGTTGTTCATCATCGGGGTCGGGACAAGGCCCGCCTCATGAGCGAACGCGGCGTTCAGCTCCTCGGTTGTGAGAGGTTCGTTGGCGTGCACCCCATCTTTGAGTTGGCCCCACATCAGCAAAGTGACTGGGTTGATGTCAGGTGGGCTAAGTGTCTACCAGTCTGCCAGTCTTGTGGCTGCTGTGCCCGGCTCAGAACATGGGCTGGTAGCCACTCGGGTGGGCCTAGAGTGGTGAGGTGCGTCGAGCGGCCTAACTTCCTCTATATCTGACCACGACTGAGTCTGCCTCTCAGGCTGAGCTTGGTCCTCATTGAACGCAGCGCGGTGTCGATGTATTGCTCGCAGTTATTGGTGGCGACTTTCTCTGGCGCAACGGCGAAGAAGAGATCAATCGTCAAGAAGTGCTTAAACCCTCAAAAACCGGGTGTATGTCGAGAAATATTGCACACCAAAGGATCTGGAGGGTGCGATCATTCGCGAGGCGGCCCGCGCCACGGCCCGGTTGGAGAATGATGCTGCTGTCGGGATGTCCGCCTTCCCGTGATCCTGCAGCACCGGCGAGCGTATCTAGAGTATCTTTAAGCAACCGCCGAGAGACGGAGTACTGACTGAGAGCTTCAAAAACTTTAAGTTAGGGAAAGATGTACAAACTTGAGACCACCGTTATGTCAGCCATTACTACTCAACTTAAAGGGAATGTTGCACGTTTGAAGCCATCAAAGCAAGCAGCCGATGTGATGAGGCAAGCTCACTTACAACTTTTAGTATACTTTTAAGTAAAAAATATTGCTTTAGGCAGCACAAGTCGTGTTTATCAAATATGCTCCTCAATACGTCACTGTTTAATCACGTCATCGTACCTCGCACAACATGGATAGAGAGCCCGTTGGCGGCAGTTATATTTGGAAATCCTGCTTACGAGAGCGCCAGATATAAACTACTCGGCCATTATATTTTAGCAGCCTTGGTCGCCGTATTACTTTTGAAATGACAGAATTTGAATGACGTATCTGTGACATCATGAATACCGAGGTGACCTTAAAACACCCCGCACGAAAAACTCCCTATTTTCGAGGCCGCTTAGCTCAGAAACTAGAGGAGGCTAGGTCTTAAGAAGGACAGGGTTGTGAACAGCACCCAAAAGGTATTCAAGGTGGCTAATTTAGTTCAAAATCCCATCTATATGTGGAACATTTCCTTCAAGCAATAAGTCATGCTAAGGCTTTTAATATCCTTCAACGTTATTTACACAATGGCGTTTAGAACAGTGTCTGTTTTAAAAGGGAATTTGGACTTGACGAACATTGTTTACTTTCATGCTCAGTTCGTTGCAAGCCTGTGTTTACCAAGCAGATACCAGCAACCTATCACATGGGCTAGGGACACACATTTTCAGGCCTTCACCAATGCACTTTTCGATTAATGGCGTACATCAACAGCTGAGCCAATCACAAATGCTCATTTTTACTGACGTCATTTACACCAAAAAGTGCAGTATGATCATTGCGCTTCAGGTATACCAGAGACCTGCTTGTTGGATCTCGCAGGTAGCTTTTTTGTTTTAGATGCCCATTTCGATATCAACTGTGAAGCATTTCGACGCGAAATTGCTGTGCGAATTGGCGTAGGCTTCGGTGAATATTTCACTGGATTGTCTGTTATGCGCCAAGGTCGTCCATTCCAGAAATGAAATCTGAAAATTCACAGAAAAAGGTATGATGTTGTGCCGGAACGTAGACCTCGAAATCTATACAAGGAAATCGGTTTGCATATGTCATCTTGTTGCTGCTGCAGTGTGGTAATATGCTCTATTTTTCCGAGATCGATGTTGTGAAGAAATTAGACTATATCTGTAAGCGCTATCACCGACTGGGCTGGCTCTTCTTTGGGCCGGGTCACTGACCTGGCCTGGTGTGTTGCGGTTTGACGACGGGTATTCCTTCAGAGAAGTGGATTCGCCCAGGGGTGGGCATTTTTTCCCTCGTGCTCGCATGGGTAATGGTGCTTTTGCGTCGTTAGAGGTTTCCAGGAGTAGCTTTCTTTAAACGTGATATATTTTGCGTAAATTTACGTCAGGGTTTTTGCGTAGGAGTCTTAAGTGCAATCATATTTCTTTGTCTGCATACACTGATGATTGGTCCGATAAATGTTTCGTCTAATGTCAGTACTTTTTCGATTGTCTAGATATGTGGTACCTGACTGCGACCTGAAATCACTTTTGGCTTAACCAGTACTTCTCTCTTCATTCGGTGTGCAGTGACAGTGGCGACCACTTAAAACTTGGTCTGCAAAAGCTGGTCTGCAAACAACTGCTAATCTGCAATAAGGCGATGCCATCGGTAAGAACGGATTGTTAGGAGTGATATTTTGGGCAGTTCGTCATGATGCAAGACAACTGCTGAACTGATGTCTTGGCGAGACAATGGTTTTGTGATATCTGAGTAGATACATACATAAGTCGTGCTTCTCAGTACATCTGTTTAGCAAAGGAATCATGCATAACTTTGGCGTGACAACTTTTTTGCATTGTATCTCTGTTGTTCAGCTGTTTTTAGAACATATGCAATGGCTTTTTACAAGTCTTTACACGGCAGAGTTATGAACACGTGCCAACCACGACATAAAAGGCTGCATGCGGCCACAGTTTCGATGATCGCTTACACCGGGTACAGCACGTTCTGCACCATGAGCATTCCGTGGGAAAATCTAGATCAGCTGCAGATGAGCAGTTTGACCGGCGGCTGTGGGAGCTTCCAGACTGCTAGGTCCAGCACTGGTTGGTAGTGTTACATAAGCAGCATTGAATCCTTCAGGTTGAGAGCAGGCATTTACTAGTGTCACTGGCTGTTGTGCATGCTGCTTGCTACTTGTAAGTGCCTTATTCATGCATATGTAGATGTTGCCAGTGGAATTCATCATTGGGGCTGATGAGCTTTTGCACACGACAGGTGCCTTGCTGGTGATTCTTGATGTGATCGTTAATCTGAACTTAGACTGCTGATGCTCAGGTTATTGATGGTTGTAGTTATCTGCCACCGATGTTAACAGTTGTCTTTTGCTGTCGTGGTTGTGGTCTTATTTAACATGAATAATATTTCGATCTTGAAACTTTCCCTGCTGCAGGCCCAGGTGTTGGCGAGGGAGAAAGATTCCAAGGGTGCTGAGGCAGTCTTGGCCCAACGATTAAAGGATGCCTTGGATAAAAAAGGTCTGGACTCAAAGGTTTTTGTGCATGAGCTGTTGGGAGGTTCTTCGGGGTCGAGAGCAGACACTTCTGCACAGCGGACATCAGCTGATGGTCTCGCCAGTGTTGGTCTGCCTAAACCACCAGATGTTAGTTAGGGGCTTTTGTTTGGGACTCATGAGGAAAGCACCTCACGGGTGTCCTGTTAGGCTAGCGCTGAACGTTCATTAGTTTCGTGACACTCTTCGGAATGTTCTGGTTCACTGGCATCTCTAAGGGCTCGCGAATGTGCAGAAAAGGTGACAGGTCAAGAGAAGGTGCATTTTTTTAAAGAATAAGCAAAATCTGGAGGCAGAAAAGCTGCAGCAGCTGAAGAATACCAAGGAGTTGGACATGCAGGAGGAGTTGAGGCTTTGCGCCGAGTTAGTAGAGGCTGAAGGAAGAGAGGAAGTACTTATCATAAACGTAAGCATGGATCTCGGTTCTGTTGCCACAAGTGCGGTTGGACGTGTTACAAATGAATAGTGCTCTAGTAGCAAACCAGTTCATGTGGCAAGTCCAAGACAGCCATTGGGTGTTTTCGGACATACTGAAGCTCAAGTGCTGGAGCAATGTGCCACCGGCTGATTTAGGATTCAAACGGCATAAAGCTGTTGATCCTGCGATTGGGACTTCTCCAGACCAGTTTTTATGGTATTCGACAGCAGCGTGGATAGCATTGTGAACGATGAGAAAAACAGGATGTATTACTGGGAACAGTCTCAACGCAGGAGTGGCCAAATGTTCTTTTTGGGGTGCATGCACTCGCCAGTGTGTTGGCTGCAGGAGGCTTGCACCTTGTTGCTTAAACGCTATGGGGCAGCTTGAAAGGTTGTTGCAGCTATCATAGACAGGATCTTGGGTTGGCTGGTGGTGAAGTCTGATGATGTGGAAGGTTCAGATCGTCTTGCCTCGGAGCTCAGGACCTGCAAAAACGTGGTGGGACGTCTCATGCCAAGAACTCATGAACTGGACTTTCTCAGTACGTTGATGAGGTTGTTGGAGAAGCTGCCTTTCTCTGCATATGAGTGTTGGCGCAGAGTGGTTCATTGCTTCATAGAGAAGCGGACAAGCCAGATTTTGTGACATAGTGCACTTCATTGAAGAGGAGGTGAGAATCGTGTTCGTGAGAAAATCGTGAGATCGTGTCAAATCCAGCACTTGGGCAAGTGTTTAGCAGAAAATGTATCAGCCAAGAGTCGAGAAACCAAACGGGATGAAACTAAGTGCAACCACATGACAAGCAGAGAAAAACAGGGTAGTCATGGACGTGGCAGTATGTAGCTTTTATAAGGGTAAGTACAGCATTGGAGAATGCCAGGGATTTGCAAGATGAGATCCAGCTGGAAGGTAGGCATTCGTGCTCTATAATGTGCTCTGCTTTGGTTGTCGGACATACGGGCATAGGTATCAATTGTGTAAGAAGCATTTGGTGTGTGCAATATGTGCCGTATGCGACAATGCCTCACATTAACAAGCAAGCTGAAGTGAACATCGTTGATCCCAGTAACGGCAACTCAAGACCCAACAGCAGAACTAGAGGGATCTCCATCTCCCAGAGCTGCTGTTCATTTGGTCTCTGCAGCTGGAACAGATGAGGCTTCAAAGATGCCCATAGTCCCTGTCAAGGTTAGATACAATGATGGGCCAGTGGTGCAGATCTGTGCGTTTTTTAACAGCGGCAGTCCGCCTACGTTTTGTAGCCATGCTCTGTTTGGCAAGCTGGGTGTCGTAGTAGACGGTAAGACGAGATTGGCCATTTCCAGACTGGCCGAGAAAATAACGCATGTTTGGACTGGTAGTAAAAGAAGTGGCAGTGAGCAAAATGGACGAGAACAGCGTTACCCACTTATTCGTTGTGTGTGCCTTAGACAGCATACCGACAGGTAGGGAGGAGGTGCGCCAACCGGAAGACCTGAAAGCCTGGCCGCACCAGGAAAACATCGATACGGAAGACATCGAAACCGAAGTGGGGTTTCGAATAGGAGTCAACGCATAGTCTGTATTGGAACCTGTGCACTCCATCTCAAGCCGTGGTGATGCGCCACCCGCAGCGAAGATTCGGCGTTGCGGGTGGCCAATGCCCTGATGAGGTACAGGAAGTGGACCGAGCTGTGGAGCATTGCAAGTTGCATTAATGTGGAACTGTGCGAGTAGCAGCCTGATCCAGAAAATGTGGCATCAGAAAAGCTTTGTCTGTCTGTTGAAGGTCGTTATTGGCGCTAGACTGTCAACTGCAAAATGGTTAATGGCCACCACTAATCCCCTCTTCCTCTTCAGAAGGAGCCTGCAGCACTGCCAGACAGTAGCCGGGCGGTCCTAAGCAGGTTTTGTAGTCCGAAAAAGACGTTCATCAATGAAGAGATTGCTGGTAATTACCTAGACTTTATGGACGATATGCCGTTAAGGAATATGCTGAGGAAGTCCCAACCAAGATCCGAATAGGTAAGATTATAGATGGTCGACTCTGCTGCCTTCCGCACTATGGAGTCCACGGACAGAAGCCATTCAAGTTGCGTGTTGTGTTCGACTGCTCGAACTGTCTCCATGGAGTTTCTCGGAATGATTCCCTTCTGTAAGGCCCAGACCTGAAAGCACCTTTGGCTGACGCGCTCTCAGGGTTTAGACGGGAGTGTGTGGCCTCAATTGGTGACATATAGGCCATGTTTACCAATTCGCGTTGTGCGAAAAAAATCGCGACCTTCTGCGCTTTTTCTGGTGGCCAGACGGGGACCTGACACTGCCGGTGGAGATGTACCGCGTGACGGTTTGCCCGTTCGAAGCCCACTCGGAGCCCGTTTGCGCCAACTTCGCTCTTCGGCGAACCGCTCAGGCCTTCGGTGACAAGTTTTCTTCGGGAGCTGCACGAATCATCGAGGAGAGCTTGTACACTGACGACTGCCTCAAGTCTGTCTACTCTGAACAAAGGCCCATTAAGCTCGTTAAGGATCTCCGGGGCCTATGTTGCCGAGAAACCCTCCGACTCGCCAAGTTCGCGAGTAACAGTCGCAAGGTTTTGCAGTTCATCCCACGTGATGCGGGAGGAAAACAAGTTAGGGACCTAGCCCTGGATGACGACCTGCCTTCGAAGAAGCCCTTGGAAGGTCATTTGCTTTGTGAGGCAGACGTTATCAGTTTTGCAGGATCCATTACCGCTGTCAGACAGCGCACTCATATGGGAATATTGCCTGTGATCGAGTCTATGGTATGATCCTCTGGGAGCGGCTCTCCTACGTGTTCTTGACGGAAGGCTGGTCCTGCTGGGGTTGACGCGCAGGCAGCATCGGTGGGACGACATCGCACCGGAAAACGTCCGATCCAGGTGGACTGAGTGGCTTGAACGCATACCAGTATTATCCAAGGTCAACATTCCATTGTGTCTGTGTAGGTCGCGTGATATCGCATTTATAACCAATTGTCTCATTCCTTTTTCACTTCTTATGAAAATCGTGTTTCGCTGATCTATAACATCAATGCCTTTTGCTTCTATGTGTTTGCCTCTCGCGTTTGTGTTATTTCATTACGATTGCCGTAATGTTTTAGCCTTAATGTCATAAGAACTGTTTTGTGTGTAGGTACCATGACCTGTACCCAGCGCGAGGCTACTGCGAGAAGTATGGCTGTCCTTAAGAACTTGGAGCTGGCGTAGCGCAAGACAAGCAGTGCTGGTTAGAACGCGGAAAATGCGGTGCGTGTGATTTCTTGGTCTTTATTGTAATTCGGCATATCTGCTGTTGCAAAACAGACATTTCATATGAAAGAGTAGTTTGACGAAATTGCACTTGCATCGCTTGGCTGTTTTGAGCAGTCTCGAAATGACAACAACAAGCGAAGTATTCGAAGCTCAAAGTCAGTATGATCTGGATATTCACGAAACGAGATGAGATTATCGTTTTAGTTCGGTCACAGGCCTCCATAAAAGCCGGTTGATTGGCTCAACCCTTTAGTCCGGTCACAGCTCAACAAATGAAGCCGGTTGACTTCGGTTCCGTAGAATCTTGTGAACCCCGTCACTTCTCAAACGCCGGTAGCAAAGGATGCGGAGAAGTGACGTATGCGCGACTAACAAATGGCGTTGGCTGAGCACACTGCGCATCTGTGTTCGGGAAGTCTAAGCTCGCTCCACTGAAGCGTATGACGATATCTCGTCTCAAAGTGACTGCGGCGACGCTGGTTGCCCGCCATTGACTGACGTCATGCTTCGCTGTGCATTGTAGCCTCATATAGGCAGATCGCCCATCTGGGTGGGTGGCACGACTGAGATCCGGCACGAGCACATAAAGTTTCACACCTTGTGGCTAATCGGCTGCCGGCTATTAGAGACGCATCATCTCCTGATCAGCGGAAGTACGTAGATTCTCGTCAGAGCCAGGCGGACAACACTTCCAGGGGCCAATCTGCGAGGGTATTTGTGTCCAACGAACGCTGGTTCAACGGGCCGAGCTCCCCGTGGAAGGAGAGCGAAGGATGGCCTTCGTCACCCGCTGGACAGCACGACGGCCTGGAGGTAACGGATCCAGAGGTCAAGAGGACGGTGAGGACAGGCGTTGGTAGCAACAGATTCTCCTGGATTGGTTTGGATTTTCGGTGTGAGGGGCAAGTTGACTAAGAAAACGTCCAATTCGGAGGCTTGTGACTTGCATCTCACCGCAACGGAACTACGGAATACGTAAGCTGCAGCTGTAACGTGCGTCTTAAGGATGCCTTTTTCTGAGAGTACGCAGCACTGCAGTGGCTAGGATGCGTGAGGACTACTAGCAGTCCCGCACGCTTGAATCCCCTCCTGTCTGGTTGTGTCATCAGGTTGGGGACATTTAGCCAGCACATCACTTCCATGAGGATCGTAAGCATCCTTTAATCCCTCCGAAGGCTCATTACGTGGTGGATCTGATCATTCAGCAGGTTTACGAAAACGTCGGGCACGGAATGAGAGAGCAAGTGCTGGCCGAGTTCCGTGTACGATACTGGATCCTCATTTGTGCGCTGCGCTTTGAGCCGCTTCATCAGCTGCCGGCATTGTCAAGGGCTTTTTTAGGACAGAAGTTAGCTGCCCTACCCAACGACCGCGTGACGCCACATGAAGATGATGAGGACCGACAGGAGACGAATTTCACTGCAGCCAGTAAAGTCTGCGAAAGTAGAGAGGAAACAGTCTGATTGGGGGACCATCCTGTGATTTGCAGGCAATGCTTCGGAAAAGTCGAATGGATCTTCACTCTGAGCGCGTCTCACCATGATAGTGTTTGGAAGCGCATGATCCGTTCGATCCGAAAGGTCCGTGATGCTTTGGTTGTTGCAGCAGGTGCTAACAGACGAGGCTCTGCAAACCGCCCTTTATGAGGTCGAGGCTATCCTCAAAAGTAGCCGTTGACTTGCGTCTCCTCCGACCACCGAGACCGAGCCGTTCTCGCTCAATTATTTGTTGTTGTTCGAGAGCACTGTACCTTTTCCTTTTCCTGGTGTATTCGGAGCTGATAACTTATACGCTAAGAGGAGAGGAAGGCAGGTGTACTACCTGGCCGACGTGCTCTGGCGCGGGTGGCGCAGCGACCACCATCCTCTTCCGCAACGTCGACAGAGGCGGCTCAATCCCAGCAGGTCCTTGGTTGTGGGGACTTTGTGCTGGTCACCGATAAGAACCTTCTGAGATGTCGCTGACCGCTTGAAGGGCGGTTGAGACATGTGTGGGTAGCGACAGCCCCATCCGGAGTACTAGGATTAAGACCAGGGGATCTTAGCTACGCCGCCCGGTTACATAGCTGGTGTTGATAAATGTGCTATGCACGTAATATTTGCTTATAAATATGCTATGCACGTGTAGGTATGCTTCAAATGCTACGCATGTAATCTTTTCTGCCTGCGCTTATATGCCAGCTGCTTGCTGGACACGAGATGTTGATGCTAACCTTAAGACGTGGAATTATGTTTTGCGTCGATCGTGTGTCGTATTAAAAAGCTTTGAAGGCCTGTGGCTTCAACGGGGTAGGATTAAGCGCCTCACCGGCTGTGCGCACTCTGCCTGGGGCGGGGTCACCGACCTGGCCGGGTGCCATGTGGTTGGACAGCGGGTGCCTCTTCGGAGGAATGGAGTCATCCGGAGGTGGGCATTTCCCCTTCGCGCTCGCATGAGTAATGGTGCTTTCGCACCGTTAGACGTTTACGGGAGTTTTTATGGCTTTCTTTAGAGACGCTATCTTTGCGTAGATTTTGGGCTGTTAAATGCAATAATGTCCATTAGCCAGCATTTGTCGATGATTGGCCAGGTAAATGGATCGTCTAATGTCAGTGCTTGTTTGCTTGTCTAGAACTGTAGTCGTTACTCGCGACCCCAAATTATTTCTGACTTATCACCGCTTCTCTCTTCTTTCAGTGTTCGTTGATAATGGCGGCTTCTTCAAGCTTTTTCAACACAGCCTACAGTAAGGCGGTGTCATCGGTAAGAATGGACTGATGAAATGATATTTTGGTCCATTTGTTATGTGGAAAAAATCTGAAGCGTATTCCTGGCGAGACAGTGGTTTTATGATGCCTGAGTGGGTACATATATAAGTTGTATTTGTCGGTGAACCTGTTCAGCAAGGTAAATGCGCGTCACGTCGGCATGAGAACGTTCGTTTTTGGTGCTACATGCCTATCGCTCAACTGTTTTCAGAAACTGTGCCTTCACTCTTTGCGATAATGCAAGGTAAAGATATGAACGCGTATCAACCACGACCATGGAGGCTGCAGTCGACTACAATATAGCTGAATGCTTTTGACGTCAGTGGAAAGTGATTTAACTTTTCATATTCAAGAACCGAATGCATTTTTGCAAGGTCATGTTTACATCCATAGCATCGATTTTAAAAACACTGCAAAAAGGGGCTTTCTATCCCATGCGTCTCGGAAACGCCCCTCATAGTAAGATGACCCGGACGGGACACCGTACCAGTGTAGGCAATATTTTAGGTTACTAGCAAACAGAATTAGTTAACATTCGGGGTAAGAGAGATTCTCTGACCTTCGCATTACGAAGGAATATTTTTACGACCCTCCTCCCCCACACGTCTTGAAAAAATTGGTACGCTAGAGCCATGGGGAAAGCGGCATTTAAACGCTGTCAAATGAGTAAGACAAATGGGTGTCTTTGACCGATAGTCAGTGGGATTTTTTAATGGTCAAATGAAGAAAGTGTCATTCGTTTTAATTTGTTCAGCTTGTTAAATCGTCACTTATTATCACTTCTTGAGCTTGTCAAGTCATCGCTTGTCATCACTTGTTCAACTTATTAAATTATCACTTGTCAAACCTTACTAGGTATCTCCGGAAGCAGGCATGCTAGGAATAAACAGAAGACCCCCGTAAAATAGCCCGTCAAAAGCTGTAATGAATGGATAACACTTATGTATGATGAATGCAAGATTTAGCAGTCCCACTTAGATTGTGCGGTTCAAATTTTTCCAGGATAGATCACGTCTGCTATATAGAGTGATGAGCTTGTGCGGACATGTGTCAAGGGCAACAGTAACAACAGCCAGTGAACATAAATACCATATATTTATCATTTATAACGTTCTTTTCAATAATTTGTTTTTCTCCTTCACCATAATTTGCGTTTCTCATTTACAATTATTGAACCTTTGACCTGCTTTGATATAGCTCGGCTTGAAGTGACCAGACCGTAAAAAAACTTCGGAACAGACAGTATCAACATCCAAAGAAACCGAGAGGATGAGATCAAGGTAGATAAAGGCCTTCAACATGTCATGGATGCATGCATATACCGTTTTCACTTAGACGCAAGCCATGACTTCAAGAAACAGGTCACAAATAATTTCGCATCCACCCGATTTGCTTCAATTTGTACACAACGGGCACAAAAGGTTCTAACTCAGCTACAGAGACAATCGGCTCATTGCCGCGAGCCGATCAAGGCTTAATACCAGATATCGCAAGGTGGGTCGTAACCCCTCCCCTTCTCTGACGGTGAGGGTTAACTCCCCGAGGCAATGTTATCCACGCTTAGAAAAACTTTTCAGCGGATCTAGCAAAGCATGTTTGGCCGTTTGCTCAACTATTACCGATCGAAGTTGTTTTGTTCCAGTTATGAATATGTTAGACCTATGTAGTGTTATACTGTTT
The DNA here is from genome assembly GCF_011947565.3 of Pollicipes pollicipes. Lineage (NCBI taxonomy): Eukaryota > Metazoa > Arthropoda > Thecostraca > Pollicipedomorpha > Pollicipedidae > Pollicipes > Pollicipes pollicipes. The sequence goes on from NW_023596576.1 coordinate 52,245,431, forward strand.
ACAGCATACCTAGCTTGTAGGCACCTGATGGCACTACCATAAAATGCCTTCTAGGTCATAACAAGACATTGAGAAAACGGCAATGCATCGCTTTGGGCTAAGGCACGCAGGTTTCCGTCAATCCAGATTTGCACGTGCCGCTTCTAAACGAGGACACATCTTTAGGCCATGACAATTCTACATTGACAAGGTTACAGGGTTCGCCCAACGCAGGATCACAGCTGGCACAGCTTGTGCGGCTGCACATTGCAAGACCGTCTGTAGATGAGCGATAGGATGTAAAAATAGTTTTGAGAACTAATCCCACGCATGTAGCACTTAAATAAGAAAGGGGTGACACCCTGGCTACAGCGGTAGCCAGAGAAGGTAGCGATGCAACTGGGGCGCTGTCGACGTCACCTGTGGAAACTGGGACTGCCTTTAAAACATATCAGGAAAGAAAACAGCCATCAAGCAAAGAAACTAATCCCGCAGCATAATCACAGGTCAGGTCAGGATCACTGGATTGTAATTTAAGCTGCATAGGAAATATATATTTATACGTATATATAGGTATATATGTATATATCTACATAAATGTATACACACACACATATATATATATATATATATATATATATATATATATATATATATATATTTATATGTGTATATATATATATATATATATGTATACGTATATGTATAACCGGATCTATACTTGAATAGGGTTTTCCGTCAAGCAACATTTTCATCCAAAGGCTTAGTCGCGGCACTGGTAACAGGTGTAGTTTCCTGCCATCAGCATCAGCATCGATACTGGATGCAGGGGGCACATTCCCTGCCGTGACCTACCATTCAATGGATCTGTTCCACGCAGGACCTTTGAAAGCGCGCGCTGCAGATGAAGCACGTGTTCTCGGCAGGCTTCGCCGGTGTTACTACGCCGGCCGGTCGGTCTCTTCCGTTCTGTCTTGTCTGTTGCCATCTTTCTTGGTACCACTATGAGCTCTGTTTTCGCTTTTGAATGCGCCTTCTTCCGCCTCTCTTCTAGCAGTCACTCTGCAGGGGAGAACGCTATCACTGTGGCCTGCGCTGCCCGACGAGATCTCCCCTTTTCTTCCCGGGCAGGTGCACAAAGCGGGGTCAAACATTAAAAGGGACGAATTGTTGTTTTCAGCGTATCTGAAAAGGGCAATTCGCCAGCGTCTCCATATCCATCTCCATCATGTCTTGGGCTGGCGCCATCGCCGCGGCCAGCGGGCGGCGCACCCGGTCTCACCGCGAGGTCGACTTTTTCAGGGCTGTCTTCCTCAGTAATTTGAGATGCTGCTAAATCCCCACCAGTGAACGATATATCACAGGGGCAGGTTCCTGATGCTCTGAAGCCGCTGATCGCCCTTTCCATATCAGCCGCACTGGTGAAGACAGTCCCAAATGTCTTCGCCACCCCGTACTCGGCCACGCGCCTGCCCTGATGAATGCGCATCCAGCTGTCCACGGAGTTGTTATACACACTCTAGGGTGATTTGAATGCTGGCACATCAGTTGACTGCATCCGGTGAGTGCAGTGTGGCGAAAGTATTGATGATGGTTACACCACGTTTTGGAGCCATGTCGATGAGTTCAGTGGACTTATAACTGTGGTGACCATCCAATATCACCAAATGCTTATCTTGTGGGCAGAGTATTACCAGGGCCAGAAAGTGACGGAATCACTCCTGGTAACATCTTGATCCGTGGACCCGGGCTTGATCCTCGTTCCAATGGAACCAGGTGGAGCACCATTTATTGGTCTCGCGACCATTTTCTTTGTTTAGAAGACGAAAGTCGGCAGCAGGTGCTGTCCACAAGTATTGGCGGCACAGATGGCGTCGTCTTTCCACGCTCTTCGCTGGTTATTCTTCCCAATCTCATAACGCCTTTTGAGGCGATGATTTTTCCAGGAGTTTGGGCTCTTGTTACGCTTGCGTCGTCCGTGTTCCGCAACGGACCATAGCTGTTTTCGTCCAGTAAGGCTTCGTGCGCTGCGAAGAACCATATCATCTGAATTCGGTCGGTTAAAGCCCATAGCGCAGGTACAGTTTATACCACGTGGTTGTCCGTTTGATTTCCTTCCAATGCAGCCACTCCCGAGTGGGTCTCAGCCCTGGGTGTAGAGATGTTGCACAAAGCTGTTTAAGCTCTCAAAAATAACAACTTCAATATTTCTGAAGCGTGTGGGTGTGACACGTCACTCGTGCGTACACACACTTGAAAACACACACTGCCCGTTTCATTCCTTATCGCAGCATGCCAGTCCCGTGTTGCTACGTGCCTTGGGTGCAGAATTGTGGCGTACAACGTAAAAACCGACGAAATAGGCCAAATGCATCTTCACAGCCAGTGTGCGCGTGAGACGTGCGATTATCACATGTTGAACCACGTGATTGCTCGTTAGATCGCCTACCAAAGCACGCCAGTTTCGAGTCGCTCTGTTCCCTGGGTGCCGAGATGTCGCAAAAATATGTAAGCCAATCGAAAATAGCAAAATCCCTTTTCCAGCACTTGTGCGCCATGACACGTGACACGTGTGGCCGATACTTTTCACCAGGACATTGCACGTTACATTCATTATCAAAGCATGCTATTTTCGAGCCACTGCAAAATTTGGATGCCGAGATGCGACACAAAACATGGACACCTTTGAAAGCAGCAAAATCCGTCTAGTTAGGTCGTATGAGCGCGACACAAGGTTTGTGTGATCGTAAACTTGGTCTCACCCAATCGCCTGTTCCCTTCGCCATTGATGCATGACAATGACGAACCGCTTCGTGCCCTATGTGCCGAGATGTGGCGCGAAGAGTGAAGATGGTCGTAAGCTGCAAAATCCACCCTGCCGGCTGGTGTGCGCGTGACGCGTGGTTATGTGACCATCCTATTAAGCATGGCACATTTTTTCATTCGATTCCCTTTCAAAGCGTGCCACTCCTGGGTCACTCCAACACGTCGGTACGAGAGGGCACAATCGGTCAACGGCAGTGAAATAGTGCAGTCAGTCACATGTGCACACGGTCGTTTGACCTTCAAACCACGCCGAAAGCTGCCGGAGATGGGCAGCACCATTTCTTCACGGTGTGAAAAGCCGTAATGCAGCACACTGTCTTAAGGAAATTGAAAGCGAAACATTGCAAAAAAAACGGCCAAGAAAAGAGCGGTCAAGAAGAAGATTGAAATAGCCAATAAGCTTATGTACTGTTCAACACCAAGGTGTTGACAGTTTTGTCACTGGCGTCGTGTATCCGGCGCCGATTTTTGAAATGCCGCCATTTGCAACTTGGCTTGCCGTTTGCAGCGCAACTGTGAGTCACACAAACTTGAGATGCACGCTGAAATTGCTACTGCTGTCATTGTAAATGTCGGGGAAAGCAATTAAATCATTTACTTGCACAGAGTGCCCAGATGCGATAAAAGAGGTAAAATCCGTCGAAACGGCCGATTTTATCTCTCCAACTCGTTTGCAGGTGGCATTACAAACTTGCTAACACCCGATGGCCCATTTGATGCATTGTACTGCTGTGCAAAGGGTGTTTCGTTCTGACCCGTCGTTGAAGAGATATTGCTCCGGGAGTGCACGCGTGTCAGGTCGTCGGCCGGTCTTCGTCAAATTTGCGTCGCCCATGTTAAGCCCAAGGGATTTTTACGACTTTGTTTCGCTCACCACGCGTTCAATTTTGTGAAAGACAGAGTTGTCAAGTCATACAGACAACCTTTGTCGGCAGCTCAGGGGTCGTGTAAAAATCTTCCGCCAGAATTCCCTACCTTTTGTCCTGGGCGTGAGACAAAAGAAAGATGGCTGACACACACACACACACACACACACACACACACACACACACACACACACACACACACACACACACACACATGCGCTCCTTAAACATAGTAGATGACGAAGCAGGAATGCATGGGTCAGTTTTTGCTCGCTGTCTCACTACTCTTTGACCAAACTTTTTAGCAAACCCGTGAACCATACGACACACATCAAGCGATGGCAGGCTGAAGGTGAGCTTCTCCATCAGCCGAATCTTGCTTGCACGGATAACTTTAAGTGGTTTTGAAATGCCTCCAGACTGTCCCAGATTTTTTGGAACCAAAAGTCTGGTATTCCGGTAGCGTCGCAGTGTTTTTCCTCGGGTCTTGTGTGACGTTAAGGCCTGGTGAGGAGATATTCTGTGGTGCAAGACTTTTAATGCCAGTTGAGTACATGGTTGACTGTGGAAGCGCTTACCAGCTCTGCAGGCTCTCTTTCGCCCAACGTTCCGTACGCTGTCAAAAGACAAAAATGAGTCAAGATAAGAAAATAATGGGAGATAAGCATAAACTGTGCAATCAAGGAGAGAACAGCTACACCCCCTCCCCTCAACCAATGCTAACTAAAGAACATGTCAACTATAGCTATTCATCTCCCGAGTGTCCAAGAATTGCCTTTGACCAGCAAATGGGAAAGCTCATGGAAATGAAAGTTGATGTACACGTCGGCCGAACGGAAATGATGATGTCTGGTGGGGGAGACGCCCCGAAGGTCATGTTAGCCGACTTCTGTAGGCGCGTCTTACACAAGCATATTGAAAACTAAACACAATGGGGTCTATAACAAGTCGCGATCGTGGTGCAGATGTCAGTCGGGCTAAAAACAAGGTAAACTATTGATATTTTAGGGAAGATATTACGTATTGTACATCCACGTGATTCAGACTATTGTCAAAATTTTCCCTCTTGCATTTTCAGCTTGTTTCAGCGACTGGCGACTTCAACTTAAACCCCATAAAAATGTGACGCACCTCCTTTACAGGGAGTTCCACATCTGTGTGGGGTTTTGAACCGCAACAGCAATCTTGAAAATAATTCGGTGCAGTTCACAGGCCTGAACTTCTTGTGAACTAAACGCTTCCATTTTATTTGCTCTATCAGAGCTTCTTTGCTCCGCAAAGATGTGCAGGAAATTTTAAGGTCACCCAGGCATTTATGACGCCCTAATAACGTCATAGAAATCGTGCCATTTCGTTAGTCATGCGGCGATCAAGGTCAAGGAAGATATGATGGTCGAGTCGTTCAAACCCGGTGTTCGTAAGCGCGATTTCCAGACATCACGACCGCCAATTGGCTCTCATTCAATGTTGTGCAAGGTACGTTGACATAATCAAATAATGACGTATTAGGGAGCGTATTTACTAAACAGGGAGAATGTGTTGTCTTCATCCGCCTTTCCGCCTAGAGGTGCGCCAATAGTTATGGTATGCTATTTCATCATATCTCATGTTTGCACCGTTATCTTCACATGACGAACGTTCCCATTAAGTTTGTTGATACAGCCCTTGAAAATCCACCCAGGTAAACCAACCAACTACACCAATCCACGGCAGTAAACCCCAGAGCCACTTCAGCCCAGAGCTACGCGGCATCTCCAACAGACAGCCCGCGACAGGCCGAAGTCAGGCATTGTTCTAGAACATTTTAGCAATGCGTCACGTCACTGGTCGGCCGAAAACCTTGCCATGCAGCCTCACCAACTATACCATGAGGCATTACCAATCACTTGTTTCAATACACGCTGTTAGTGATGACAGCTACTACGAGAAATAGTTGAGGAACGTGGGCAAGGACCCGCCGGTCGACAACCACTGGCGCGTTCGCGGCAACTACTGACGCGACAGCTGCCAAACTGCTGTCAGACCCTTCACTGTTCGTCCCAATATGCTCTTCAATACGTAACTGTTTGATGTTTTCATATAATTTTTGCATGACGTTAATGTGCTGCCAAACTAGCCGTGCAAAATTGCCACCCTAGCATACGCTTGTAGTACAATATCGTGATAGGTGACCGTGCCGGTCACGGGTGTTTGCTGAGTCAAATGCCGTCAGTGCTTGTGTTTTGGAGCTTTCTCGTGGGGTTCTTTTTTAGTTATTCGATTTTAAGTCTTGTTTCCGTAATAACTAGCAGCCATTTCTAACTTCTTATGCCATGTAGCTCAAAACGTGATTCCCGACTGAATCTCGTACAGCTGGCTCAACACCGGTTGGAGGCTAATTGGCGCCTGTTATATCTGGAATTGGTGTTCACGAATGCTAGATATGAGCGGCTCTGTGAATATGTTCTTCTTGGCCTTGAACGCCGCATGATCAATGGGGTGGCAGGATTTGAATGACGACGTTTCTGTGGCGTCATGCATGCCTGGATGGCACTGAAGTAGTCTGCACATCTTCGCATATTTTACGATGACATCGCGGACTACTTGTCCGTTAAAGGATATAATTTCTTAACATAAAAAAGACCAAGAGATGGCAGAGACTTGCTATTCACATAACTTGTCTAGGATTTAGCCACCGAAGCATATGGCAAAATCCCTACCAAATTTGTCCAAAAACAGTACTGACCAGTCACCACGCAAATTTATACACTGCTGGTCTTCCTCTGTATGCTTCAAATAAACAAACACCCATTGATGGGCGCAGGTTTGATCAGGCTTCGTCAATCAACTGTACATTCATGTTTGTTGCTCTTCTGGAAAATGTTCACCTGCTCTGTTGGTTTCCGTGGATCCGTATGCCTTGCTCACCACTCGGGCTTGGTAGGAGTCCCGCGTGGCTCCAGTGGCCCGCCATCACTAACCCAGCGGTGACTGTTGAAGCTGCTCGAGCCGGCTGACCGGCTGGTGTGTGCTCCATCAGCAGATCGGCTGCAGCTGTCAGTGACGAGACACATCGGCCGACCTTCCTTGGCGAACGGCGGCCGCCGGCGCGTGGCCACCGCCTCCCTGCCGGCGCCGAGAAAGGTCAGGCCCACAGTTAATGGGCCAGCCCGGTCATCGGTCACAGGCCGCGTCCAGCCGGACAGCACGCATAACAAAGTACAGGCAGGAATCACTGGTTATTGGATTACCGCGAGACGTAAAACGACGAAAATTACCAACAGTTTATCCACCCCAATGGAGAATATATCCCTTCCCCACTCTCCCTCTACCCGTTATCCAAGCTCTTTTTCTATCTCTTCCTTTCCCTCGCTCTCTTTTGCCCTCTGCAGAGGTATGTGGATAATGCCTCGCCTGAAGAAAATGCCGTAGATGATTTTTCTGGATAATGCCAGATAACGTTAGGTCGAAGGAAACTTCCAAGGGCTAATGCTGCTAATGTGAGCGCTTACGTATACAGCACGCATTATAGTTGGCCCCACAAAGAATGCGTTGTACTAAAAAACGTGATCCATTCGGGACTGTCTTTTGCGTGAAAAGGATGGGAAGCAGCCAAAAGTTACCTTCAAGATAAGCTTCTTTGAAAAGACGTTATTGCAGTGTTTGTACCCAATTACAATGACTGCTCAGTAAGAATAAAATAAGAACCGTGAGAGTGATGGAGAATGATGGGCATCGGACGGATTCTCTGACGAAAAACTACAAGGTTTGTGCTCGATGTGATCAAGAAACACATTTATTAGTTGGCTTAAGCTGTTGTGAACTTTGATGCGTATTTTCGCCCTTTTATATATCAGGCGGCTCTGGTTAAACTACATCAGCGTTACATTCAGACACATTATGAGGATTAAACGCTTCGGACAGTGCATATAGTTATGATTGAGCAAACTAAAGCAAAAACGAAGGCGACAAACTAAGGCGCCTGAAGGACAGGCGCACATACACGGTACTAGAACATCAGAAGTCCATGTCATCGGGCTCCCCAAGCGCAACGTCCGATACCTGGCACATGTCAAGGGCTGTCCGAAACGCACAGGTGTTACACCTCGCTAGGCGGAGTGATTTGCCTAAATCTTGAAATTTGCCTTATTTTGCTGAAATCCTAAATTTGCTGAAATCTGAAAAAATCGGCCATCGCTGTTAAGGCCATGAGAAGTGAACTGTCTCTAATGGCTCTATACCTGAAGAACGTTGCTCATAGCACGTTCCGAGATGACGGTTGTGCATTCAGCCTTAAACGAAGATCATGGATGGCCAGGAATCTTGAGCGCGGGTTTATATTGTGCTGTTCCTTTATAAGTATGTCACATTGAGCATTGCTAACATATGTCATGGTGCGTAAACGCATACTGAATGGGTAAATTCACGGGTTCGGTACAGCATTTTTGGAGGAAAAATATTTTACAGGCATCGGCACAGGCACGAGTTTTACACCATTCGGGCACAGGCTTAGGTAACTGCATTAAAAAATCACCTGAAACACTTAAGTGTAAGAATCCCTCTTATCCATATACTACAGGATAAGAAAGCCGGCAGTGAACAGGAGGACCAATGAAATAAAAACGTTCTCCTGTGTCAAATGCATTAATACAAACACGCAGGCTGGTTGCCCAGTTATCTGTCAACCCCATGTAGCAAGAAGGCATCACGGGCATCACGTTGTAACTGAAACAACTAACCCAAGGCCCTAGAACTAGCATGTAAAACCGTCCGGCCAAATCCTGCTGCTGCGGCGGAAGGCTTCATAAGTACACGCCGCGTAATGGTGCAGCGCCCATGCATGGATATCGCATTTTGCGGAGCTCATTAAAACAGTTCACAGTGGTAGCCCTACGTGTTTTTAGGGGGCGGAACGTGTGGTGGCTATTTTTTTCCTCTTTGAGCTGAGTACCGTCCCGAAAGCCTACTAAACCGCAATTTGCTAGCGTCCCGGCCGAAAGCCGTTGGCTGAGAGGCGGGCGAGGAAATGTTGGCCCCACTTATGTCTGGAACTAAAGGTCTGACGTAGATAAAATACGATTGAATGGAACGGGTTCATGGAGGCACCTTACAACAATCTGACAGATAGTAAAGCCAGAAATCAGGTCAAGGTCAAGTAAACAATCAGCTTGAATCTGTGTCTTACAGCTTATAGGAGTCGGGCTAATCGACGTTTTACTCTATAAGCGGCGCGTTCTTCGGCGAAATGAACACGCTGCCTCTTAAGCATGCGAATACCATGGTGAGTCAGGTCACGATCTCATAAAAAAGTCAATATTACAGTCTGACTTAGTCATACGACGCATGCTTCAGGAGTCTTTTTTGCAACCGTATTGCACTGTCAGTGTAAGTTGTGTGCATTTAGGCGAGTATGAAGTCACGATGCGTACGTCAGGTCAAGATGACGTCATTCTAGGCCGACAGATGACATTACATAAGTTGGTCATTTGTCATGCCTTGCCTGACGTGTTGCGATCATAGGAAGCCAAAATAGTTACTTTACAATTTAAGCTCAGATGAAGCAGAGGTCCGCCGGTCGTCCAAAACTACCGTGGGCTTTTGAAATTTTTGTCATGAATATGTGTAAAACTTATAGTGATGCTGAATTTGACGAACGCATAGACATCGTTGCGATTTGTTTTCATTGTTTTTGCATTGTTTCGCTTCCAAATTGCCTTAACACGCTGTCGGCCGGGGGGAAATTGACGCACTAAAGGTTTTTTTCTAAAAATGGTTTCCGAACGGAGTAGCACAGCCGAACAAAATTTTGCAATCTGTAGACAACTGAATAGCGGATTGTTTTGAATGAACAATTTAGATATACCTTGCAAGATCGCTGATCTATATAAGGTCAAAGTCTGACCATTGATTCCGATAGGTCATTTTCTAGGGCTTCGTTCAATCTGATACAACAACAGAGTGTTAGATGAGACCATTCATCTCTGAGATGCTTTCTGAGGCAACGCAACAATTGAGTGAACAAATTCCACTGATCTAAGATCAGTTTTAAGGTCTGACCAAGATCAAAGCCCTTTTGTTTTATTACTCCAGGGCTTGCTGTATGTGGCAGCTTCTGGTACTCATTTGGAATTTATTGATGACAGGAACCGCATTATACATCTGCCATGCACTCCTCAAAAGTCAGAATAGGTCACTGACCTAAAATGACCCGGGTCAAAGTTTTGTTTTTCGGAACATACTGTCTAGCGTAATATTTGTCGCTTATTGAACTGCAAACCTCAAAGCCGTCTCGTATGAGTTTGGTCACCATGACCTTCAGAAGGTCATGCAAGGTCACTGACCTTAAATGATCATGTGACCTTTTGCTTAGAACAGGCATCTAGGTTCTGGGGGCCCTTTGCAGGCCAACTGAGATACGGACCTTGTTTTACCTTACTTTACCTGAAGATCATGACCTAGGAACCTCAAATCTTGACCCGAGAGATTTCAGGTACAGGCTAATACACCCTGTGAATTTGGTATTTCTAGCTTTCTTAGTTCCTGAGATCTCGTGGGGTCAATTTGACCCTCACCTGAGCGTAAGGTGTCTAACCGGCCACCAAAGCGCGTCTTAGTACGCGCCCTGGTGGCCGGCTAGATACCCTTCGCTCGGGTGGGGGTTATTTTGACCCCACTTAGAACTCAGGATCTAAGAAAGCTGGAGACACCAAGTTTTCAGGGTGTCTTGATCTGTACGTGAACTCACTTCAAAATTTGAGCCTCCTAGGTCATAACTTTCAGGTCAAATGAGGTCAAACAAGGTCAAATTCCAGATTGGTCTCCAAAGTGCCCCAAGAACCTAGGCAACCGTTTCTAAGCAAAAGGTCAAAAGCCCATTTAAGGTCAGTGATCTTGTTTGACCTTTTGAACGTCATGGTGACCAAAATCATACAAGACTGCTTTGAGTTTTGCATTTGAATAGGCGACAAATGTCACGCCCGGCAGTACGTTCCTAAAACAAAATGTCGACCCGGGTTATCCTAGGTCAATGACCTTCTCTGATCTTTTAGAAGTCAATGAACGATGCATAATGCGGTTCCTGCTGTCAATAAATTCGAAATAAGCACCTCAAACTGTCCCATACAGCAAGCCCTAGAGTAATAAATCAGGTTGATTGTGACCTTGGGCTAACCTTCATGCCTGACCTAAATTTAACGCTATTTTCTCATGCAATATTTGTGGTGCATAAGAAAACATCTCAGACATGCATAGCTTCGTCAAACACTCCGTTATTGTATCAGATTGGACAATCCCCTAGCCTTCGCTGGAACCATGGCCTGACTTTGACCTGCCATAGGTACTCAACCTTACAAGGCACATCTAAATTCGTGATATCAAACGATCCATTTTTCAATTGTCTACAGCTATGCAGAATTTGGCGCGGCTACGCGGCGCCGTTCGGAAACCATTCTGGAAAACCTTCGGGGGGTCAAGTTGAACCCACCCCACCCGAGAATGTGTTAATGGTGAATCCAAGAGATGTGGAGAAGCTGAGCCACCATTCCCCCCTGCCTAGATGCCCAAGATAAACGAAACATATTTCTGGCCTTCAAAGAAAATCTAGCTATCTTTTTGTCATGTTTTAGAGCAATTTGGGACCAAAATAAGCAAAATCAACTTATATTCTTTCAAAATCGAGACGCATTTTTCAGTATGGCTCCCCAAGTTCACGCTGCCCAACCCCAAAGGTGACATTCTCGATCCACCCTCAACATGAACCTAACCAATTGTACATGCATGAGAGCGGCACCATTTGCCTTATTCCTCGATTGATGACGGCAAGGGAAAAAAACAATCCACTAACATTTCGACTATAAGCTTTAGTCAAAACTGTTCATCGTTTGGCATTGAATCGAATCTGCATGCCAATCCTACATGATTTCCCACACTTGGTCAGTCACGCGCAGTTCACACAGACGGTCAGTCATTTAATCGGTTATCAAGTCATTTCGTCACTCTGCTATAATGGAAACGGTTCGTCGATGCTAGCTTAGCACATTGCAGGAGCTTGAAGAATGGCAGTTCAAAATTACCAGTGTTAGAGAGTAAGACAAGTCAGATGTCTTTAATTGCGCTTTGGCTGCAAATGCCATACCTACGGCCTTAAAAATTCTCGAACTCAAAAGTGTGGCTAATACACATAACGTCTAAATACAAAACTTATTTCAAACAAGAAGTACGTGTAGCACCCTATCACACATTGACCGTCTTTCCAAAGCGCGGCAAAAAAGGTCAAGAATAATACGTTATTCTATGGCCCGTCCGCCCATAGTCCTGAACATAAAAATGCAGCGCCGGTAGACGCCCAGTGAAAAGCCCGGCCTGAACAAGAACTCCCAGACCAATTTAGGGCCTTGTTCTAAGCATGAAACAAGCATTCAACATAGTTCCAACTGAAGGGGCAGCCCTACGAGGTGCCTATTCTAAACACCGCAAATACTGGAGCTCTCACCCGCGGCCCGACCGCAGTGTCCTTGCTCCAAACATGATGAAGATACGCAGCTCATGGATGACTGAAGATCTTGGAAGTAATAAGGCTGCAGCTGAGGATTGTCTGCCTGTCAAAATTATCACAATTTTTGCGTCGTGATTTAAATCATAGTTGCTGTGTGACTGGTGGCGGCTTTGTTTGTGGAAAACATGCATTCTGTTTGCCGAAAGGAAGGTTAATGGCCAACGATACAGCAAGCCTACCCAAACAAGGATAGAAAACGCTGTCATCAGACCAGCAGTTAGCCATACAATATCCAGCTACATCCTCACTACTGTCCCATCGGCGCTGGAATAGCACCAGCTGAAAGCTTCCTCATAGTCCGCTGTTTCAGCACCACCAGACAGCGGGCGATCAGTAGACAGTAGACCAACATCACGGTTTGGCAGAATCTTAATAAATAATTACTATTCTGAATGCAAGATGACATGAGTGTTACCATTCTTCAGGCATGCTGTAGCATCAGTTCTGAATTCGGCCAACTGGTGGCAGATTACATGCGGGACGCTGGAGGGTCAAAGGTAAACACACTACGTGAATGATGTCAACTCAGCACCTTGTTCAATCAGTTCTGAACTTTGCCAACCAGATTAGGTCTGGGACGCTAGAGGGTCAAATGCTAACTCACGGCGTGAATAATGTCAACTCAGCACCTCGTTCAATGCGGTTTACTTAAGTTCAAAGTTTCCAAAGGAAAGTAAAGCAAAAGCGTACTTGACGCTGAAAAAATAAAAATGTATATTCTTCCACACACTGATGGTCGATGCAACGTAATTGCTTTCATTCTGGAGTTATCGAAGGCCTTTTGGTAACCACCCAACCGTTAAGAAAGGGCTGGTCAGGAAATTAAAACACATGATCAAGAAAATGCAATCCACTCAAAAAGCTCCATCAGCAAAGGTTCAACATCATTCGCTGAAATGACTGTGAAAGAAACAGGTAAAAGCATTCATTTTCAAATAGCCTTGAAAATTCTAACAACAAAATTGGAATTATGCTACCTCACTGCGGCGTATCAAGTGACGTCGATTTACGTTACCTGTGGGTTACCCGGGCAATGAAGGTATTTACGGTAAAGGCTACGAACGGTGCTCCGACGGTATTTATCAAATGTTCACTGTTTAACACCAATTTGTTGCAATGCTTTGCATGCGATCATTTATTTTTTCTTAGTCACTGGCCTTGAAAGTCTGCGTCTTACTCTTGCCACTGACGGTACAGCGCATCCCGGCCATTAATTTCAGGCTAGTGTCCATCACCCTACATCCGCCTGTGTCCTGCCCGTTGGCGGGGGCTGCTTCGGAACAGCCACGGTCTTGTGCTGCCGTCTCCCTGGGCCGTTGCCGGCCGCTATCGCGCCGATCGCCGCGGGGCACTGCCAGGTCAGGACGGCCAGTGCCAGCGGCGCGGCGCGCTCTGCCAGATCGGTGGCGGACTGCGGGGCCGGCCGGTGCGGCGCCGACCCCCGGCCGCTTCCTCGGTCCCGCACCGTCAGGAAGCGGCCGGCTCCTGCAGCCTGGCGGCCGCCCAGCCCCGAGGAAATGATCCGTGACAGATCGCCTCTATTATTCCCACATTAGCATTCTGCTCAACAGTTCGTCCGCGGCGGAGTATTGACATGCGTCGGCCCGCGCCCAATGCGCGAGCTCGCGGCGCCGCGGCCGCCGAGCCGTAATTGGACCGTTTTTGTGGCCGCCGGCCCCGGGCCACGTGTCCGCTTCAGCAGTCGTCAGCGGCGCTGGTTCTCCGCCGTCCCAGCTGCCACGCACGGTCTCGGTCGCCAGGCCGGATCAATGCCACCTGTGTGAGCCGTCCGGGTGGCGTCGTGGGCGGTCAGGTGACGCGGCCTGCCCAGAAGCACATCGCACGACAGGGCCCGCCTGCCGCCCCGTGCCAATTGCGCACTGCGAGTATTCGCGGCGAGCTTAAAGCCGGTGCGGGCTCTGCACCGCGGGTGTGCACTGTGCAAGCTGCAGGTCACTGCTGGTCAATCGGTCCTGGAGGCGGCGTCGGCACGGACATGCCGCGAACGGTGGGAACCGGCTACTACCCTGCGTCGTCGGCGTGTGCTCGGCCAGGTGCAGGACGCGTATTGGCTGTCTGGCGCGTGCTAACCATCTGGCGCCATTGTATGAGAGCCAGGCCGTAAGGCCGAGTGTGCCTTACTTGAATGTCAAGAAACTTGTCAACCTGAACAGTTCGCCCCGGCCGTCACGCATTTTAGAAGCTGGCGTCCTTGAATGTTTTTCGGATTTCTTACACTCAACAACAAAGAGGCGAATTGTTAAAAAGTGTCCCGTATACATTTTTAGACATTTTTGTTTCCGATGCTCGAAAATGTTTTGATCTTCCTGTAGGATTTAGTCTCAGTAAGGTGAAATTTTTGTCCTACAATTAACATCACAACCGTAAAATTTGGTGCGTGCGGAAAACAAAATCACACAGAAGTCAAAATTGAGATTCTGACATGATCCCGAGGCCCGTGTCATGACGGCATGATGTCCAAGAGACACTATGCGGACATATTTAGACATTTTTAGACTTTCGTCCGAGGAGGGGGCGGACAAAAGGACTGTCAAGCTCCGACGTAAACGATAGATCCACCCATAATAGGACGTCTTTTTCAAAGGCCACCCACGTAAGATATCATTAGCCACAGCAGATAGTATCGTCAAATAAAATTCACAGTGTAGGCGAAGGCTCTATTCACCGAAAAAAGTAATATCAACTTTGGTGGACACAAAGTCGCTACAAGTGGCCTGAGAAAAGGTCAGTGCCGCGTTTCCCGAAACCAGCAGTCGACTTTCGGGTGATCCTGTTTGTGACAGTAGCACGGAAACGGTACATCAGCGGACGGACCTCTGTACACTGAACCCCGATGACAGGTGAACTCTCCGACATGTTGATCCCGCACTTCCGTGGGCATTCCCAAAAGTGAACCTATTCAGTTACCTTAGATTGAGGTATCTCCAGCACGGTAGCAGCACTCACGTCCACTATCACGTGTCTCACAAGTTTTGGTATAGCAGTCATGATGTCATGGTGGTGAATGATAAACACTACGTCCGACGTCAGCTCGTGCCTCCCATATCGCGCAAAATCCAACTGCTTTAGTCCTCGCCAGATGAAGGCTGCCTCACAGCCTACCTGACTTGTTTTGCATGTAGTTTGGTAGTCATGGAAGACATCATGCTGTTTTTACTAGCTTTGTTTTGACTGGTGACAATTTTATTCCATTATATTGTGACCTATGACCTTTAGTCAAGCTCATGCCAGTCAGACATCTCGCCGAATCAAAAAATACTTTTTAATTGTTACCAGCTGGTACAAGCTACTTGTGCGTTTTATAGGATGCTCAGCCTGACATAAATAATCTCAGGTCTCATTATGCCGAAAGATGAGGAAGCGGGTCACCACGGGTACCTAAAATAACTGAAAATAACTGGCGGCTGATTGGAAGCATCCTAAGCACTGGAGTGTGCGATTATCCTGTGAGCGCAGCACAAATATCGCCATTTGATAGCACTGCATAGCAGGCGTGACGGAAGCAGCCCAGCATGGTCTCAGTGGTCACAAATTCACCTAAACAACATCGCCGTTGGAAACTGTAACGATGGTACCTGCAAGATTGTTCATCTCCGGTGGGACTATAGACTAAGCACTGCGATGGATATGTCGGATGTGGTGATAATTCTGTTGTCTAGGAGGTAACTCAGTTGACTTTAACCCCAAATTTCGGGACATTTCCAGGACTGGAATACTGCAAAGACACTATTTTTGCTTAGTGACCTGCTTTTAGGTTTGGAAATGACGTTAGCGAGAACATTTCGCCTATTTCCGACATTGTCCAACTTTGGGCATTGTTGTTGTTGGGCAACACATAAATGCACCTATTGACCTGGAGCAAAAACGTCGGTATGTATAGATATATTAAGCAGTAAACCATCAGCCGTTTTTCATCCCGGCGTGCAGACAAAATATGCGGGCCGTTCTGCCTCAGCGCTCCTGTTTGTCCGTTTTGTCCGTCTTGTCCGCCTTGTCTGTTCGTCTATTTTTTCTTGTCTTGTCTCGTCTTGTCTTGCCTTGTCTTTCCTTGTCTCGTTTCATCTCGTCTTGTCTTGTCTTGTCCTGTCCTGTCCTGTGTTACCTTGTCTTGCCTGGCGTTGCCATGCCTTGCCTGGCCTTGCGTTGCGTTGGCTTGCCTTGCCCCGCCTCGCGTTACCTTGTCTTTTCTTGCCTTGGCCTTGCGTTGCGTTGGCTTGCCTTGCCCTGCCTTGCGTTACCTTGCCTTTTCTTGCCTTGTCATGTCTCTGCCTTGTCCCTGACTTATCTCTGTCTGTCTGTCTCGGCTGTCTTTCTGTCCCTCAGCCCGTCTGTGTGCAGTGTTCTCCTCAGCGCGCGGTCGCCCCGTCAGCCGTCCTCATTGTTTTCTTCTCTAGCGGCGGTCTGGCGAGCTCCGCTCCGCTCTATCTGTCCATCTGCAGTGTCCTCCTCCTCAGCGCGTGCACGCCCCGTCTGCCGTCCGCCTTGTTTTCTCCTCTGGCGGCGGGCTGGCGAGCTCCGCTCCGCTCTATCCGTCCGTCTGCAGTATCCTCCTCCTCCTCAGCGCGCGGTCGCCCCGTCTGCCGTCTGCCTTGTTTTCTCCTCTGGCGGCGGCCTGGCGAGCTCCGCTCCGCTCTATCCGCCCGTCTGCAGTATCCTCCTCCTCCTCAGCGCGCGGTCGCCCCGTCGGCCGTCCGCCTTGTTTTCTTCTCTAGCGGCGGCCGGGTGAGCTCCGCTCCGTCCGCCGGTCGCGCACATCTCATTAACGATTGAGGCAGACTTTGCCGGCTGAACCGAACAGCCCATTACGCCGGGGAACGGCCTGCTTGGCAGAGGCTCAGCCTGACGCCCCAGACGGCACCAATCCCCGGCTGCCGCAGCACGCGCCGCGCTCGCCGTCGCAGCCACATTCAGACCGACATGGAAGCCGTTCCATCCCATGGGATAGCCCCGCCGCCCCGCTTCCACTAATGCCGACCTCAGTGATGGATCCGCGGCTAAATTCCTTTGATCCGTTTGGGCATTTTGTGGCTACAGAACGCTTGATAAATCATTTCGTGATAGGGCGGAAAGACTTGTAGCGCAATTAGCGGCCAACTAGATCAGCCTTGGCAGCGGCCGATTTTGACTCATGAAAACTTTACTAGTGATTTCAGCCGCCTTAATTCAGTATAGCTGCATTCTGAATGCCTGCATTCTGCATACCCTTTTTTAATTCAAACAACAGACATTGAGTTGTGGACGGTATTGTTATGTAACATATTAACACGCGCCCGGCCGGGGTGAGGTTGACTCCTCCTACAGTGTTTAGAGCATAGGTCAAAACGAAAGACTGGAGCAACACGCAATTTTCATTGCCTCTTAATTTATCACTTTGATATGCCTAGTGCAAATTTTAAGCTTTGATTTAGTAATATCGGTGTCCTAGGTCAGATAAAAGAGGTCAATAACCGCACCTATCGAGACGACCATTTTTGACCTTTGTGATCTCTGGTGACCTCACATTTGACTTAAGGTAAAAAATTTGGTGTGCATTCTTCATGATTTGACGAGAGCCTCAAAACGGTATCTGTGTTTTTCTCACATGATGTCTGAAAGTTGGAGATCCAAGGAGGAACTTAACTTTCCCGGTCGGGCGCGGTTGCCTCGGACCCTTGGCCGGGTGCGGGTTAAGACACACTGCACTAGAAAGATTGACGACTGAAAGATGAATTGGAGGCTGGTGGCATCTTGGAACCATAGTGAGCCACTGGGATTTCAACTGGTGTTTGGAAGTTTTTCATATCAGAATATCTGATGTGGAACACCTTAGCATGATGAATGGGCATAAGAAACACGTATACTTTTAAGGTATGCAATGGTTCGATTTTGTTATTGACTCCTTTAAACGTTCAGCGGTCCTGTATCGCGTCTGTCACCGTCTAATTGTAAGGTCATATACTGCTTTACAACACAGCGGCTTCATGTCATTAATGTCAGTCAATGAAAACTGCAGTCATAACTGGTTAAAAAACACACTCGCTACAAAACACCGGTCTTCAACTAAACGCATTCAGCAACGCAAACGCAAACGCAAAACGCACGCATGGAAGCTGGATGTTCGTTACGAAGTGAGGGTCCGTGTACGCTGCATAACCATAAAATACATTCGTGCACCGATTGACGACGGATTGAAGAGGTCCTCCAAAACATCCCGCGCATCAGCGTAGCGATCCTGGGTGATCGAGCCTATTTCACCGCGACTTCCGTGGTAACCACTGTCCAATTCAATTGTTTTCTCCAAATGAAACCATTTCGGCTCCAGTGAATCAAAAACAGACTCTTTCCCGGTCATTTACATGATCCGCACAATGTCAGGTGTGACACTGTTCATCCCCGTTCCGATCTTTACTCGAAGGTTGGTGAAAAGCGGTAGAAGCCACGCCAAATGGGTAGACAGCCCAAATTGTGGCCGGGTTGCGGACGACCGCGCCTGCTCTGCTCTGTCTGGCTATGTTGTGCCGCAGAACACGGAAGCCTGACGGCGCGGCATGAGCGAAGACGCACTTCGACTGGCGCGCTACCGTAGGCTCCTCCCGTGATGGGCTCCACCCGGCCTGCTGCCGGTATTGGGTGGAACCGCTGCTCTGCAATATCACTGGAAGTAAATCAAACATCGGATTCTGTGTTCAGAGCGAGGGGGAGAGAGAGAGAGAGAGAGAGAGAGAGAGAGAGAGAGAGAGAGAGAGAAGAGAGAGGAGGGGAGAGAGAGAGAGAGAGAGAGAGAAGAGAGAGAGAGAAGAGAGAGAGAGATAGAGAGAGAGAGAGAGATAGAGAAGAGAGAGAGAGAGATAGAGAGAGAGAGAGAGAGAGAGAGAGAGAGAGAGAGAGAGATATTAGAGAGAGAGAGAGTTAGAGAGAAGAGAGGAGGAGAGAGAGAGAGATAGAGAGAGAGAGGAGGAGATGGGGAATAGGGGTCTCGATGATCTGACTTCAATGTCTCGTGTAGTTTGCTGTTATAAGAGATACCAATTGTTTCACATATGTCTCATAAACACGGCGCGGAATTCAGTTGTTCCAAGCAGCATTCACAAACCAAGTTATGGTAACTGTCTTCCCTTTTCCTTCCAGAAAGTCATCAAGCACCGAAGAGGACAAGTGTGACCTATATATATATATATATATATATATATATAGTATATAGTAGTAGTATATGTATAGTAGTAGTATAGTGTTATGTGTGTGTGTGTGTGTGTGTTGTGTGTGTGTGTGTGTGTGTGTGTGTGTGTGTGTGTTGTGTGTGTGTGTGTGTTTGTGTGTGTGTGTGTGTGTGGTGTGTGGTGTGTGTGTTGTGTGTTTGTGTATGTGAAATATCTCACTGAAGAAGGGGCGAGGCCGGTTGCATATTGCATATGCATATGAACACTTGAACTTGCACTTGCATATGAACACTTGCATATGAACACTTGAACTACTCTGGGTGAAATCTCTGATACGCCGTTCACGACGGCCGGCGCCGGTTGGCACGCTGGTCGGCTGCGCCATTCGGCCATGAGCAACTCGGTCGCTCACTGTTCTCACCGATGTGGCTCGCTTTCCCTCGCCGGTCCGGCCCGGCGCCGACGATCGCGTCGCATTACTGCACCCTTGGCTGACGCGACGGGGCGCCATGGGAGGAACGCCAGGAAATCCCACTAATTTCGGCCCGGCCGGGCGGCCGATCCTGGTGGGCCGTGATTCGATTATCCGCGATGCCGACCCGCGTGCTGTGTAAATATCGTCAATCAGTTGGCAAAAACCGGCAATCTGGCTGTGCGGCGGGCTGCGGCTGGGCTGCCCGTGTCCGGACGGCGGTGCTGCGCAGGCGCTGCCGTGACTGCCGCCGCTGCGGGGAGGGAAGGGAGGGATCCGGTCGGCGGTGCTGCGCAGGCGCTGCCGTGACTGCCGCCGCTGCAGGGAGGGAAGGGAGGGATCCGGTCGGCGGTGCTGCGCAGGCGCTGCCGTGACTGCCGCCGCTGCAGGGAGGGAAGGGAGGGATCCGGTCGGCGGTGCTGCGCAGAGCGCTGCCGCGACTGCCCGCGCGCTGCGGGGAGGCAAGGGAGGGATCCGGTCGGCGGCGGTGCTGCGCAGGCGCTGCCGTGACTGCCGCCGCTGCAGGGAGGGAAGGGAGGGATCCGGTCGGCGGTGCTGCGCAGGCGCTGCCGTGACTGCCGCCGCTGCGGGGAGGGAAGGGAGGGATCCGGACAGCGGTGCTGCGCAGGCGCTGCCGTGACTGCCGCCGCTGCAGGGAGGGAAGGGAGGGATCCGGACGGCGGTGCTGCGCAGGCGCTGCCGTGACTGGTGCAGCTGCAGGGGAGGGACGGGAGGGAGGAGCAAGGGACGGGAGGCGGATGCAGCCTGTCGATGGAGGCTGGATGACTCTCGCCGTCATTCCCTCACATTGCGCGCCGGCTCCAATGGTTTGTAATTGATGAGCAACATACCGCAGCAATAACCGCGGTGGTAGCTCCGTTAGCCATCGGGCCAGATGTATCTGTTTCAATGATATCTCAAATAACAGTTACAGTGAGCAGTTTCTCTGACGCTACTTGGCTGGGCGTAAAAGGACATCCCCGCGCTAGTAGATGGTACACTTCTGTTCGACCAAGCTTGATAAGAGCAATACTTGTTCAGATGGAATTTCAATAATCGGATGACCTCCTTTACCGCATTAAAGTTTGGAAATTAACTTCAAGGAATATTTAAATAATGTTAGAAAACAAATGTTTAACTGGTAGTTCGCCGCATGTCGAACTCAGACTTGAGCTGCACTGTTCCACTTACCCCTCATTACCATCTAAACCATGCCATCTGTTATGCTTGTGCGTTGTGCGTTCCAATGATTCACGCTTTCCGTGATGGTTCCATTGTGAACTATTTTGCCAGCCTCGCTCAAGGGATGCCGTTTGCTACTGCTCTGCGCCGTCAAGCTGCCGGCCAATATAGCTTGATAGATGGCAAGAAACATCAAGAAGGTCATTAGAGGGTCGTTCAAGTCTATAATATGTGGAGATACATGGGCAATTCGCTTAGCACACTGTCTGAAGTTCGATTTGTTGCTGGTTATATGTGACAGACTGCTCGCTTGAGCACCAATAAAGTCTCTAATGCGACATTTCAGAGTCTACGTCTCTTTGTACAATGCATTGCCAGTGATCTTTGAATCAGTAGATCACGATGTTTTGAAGCAGGATTTGTATTTCTATTAATATTTTGATAGTCAGAATGACGAGCTGTTTCAATAGTTTTCGCGGGCTGACAATGAACCATCGTCCCAGAAAAAATACCATCCCACTTTCCAGCCTCATCGATGCTTCGCATTAATCACTGATCGCCAGCTGACCAAGCCAATCAAACAACGGCTTGTCCGGTATCAAACTATTGACTCCCACTTCAACACACCACACAGCCCTTCTCACACGTCACGTCACTCGAGCGTCGCAGACCGCCACGCCCAGCGGCCGAGCAGCCAGTGTCCCGCAGGAGCTGGAGGTCTCCGTCAGCCGGGCCGGCCAGTTGGCCCGTCTCCAGCGGTCTCCGGGCGCCCCCTGGGCTCCAGGAGCCCAGAGAGAGGCGGAGATTAGTCAGCTGACGTCTGGAGCGTCCAGGCGCAGTGGTCGCGGCCGCCGGCGGGAACAGGGCCCATCGTATCACGAGGCAGCCCATCCGATCGACGTCTGGCTGGCTGCGGTGGGGCCATAGCGGCGGCGGCCCTGCCTCGTCCACGCCGCCGGACCCCAACCGCCTGCCCCCGTCTAAGCCACCTGCGGTCTGGCGTCCATTGTCCGCCGCGCTCGGACCGCCCGTCCCCAGTCTAACCGCTCGTGTTCTGCGGCCTGCCGCCGTAGGAACACAAAAGTGGTTGGATCGACAGGGCTTTTTCAGTGGTGGGCATTAGCCAGTGCCCACCGAGTCGCTTGGACCATCCCCTTTCCATCTGATAGGCTCTGTTTGCTGCCGCTGGTGATCAGGCGCCTGCCACACATGACTGGTGCAACGTTCGAAACGACAACGTTCAAATATGCCGCCAACATTTGCCAAATCAAGCGCTCGTGTACCGGAATATCGTCATGCACGGCCTCAGGAGGTTTATCCTTCACGCAGATGATTCATTTTTCCTACTTTAGCTCTTACCTAAGGGCCTGAACGCTTTAGTAGGCAGTATGGGGTACTAAGTGTGTTTACAGCCTCAGTATGTGGGCAAGGGAACGAGCCACTAATAAGCTGCTGGAGGGCAGACCGCCCCGCTTTTCAAACCTAGCCCTGCGTTACATACGGCATTCAAGCAAGATGCTGTTTAATGTAGTGAACATTATGGTCCTTGGCGTATGGTATAGAAATAATTGCATAGCCCTGCTCTCCCTTTTCCTCACTCTGATTCTTTATCTCTCCATCCCTCTCGCTCGCTCTCCCCTTACCATTCAAAAGATACCCTCGTCAGGCGAGGCAACTTATGGGAAAGCGCTGAACAATACAGGCATGACTGGGTCTCTGTCATTGAGGGATGGCGGCAGGCGGCGTTAAAAGCCCACTAAAGCTGCAGCTTGTTGCAAAGTACCGAACGCTGCGTTTTGGAGCGGAAGCTCACAAGCTTTATCAATATTTATCCGGCACGACATGGCTCAAAGGCGTTGTGGGTAGACTCAAAAGCGAGCGCGTAGGCCATGAGGGCTACACAGCTGCAGCTTGCAACTACGACCGTAACAATGCGCTCGACACAGAGCTGGGGATCGAGCGTCAGTTAAAACTTGTAAACCAACATTGATATTCCAGGGACGCGATTGGGGTATTTAGGTTATTGCGAGCGGTTTCCGCTCGCGTTTCCGCGCGGTAAGGCGACTACGCTGGTGCCGAAGCGTGACCAGTAACGATGTGGCGTTGGCTCGTGTCCCAAAAACATGAAATGGATCTCAGCTAAAACTTGTTGGATGTTTAGTACGCACGAACTCCTCGAACACATTGCCCGTGCAGCCCTGTTCCATCCATTCAAGTTGCCGAATCGCTTATACGCCTACGCGCTTACGTTTATGCGCTTACGCTTATATTTATGTCGCACGTGACAAACATTGGCATGGCACCTGTAACAGCGCACTGTTGTTGGTGCATTGGGTGCTATGTAAGGTAGCAGCCTGACAAGCTCAATCGACCAACAGATGGACCATTTTCCCGCCTGCCCCCGGGACGGATTTGTCTGTCGAATGCGGCTCACGCCGCCTGAGAGGGCCCTCGCAGGAGCTTGTGTTGATAGCGCAGTAGTGCGCTGTTCTATCTGACGGCGGATGCGTTTCCGGCGATGTGCGCGCTGATCCGGCGGCGAGAAACGACCACTGAGCGTCGACTACGGCGCCGCGACGAATCTGGCGCAATCACACGCCGCGCCGCGCCGACCGCCGCTTTATTGCCAGACTAGACGCGAGCATAGAGTGCGGAAGCGAGGCAGAGATGGTGGAGAGCGTGGGGAAAGAGAGAGAACGGGAAGGGGCGAGGCTTGGCGCCAACCACTTCAAACGCTCGTTGATGTGAAGTGTTCAAATTTATAAGGACTTAAAACACCCTCAATGACTGGGGTATGTCAGATCCAGGAACTCAGACCCGTCCATATTCTAAGGCGGGGACTGGTGTCACGCTTATCGACGCTGCATTGTGATCGTTAGTCTATGTAGCAGTGCGTGGGCAATTCGGCGCGTACATATTATTCCGCGTGAAACACGAATGCCAGGTTTCGAGCCTGAGCCTGATGACCCCAGGTTTGGTATGTAGATCGCCATTGAACCACAGATGCCAGCCAGATTAAAGCGTTATTTAGAGTTTAATTCTACGACAGGTTCACGTTATCGGGTGCCTGAGCAGCAAACTTCAAACATAACCTCGAAAAGTATTTACTGGTGGGCTATGAAAGTTAGCATTTAAACTCGCCAGGAATGTGTAAATATGTCGAGCACTCAGCTATTTCAGATTTTCAGCACGATGCTTTTATTCTTGAGCAACTTTCAACATTCTCTGAGGGTTCTGAGGCCCTTGTCTGACGAGGTAAATGTCCGGGCCCTATCTTCCAGCTTTATTGCTGAACTCAGTGGACGACTTTTCAGCATTATGCGGAAATTGAAAAGCATGTGTATATGCAGCTCTTTATTGAAATCACATGTGTTGCTTGTAATTGAATAGAAAGTTATTCAGCAAAAGCCACTGGCTTTCATTAACGCGTGCTAAAGTGGGGATCAATTTGCGCCATCCCACGAAGGATTTCCCAGAATAACTTTCGAACGGCGCGGCGTAGCTACGTGGTACTTTTCATAGCTGTAACCAATTAAACAGTCATTTTTGTATTCAAACATCTCATGTGGCTTGTAAGGTCACTGACCTCTGGCAGGTCAAAGTCAGGTCATAGCTGTCAGTGAATGCAATTCTCAGGGAATCGCTCTATCTGATGTGACAGCGTCATGTTAGACAAGGTCATGCTTTTGAGATGGTTTTTACAGACAATTCAATTTAGGATTACGATTGATTTCATTGACCTTGGGTCAGGTGGGAAGCTCAGCTCGATGTAAAAAACTGCGTCTCTTGCAGTAGACTTTGCTTCATGGGCTAATTTGTGACGTTTATTTTGAATGCATTCATCACAGGGAAGTCAGAGTGTGTCATTTCAGTTCCGTGAACGTCAGAAGCGGTCACTGACCTAGAATGACAGTGATCAGTCTTATGTTTTTGTGAGCATATCGCCTAGTGTGATCCTTCCGCTTATTGAAACAAAAGAGCCAAACTATCTGGCAGGTTTCTGGTTACCGTGACTTCCTGAAGGTCACTGCCCCAAAACAAACGCCACCTAAGGTTTGCATAGCAGGGTATCTATGTTAAAGGCTGTTGCATATGAAGGTCTGAGGGAGCTGTAGGCAGGGATCTGGAGTTTCGTGCTTCTCGGCCTTATTTGACCTTAAGGTCATGATCTAGCGGGCTCAAAACTGAACACAAGTGAGATCATACACAAGCCTATGTACCATCCTGTAAATCTGACGTCTCTAAGTATCTTACATTTGAGATCTTAGGGTGTCATATCGGCCCTTACCCCCTCCCCCCTCCCGCTCCTCATCTCCACCCTACACGCTCATCTCCAACCTTCCCGAGCGTCATCATACTCTACCGGCCACCCGGACGCGCATTAACCGGTATAAAAGACTAGCAACCAGGGCGAATAATTGAACGCCATCTAGCAGCCCTATCCCCTTGAAATGATTGTGCGGGCAGGCATGACTCAATGTCGCTAAGCCCTGCTAGTCGGATGGCACAATGTGGCCTCAGGAAGCTCCAAACACTCCGTGTTGAATGGGACCGTCGTGTGGCGCACTGTGAGCTGGGGAAGCTCCAGATACCACTTCTTGGTTGGCATCGTCGGGTGTTGCAATGTGACCTCAGGAAGCTGCAGACACCGCGTTTTGAATGGCGCCGTCGTGTGGCACAATGTGAGCTGAGGAAGCTCCAGACACCGCGGCTTTTAAATCCTATGCAATGTGTCATAAGCAGCAGTGATATGGGACGCATGCAGAGGAGAGCTGCAGGCAGTTGCATAGAAAATGGTATCACATCTCTACAACTTGTTGCAAGTTGTCTTTCCCTTCCCGACCTCTGGCTGCCCATCTGACAATGGTTCTGTTCTGAGATCAGCTTTTGGAACTGTAGACGAGATAACTAATTATCTACCGCACTCCCTACCTCTGAAGATACGGCCAGATAGCAGATTAGGTTGTCAGACTCTCTAATCTCTTGGATACTGAGGCAAGATGTCGTTGTGTGCCACTTTCACTTAGGAAAGTGTGCCAAATTTGCTTGTGGATAGGTCATGAGGTAATTTACTGCGTTAAGGTTTCATCTCAAACATTTAAGCACACAATTAAATTCAATACGTTAATGTTTCATCTCAGGCATTGAGAAAGGCGTCGTTACGCCGCACCTTAGGCTAAAATGATATCAAACCATTCCATTCGGTGTGCTGAGTACATTTGCATATTTGCTAAATACGTTTGACTTCATCCGACCCACACTGCTCATATCACCAGACCGTTCAAATGGAAGCCCATGAGCATGTTGCAGTAAAGATAAGCGTATTTGCACCATTTGGAAGCTTCTGCAGCCTCAACACGGCACAATACTTTTGTTGCCATTTTTTAATAAAACTGGAAAATGGAAAAAGTAGCGGCTTCGGGAAATTGCTATCAGCTTCACGCGACTGCTACTTTCACAAAAAAGAGGTCCGTATCAACCACAATAAGCACACCAGCACAAAATTTGCGAGCTACTTCAGGCTTGGCTAATGTGATGGCCAAGCAAAAACTCATCGCAATTATTACAGCTTAACTGCACGCGGCCTGTGACAACAGAAGGCACGGTTTTCATCTAGAATTCAAGCCGCACCATGGAATTGTGCTTCAGTTCTTTAACGTCATTGGGTGGCAAAACATCAACAGCTGATTGTACTCAATCGTTGGTTTACGAATGACCTGGCACTCGGCTGGCTTGTTAATCACGGCAACCAAGCGTAAACGGCTCGCCCTCGGTAATCATGGCAACCAAGGGTAAATGACTCGCTAGATTTCGGACCCAAATTTTGCGCCGGAGTTTCCCACCTTATGTTCTGTGGCGGTCAAGGGTAGCATAAGTGCGTCATTGCCCGCCGCCGACTATCTACCGTCCAAACGAGCAGCAGTGTACGATATTTGCCTCCAACAGAAACGAAGCAAAGGACCGTATTCTACGTCGCGTCAGCGACCTCGGCTCATTTCGCAGTTACGGAGACGGCGCTACAAAATGTGAGTGTCGCTCAGAGCGAGGGCAGGCAGTGAAAATGCCTCCTGTGAACGAATTGAGCCTAGGGAGGAAACATTTGAGATTTCCGGGCTCGACGAAGTGACATCAAAATTACTCTAAAAAAGGTGGCATTGCATTTTTATTAGCGATAGGACCTGTGCTCAAAGTGAAGGGAAAATTGAGGCAGGAACCCTGATTTCCTATAATCCTCACCCAAGAATCTCAGCAAGACTGGGTTACTTGTGGAGGAAACTGGCGAAGGTGGCATCTCCACAACTGATAAGCTGAGGAATACTACGAGAGAAACGTGTCACGACTGCCCGACTGCTAAGATGCCGAGGATGCTCGTCATAGAGGATACGAGGGTGCCTCATCGTCACCAGTGTTGGATGGAAAACTGGTGGCACAAAATCATTGAAGGTTAGACACCTATTGAAAAATCCCACAGCCAAGTAAAGGCCATTGAATGATGCCATTTCTTGATAATAAGCATATACAAGGGGCATAAAAACTTAGTCAGGACCGTCATGTGCTATGTATGTTGATACATACCGTGATATGGGCTTGAAATGTATGTCTTTCTGTCTAGCAGTATCTTCATGAGATAGGTGCATATCGCCGTGCCAAGTACGGCTGTTTTGCGGATATGTAGGCACACCCTCCGCTAATGAGGACAACTTAATTGATTCCAACGTTCATTTGCATCTAATGCATGACAGTTCTTCAGATCTGTCGGGCGCACAGTGGCTCAAGCTGACTGACGAATCTTTTTCAGAAAAGTGCTAAATTTTGGAAAAGAACCCAAAAGAGCAGTGTGCTCTCCAGTTGCGTTGTCCGCACCAGGATACATGCAAAAAGCATTAGTCCGAGGGGGAAGATGAGTCAGCAGAGTAACATCATACTTGCCGCATCACGGTATACAGAACGTCGTGCTTGTTTTCATTGAACGCTTACATGCTGGTTGTTCTGAATAAAAAGTGTCGTGTTGTCTTCAGTGATCGATTGTTCTCTGTCAAACAAGTGCTGCATCGAGTTCAACACAGTGGGATCGATGAAGAGATATACAAGCCAGTACGCTTGGGTGCAATGTGGCCGTGCGTCAACAGATGACTTTTTCTGACGTTATGTGAGGTTTTTAGCCTCATATGGCCCCTTTTCATAGGATTAAAGGTATAACAAATGATGCAGATGCAGTTTCAGTACACAGGAAACAACTGCTTGATAATATTCATCAGTTATAGTCCGGTAAAAGAGCGTTTTTATCTAGCTTTAAGGTGACAGATGGCGAAAGGCATTGGCAATGTGACATATGTTTAACCAAAATAAAGTAGGTTTTGGTTTTAGGGCAGGCCATGTCTTAGATTTTACTTTTTTAAAGCAAAACCAGCCAATGAAATCTTGGGTAACATGCTTTATTTCGGACATACTAGAATATCATGAGACCACAAGAACAGGCATTGGCCCTGGAAAAGCATAACGCCTGTTTTGGCTTTCAGATTCTTCCGGCTCAAGACTTAATCAAATTTTCTTTGCCGCGGCGGTGTTTTTTCCATGAGCTGTGTGATGGGCTAGATATATAAATCAGTTCCGCCGGATCTTCTTAGCAATTCCGAGACAACATGAAGGCCTTAAAGATGATGTTTCACATTTGGAGATATTAAGCCAAGTATCAGATATGAGGAAATAAACTCACTTGTAACGGATGGTACACTTTTAAGCGGAAAAGAGTGCTCTAGACACCACAATCCTACGTGCGGTAAATATGACCCTTAATACGTCATGGTTTGATTACGCCATTGTACCTTGCACAACACTGATTGAGAGCCAATTGGCGGACGCTATATCTGGAAATCGCGCGCACTGATGCCAGATATGAACGCCTCGACAATTGCATTCTTTGCATTCTTTGATCTCCGCATGGCGTATAGGATGGGGAGATTTGAATGATGTTATTATGACGTCATGAATGCCCGGGTGACCTCGAAATGCTTTCACCGATACACCTTTGCCCATTTTCTCAGAAACCAGAGGGCTTAGGTCTTAAGAGGGGCAAGATTGTGAACAGCACCGAAAGGTCTTCAAGATGACTATCTCAGTTCAAAACTCCATATAAAGTTGGGACACTCCGTTTAAATTTGGCATTCAGCTGTGCGATTTGCCATGGAATGTCGCACTGGGTAGCAAGAGGAGTGCAGCACAGACTATCTGGGTATGCCGTGAGCGTCTATATTGTCAGGGCCCACTGGCGCTGACAGAATTCCCTGTGAATGTGAACAGGCGTTGACAGGGCGATTCTTTCGTATGACAGGGATACGGGAGATGAAACAGCATTATCTTTTTGTGAACGCCGATTCAAACGGAGCATCGTGTAAGCCTATTTCGATCGGGCTTTTTTATACCCCTACCCTTTCATATCACCATTCTGGGCGAGAGGAAGAGCGAATCCGCCTCCCCTCTCCCCCTCTACCCCGAATAAGATGTCGGGAAGTTCTGGGCCAATTTTGAAAAGATAAATGACGTTTTATTTCTTTTGACGAGATCTATAGTTTCAGCAAATAATCTAAGGAATGCCTGATAGCAGTGTATGAGGGTCAGCACCCTCAAAGAATGGAGGCATTCTTGATCTGGCACGGTTATGAAGTTTATCAACTCGTTTTGGCCCAATCCTCGCAGATAGACAGAGAATTAGTATCAATTATATATATATATATATATATATATATATATATATGTATATATATATATGTATATATATATATACATATATATACATATTGTGCCTGCATTGTAGCATTCAAAAGCCATTGTCATATCAAAGAGATGCAAAAGATTGTGACAACAAAGTTGTCAAGACCAAGACGGGTTTTTAGTTGAATGTATTCAGAGGAAATAGGATGGTGCTCTGCTTTGTAATCAGGAAAGCAAGTGAAGGCCAAAATTTCGGCAGAGGCAGACCCAGCACGCCTACTGAGGTGGTGAGGATGGAGATTATGTGATAAGCGTGTATTATTGTGGCGACAATGCAGATATGTACTGTAAATGAAGTATGGTGCCCAAAGAGCATGCATGGGTAAGGGGCATAGGCACATCAAACTTTTCAAAGGAGGCGCATAGGGACACGTGACTGCAGCATAGCCCATTGCCGTGGCCGTAAGCCGAGGACCTGCTGTTTGTGTTTACGGCCTCCGTGCACCGCATTTCCATCCCCTTTTCTCATTCCTGAACTCGCATCTGGCATAGCTTTTTTAAAACGATTTGTATTGCACACAACTGAAGAATAAAATGTAACATTTCGCACCACGCCTTCATATTCTACATGCCTTGAGGTTCGTCTTAGTCCTACTTCCATACCTAGACGTCTCTGAGGAACAAAATTTGTCGTTTCCTTCCTCCAGCTTTACATGTGCAAGTATCTTTCGCAGTGGTCCGTTTATAGTATCGTTGTGCTGGGCGTTGACTATAGGTTTGAGGCTACACTCCTTTGCGCCCTCTTTGCAAAACCGGAACATGCCTTTGTAAGCTGCATCTTTTGTCGTTTTGTCACTGGTGGGGCTGCCAACCGTGTCAACGGTGGACGCACGTCCGCAGCTTGCGAGGATGGCGGGTCTAACATCAGTAGTTCATTGCTGCTGGATGGTCAATCCGTTATCACATTGGCATTTCGAGAAGTGGCATAACTCGCTACTCTGTTGACTTGGTACCCCAGTGCCCCGTGAACTTCATCCTTACACCCAGCCTACAGGTCACAGATTGTCCTGCTGCCCGCACCGAGCCGTTCCACACGCGAAACGGCGATCTCAGTGCAAGCCATCGTTCTGGGATCGTGTCACACTGGGTGTTTTCATTGGCATTGCTACAGAATGGCCTGGGACACTACGTGTTTTAAGTAGAATTATTATAGAGTGGCTTGCCCCCCCCCCCCCCCCAGTCTAGATCCGCCACTGGCAATAGCAATGTTTGGACGCTCCCTTTTTTAGGCCCGGAATAGTCATGCTACTGTGTCATGAACATGCCATGCTACCTTTGCTATATTGCAATAAACAAACTGTGTTATTCGTTGGAAGTAGCAAGTTCTACCGAAAACGCAAGCCAGTGCATCTCATCCCCGGTATACCATCCTCCTTGCATGATCGCTGAATTTCGCTGAACGCCTCTTCCAATCCTGAGCTCTCGAACCGCTCCTGCGCATGCCATACAGCCGAAAGTTTCACACAATACGTAGAAAAGGTGTGTAGGAAAATTCAGAGCATTTCAACGATCTGCTCCAAACCATGCTGGAGACGGCAGCGTAAAACATGACTGAGAGGGGGGGGGGCGGAATCCGCATTCCCTGCCCGTCATACGATTAGCTCTCGCCAGGCGGAGCCATTTTTACATGCTCGCCCAACAGGGACAGGGAGCTGAGTGGGCGGGGGGGATGACACCCCCTTAGTAAGCCGTGATTAGGAAAGGCAGAGGACCAGGATAAAAACAGCGTGTTACCCGTTGTCAAAGCTAGCTAAATGGATATACCAATGAGCTTCACAGATCAGCTTCTTTGTTTCAGGACGATTGATGTCCTTCCATGACCTTAAACTGTCCATATCGGAAAAAACGAAGTACTGTCACCGGTAAAATATACAACTATTTAACAAAACGCACGAACTCCGTAAGCACCAGCGTCGTTATTGCAGTCTTCCGGCGTTGGAAACGTAGGTATCATGGGTCGGGTCAAGTGAAGGGATAACAGGCCACGGAGGCTAATGCCTCCGTGACCTCCGTCAACACGTGCAGCCGCTTGAACCTCATTCATCCTAGGGTGCGATAGAGGCGATGCTCAAAATTAAAGCAAAATCTGAACAGCAATCTCTAGTCATGTGCGAAACCCATTGTTCTTGTCGGTATCTTGCCGCTTTTGAGAACAATGACCATCGAATTTGCATCACATAACACCGAGAAAATGCAGAGCACTGCCTATTTTTACGCTTAATTTAACATCATTTTGATGAGCTATAAGTCACTGTTTCCTTTCTACGCCGGTTTCCATAACAATATGAGAGGCTGCACGCCGATACAACTAGCACTATAAGGATCCACAGATACAGTTATAATCACTGTGCCCTGCCCTTACATGCACCGAAGAACGCTGTCGACATCTGCGTTTGTACGCAGCGCGTGTAGAGAGCAAATGACCCCCGCTTCATAAAAACCGTCGCAGTGCTCATGTTGAGGCAGTGCTTCACCACGGAAGTGCTTTTTAGGCGAAAGATCAACGTGACCGGTGTTGAAAGATGACACTACTAAACGTGATATTTATGCTGCC
This sequence comes from Pollicipes pollicipes, assembly GCF_011947565.3. Taxonomy (NCBI): domain Eukaryota; kingdom Metazoa; phylum Arthropoda; class Thecostraca; order Pollicipedomorpha; family Pollicipedidae; genus Pollicipes; species Pollicipes pollicipes. The sequence continues at coordinate 52,277,772 of NW_023596576.1, forward strand.
ACAAGTATGTTTCATTGCGAGGGGATAGGAGCCTGATGTTAGCATCATACCCGACTGAGGCTTTATAAGACTTCACAATATCTACATCCTGAACAGGCTTACGAATTTTGCACGTCAATAAGTGGGGTAAGTTAATCAAACCTCAATTAGTTTTGTTCACGGCTTAAGATTTACCACTGGAATTGGATTTCAATGCAAGGTTTCTGTCTAGACGACGTTGCTTTTTTTCTGTGCTGGCATGTCTCGCCCTATCGTTTCTCTTTACGGACCCTTCCCCCCTTCTCCCGTAACTCACGCTCGCCCGCGCCTCCCGTCGCTACCACTTCTCTACGTTCTGTTTTCGACCTTCTTGCCTTTCCTCCTTCACCACTCTCCTTCTGCCTCCTTCCCGCTCCCAGCCGGTCGTCTCATCCCTGGCCGCTCGCCCACCCTGCCAGAAATCAAAGTCGACGGTCTCATTGGCTATATTGATATGCAGCCAGCATGAAATCAGCCTGCGCTCTCTATTCCGGCCCACTGGCTGTCGGACCGGCCGCCGCCGCGGCCGTCGGCTACGTGCCGGCTACGGCCAGCACGCACGGCCGAACGAATGCACCGCACGTGCTCTCTTTTGGCCGCACGTTTCAGTGATGCCGCGCGCTCCAGCTTCCTTGTCCGGTGACAGTCGCTCGCCACCCCCAATCACTCTGCGATTTATGACGTCATGGGCGCAACTGTTTCAAAACTCGTGCGGCGGAGGCGTCGGAGATGAAGCGGCGTCTCGTGGAGAACAAAGCTCGTTCCTTAGATTGGACGGAAGAGTCTGTGGACACCAGAGACCGTGACAGCCTATCTCAGGGTTACAGCCATTAGCTGTGACAGGGTGCCAGTGCTTGAGGCAAGCGAGAGAGTACGCCAGTTGCAGAGGCTGTCAAGAAGTGGGAGTGGGGACTAGGGGGACAAGGGAAAAATATGATCGTATTCGTGTATGGAGCATTGGTGAGATGACAGGCGCTTGCATGTCGATATACTCGTCGAAGAGATAATTGCAACTTCAAACTCGATCTCAGCAAAAATCTTCTCAGATGAAGGCAAATATCACGGGATTTGAGCCTGGCACTCCTTTAAACGCGGTTTTGCAGCATCACTTAGATTCCTCAGTTTTGTGTAATTGGCCACGAATAACAACCGGAAAGCAAACGCACAAAGCAAAAAAAAAGTTCATTTGAAACACCTCTGGGTGAGCACAACTGAGCAGTACATTTTGAATATCACCGACTCATCCAAGTCATCAAAAATCACAGAGCATAGTATGGCAGGTTAAATTGAGAAATATTTGCAATTTATATGCTCACTGGCTGAGGCTTACAAACAAAACACCTTGCATTTATTTTCTACAAAATTAGTAATAATTTGCCACTTTGTAAACGGTCATCGAGATCATGTGGTTCGTCATATAAGAGTTTAGCCACGACGAGTTGTTAAGCTGATCTGTGATGGGAAAGTCGGCCTCCCGTTTCCTAACTCACGTCGTCGTTTCGCTGGGCGAATAAGAATGGCATAATATAATATCGAGGTAGCCTGACTTGGCGTGACAAGACGTAGATATCACCTGATCTTTACCCACGACCGATTTGGAAGTGCAAGAACACACTCCTTCGTTTGGTCCCGGTCCCAAATCTACGTGAACATGGCGACGGGTGCTGGAGGGCCTCGAGTTCGTCCCAAGACATAGGTCATTTTTAGGTGTCTTGCGCGACGTGTGACGTTATCGTCATATGACAGATGTCACCTCGACGCTGCGTGAGCGAAAATGGACAGGGACATCGACAGTCGCTGTATTTTCCTGGCCCACGATTAGATCCTGAGATATCAGGGTGGTCGTGGACGGCGTGGGTCAGGGTGGGTGGGTGGCCTGAGCTGCTTTTAACCGGGCAGGCGCCTGTGGGTGGTCATATACCCCGCGCCGCACAAGATTGAGGCAGGCGGCAAATGTATGCCTCCCCTTAACTTGGATCTGGAGGCTCCTTGATGTACAGATGAAAGACACATACAGCTAATTTGCATTTCTATGTTTTGTTGAGTTATGTGCGATTTTAATGAAATGTAGGCGTTTGGCGTGATTTACTTAAGCGTGTTGCCATCTCCCCATTAATGCGGGTTGCCGGTTCTGATATTTGTCTGAACTTTGTTGACCAGCAATTTGACGTCAACCTTGGCACCGAGTGTACCATTTTTTGGCTATCTTGTTCTTGTAGCTAAAACATCATTGTCCGATGCTGCTTGCTGCATGTTTCTGACGTATGCGTCCAATGCAGTAGAGGTGAAGCATGCTGCGTAGTTCTGAAAGCTTGACACTTGGCGCTGTCATTCTGCGGCCGTCGCCCCAGCAACGGAAGACGCGAGAGCGAGCCGAAGGCGCCAGAGATGGCGCATCAGACCAGCTGCGGTCGTTCAACGCCGAAATAAGCCGGGAGTTGATAAATGCAGTAAATGGATCAGAGATGACCCAGATATTGGATAGGACGCTGCTAACCAAAATGGCCAGAGTAGCTCTTCGAAATGGCATTTGGGCGGATATTGACTCGTGCCTTATTTGGTGCAATCCTCAGCTATCGGAAGTAACTCAAAGTGTCCGTGGGTCAGCATTCAAATTAATTGAAAAGACTGCCATTTATGCGAGATTACAAAATCCATTATTAACATTTGCAAGCCTTGGCTACCTCTGTTGTATGATACTGGCCTTGCTATGAGGACCCGTTTGCGGACACACGTATTGCTGTAACCTGAACGCAGTGCTGCACGCCACTATCCATTGACGGGCTCCTAACAAAGTGTAAGCCTCTTTTAATTTCAATGAACAAAAAAAATACTCCTTTGGCATTGTTCAAAAGGCAACTAAACGAAGTGCACTACCAATCATTCTGCTATTTGTATCGGTACAACAGCGCGGGAAAAATTCGTGCAGATGAGACTTTAACCCGTACATGGCATTCCCCACTGGGTAAGGTGAGGGCTTTGGTTAGCCTGCTTTATCAGGCATGAGCGGAGCTTCCTGAAGTTCAATGGAGGGCCGAAGACCAGAATTCCCAAAGCGTTGACCTGTTTGTCGTTGTATTGCTTCAGTGACTTTTTGGTGATGTAGGTTTAATAATCAGGTGTGCAAGTCATCAGTCCTGGTCCAGGCCGCTATTAAGATGCATACAGTCTCACCTATGCTAGCAGAAACCCGTATGTGGTTGAGGGCGTGGATGGCGTGAGTGGCACCATGAAAGGAGGCATTTTTTGTAAACAAATCCATACAAAACAGCATCCTTGATTTATTGTTTCATTACATTTCAGCATTGTTGTTTTTAATTACGTAAGCCTGTTTATGTTTTCAGTTGCGTTGCCCTTATGTGTAATTATGGTGGATATTGACACAACAATATGAATGTGAAATGTGGACTACATAAACGTTAAACTTATTATATAGGCGTACTGTTATTAGCTGCTATTTACTGTTCGTGTTCACACAAACAATATGTGAGGCATTTCCTCAGATAATGTTTCAAAACGAGCTTGGCATATTTTTATGCAGCTTTCCAAATTTGCATGAATGGCGAAAAATGGGATATTCTCCCAAGCTCAGGGAATTAAGTGCATGCAGGGTTACCGACATATTTGCGTTTGTAATACCACGGATATCCGCTACATGTGTGTCTTCTCTTGTGTCGTTACAAAGAATGACAGGATCAATTTCACAATCGGCAAACCATCACAAAGATGTCAATTGGATGCACTAGCCAGCCTAAATCTTGCCCCAAAAGTAGCACTCTCTTGCTTCATTTGTGGCCCTACCTGTCACGCAAGTGTGCTCTAAAAATGCAATGCTGGACTTCAAACACTTTGTCTCCATGTTCTGAGTTTATCCCCCTCCCAAAAAAAACGCAAGCAAATTCCACAATAGCATTTTGCTCTGGTGTTGCCCAAACAAAAAATTGGTAAGGCTATTCAAATGTCAGTGCACTTTTTTCAAAAAGGAAGTAAATTAATTTCACGATGATGTCTGTATATTTAGGCCTAATGCTGAAATTCTGCTCTCAAATGTGAATAGCAGTAAAATGAACATTTTTACGTCAAAACACAACAAATGTTCAGAATCTAGATATGCAGTCCTATGCACCATTCACGGCCAAACACACTACACATAGTAATGGACAGGCACATATGCAAAACTGGGTATGCCTTGCAAACATGCCTCGACAAGGCATGTAGATAGTTAGTTTTTATTCACTACTCACGCTACTCACCCGTCAAATGTTGTATTCAAATTTACCTAAGCTTTCCAGCCCCTCACAACTCCTTTGACAAAAGACACACCGGGACACGAACCCACAGATGATTGGCACGCTTAATACGATAATGGCACATTTTAAGGCACATCGCGCCACTCTGGCAAGAACGAGGTTAGGCATAGAGCTAATGATGACGCTAGTTTCTAAATCACCTTCACTACACCAAACCGTTTTTTGTCTATTAGAAAGATATTTAAAGTTCTCATTTTGAACTGAATTACCTAATTGGCTCCCCCAATAACCAAAGTTGGTGCAGAAACCCGGCTTGACGGTTACACGGTGTCACATAAGGTTCATTTCATAAGTTAGCGCTTTTAGTGAGCGGTCAATTGTTTTCTGCAAAGGAGCTGGTGCAGCAAGGACGAGGAGCATATTGTAACTGAAGTAAGAGTCCCTTTCAAAAAATGTGATGCATTGGAGTGGGCCCACAAATTACCCACCAACTCTCTCTCCACACAGCAGTGGTCTAGGGTCTAGGGCCACTAAAAAATAGGTCTAGGCCACTAAAAGAAGCATATCGTGTTTTTCAGTGGCCTGATGGGGGCAGGTTAATCACAATCGACAGTTCGTGGAAGAATATTTTGGATAAAAATTTGAACTATGAGCGTGTTTAAATCTCCCTCAATAAAGGGCAGACATTTCCATAAATATTCCAAGCTCGTGAACGAGTGGACGCTTCTTACCTCTGACAACACTCATCCTCTATAGTTAGAGCATAGCTTGAATCCTCGAAATACAGAATGCATCCTTTTATGGATGGGCACAGCTCGAAATTGACGAAATGCAATGGTCGTCCTTTTGAGGCTGAATATAGCTCCAAATGTTGACTTTCCTCAATATAACCATTGTTTAGCACCACATCGTTGTTTAACATGCGCCCGGGTGGCCGGCTGGATGCCCTTTGCTCGGGTGAGCCGGTCAATTTGACCCCCCCCCCCCGCCCTGAGATCTCGGGACTAAGAGAGCTAGAAACACCAAATTTATCGGGTGTCTTGACCTGTACGTGAACTCATTTAGGTCCAAGTTTAATATTCAAGTTAGATTAGGTCAAACGAGTCAAATTCCATGTTTTCTCTAGAGTGCCACCAGAACCTAGGCAAATGTTTCTTAGAAAAGGTCACAAGCCTATTTTAGGTCAGTGACTTTGTTTGACCTTTTAAAGGCTATGGTGACCACAATCATACACGACTGCTCTGAGTTTTGCACTTGAATAAGCGACAAAAATTACGCTAGGCAGTATGTTCCTAAAACAAAATGCGGCCCCGGGTCATCTTAGGTCAATGACCTTTTCTGACCTCGAAGAACTCAATGGAAGATGTATGATGCGGTCCCTGCTGTCAATAAATTCGAAATGAGCTCTACAAACTGTCCCATACTGCAGGCCCTAGACAAATAAATCCAGTTGGTTTTGACCTTGGTCTGGCCTTCATACCTGACCTTAGGTCGACGTAATTTACTCATTCAATATTTATGGTGCCTAAGAAAGCATCTCAGAGATGTATGGCTTTGTCAAACACTCCGTTATTGTATCAGATTGGACGATTCCCTAGAAATTGCCTTCGCTGAAACCATAGCCTGACTTTAACCCGCCATAGATCAGCGACCTTACAAGGTACATCTAAAATGTCTAGGTCAAACGATCCGCTATTGAATTTTTTAAAGATTTAATTGCCGCTTTTCTCCGCCAAAACCACACCAGTAAGTATAACCGCATATTGTGGGAATGAGTTAAGGATGAGAACACAGAAATATTGCCATGTAATATTATTATCATTCATGCAATGATAAATATGTAGAACACTCGAAATGCAGACGCAATTTAGGAATTGATTTTACACATTTTTCACAATGGCTGATGAGAACAAATATTGTCAAATAATTTTTTTTTTGAAAAAGGCAAGCATAGGCCATGGAAAGAACCGCGCCAAAGTTACCTAACGTTTCTTGCAAGCGCTATTTAGCGCCGTTATCGATTTAGGTACATACGTCTGTCACGCATCTCTAGTGGTCAGAACCGACGAGCAATCGAGATGCCAGCGCGAACGAAGCCCTTTCACACATTTGCTCAATACACCGCCGAGATGTCCCCGGCAAATGCTAGCCAGGCACGTGACCTGCCTCCTCAGCCATGTAGTGCGTCGTACTGGTGCCGTGACATTGAACCGCCCCAGCGTCTTGCTGGTACCGTGGCCTTGACCCCGCCCCAGTGTCGGATGATCGCCATTTAAGCTGACAGATGAGCCCTGGCCGGGACGGTGGGTTCGCCAGGCTGGAGCCGAATGGCAGGGCTGCGCGGCAGGCTGTGAGGGTGTATGTCATCAGAAGACAGCGGTATCCCAGCGAGGCGGGCTTACGCGGCCCACTGGAGGCACGGCCTCCCTGACACCCGGCGTCTGACGCTAGCAGATTGTGTCCGCGCTCATCCCCCGCCAACCAACGGTATTGGGCGTTCACGGATATTGCTGACGCGCTGCACACGGTCTTATTGATCACAAGAAATTCGCGCAGTTGAAAACCGCACGTCGCGCAAGGTAAAGGTGGAGCTTTCAAACCCGTTTATCCCTGGTTTGTTTCAAGCCCGTCCCACTACTGCCACGTCCGGGAGAACAACGACAGCTCGCGTTGGCCTATGTGACACGACTGCGTGACGCGACTTTTGCACATTTCTAACGTTCACGAACCGACATCGCTTCGTGAACACTTCACGAACATCGCAACCGAGCGTTCCGGCAGGGCTGTGACGGTTCCCACGTACCCGGGCAACGGCTGGCCCTGTGCCTGAGCCCGCGGCCTCTGTCGGGCTAATCAGGTCCCGCCCACCGCCGTTGTCTCTCGGTGTCGAGCCTTTCCAATCGGCAGCCCAGACCTAATGCCGAAACGCCACGGGCAAGCAAAGCGGAGGCTCTAAATTTCTCTCCCAATAATCCGTTCGATCTAAATGAGGAAAGTTGGTCCCCCTGTGCACTGATCGCCTCGCTCTTCTTTGCGAGCTGAATAAAGTTTCTAAAACTGCAAATGAACGGCTCTCTCAGGATAAGCCCGTGAATTAGAAAACATCAGTGTCATCGCAGAAGTGCGGAGACTTGATTTTTCATTTAAAAAAACATGTAGTTCGAACCTTTTGAATGGATCGATGTCTGAGATCAGAGCTGACGCTAAGCAGCACCTATTGCGTGAACCTTGAGCCCTGCCATCCGATTGTAAAATTCCAGATCAATGGCAGAATTTGGGGCTAAGATTTAAAGTGTCGCAATTCTCGATACGCTCCGTTCTGCCCCCTGATCTTAACCTGATTTATAACGCAGCTGCTGCCACCGCCCGCAGGGCATTTCAGTCAAAGGTAAATAGTGGGCGCCTGAAGCGACTCGAACCCACCCGCCACAAGTGGGTGACACGGAATGCGGCCGCTCGGATCCGACTGAGCTATCGGGACGAGCAAAGTGATGAACTATGATCATAGTCCATTCATTGCGATGGAGTCGAATGATGTCCTTGCTATGCACGGCATGGGTCGTACACATGGCGCGCCTGTAACCGGTGCCAAGCGTGTTTGATTTTATTGTAATTTTATGACTTGTTGGCCAAATCACGCTGAGAGACTTACAACATGACGGCACAACGATATAGCTACATGATAAATATTCCTCGGCCTTGTCGGGTAAGCGTGACTCTTCGGCTGAGGGTCGGAGGGGTCGCAGCTACGTGGTGAGGTGCAAAGGCTGAGGAGGGCTGATGGAACCATGATTCCTCTTGATGTTGTCTATTACATTAATGACTTCGTGTATGCTGTGATGTCTAGTTACTGTATATTTCTGTCGCATGACATGACATTCACACTGTCTGTACATAATGAAGTGTGGGAATGGTAAGGTGTGCTTTCCAGCCTGACTGTAGAACATTTACATTACAAGGTTTAAGATGGTTTGCAGTGCTGGCACATATGGTCATGTCCGTATTTTGCAAAAAGATGTCCGCGCCCATAGCCGAATACACGGTACCCGGATGTTTCCAAACAAAATGTGGTTCCCACCCCATGCATTTACCCAACCGGTACGTGGGTAGCCGTGGCAGTTCCTCAACTAGCGCAGCCTTTCACGCGTGCCTGCCGCATTGTTCTCCCGGCGCCGGCAGCCGCAGCCCTGCAGCGGTGGCGCGCGACGGGAGTCGGTCGGCAGCCGGCCGACTGCCCTACAATGGGTGGTCGCGCCTCACCGCAGGTGTCTGGGGCAGGCGCGCGGCGCAGGCGGCTGCAGTGACAGGCCACACAGACGAGGCCCGGCCCGGACACCGCGCTCGGCGGCGGCGGTTCCGGCTGGCGCCGAGCTGCGTGGCGCTGCGTCAGTGGCAGCCTCCGACAAACTGTTATTGTGCCGCCGCTTTCTTGCGGCGGCGTGCCACGGCGCTTGCAGCTGGATGAAATGGCTCGCTGCGGGGGTTCGGAAAAGTCTGACGTTCGAATGCAGGTGGAGAGCCGATTTCCGGCAGTCCAGTCAATGGTACACCAAAACTGGCTTGGTACGAGACGGGCGCATAAACAAACAAATGTTCTCGCATGCAAAATCAAATGAGAGGTCAGATTTCAGCAAGGGACAATGCTCTCCGGCTGTCATACCAGTTGCAAGGGACTGTGACGTTGTCAAATCACAAAATTACTTTCAGTTGCTGAGGCTGGCGTCGTCCCAGCACCTCCTGCCAGGGTGAGGCTACCTCCCGCCCTGGCAGGAGGCAGGGAGGCCTCGCACGGCGGGGAATGAAACCCGCACCTCTGGTTTCTCAAAGCGGCGGCTGAGCTGTTACACTAGCGGTACCTTGCCGGCAGATCAACAGATGCCAACTTTGTTGACAACGAGCGACCGGCGACAAACTGGAGGGTTCAAAAGCAGGCGACCTTATGGGAATTTTGTCTCATGTTGATTGTACTTTTCATTCTTTTTGAGCTCAGACGTATCCGATTTAATGAGCAATGACCCCTTTTCCAAGTCCTTCTGAATGCCTGACAATTTCGATTGGAAGAAGCCAATCCGACGGGGGAAATGCCACTTCATTTAAACTTCCACCAATGCGTTTCTCAGTAAATGGCTTCTGCCACTCTACTGGCGTCATCCACATCAGTACAGATGACACTTAGCATTGTCAGACCACCCCTCTGACAACATTTATGTCATGTGCTGCGAAGCCAAAGCCAAATTAAAGCCATAGCACTTTCCGTATGCTCACAACAGTGTGGCATCGGGCGCGTGTCGTTGCAATGCCTGGTTTTCTCCAGTGAGTCATAAAATATTGCGCGCGTGGTGATATATGTTTCTGAATGATGCAGGGAAATGGCTGGTATTCGAGCGGTTAAGATGGCTTTGCACGAGACTGAAGAATGAGTGCGAAATTATTGCAAGCCGTGCAGGTTAGGCCTTTCGTACACTCTTTGGGCACCCGAGGCTTTATCTCATCAAAGGATAGGTTTGCTTGAAATTGTGCTCAATTTTTTGCTTAATTCGTAAAAAGTACCACGTACAGCTGTATGTACAAATTTCAGGCGTTGAGCGATGACCTTAAAGCTTCGTGCCAACAGTTTCGTACCTCCTAATTACAACAGGTCACGTTGTTCTTGACCTCCCACGCTGCCATGTGAGGTGGATTCCACATTTGTGTCATTCTGAACATTTGAGTATTATCGATCCGCTAGCACCGGATACTTTTGCATCTGAATTAAACAGCCTTTAATGTGTTCACCCTGGAATCGATGCCTATCAGCCCGATTTTTTGTTAAAAATTATTCCGAAATCACCAGGACAAAATAGACCCGCGGATGAAAACAGTAGCGCCCAGCCGAAACCTCCGACGTGTGAACGCTGGATCAGTGCCGGCCTCTCAGGCTGCCTGTCTGGATCAGTCCCGGCCGTTCAGGGCGCCTGCCCGGATCGGTGCCGGCCTCTCAGGGCGCCTGGATCAGTCCCGGTCGTTCAGGGTGCCTGGCTGGATCAGTCCCGGCCGTTCAGGGCGCCTGCCCGGATCGGTGCCGGCCTCTCAGGGTGCCTGTCTGGATCAGCGCCGGCCTCTCAGGGCGCCTGAATCAGTCCCGGTCTCTCAGGCTGCCTGCCTGTATCAGTGCCGGCCTCTCAGGGCGCCTGAATCCGTCCCAGTCTCTCAGGCTGCCTGTCTGGATCCGTCCCGGTCGTTCAGGGCGCCTGTCCGGATCGGTGCCGGCCTCTCAGGGTGCCTGGGTGGATCCGCCCCGGCCTCTCAGGGTGCCTGGCTGGATCCGTCCCGGCCTCTCAGGGTGCCTGGCTGGATCCGTCCCGGCCTCTCAGGGTGCCTGGCTGGATCCGTTCCGGCCTCTCAGGGTGCCTGGCTGGATCCGTCCCGGCCTCTCAGGGTGCCTGGCTGGATCCGTCCCGGCCTCTCAGGGTGCCTGGCTGGATCAGTGCCGGCCTCTCAGGGCGCCTGACTGGAACAGTGCCGGCCTCTCAGGGCGTCTGAATCAGTCCCGGCCTCTCAGGGTGCCTGACTGGAACAGTGCCGGCCTCTCAGGGCGCCTGGTTCGCTTATTTTTATCTGAAATGGATGGCAAGTGATTTGCATATCTAGCGCATTAACGAGTCGTGGGCGATGTAAGGCGTTAACCACATCCGGGACCGCCAGTGGCCGCCGAACTGTTTCCATTCAAGCGCTGCATCAGAAGCGACCACCGATCTCCGGCGTCTGTAGACGGTCTTCTAAAGCTCAGCGGAGTGAAACCTTCGGGATCCATGCACACGTGGGTGGGAGCGTGGTCTGTATTGAGTCAAGCATAAAAAACCTTGCAAATAAACATGCAGTATTGCTGAGGTGGCATTTCTGGAGATCAGCACGATGGGGGCAAAGAGCGCTCCACTACGGCCGTTCGAGTTGCATCATGTTTCCGGTCGTTCTCAGGACAAGGTTACACTGCGGGATGGGATGTCGTTAGCGTATTCCCAGGGTAGTGAGTCAGTGGCGGTCACGGCCGCGACCGAGGCGGTGCAGCCAGCCGCGGTACAGTGCGTCCACCCACACCGCAAGTCTACAGTTTTATGGTGCTTGGCTAAAAATTTACCCCATGAGGCCAGCCCATTGGCTTATTTTTTTCTCCAAAATCGGACCACTTCAACTTTGCATGTCAATACATACGATTCTGTGCAATATACCACTATGCAGCTTATACGGGTCTGTTTCTGATTTAACACTGAAAATATTGATATGTGTTTAGTATTTTGAAGGCACATTAGTCGTTTTACGGAAACGGGTGAGAAACTTTCGGACCCCTTTAAAGAACTCTTCAGCAACCATTCTCTGGCGTCACAATTTGTATGAATGTTTGTCGGCTAACAATGTCGTGCAGAAATTTGCAAGCATGTTTGGAACTACATGCGCGGCGATATAGTCGCGGCGGTTTGTTTGCTGGTAATAAGCAGGGATATGCTTGCACGGATAGTTGTAATGCCAGGTCTCTTCCTATCGAAACTTTTCGAATTTTTTTCAGAGGCTCCGAGGCATGTGTGACTCCGGCGCGCCAAACCGGACTCTTGCGTCTTGGTTGCATCCCTGTTAAGATGCATGCGTTACTCTCGGGGCTTACTTACCCAGACAATGTCCGCGATGGATTATGCTTGACTTAAATAACATTCTAAACCTGTCTTGATCCATGCGGCAGCGATCCAAACAATAATGGCTCAGCCAGTATTCAATATCGTCAACCGTTTACACTGTCGCCAGGCCAGGTATTGTCTGAGAATTCGGGTGAACTGAAGGCATTGGACTGAAGAAAGAAACACACACACACGCACACACAGGCACACACACAGATGTATATATATATATATATATATATATATATATATATATATATATATATATATATATATATATATATATATATATATATATATATATATATATGACGTTTCATGTCGTAAACCTATTTCTAGTGAGATAAACGTGTGTGAAAGCAGCCATTTTCTTGGCAAAGTGTTTGGTATGTTCAAAACTTCTTAAAAAACATTTTCAATCCCCTATAGCATTTGTTGTTCGTGGAAACAAGTATTAACGATGCGGAGGTCCATAAATGTGCCGGAATCGTCCGCAGGCCCGCGCTTTCAGCAGAGCGCCGGGCAGTATTCCAATGAAACGCCGCTTCTTAGAAACCAGATACGCTTGAGACATATTATCACTGGTCAAATATACGCGATGAATGTTCCAGAGGCCGCTGAGTATCCGACCTGATAGCGCGAAGGAATATATCGCCAAATAAATTGGGGAGGCCGCATCAACGAGCCCCTTCCCCCTCTTATCAGGGCGACAAACAAGTTTGAGCTCGACATGGCCATGACACTCACCTGATATTGTCCCCACAACTGACGTCTCAACAAGAATATCGGGACCATGGTCAGCGTAAAAGTGAAGCCCATCAGGGGTTTGATATTTTCTTTGCATGTGACACATCGGAAATCGAAGAAACCTTTTTTCTCGTGGCGTGGAAGTGTTTTAACCTGCACTTGATTAACTAAAACGGTGCTTATCATCATTCGGTACGTCATAGTTGTCATTAACAAGATTATCGACTTGTCTATATTGAGCTAATAAGCAGTCTGGCACCGACACACTATTGTGTCGGTGCCAGAATGTTTGGCAGCCCAATTTGTGTGCATCAGAAACGCTCTGTGATTTTTCATTCAAGGTATATTTCGGTGTGTCTGGTGTCCGCAGTACCAGAATGTATTTCAACAAAGGAAAAGTATTTATTTACAGGTTTGGCACCTGCAAATTTTTAATGAAATATGCGTCACCTCTCCAATTATTTTGCAGACCACGCATTCTTTTCTTTGTTGGTCGTTCGGCAAAGGATAGATTTCCGAAATATTCAAGCGCTTCTTTGGCATTTTTGTATTTTTTCGAATTAAACAGAGCTTCAAATCAACGTATCCCGTGTACACATGGCATGGTGAAGTGGGGTTCAGACATTGTTAAGACAGTGTACTACGCAACGAACGCCAAGACTTGGAAACAGGTTTGCATGTACAGATGGATGCCGAGCTTAAGGTGTAGATACCTGTATAATTGTTCGGGACTGACGTCACATGCTTACCTAGGCATGATGGGATGCATTCGTCAGGGGTCAAATACGACCAGCAGCGACGTCTGCCTAATTTGAAGAAAATCGTTTGAATTTTTGGCGCCTTGCGAGTAGTTATCTCCCGGATAAACCTGGGGTATATGCGCGCCTATGAATATTTCGTCGGTCGACCGAAAAGCATTGAAAAGATAACCGGCCAGACCGATTTCCCATGCTGTGATGAATTTCAAAATCAGGGTTAGGGGCTTAGAAACGTGATATCAAGATCAACCGAGCGCAGGCCATTTAGAAGTTGTAGAGTTTTGTGGCACCGGCGTTAAGGTTTTCTGGCTCACGGGTAAGTCCTGTACGGGCTGGGGCCGGACCTGTATTACTGGGAAATATACGGGCTCCCGACGGGCCAGGCCTCTGGGAGGTTGAAGCTAAAGAACTACGGATTCGCTGATGCATTCACTTTGGCATTGTTCAGTTAATATTGAAATCAGTTATGCATTGCTATGCCAACTACTACGTGGCTAATGGCGTGCACAGACACGTCGATTGTGTCCTCATGCGAATACCGTTGTTCTTTCAATGATGATTTTGGCCTCCAGTGTCGGTTTGGGTTGCCAAAATCTATCGTTATATCACAAGATTTAGGTGGAAAACTGAATATTGCGCAAAGTCGAGCTTTGTAGGCAAAGTTTGACAGCCATGTTTACCATGCTTCTCAGATTAAGTGCTATGAGATAAATTATATCAACATCAAACAGAAAATTATTGGTCATCGCAGTAAAGTAAACTAAATCCGTTGAGAAGCGTAAACGTATACACCATCGCTAACGACTGCTTCCATGCACTGACTTAAGTACTTTTTCTGACCATACGCTGTTAAGATAGAAAAATACACTACGTTACATTAATGAGATTTCCGACGTTAACACCATTCCTGTATTTCTTCCACTCTGGAACATATCGCACAAAAAGTGTGTGGTAAATTCCTCGTCGCCTATCTTGTAGTGCAATCAGATGGAGCCTGTAACCCAGAGATATTTTTTAAGCTCATAGCCCCTCCCTTCATACCACATTACGATTGGCACATCTTATGGTTACTAAGAAGGCGATCCAAAGCAACAAACACGGTGATCGGTGCGGGTACCTTTGATTTACCGGCGTGTGAGTATGTTCCAACAAAAATGACCCTTCTGTTCCGTGGGAATGGATACCCAGAACACCGAGCGAGGGCTGACGCTTGCGACACACGCTCTAGATTTAACGCTACATCAGGCTCGCAAAGAAGTTTAACAAGCAAACCAAACAAAACTATACGTGTGAACTCTCGTTCAAAGACGACTAGCTGCGCAAATAGTTCAATGACGCCGCGCGCTTGAGTTGTTTGCACCATCTGCGAGTAGCGTATACCAGCCGTCCCAGTTTAAAGTTTATGCTAGTGAGACTAGCGCTAGAGACACCCACGTGTCCAGCGTGGGGAAAATTTGTCATATACGTATTAATGGTCTGAAATAAAAATGAACACACAATAACGTAATACACAAACTCTCTTGTAATCTCTGCCCATGTGAACATGTAGGCAAAACAAGGCGTAGCATTCGCAGCCGAAAGTGCGTATTTACACCTCGGAGATGCGCGTTTACGGAGAGCGTACGCACCACTAAAAACGCATGATATACCAACACACAACAACGGAGCGTGGCGCAACGAATATCAATCTGAAAACAGGACGCGGATCCCAAGATCAGATAACCAATGCGCATTGGTAAACATCGTCCGAGGTCGAGCACACAATCAGCGTCGTGAAATTGGGTTTGAGCAGCATTGTTCAGACAAAGCACGCCAGAAGTAGCTTGATTCATTTCTCGGTACGGATCATCGAAACCCCCCTGATTCTGATCCTCGGTACGGATCATCGGAGCCTCTCGGCTTAACCGCCTGTGTCTCGGGCGGTAGCAATGCCATGTCTGTGGCGCTGGAATCTGAATACCCGGAATGGCAGCGAAGTTCGCACAAATGCAATGCTCGTGGTGCGTTATGTTCGTGGTAAGTAATTTTCTAACATAAAACTATGTAAGGGCCACTGCAACCTTTCGCTCAGCCGTCTGTGTGTCGTGCAGCCTTAAGTGTACAACCGCGCATCGGGTGTGAGGATGTGGGAGCCTTGAGTAATTTATCATGCTGGCATTTTGGGGGTTGCGGTGTCTGCTTAGAGAAGTATAACATCCTGGTTGCAAAAAATGACGCAGCTAAAAAAAACGACTGGGAAACTCTGCCTTAAGCCAAATAAAATGTCGCTGCTCCACTTCATCAGCCAGTGGCACTGCTTCACCCACTACCCGTACATCAGCAGCCGTTCGGGCCGTCGCGCTACTCTGCGGGGGAGGAAAAACGGCATGTGGGACTGAACTTTCGAAAGCCGGGCATTCAACGACCTCGCTCGCCCACTTACTGAAGCAAATGCACGCGGTCGGCACCACAGCCACCATCTCACCCAGCGACCTGCTGTGTGAGATTGTGCTCAAACTGCACAGTTCATGGGCTCTGAGCAGCAGGATGTGCACAAGCCGCCGCGCGCGCGAAGGGAGCGAGTGTGGCTGGAGGAGCTGCAGCGGCACCAGAGGCAAATCATGCCAGCATTGGGCCTGACTAAGACGGGTCCGAAGACGGCGAAGGCGGTCTCGCGCGTGTCTGAAGGAGCTCGGTCACTAGGTTTCACACACTATCGACTCAATCTTCAGCGGGCAGCTGGTCCGCCTTGAGGAGTATCATGCTTGCAACTGCATGTCGTCGTGGAGGACAGGCAAGCAGCGTCACCGAACGTCATCGCGGGCCTCGAACGCAGGACAGCCACCCCTAATGGCGACGAAATGTCGTCCCGTCCGGACGCCGGCGCCCACGGCCCGCCGACGCGCTTCGAGTGGCCAAGCCTGGCGCTGATGACGCTGTCGGCGCGGTACCAAGCGGCGCCCGGCGAGTGCAGCCTGCTCGCCAGTCTGAGCCAGTGCACGGCGCCAGAACTGCTCACTGCCAGCAGCCGGTTCGGCCGCGGGTGCCGCACTGAGCTGCGCAGCCGCCGGCTCGTGACCGGCCAGCCCAGTGACAGCATTGGTGACAGGGAGTCGGGCGGCGACACCGTCTGCAGCAACGCCAGGAGACACCTGCTGGTCTACAGCGGACACCTGCTGGTCTACAGCGCACCAACAGGAGACACCTGCTGGTCTACGGCGCACCAACGGTGCTGATTGTGCGCCTGAAGGCATCTGGGGTATACAGCTGGAGCCTGCGCGAGGTCAACCCGCACGTGCAGCTCAACGAGAGGCTGAACCTGCGCAGCACTGCTCCTTCATCTGCCAGGACGTGCCACAGATGTGCCCCGGCCCGCGACGCGTGCTCTATTCATTGTTCGGCTGAAGGAACACAGTGGCAAGCTGAAAAAGGACGCTACGGCCTACGTACGCGTGCGCTACCGCAGCGAGCGACCCGCCGTCAGCTCCGCCCTCCTCACTGGCCCGTCGGTGATGTGCGCCAGCTGGCCCGCGCGGCCGCAGCGCATCGCTCCTGTCCGACACGTCCCCCACCCTGGAGCAGGAGCTGGAGCAGGAGCAGGAGCAGGAGCAGGAGCAGGGGTCGGAACCGAAACCGGAGCAGAAGACCGGCTGGTAGTTCTACGCCAGCGATGTGCACGCAACCAGGTTACGCTGGGCAGAGTGCTCAAAGGCCAGGTGAACATTGTGTTCCACGGGCACATTTGCAGAAATGTTGCTCATGCAAACGTAATGATTCTGGATGGATCAGAACAATTACTTAGACCTTGCATGACCCTTTATGATCAATTTGGAAATATGAGTGGCATGCAACTCAATAAGACGAAGACGCATGCTGTCTGGATTGAGAGTTTGGAGCGAATGCTCCACTTTTAAAGATATTGAAGCAAGCACGAGCCATAATGAAGTAAGCTCACTTTCAACAATTGGTGTACTTTTAAGTGAAAAGACCACCCAAGACAACACAATTTCTCTGTTTAGTAAATATTCTCGTCATTGCGTCATGGTCTGATCACGCCATCGTACCTTACACAATATTGATTAACAGCCAATTGACGGTCGTTATATCCGGAAATTGTGCTCACGAAGGCTGAATATGGAGGACTGGACAACTATACATGCATCAGCCTTGATCGCTGCATGGCTGATGGAATGCCAGGATTTGAATGACTTTATCATGGTGTCATGGATGCGTGGGTGATTTTGAAATGCTTTCCCCGAAATACTCTGTACATCTTCGCGTGCGTATAGCTCAGAAACTTGAGAGCTTAGGTTTTAAGAAGGCCATGGCTGTGGACTGCACCGAATGGTCTTCAAGATGGCCATTTCAGTTTAAAACCTTATACAATTGTGGGACACGCCATTTTAGGTGCAGAGCACTACAATTATTCCCTGAACATAATCTGAACTGGCCAGTGGAGTCAGTCGAGTACATAATGGTGGAGCTGGGTCCCAACGTAGCGATCTGGTAGACTTGAACTGTCCGAGAAAAACTGAAAAAACTGAAACAGCGCCTTGGTATTTGGAGTGGTGGGAATCGCGCTCTTCACAGAAATATTTGTTTTGCCAAATCTGAAGCGCTGTTGCAACTCGTACACACGATGTTATCTTTCGAAAAGCCGGAAAGGTCTCACCTGTATGAAATAACAGCAATAATATTCCATTTCGTACAGAAGCGGAATACTAATTATTATTTATACATTTCTTATTTTCAAATATTTTGATAGAAGGAAAAGATTCGTGAGACAACATTGAAGAATGATTACGGTGACGGGCGTTTGAAAGTGCCCAATATCGCCACCCAAGCAGACAGCCTTTAAAGTTTCCGGGTCAAAAAGTTTTAAATCATTGATGAACCGGCTGCAAGGTAGAACAGAAAGGTTTATTTAAAGTTTGGACTGGGGCAGTGATCGCATGGACAAACATTAAGCATTGAGCAGAACATCCTGCATACACGGTGCATGCATTCTGGATGAAGTGACTTGGTACAACGCCGAATTAAAACTGGGAACAATGGCTTATCAGACGGGGAATTACCGGAATGAGATGTTTTTTTTTGCGTTGTTTCGCCTTGTGACGTGTGTCTTATTTTGAAAGCATCACTGCTCTGCGTCTATTGTCAAGATCTGACAAATTTGCGAGTGATCCTCGATCGTCTGGCGGACAGCTCCACTAGGTTGTATTGACGGTTCTGTCGGCGGAGTTTTGTGCCGGTTGTCTTGTCATCTGCTCCTGCCCATGTCAGTGGCAGGACAAAACTGCTTTCTGCACTTTTAACAACATAATAAGAGAGCTCGAGAAGTAGGACTGCAGCGCGCTTAATATTATCAGGTCTCTGCGGAGGTTCCAGCGGAGTGACGAAGTTGATTTTGTGCTGCTCTTGTGCAGAGTATATCGGCAAATGAGGGTCAAGTAGTTCGCATTTAACCAGGAATGAGGTTGAAATTTTGCTTAAGCTCGATATGCGCTTTTTATTTTTGTGAAATACAATGCAATTTGTGTGATTAAGCACAATTTAATGAAAAGGTCGGCTGAACCGAATCCACTACGTGTGCCTCATGCCTAGTATTGAGGAGCTGCCTTCATTTTGTATTTAATGCTCTGTTGATTGTATTGCTTAGATGAGTTGTTGTTGATCGTCCGTTAGATCATCCGTACCTAAACTGTACATGATTTAAATTTGAAAGGTGTATAGCTGGTATGATGAAAAAGCAGATGATACGCAAGTTAATGATATGAGTGACTTCCCTGCCATCACAGACCCCTCTCGTAAGACTAGAAGTCTTCGAGTCAGTGCTTGGGACAGCAACGGAGGCCGAGAAGCTAGGGACGTTTTACGATCATCAGAAACGCACCGAGTCATGTGGCTGCGCCAGGGAGCCCGTGCACATCCCCCCTCCCCCTTCCTGAGGTTTTATTGGATACCTTGGTGATTATGTAACATGGGATGCTGAATCTTTTCAGTAGCTGCCGTTATGAAATTGTTGACCATGCCGTAGAGTCAATATGACTTTTTCCGAAAATGTCGTGAGTTATGACTCCCTTGTGAAAGTTATGTCACACAGACTTTTTGTCGGATCGACGGCGCAGCCTACTTGTTGGCAATTGGGTCACGTTTCTTCTTTATTTTATAAATGTCGACGATTTTGACGTCATTGACATAAGCGATGTTAGGCCTCATTGTGTATGGGCGTGAGTGGTTAGTCCATCAGAGGTAAAATGGGCTTATACGTGTCTAATTCCATTTTTGTGCGAGATTAATGGCTTATATGAATGGCCCCTACCTTAGCGTACGTAATGTAAAGCTGTGGTATTTTGGCGTGTTATTTTTGCTCGGCAGTGTGATAAGAAATGGTTGGGTCTTTTTGATAACATCACATTTTCATATGGTAAAGAGCAAAATGCTCTGTTGAAAAGGTCTATGAGAGCTGCTTGGGGTGTGACAAGTATGCGGGAGCAAATGAGTGCCTACGTTTTGACCTCCACTTTTTTAACGACGACAGGGTGCCAGCACCATTCACCAGCATGGCGTGGCGTCCATAGGGCAAATTTGATATATCTAATTAGCGTTCCGCTTAGTAAAATAGTAAATATGCTGCTGCCCTCGACGTGACCTGGCTGGAGGCAGGGTGGCCTGCGTGGGTTGTAAAAAGCCCCCATCAGGTTCAAGGAGCATGGAATGGAAATCTAAGAATGGCCAGGGGCGTTAGGCTCGGCCATTCAGCTGTGAGCCTGCCATTTGTTAAATTTGCTAAGCTAAACCTAAAGAGCTAAGCATTAGGCTAAACGTTCAAGAAGTTCGGAACTAAGTTATGTCACGTCAAAAAGACATAGAGACATCTGGTCAACAAAAAAACAACACAAGTATCCATCGAAGTTGGCTAACCTCAGGTTCCGTATACATCCTCGAAATTAATCTTACCACCTAACCTCCAGGAACTTAACTATTAATGAGATCTCGAGACTGATATGAGCGTTCGCACGCTTTGTTCGCGGCGCTGACGAAAAATGTAGCAATTTTAATTGTCTATCTTTTGCAGTTTAAATCACGGTTCTAGGTGTCCTGGTTGTCGAGATATGGCGCAAAATGTAAAAAACGGCTGGTAACGAAATCTAGCCTGCTGGCTCCTGCGCGCGTGAATCGCAACACGTGCTACATGACAATTCCTGCAACGTGATTATCTGCTCGAATGTCTATCAACGCATGCCACTTTCCAGTGACTGCGTGCCCTGGGTGTTGCGATGTGTTACAAAACTACTAAAACTGTCGAAATACGAAATTCATTATTTCCGTAGCGTGTAGGTGTGACAGGTAGCCTGTGCGTACACACACGGGGAAACACACGACTGGCCGTTTAATTCCTTATGGCGGCATACCAGTCCCGTGCGGCTACATGTTTTGAGTGCGGGAATGCGACCTAAAACTAAAACCGACGAAATCAGCGACGTGGATCTTTACTGCTAGCATGCGCGTGGAACGTGGCACGTGCGGCATTACATCTTACACCACATGATTGCCCGTTAGATTGCCTATCGAAGCATGGCACTCTCGAGTCGCTTCGTGCTCAGGCGGCGGGAATAGCCGAATGCATAGTTCAATACTTCGTTACCATGACATGTGCCACGTGTTACCAATCAATGTCATCTTACTCCTGCCACTCCCTATCGAAGCGTGCCACTTCCGAGTGTGTCCGCGCCTTGGGTGCCGAGATTTGGCACAAAACGTCTGACCCGTGGAGGAGAGCAAAATCCATCTTTAAGCACGTGCCACATGATACGTGCGAACGTAGCATTTCTCATGGCACATCTTAACGTGCGACTCCCGAACCGCTTCCACCCGCTGTTGTCGAGATATCGATGCGAGATGGCATAATCGGTCGAAGGCAGTTAATTACGACAGCCAGTCACGTGATCACACAGCCGTTTAACCTTGAGGCAACCGCCGGCGTCGGCCGGGGCACCGGACAGCACTGCCTCGTCGCGTCGTAAAAAGTCGCCATGTAACCAATTAGTCTAGGCTCAGTTGGGAGCGAACCATTGCAAAATATCATGAGCAAAAGGGTGTAAAAGGGAGAGAGAATGAATCAACCAACACACTGATGTAGTTTTCAATGTTAAAGTATGAATAGTTTTAACAGTAGCGGCTTATATTCGGCGCCGACTTTTAAAACTTGGCCGTTCGCAACTTGTCTGCAGTTTGCAGCGCAACGGTGCGCTGCACAAACTTGCGGTGCACAATGATAGAGTAGTCGCTTCAGTTGTGAATGTTGAGGGAAAAAGATTCGCGTTTCTACCTCCACTGTGTGCCGAGGAATAGCTAAAAACTTAAAACCCGTCGAAAACGGCCAATTAGCGGCTTCTTAATGTTGCTGGACAGCGACTTCCTACAGCTTCGTTTGTCGGCCTAATTCAGTGGCTCACTACTCTGTCTGAATGACATCTGCTTCTACATAGTTCTGCTCCTGCCTTTTACTTATATTAATCAATGGTAGTGTAGTGATCCTTATAACCGTTATGATGCTTAATAATCCCTATCCTTTTGCCCATATTAGTAATTGACTTCCTTTCACCTGGACCTGCGTCAGCATTGTGGTTAAATGCAGCTAGTTGTGTTTTGTTTTTTTTTTGTTTTGTTTTTCAGCCAATTGTTTAGCATGTGTTCATTGCAATATGCATGCGTCACCTTTCCCTGGCGTCCAGCACAACTAACTAATATTCCAATGCTCACCAATTTAGTCTTTATCGGCAGAGGTTGAATATCAGAAGGTGCACTGAATGGAGGCATAGTCTTTTGATATATCACCAGGTTTCTGAACGGAAGCTCCACATTGATATGGGACTTGAGCTGAGAGAGTCGGACTGTAAGGCACGAACAGGTTTGCGTAATGTGCGATGTGTAATCTTTTAATATTGTCCCTACTAAAGCCCCCCACACCCTACTTCCCGGGCTTGGACGGAATCAGTTTGTGTTGCATTCGCTTTCAGAGTTCACTCTTCATTTGACATCACCAGCGATGACCAGGAAAGGAAAAACCTGCGCCTGTCCTAGCAGAACACCACAATATGGCTGTGCGGCGGTTGGCTCCGCTCATACACGCCGGCAGCGTCAGATCGCCCGCAGGAGCACTGCCATTGGGCTGAAAAAATCAATCGGCGGAGCGCGATTGGCCAGTAGAATGTGACGGCACAGTATTTGTCGGGTGAAGATATGATCAGAAACGTCAATTGGTCTGGATATTTTTTTCATAGTTTTGGTGCATGCTTTTCAGCTCGTTTCGTAGAAAGAATGCAAGTAGAAGCATAACAAGCGTATCCTCCTCCTCATACTCTATCTATTTGAGGCAGTCGAGAATCGGCAAGCGTTTCTTTTGCATCGCAGGCTTCTGCTGGTAAGCGATATTTAATAGCACTTGCCTATTCATTACCATTAGAGTCATACCATAAAAATTAGCACCTACTTATGTCCGTGTCTTGGGGCTGCACAAGCTCGGCTTTAATTTCATGACCGTTAGCATTAGCGTGGATTAAATGAGAAAGCGTCACTGGGATGAGCATCCTCACTAATCTATATTTGTTATTGCACTCAAGTTTGGGGACGACTGAGAGGATGTTAAAAAAAAAACGCTGCCCTCCAACTTGATGTTGTCTTGGCGCCTACAGAAAGATGGCAAAACACGCACAGGAAAACGTCCAATGAGCTTGCCTTGCTGGCCGCATCCCAAACCACGCGTTACCATAAAATACAGCAGCGCAAACAGTTCATCATTCCGATTACGTTGACTTGCGCCTACTGTGGGCTGCCCACAGCGAAGCGCTGCTGCGCGGTGCGCCCATGCCTTCCGCGTGCGCCGGCGTCGCTGCCGTGCCAGCGCCCATTGTGGGCTGCCCCAGCGAAGCACCACTACGCGGTGCGCCTGTGTTGCCTGCGTGCGCCAGCGTCGCTGCCGTGCCAGCGCTCAGCCGCCGTACTGCCACGGTCACACGCATCCGGCATTGCCCAACACAAAAACAATCGCGGCTGGCGGCGTCCAGTGGCCGCAGATAGAACGTGGCCCATTAGCGAATTCCCGGCCGGTTATTGGAGAGCTGGGAAAAACACGAGCGCGGTGCCACAAAACCGCGCGCGCCTGCGGGCCGACGATAACGCTGCGCCGGGCACGGCATCGGAATATTAACGGCTCGGGGCGCAGCTGGCGGCCGCGCGTCGCAGCCCTGGAGGCTGGCCGTGGCCATCTTAGCCGGCGGTCTGTCCGCCCCGGACCGGGACCGGACCGAACCAGACCAGACCGGACCGGACACATACGGCTGTGAACGGTGTCGGATGGGGGCACGCAGAGCAGACAGATGAGTGGCCTTTGATCCGTCAAATAGCTGAAAGTTGTCGGGTAAGTCGATGGTTATAGACCATTTGGAAGCTGCCACGTTGTCACGTACTGTTGCGCGCATGATTGTTTAGTTTGAAATGTCGCCCAGCTGATATCACCCAAACCCTCTCCATTCTGAAAGCATTGCGCGAGGCTAAGCCGAGGACGCGTCACTACACGTTCCTCTGATCGACCCAATCGTCGGGTATTCCTGTTCAAGCCACATCGTCTTTTCCTGGATCAAATGGTCATTTTCAATGGTGGAACCCCCTCAGCAGAAAGACATTTTGAGCCGAGGCCACCTACTTCTGCAAGTTCATAAACGGCACGGATAGCTCAGCCTCATTTAGTTCAGAAAAGGTGCCGATCACTTAGGCATACGCCTAAGCCACAACATCGATCCCACACAAATAAGTTTTGCATTCAGTCGTAGATGACCTGAGCAGTAACACAGGCCACGGAGAAGTCGAGGTGAGCGCTGGAAGTTTCCGAACGTGCGCTTGCGGGTTAACGGTAGTGCGGTGGTCAAGCTACACGTCTGGGAAACGGGAGGATCGATACACGTGGTGCCCGCCCTTCCTGCCAGGGGGTGAGACAGGCGGCGCCATAGAGCTTCAGCAGCTGAGTGCGTCTTAAGGCCCAGTGATAACAGCGGACATCTTTCTGCGAGACATGCTTGAATCTGGGTCGAAGCTCGACCGACTCCAAAGTCAACAAACGTCAAGTTAGAGTGGAATCGAATCCTTCAGCGAAGTGGAGTGAGTCGGAGTTAGGGCATGGCCCGTTTGGTTTGAACCACCAACGAGTTGACTCAGGTATAAGTACAAACACAAACTGAGCGGATTATGGCAGCTTGTATGTGCGCGAACGGAACATTAAATTCGTGCATGCATTGCTATCCCGTCATCAGCATGCGTCACGCATCCATCTATGCATTCCATCTGATGGTATGATACAGGGCGTCGGTGATTTGGGTCATTTCGCGCTCTCACATACATCTCAAAGAATGCGTCTTCTTTCAAGTCGCAAGCTGATGTCACCAGAGTCCGCTCAATCCGGAACGTTCCCGGAATTACACTTTGCATTTACCTGGGAATCGTACCACGCCAGCAGGTCGCTGACAAAAGCGGTCCGCCCCAGAAGTTCTAGCACTCATTCCCTGTCAATAGCAGACGTCGTTGTCCCACCATCATCGCTTTAGCTTGTAAATTCTGAACGCCTCCGCGTTATGGCGGTATAGATTCCGAGACCGGCAGATCCAGTCCCAGCCCGGGTCTGGCCCGTCGGGGTGCCATCTGGCGCCGCTAATGGTCCGGCCAGCGCCGGCGGTCGGCCGCTCCAGCAGTTGCATAGTGAGTTCCGCTGGGACCGTGGCCGTGTGCTCATGTTCGCAAGGCCTCTCACCGGGGCCCCGGCTGACCGATGGACCGGCGCTACCGGAGAGCAGTGGGACGCATCGCCGCGGCCACCCTCCCCGCCGGGACAGGCCAGACGCCGCGTCCCTCGCGCGCCGCGAAGCCTGAGCGCCGACGCACCGCGCGGTCAGGGGAGCGTCGCGTGGTGTTTGATCGTCCCGCCGGTTTTCCGGCCGCCGGCAGGCAGATCCCACGCGACACTTCCGCCGGCGCCGGCCGCTCTTCCACTGATCGTCCCTTCCACCGGTGCTGACCGTCTCCCCTCCCTCCCCGACTGATCGGATCGGGCCCAGCGGCCCCACACGGACAGAGGCAGCTGACAGGTGTTTATTCATCGGACGCTGGAGACGTGCTGGGGCAGCGGGCCGGACGCCACAGCTCCAGAGGAGTAACGACAGCTCATCACGCCCCAGCGACTGCGAGGGGCCCCGAGCACGCAGCTCGAGCTGGCCCGACGCGAACCGAGCCCGGCCCGGGCGGCGCGGGCGACCCCGGTCAGGCGCCGAGGCACATGGCTCGAGCGGCGCGGGCCCGACGCGAGCCGAGCCCGGCCCGGGCGGCGCGGGCAACCCCGGTCAGGCGCCGAGGCACATGGCTCGAGCGGCGCGGGCCCGACGCGAGCCGAGCCCGGCCCGGGGCGCCCCGGTCAGACTCTGCGTCTCCCAGACGCCGCCATTCAACACACACAGGATGACACAGCGGAGCCTTCTGCTCACAGACAGATCGAAGTCATATGAACACGAACACGGCTGGGCACAGCGTGGCGCTGTGACAACAAACACTTTGTGAGACCACGTGACGGAGAAGAGAGCCACTATATAAAAATCGGGAACACTGGTCTTGACAGAAATACATACAGATATTTTCTTGAGCTGGCAATTAGCGCTCATTGCCGACACTCGCCACCCCTGATGACGGAAATGAAAGATCATCCGAGCGCGCCTGGCAGACAGACAGAGCTACGCGATCATTCGAGCGCGCCTGGCAGACAGACAGAGCCCCGTGATCATTCGAGCGCGCCTGGCAGACAGACAGCTGGAGCTCCGTGAACACTCAAGCGCCCCTGGCAGGCAAACAGCTGGGGCTCCATGATCTTTTGGGCGCACCTGACAGACAGGCAGCTGGAGCTCCGTCAGCCGAAGGGTAGCCGCCTCAGGCACGAGGTCCGGCCCACACAACCGCCAGCACGGGCCGGCTCAGGCGGCCCATCACGGCCTGAGCGAACTCGGATGGTGATGCTGTCCTTGGTCGGCGCAGAGAAACCCTGACGAGGTTCGTCCGACCGCCGCACGGACCTTCTCTGCAAACCACATCTGGGGTCTGGCATCACTTGTGACAGCGGCAGCAGCGTCCCCTCACGCCGCGCGTCCGACTGACTCTGGCGGGGTGAAGTCGGCGACCTCCGCAACTGCAAACTGCCACAACGGCGGCGCCGGGCACGCCCACGCGGCGCGGCTTTATGAGGGAAGAGCTCCTCTTGAGAGACTTTTCCGGCGGCACGTGGCCGGGCGCTGGAGGCACGAACGGCGCAGTCTAGGGGCGCAGGGCGCCCAAGGCGTTCTCCAGGGTCTTCCGGGCGCGACAGACACGTTCCTCCTGTAGCCGCACGTCCTCCTCCGTGATGCTGATGCTCTGGAGACGGCCAACAGGGAGCACTCAGGGAGGGCTCCAGCGTGGACAGAAGGGATTAAACGGGTCAGCGACGCTGGAAACGTAACATTGTATCTACGGCGCCCATAGCCGGCCAAAAGACATATGCGATCATGTCCCGATGATAGTGCCAATAACGACCGTGCCAACAAAGACCGTGTCTTGATG
This sequence comes from Pollicipes pollicipes, assembly GCF_011947565.3. NCBI lineage: Eukaryota > Metazoa > Arthropoda > Thecostraca > Pollicipedomorpha > Pollicipedidae > Pollicipes > Pollicipes pollicipes. The sequence continues at coordinate 52,304,808 of NW_023596576.1, forward strand.
ACCTAATAGGAAACAAACGGATCAGAGAATCATAAATGAAGATGCGCCATATGTTTCTGATCAGCGTAATAGGAAGGACGCCAAACATTGACTCCCACGACCTTGCGGCGATCGTATTGAATTTCAAATACGCGACAAAACATTTAAATTACCTGCACGAGTGGTTGCTGGGGGTTCATAAAGACGCCGGGGTTCTTTTCTAGCGCCTGCCGGGCGGCTGCCTGGCCAGTAATCGGCGTGCTGCCCGAATGCAGCGCCGTAGCCAGCGACTGCAGAGCCACCTGCAACATTACCGCAGCGTCGTCAGCGCCATCTTCCCCCACACAAGCGCGAGCGTCCCGCCAAGCTTCTGGTGAACCGGCAACAGCGCGAGGACACAGGTCTGCGCGGTCGTAACGGCAAGCTCGAACGCTTCCCACACCAGCTCAAAATCTTCAGAGCACATAACCTCCCAGCACAAACGCACGCCCAGCAACACAAACACGCGAGGCCTCAATAGCTCGGTCCGAAAGTAAAGCCAGAGCGCGCTGAGCACCGCGCCGCCGGCGGAAACGTACCGCGTCGTCCGTGTTGGGGCCGATGTGACGCAGCGCCTTGGGCAACTGCACGTTCAGCAGCTGCTGTTCTGAGATGTCGCAAGCGCGCAGCCCCTGCAGGCTCTTCTCCCAGAAGAGCTGCCGTGGAGCCGAGCAGACGAGCGGCGTCAGAGGCGGCCGGCCGGCGCAGCCATCAGTGACACCAGACCGATCAAGGCCCTCAGTCGCCGGGGTGTTTAAACAGCGTAACGGGCACTGCGGCTGGAGCGGCCAGCCCAGGCCTCATCACTCAGCTCAAATAAGACGCACCGAGTGATTATTTAGGCGCCAGGTCCAGCGCTTGGGCGACAGGCGCGGCGCTGCCAGTGCGTGCTCATACAGCACCCACTCATAACAGGTAATTACGGATACCGATTGCACCGATTTACCTTTCATGCCAACTACGCGTTTGGTCATGCAGCATCCACCAAAAACGAAACGCCCTAGGCCAATAGCAGCCATAATCGTGACACTGTGAAGAAACATCTGGAATCTTGTAGACGATAATTGACTCGGTGCAGCAGCCACGCTGCGTTTTCAAAACACCGTTCGCAAGTTCAGGATTTGTTGAAAATGTGTACACTTCAGTGCAAACATGAAAGGATGCAAATGTCACGACACTTGTAACACCTCGAGAAGGTACGTTGCAGCTGTGGGGGAGACACTACCACAACGGCTGTTCTTGTCACTAAGCTCTGTTTTCTCGGCCAAAATCAGCATTGCCAATTGGTCATTTTTTAAATCAATTCTGGTTTAGACCTTTTTACTTGTTCGTCTTCTATACATCATTTCCCACCTGCCGTATCAGCACTGCGGTCACGGGAATAATCGGTAAAAAGTTACGTGTTTGTCTGCTACCACTTGATCAATTTATAAAATGACAGCTTCGCATAAATAACAAATCACATCAATTTTTCAAAGATGGTATGGATCAGTGCAAAATGACTAATCTATATATATATATATATATATATATATATATATATATATCACTTCACCGGAAAACGGGGCCGTCTTGAAGTGTTGACCGCAGTAGCTAACTTCCTGAAGGGAAACACATTATGGGAGCCGCGTGTGGTAAGTGTCCGGAGAAAGCTAGTGAAAGTTAGCTTTTCAGTTTCATTACCACGTGGCGCACAATTCTCCTGCGCACAGACTGGGCCTACCCTTGGAAGCTCAGCATACTCCAGAAACTCAGCGGATTCGGCTGCATCGCACGAACGGTGGACGCGGTCCAAGGGCCCCGCCACGACTGGCACCGCACCTGTTTGGGTTTCTCCTGTTGCCCGTGCTTGTGGTCGGTCTTGACCTTGCCGTCGGGGAAGTTTTTCACCAGCGTGATCGGCTGCTTGAAGATGGATGCCGTCTGACGGATGGGCGGCATGAGCAGCGCGTCACTGCGGATCCCGCGCCTGCGGGGCCGCCAGCGGGGTCAGATCGGCGCGAACACACGGCTGGAGAGCCGCCGGCGGGGTCAGATCGGCGCGAATACACGGCTGGAGAGCCGCCGGCGGGGTCAGATCGGCGCGGATACACGGCTGGAGAGCCGCCGGCGGGGTCAGACTGGCACAAAGCACATAGTTGTGTTTCGGTGTTGGTTCGGCATTATGAATTGGGAGTTCGCTGAAAATGGTAGAGCTTCGGCATACCAGGATACAACTTTGGGTGTTCCATGCCAGGATATTTTTGGGTCAGTTGCAAGGACGCACACACTTACGCACATGCACACATAAACTGTTCATTATGCGCGGAAGATGTCATTGTTTTCGGCACCCTTGCTAGACACTCTTTACCGCCCGCTTGCTGCCAACCAGGATACCTGCCGTAGCACGTAAGTGTACACCACGACTACTCCGACTCCTCGTGCACGGTGGTCAGAGGACCGCTCAGGTGGCCAGGGCGAGGGCGTGCCCTCCGGGTGGGTCACCGGACCAAATCGTTTATATCTCACATTTCACGTTGTTTATGTTTCAATGTTTATATGTTTATATAAACATAAACACAAACATTGTTTATATAAACATCATGTTTATATTTCAAGACATCCCATAACCATGAATCCGCCGCAGAGATTGCTGGTTGGCACTGCGTTAATCCCGTGGCAGGGTGATCCCTCCCCAGCTGCTCTCATCTGCTGGATAAGAGCCGCTCGAGGGCCTACACAAATCAAGCTCGAATCAGACACCCCCAACTATATTGATACGCGTATTACCAACTGCGACGCCAAGTGGTGCAGTACACCAGGCGCCGACGGGTAAAACAACGTTATCAAACAAACATTGGATGCATTGAGAAAAGGCAACGCTTAAAAGCTATGCTCGCGGTTTAGGATGAACACGTTAGACGCTTCTCGTCGCCGTCGTCGCTTCTCGTCCTCGCCGAACGTCTTCTCGCGAGTTACGTTGAGCCACGTTGTTAAGGCTATGGGCGTCAAGAAACAGTCATATAATCATCATCATTAGCACTGATGTCCACTGACAGGTTTGTTTCCACGCTCATGCTCGGTACGTGCCATCGCAACCTTCCGGCTTTGCCCGTCCGTGTTCCGGGCAGCCCTCCCCAGCATCGCGTACGGGATGTCGGAACGCAGTCTGAATCACTGAAATGCTTGTAACGTTCGCGCACTGATGTTGAAGTGTGGTATTCCTGGCAACCAATTAGACGCCCACATCTAAGGGCCAGCAACCTTGTGCCTACAAGAGCTACTGCATATTTCATCAATATATGGTTCCAATCCAGACATCGTATGATAGAAAACTCTTAATGCTTGCAAACTGGCATAACATACGAAAATATTGGCATGACAAAAACGCATACACACTGTATCTGAGACTAGTGTAAGTTGAAATTTTGCCCTCTTACATCAGGTGTTAGAGGGGGGGGGGCTTAAATGATCACTTGAGTGCCTAAGTCAACATCGGGTGAAGGGAAGGGGAGATCCCAAAAGTAAATGACGCCCTTTCTTTGTGGAAAATTGGTCTATGAAGGCACAGATGGACAACCGCTGGAATAAACAAACACTGTGAATGTAGCGTATTCATTAACCAAAATAACAGGACTTCTGTATGTGGGGAATGGGCTTTGTGCTTTAGGCAATTACTGGCATATAGCCTGACAACAGCACCTGAGTCCCATTTCAAGAGGCCCAGACCCAACTGATGACAGCATCTTACCCATAATCGACTTGAGACGTCTTTTTCAAGCGCAGATCCTTCTTGACATTGGACATTTTGCCAGTTTGAAAGTCAAAGTAGGTAAGGTCGACAGAGTTGCCCAGGGCACGGGCTAGCTCGGGCTTGGTGCGGAACTTCTTCCCAGATGGACTGCGGAAGGAAGCATTACGAACTTGGCCACTGGTGCACACTGAGAAACAGTACATGTCAAGACAGGTTCAGCCAGAGCTGCCTGTTCATCCTGCCAACCCACTCAGCTACAGTCAAGCCACCAGCCTGGTTGTGTGCTGTACACATTGATGTGCCAATGAATTGGAGATGCAGAACACTGTCTTGCAATGGCAGTGGTACCTGCCTATTAAAAAGTGCAAAAACAGGTAACTACAGTGCCAAAGTCAGGTTAGTATACCATAAACTGCTGGTTCACTGGCTTATACCAACTTATGCACTGAGCTCTCTGAGCACCACCCACCTGTAGTAGAGCACATCGATTTTGCCAGCTGAGATACCTGACTTCCTGCTGAGCTCTTCACGCTTCCAGCCATGCGGCAGGAATGAGCATTCATATCTCTTACGTTCAGACATGACTTCAAAAGCCTGTTGCTGCTGTCCAGAACTGCAGCTGCTCAGAAGTTATGCCAATCACAAGCCAGAACCTTTGCAAAGAAAATACCAGTTGTAATGTACATGTACATATGGAATGTGGTGGTGGGGGGGAGGAGCATATATATACATACAATTAGGTCCCACATGGGATTTTCCCACACAGCCACATGCAAAGTCAATGAATGTTCTCAGCATTCATTCTTTTGAGCTTACCATACATTACTGTACATAACTGTAGAACAGACATGGGATGCAAATGGAAAAACAATACTGTTCCTTGACTTAACCAGCAAAACATGCCACATATTGACATGCACTTACCTTACCCCTTACCCCTTCCCACCATATGGTGAGCACTTTCTGCATAAGCAACTACCAATAGAACAGGGCATACAACAAATCAGTATGCATGAATGTGATAGTGTATCATAATCCTACACCTACACCTACCCTAGCATGGCTTACACCTCCTCTCCCACCACACACACATGACCTTTATATGGTGTGGCCACTCACAACTATTTTAATATAATCACTTCACAGCAGATGCAGAATGCTGGGACATGATAATTTAACTGCACAGCCCCTTAGCATGGAAACCAAAATAACCTAAAGCTATCATTAATCCATTAGTATTTTGAAGGCAACTGAATAGGAAATCTGATAGATAAAAAATGTTTTCAAAGCAGAAAAATCTCCAATCAAACAGCAATAAAATCCGCCCACCATGTCAGACACTCATGTGCCTTAGTGGCATTCACAAGCTCAACCAGACACCTAAAAACAATTTGGGATGTTTTGCATGAAATTAATACAGCAACACTTTTGGTCCTTCAAACATTCATGCTCTATGCACCAAAATTAGTGGCAGCTTTACACCAAACTCAAGGAAATCAATTCATGCAACACACATGCTGATGTTTTTGCCACAATGTTATCAATATGTTTGCCGCCTCCGTGGTCTTGGGGAAAGATGCTGGACTCATAATCCAGCGGCACTGGGTAAGAGTCCCAGAGTGGGCACATTGTTTGACCCGACTGAAACGGAAAGGGTTGCAGCATTGTGCTAAAACCTCCGCATACCTGTCTGGCGAAAGGGAGGAGGCAAAATTAGCTGTTGACCCGGACGGCACACTTGGGTGGTGGGTTCGGAGTTCACGCAACACGCTATGCTTAGCAGGTACTCTAAATCCGAAGTCACCCATACAAACCATTCGGGATAAATTTATTTTTTTTAAAAATACCTGGGACACTTTTGGCATAATGTGCACACCCTCCATCCCATTACCATGTAAAGCCATGGAAAAAACTATCATGATTGTCTAGCAATTGTAGATCCCTTTAAATGTGTAAAAGCCAATAATCTCCACATGCACTGGATTGCTGAAGTTTGATCTATAGCTCTCTCCACTTTCCAGGCACCAAAGGCACCAAGCACCAAGCAATTTTTCAGCACCAATCCAATCACATCATGACAAGTTCAGCTTTGGAAAATCTGGCAGACATCCCTGTGTGCAAGCCAGCTGCAAGACTTTACCTATGCACTACATCATTTTGTACAAATTTTGGAACATCTGATTACTTGCAACCCTGGCAATAGCATCACCTGAAGAATAGCACATATATATATATAACTTGCATTATGGACCCATCTCAGAAAACTGACAAAGCTTCCTGAAATACTCCTTTGCACTTTCAATCACTGTAAAATAATGTATATGCAAAACATGGCAAGTCTTGACATGATTTGGATGAGACAGGGTCACATGAGAAACACAAGTTGGGATACCCCATTAAAAGTTTAAGGCAGAAAATCCTGAATTGGAGACGCTCACATTATCTTGGGAAAGCTCACCATGCATTCAGTAAAACATTTCCATTCAGTTCCAAGGTAAGAGTTTAGATGACCTGTTTAATGATTAGCCATGATATGTTCTGCCTTAAGAACAATGATTGATGTATGATGCTCCTTTGTAACATTAGGCAGCAATGCATACCATGACCAGTGACCCTGTAATATTTTTGCTTCAGCACAGCTTCTGTCTAAGTTAGCTGTCCTTTAGTAATATGTAACATTGAAAATGTTTGATGCTTGCATGTGTAATAGCGTTCAATGAGCGACCATAATTTCTCCCAATTGCAAGAGGCCATCAGCCACCACAGTGAGTGTGCCATTGCCCACTCTTTCTTAAAATTCTAAGGAACACTACAGACAGGCCACTTCCGACGATAAGGTTAAATCAACAAAACCAGAGCTCTGAAGGTACAATGTCTTAATCATAATTTCGCGCGACACAGACCAACGCTGCCCAACCAAACTTATGCCACACCGACGCAAATGCTGGACAGTACTAGCACGCACCTCTCTACCTGCACGAACTCCGCGATTCGCGAAGCGAAGCGTCCCAAGCGCCGGTTGTATATCGCGTTGGGTTGCGTGCTATTTGGTAGTATTTCGGATCCAGAATATGGTAGCTTGCAAAAAGTTCTGAGGTTTTCCTTTATATCCAGAAAGTTTCGTGACATGATCGGTTATCCCTGCATATATGTGTGCTTTTACAAACCATTACCACCTTAAGTATCAGATTTATTTGTTTTACACATCCTTGATGTTTTTATTAAGGAAAGAAAACCGTCTGTACCGTATTTTTCTTTGTCCGTAGCTGCCCTTTAAACTAATGTCCCTCCCCCCATGCTGTTGCTATGCCAAGGTGGACTCGTCCGCGGCCTTTACTTCACGGTGATTGGTTGAGGTGATATTTCCCAGCCAATCACCACGACGCTTTATGCCATCAGCTGATTTCCTGGCCAAAGCTGCACGTTTTCGATGTGTTGCTTTGTCCCTGGAGAGTTTGGGGTGCATCCAGGAAAATAAGTGGGCGCTCCGGGTTACATCAGCGCCGAGAGGGAATAGTGGCATGATACCGGTGTGGCTGTGTGCATGGTTAGGCTTATCAATGAAAATGACCATGCCTGTGTTGTGAGTACAAACCATATTTGGTGAGGTAAAACTGTGACTGCAAGTTGACTAGATACCTAGTGTTCTTAAGTCGGGGCTAGGCCTCTGATGTTAATGCTTTTTGCAACGTTTGTGATATCTCCCACTGACAAGGGTATATTGTACTGGGAGGCCTCTTTCTGCCATTGTCGAGCAAATTGATTCTATTTGCTAAACATTTGTGAAACTGTGCCAGAAAACAGCCAAAATTCCAGTTCCTGAGAAAAGTGAAGATCTTTCCCCAAGTGGAGATCTTCCAACAAGCCTTCCAGCAATGGGATCACTTGCAAATGCCTCAGTTACAACGGTAAGTGCTGTGGGTGCTTTGCACCAGAATGTCTACAAAAGGCTCTGTTGGTGAAGGTAGAATGCTAGAGTTTTGTGGCTGGATAGTGTGAACTGACAGCATGCAAGCAAAAGTGTTTGCTTATCTGTTTGTGTCTTTTTACACTTGCAGAAAATCTCTGCCTTTTTTGCTGCTGATAACTGCCTGTGAAGGGGCCCAGTGTGGTACCTTGCATGAACTGTTAGCATGTGACCTACCTTCAAAGTAAAATTAAGTGGATGATATATTGAGAGGCAGAAAGTGTTTCTACAAGCAAGATCAGTTTCTACTGCCTTTACTGACAGCTATGTAGTTTTGACCTTTGGTAGATGCTTGTTCTTTATGCCACTTTTGCATAGCCTACCACATTTTTAGCCTGCCATACTTCATGCCACATTTGCAACTTACAAATCTCATCTGACAAAATTGGACAACACTCCAGATATCTATCAGAAGAAATGAGGTGCAAGTTGTAAACAAACCACTAAAATGCAGGTGATTTTATAATGATGTGACAGTAGGATTGATTTAGCATTTAAGTCACTATGGTAAGCTATTTTAAATATGTTAGGCTATCTGCCCATGCCTCAATGCTTGATTTTATCAAGACCAGGTTGGGATGAGGTCAGGTAGTAGCTGCCTACCCCTCGCAGCTCTCATTTCTAAATTGGTCTTTAGTCCCATCAGTGCAAGGGCTGCCTTGCATGTTTGAATTGACATGTCTAAATTTTCATTTTGAGGTGTCATGATTGGCTTGCATGTCAAGCATGAAGTGCATTGCTAGACAGAACAGATGGCTGTGATTCCCTCATGATAGATGTCTTGCTTGATGTTATTGCTGTGGTATTGCCTCCTGCCACTATGAGACAGGGGTGTAGATTACCTTTTAAGTTAGGGAGACTCCAGCCCTCCCCTCCCCCCAAAAAAATAAAAAGACAGTAAACCATGTTCAGAGAGAAACCTGTTGAAGTATTCTTTGAGAGGAGGTTTCATATATTTTCTCTGCTGGCCCCAACTCATTTTTGCAACTATGCCCTTATTGGAGACTTAGATCCATCACATGTATGTTCTGATTTCATTCTCTACAGAATCAAGTTTTGCATATATCATGTATCATGGAAATGCATTATGATTATGTAGTTCATCAACACAGCTTAATAGTTATATGTCCATAGCATACATGGTAGTTCATAATAAGTGGATTTATGGAAAAACTTCATGGCTCTCCATTTCATTGATTTTCACAATCCTCTTTCCAGTTACAGGGTTGCAGGGCTTTACAGTCCTATTTGTGCCTTGTCTGCCCCTCATTTTTAAGCTTCAATTGGGTATGCCATGTGCTGTCATTTAGAAAATGATGCTGCTTGAAGCCAGTCATTTTTATGCAAATTGCTCAATTTTCTTCAGGTTCTGTGGTTACCTGGCTACAGGTAAGAGCACCAGCAGGTGGAGATCTGTGGTCCTCCCCCATCCCCCAGGCAGACACGCTCAGCTTCAAGTCCAGCGCGAGCCCGGTGTTGCTCCCCGGGTCCACCCATTCAGTGTGGGGTCAGCGCGAGCGCGGTGTTCCTGCCCGGGTCCACCCATTCAGTGTGGGATCAGCGCGAGCGCGATGCTGGGCGGCCAGCGCGCCGCCCCTTTGTGCCGGCGCCGGCCGGCGCCCCCGCAGGGGAGCGGAAGTAGCGGCGGCGAGGGGTCGGGGCACGGAGCTGGCGACCGGACGGAGGCGGCCCGACCCCGTTGCCGCCCTGCTGGCCGCGCTGCGCCGGGCTGTGTACAGAGTGACAGCAAGTGTTGAGCGCCGCGGCAGACTCGCGCGGCTGCGTGCTCAAAGAAGATGAGAAACGTTTCCGAGCCATAGCATGCCAAGGCTGCCGTACAGGAAGAAACGTCGCTTTGGCAGACATTGCGTTTTCGCAGTGACGTCATGGTTTGAAGGGCACTCCTGTGGTGTTCTCCGGCTCTGGCAGTATGTTTTACATGCTGGGTTGTCTGCTTTGTTGCGTTATCTCAAACGGTTTTTTCACTGAGAATTTAATTGCACCGTTTTGTGTGCACAATTACGCTGCACTTTTTATGACTGAAGGGTTGCGGAATGCGGGAGCCTTAAGTTTGCCTCCTCTCACGCCGTGGACAGACGTGTGAGTGTTCCCATGTCCTAGAGTTGTGACTGGGGACAAATCAGACTCTTAGGAAAGGGATAATCTGACGCAAAATGATGCTTATAAGCGCATGTAGTCTTGCGTCGCTAAGCTAAGAGGGTACTTTTTAAGGATGTGAAATAAGTGATAAAGCTTACAGTGATGAATTGTTCGTTTTCAATATTTCTTGACGCATTCGTATCACGTCTCCTGGTTGATCCGAACTCAGGATGCCTGGATGGAACCGTTGGTGATGTGTTATCAAGGACGCATGTGGGTTATAGCTGTCAAAATGTATCTCAAAACCAGCTTTTGTGCAGCAGCATCGGATAAATCGCTTGCAACTTCGATGGAAATCGGTTGATGACCGCTAACTCCTTCCCCTCCCACTTTATTTACGCTGGCGAGCAGGGAGTTGGCTTTTGCAGATTGCCTGAACAACTATGCTATCTGTTTCAAAAAGTGGTCGTGTCAATCAGAACCTGGGATAAACACTGCCATAGTGTGCACGATTTCGAGTCGTGTGATATGTGTCGACGAGGCTGGTGGGGTACACAAGAGCAGTGAAATGAGTGATCGGGAAGTGGCTTTTGAGACAATCAGCTGTAATTATGACAAGGTCTACTTACGCAGGCAAAATTTGCGATAGTATTTGTTAGGCAAAATTGTTAAGTAATACAGTGGTCCGTCATTGTGTCTCACCTTTTCGCCGCAAAGAATGGATGAGACTTTGGGCTAAATAATTGCTGCCGGCCGCCGGCAATATTCGGTACGTGCACGTTTCGGTGTTTTGGTTGACATATGCGTTGCTGACTGAGCGACAGAGGGAATTTTAACGAGGCGAAAATACGAAATTGTGGCCCTATGGCTAAAGTTGATTTGTGAGCGGGATTGGGATTGGATATGGTAAGCCACGTGAAATAGAAGTGTGGCGAAATATAAAAAATATGTGAACGCCGTGATGTGAATTTCACTGCCGACGGCTCGGGTTCAGCCTGTCGTATTCGGCACCGTTTTTTCGAGATGGCGACATTGCCTGCTCGTACGATCTCTGGCGCAACTGTTCGCCCCCGCACCGCGCAATGTTGTGCTGGTTGCACCAATTACAGACGGCTCGTTGTTCGAATTCGAAGTGGGATTCGCGCCTTCGCCCGCTGCCGAGATATGCTCTAAAACTTGGAAAAGCCGTCAAAAGCAGGCGAATCTATTTTGACTTCATGTGCACGTGGCGCGTGCAACCCCTGCCCAGCTTCATGCGATTATCCACTCAATATCCCGCGGAAAGTTGCTGATCTCATGCCGCTGGTCTCGCACTACCTACAGTCATTCCGTTGCCGTTTCATGGACGTTTTTCACGTATGTCAAGCCTAGTGGGCTAAAAAGCGAACTTTTAGCACGTGCTACGGGCCAGCCACGGGTCACATCATAACCTTAATCAGCGTTGCGTTGGTCACGCCAGAGACCATTCGAGTGGTGTGTTGTTCCTCCTGGAAATCAGTCGCCTCGCTCGTGCGCGGCTCTCTGGCTAAGTTTGTTCGACGACAAGCAAACAAAGGCAGACGCGAGGCCAATAGACGCGACATCGCCCTGCTCGTATGGATAATGGAAAATATGTTCTGTGAGATGCAGTATTAATACAACAAATGGCAAAGCCTTGTGTGGATTTAGGGCCGGCAATGTTTGGCTGTTGCCAGTGCTTGTACTTGATGGCCTTCAGCGCTGATTCCTTTTCGGGACATTAATCACCAGCGTGCCTACTAAATGCAGTTTTCCTGGCCCATGAGAGGCATTGTGCACGTTTATGGGCCGTCTCACAACATGTTTTCCTCGAAAACTGCAGGCCTTGCCTGGGATTGTGATACGGGCTGCAATTTGGGATTAGATTTCGTGTCTGCTGTTTGAAGACTTTCACTGAAACAACCCGGGATGGCTCGTTCGTGGTGTTTTTCCATTACGGCTCTGGCGCCCCCGCCCGCCGCGCAGGATACATGCACGTTTACGGGCTCCACCGGGCTGGTGAATTCCCCGTGATTGGTTTATTACAGGGTATGACTTGTTGGCTGCCTGTCCTGGTCTGCCCCCGTCCCCTGTGGTCGGCCGCTCTCGGTGCGTGAGCACCGGCGGCCTCGCGCTCCGGGCTGGCGCGTGCTGCGCGATGTTCCGATAACGGCTGCGGCGGCTGGCAACAGCGCAGCGCCGCGGGCGCCCAGCCGCTGGATCCTGACCTGTGACCCCGGCCGAGCCGCCGCACGTGACCTACGCCCCGACCAGCCGGAGGCGGCCGTGCGCCGCGCTTGCGCGCTGGCAACGGCGGGCCACGCGGGCAACGACACCCGGGAACAAAGAGGGCGGGCGCGGCGCGCCCGGGAAAATAACGACCCTCGCTCGGCCGAGCTGATCGGGATCGGTTCTCACGGCGCCGGCGTTCCGAGCTGCTGGCATCGAAAGACGGCGGGCTTGCCAGAGAAAACGTTGCGTAGACGTGGGGACATCCAGTGATGGGGGCAGCGCTGGGTGCCCTTACAGGCTATGCTGCGGACCTGTGGCTGATTGCGTGACGAAACCAGTCTGCGGCGCCGGCCGGCTCAGGTGGAGCACGGCCGCCCGCGGCGCAGCGCACCCCCACGCGGGCAGCAACAGTGGAGCGGGGTGCAATGGCAGCTGCGGGCCGGCTGTGCACCAGCAGCCACTGCCAGCCCACGAGACGGCGCGTTACCGCACTTCCCTTCCGGGAAACGTCACCGCTTCACTGCGTGATTCATGAGCGGAGCTCTGATATGGCTCGAATAATCACGCAAATTGGCGCGTGGGTGCCCAATTACGGCGCATGAGACAATGGGAGTTGCGCAGACATTCACGTACCAGGTGCTTCAGCGTGCCACGCGCTGTCACCATCGCGTAACGACGTGCGCCAGTTGTCCGAACCGGTAAAACAGTAGTCCGATCTGAAAGTTAGGGCTGGTGCCGTTTCATGGTCTGCTCTTTTGTAAAGGCTAGTTGTTTGGCTTTCGAGTGCTCCGTCTGCATGGCCATAAACTTCTCTCGTGTTGTCCTTCGATGACATGCCTAGTTTGTCAGCCGCCACTGACACAGCCCGGCACTGTGTAGCGTGACGGGGCGTCGGGCGGACGCGCGTCTCCCGCTGGCCAGAGGCTGGATCGGGTGGCCTGCTCCGGTGGCGGACGCGGAAGGTGAGAGGGTGCGGGGCGCGGGCCTCGCGTCGCCGGGAAGCCAAGGCGCCGGTTGCGCGGCCGCGCGGCGGCGGCGGCGGCGGTGGGCGTGTGGCTAGCGCCGCGCCGTCGGGGTATTTGTTTGCGCCCATGATGCCGTCCAGGGTGGCGCGGCCGCCGCCGTGTTTATGCTCGGCGGCCGCCGGTGGCCGGCTGGACTCCGGCACGCTCGCAGTTCGGGCGGCCGGCGCGGCTCCGCTCGGTGGGCGACGGTCTCACGCACCGGGTGCTCGGACCCGGGCCGAGCCGGCCGGCTGCTGGAGAGCGGCGCTTATCGCCGCTATCGCTCCGCTGACGCTGACCCAACGAGCGTGCGCCGAGCCGCCGCCGCCCGGCTGGACCGCGAATACGCGATAGGCCGGGCGCACAGACGGGGCGCCGGCGGCCTCCGTCGGCCCGCCGGCGCATGATTCACCACGGCTGCTGCAGGCTCCGACCTGATCGGTGCTCGGATGACCCCGGAGATAAGGCCGGGCGCCGCGATGGCTGCAGCTGCACGCATCCGGCTGGCTCGGCGCCGCGATGTCGTGCCGATGGTGCGCTGCGTGCACTGCCCCACGGGTCTGTCGCGGTCGGACGGGCCGCCGTGCCAGCGACGCCTGCCGCGCAGACGGGCGCCGGCGGTTGCGGGAGGGCCGCCAGAGTGCCGCTCGACCGACCTGAGGTGACCGGTCGCCCAGCGCTCAGCTCCGCTGGCGGGGTGCGCGTGCCGGCGCTCGGGGACAGCAGCGCTTCCGGGCCGACGGGGGCCCGGCGGCAGCGGCGGGCCGCGCCGAGGCCGCCGCCGTCCGATCACGGACGGACTGCGTGATCAGCGGCGGCCGCTGCAGGGCCGTGCAGCCGGCCGGCGGAGGGCCTCGGCCGGCGCAGGTGGCTCTGACCCGGCCCGGCCGGCCGTTGCAGTCGCCAGCAAGCCGGCCTCAGGCTACTCGTTGACCCGTGACGCTCCCGGCCGCGGCGACGATGGGGCATTTCGGAGGTGTCGCGGCCTGACACTCAGCCGTGGGCGGCAAAGCTGCGTTCGAGCCGGCGCAGTCGCGAGCGGCCGCCTCTGAGCGCGTCAGTGCCGACTCCTCGGCCTCTGGCGGCGGCGGCGGCGGCGGCGGACAGGTCGATGGTAGCCGGGCGCCGGCGCAGCGCGGCCAGTCGGTGAGCGACGGCGACGGCGGCGAGATGCTGGCCGATCCGGAGCCGGTGGTGCCGCGCGCCGGCGGCGGCCCGCTGCGGCCCGACCGCGCCCCGCTGGCCGGCGACAGACCGCCGCCGCCGGCCCGGCCCCGGCCGCTCGCTGACGTGAGTACAGAACGGACCGGCGCTGGGCTCGGTGCGCCATGCCGCTGTCTGCTGGCTGCCGGCCTCTCGGCGGCTATAACCTGTTGTCGGATGAGCTAGACGCGGCGTTACGGAGTGGCCGGACGGGAGTCTCCCGGGCTTGTTGTCCCCTGTCGCGGCCAAACCGCACGTCTCGAGCTGCGGCGTGATCGTGCGGTTTCCCGCACTGGTGCTGCTGCATAGACCTCAAACGTAACCCTGACTGGTCTGGTCGTGTTTGGGGCCTGTTTTACAACTGTGTGGGCCCGGGCAGGCCGGCTCCGTCCTGCCGAGGCCAGTCGGCGCCGGCTCCAGGTGACCCTGACGCGCAGGTGGCGGCGCGACAAGCCGGCCGACCCGTCGGCCAGTATCGATTGTCGCGCTGGAGTGGCGGCCCCGGTCAGATCTGATGCTGCCGTCCCGCGCCCAGCCCGACCCGCCCTCAGCCCGACCCGGCTCGGCCGCCGACCGCGCCGACCCCAACTGCCACCCGGCCGCGGACCGGTGCCGCGTGCCTGGGACGGGTCACGCGCCGCGCGTCTGCGGCAGTAGTTCGTCTCGTTGACAGACGGGGCCGGCAGTGGAAAATAACTGGTCCGTGTGATGACTGGAAGCTCGTGGGAAGGCCTTGGAACTATAAGATACTAGATAGGTCAACGACTAATCTGGCCTTGGCGTCTGCCCCGGCGATATTTGTGTATATATAAACGGCTCGTAGATGGGTGTGACGTCCGCCACTCTGTCCGTTCGTGATGTGGTTTCATCTGATGTCATGTGCTGACGGTGTTATTAGCATGTTGCGGCGATGTCCCCGGCCGAACGATGATTCCTGCCTGTATCCGTCGGCACTAATGACTTTGACATTGTCGAAAGCTATGAGCATCGACCGGTATACATGAATCACTGTCTGGTCAGGAGGGCAGCATCGACCGCTGGCGTCTGAGTCCAGCCGCCGCGCCGCGCTTCCGCTCCGTACTGTCCGCCTGTCGGGGTCGCGCGCCGCCCTGACCAACACTGACTTGTCCCTGAACGGTGCCGCCCGGAGCCGCGCTGACCTGCTTCGGGTCGGTTCTCCGCTGGCATGAACGGATCTGTCCCAGGACTGTACTGCCCTGACTCGCACTGATCCACACCGGCCGTCTGTTGCAGCTGGCGGCGCCGTCGGAGCCTGGCGCCGCGCAGGACTCTGTGCTGCGCTACCTGGGCTTCCACGCCGAGTACCTGACCGTGTTCACGCGCACGCAGCACTTCCTGATGCGCGGCGACGGCCCGCTGGCGTTTGACATGCGCTACTACGTGGCCATCATGGTGAGTGCTGCCGACGACGGCGCTGACGGCGACGACTCGCACCGGGGTGGGCGAGCTGCCCCCCCCCCCCCCCCCCCCCGTTCTTGTCGGTGAGATGGGCTTCCATTGTCTCTGTCAAGGCGGACCCATTAGAGATAGTTTTTTGTCGTAGAGCTGAATTCCCAGCATGTTCCTTTCGCCTTGTTAAAATATCCAGGCTCGAAGTGGAGGCGCCGCGTCTTGGCGTATTTTCCTTGGTGCGCTGGCTGTACTGGTTGGCGCGGCTGCGGACGCGCCGCCCTGCCGGCTCCGCTGAGAGCCGGCGCGCCGCCAGGTGGCCGGTGTCGCGGCGCGACGTTGTCGTGCGGTGTTTGGCCGTGTCGCCGTCGCCCTGTTTGGACTCGTCGGGTCGGCCGACCGCCTGATCAGCTCCGGTCGCCCATGAGGAAGCGTCTGCCGTCCAAAGTCCGACCCGGACGCGGCCCCGGCCCCGACCGCGGCCTCGGGCCGGCCGGGCCGGCGGCGACCGCGATCAGCTGTTGTGGGAGCTCGGTCCGGCCGCGGCCAGTCAGCTGTTGTGCGGCTGTCGTTTCCGCGGGAGCCGGCGGCTATCAGCTGATGTGTGGGCTGCCGTCGAGTCTGCTGCCTATCGGGCGGTCCAGTCTGGTCCGGTCTGGTCATGTCTGCGGCCTGGTCTGGTCTGGTCTAGTCTGGTCTCTGGTCTGGGTGGGTCTGTCATGCCCACTGGGGCGGGCCGGGGCGAGCAGGAGGTATCAGCTGCTCCTGAACGCGGACTGTGTGTCGGCGGCGCTGCGCTGCCGCCGGCCGGGTCCGTTTTTGTGTGTGCGGCGCTCAGTCGGGCCAGCCAAGGGCAGCGGCCGCGCAGGAGGCGGGAGCAGCGCGGAAGGCCCGGTGCCTGTCGAGGGCTCATCGGTCACGCGAGGCGGGGCGAGGCGCCCGCCTCCAGAAGCTGCCGCGCCGCGCCGGCAGGCCGCCGGGGCGATAATGATCGGGCGCGGTCGTTGAACCGGCGCGACACCCGTGCAACAGCCCAGCGCTCTCGCCTGCAGCGGCAGCGAGGCCGGCCCGCGGGCGGAAGGCTCCGGCGTGCCGCCGCCGCCGTCGCCGCCGCCAACGACGTAAACACGGCGAGCTGTGGGCCAGCAGACACACGCCCGCGCGTGTCTGCGGTAGTCGGGTCGTGTTCCGCCCCCGCCGCGCCTGGCCTTGACCGTCGGCCGGCGGCGTGTTTTTGTGTGGCGGCGGCGGGTCGTTGCCTCCCTCTGCCGAGGTCGGCGCACCGGCCACAGTCCGGCAGGGTCGCGGCCGCGCCGCCATGTCCGGGCTTGCCATCAAATGCGCCGATAACGATGGCTGGACGAATGACACGCCCGTTGTGTCGGGCGCCGCAGTCGGTTCTTCGTGAAAGAGCGCCCGTTTTCCATGGTGCTCGGGTGGTCGCCTCGCACGCAGCGTCGTTCTCTGCCGTCTAGGTTAGGGCTACGGGTCGGACAGGCCGGGCGTGCAGCGTAACCGCTCGATGTGCCTAATCCGACCCGATTTACAAGTGGACCTGGCCACGTCAGGCCTCTCTTCGCCGGGTTGTAGTCCGGGACCATCTGTCATAGTTAGGTAATCCACTGGCCGAGCTGGTGGCCGGCCTGAGCTGGCGGCGGCTGCCCGTCCAGATCGGCAGAGATGCCGTGCTGCGCAGTGCGCTGAAGCCGGGCGTGATTGTCCTGCCGTTGAAAGCCCAGACGTTCTAGACCTGCTGACGGCTGTGTTTCGGCGTGTTCAGCCTCCATGTGCGTGGAAGCTGCCTGGCTCCTGTCTGGTTGTCGTCCTAGGCGGGCTCATCTCGCCGCCGAGGTCCGGCGAACGCGAGCCATTCTGTCACCCTGTCCCGCGGACGAACACCCGCCATCCTGTGCCGGGACGCGGGCGTCCGCTGCCGCTCCCGCCGCCGCTCGCGTTACTTGGCTGCCAAACCTTTGTGTTGGTTATACGTGGTGTACCGCCTGATACCGTTGGGCGCTTAAGCCTATGAAGAATTGGTGCGGGCGTCGGCGTCCTGTCGCCGGGCTCTTCCGGCCGGCTCCAGCGGGCGCCGTGCTCGGGTTCCGAGGCGGTGTCCGGGGCGGGCGGTGCGGCGGCGCGGTGCCGCCAGCTGGTGTCAAACCGCCCGCGCGCTGGTCCTGTCCCGCCTGTGGTCCGGTCCGGAGCTGGACCACCGGCTCACCGGCCCGTGCGCTGGTCCTGTCCCTCCCGTGGTCCGGTCCGGAGCTGGACCGCCGGCTCACCGGCGGGGTGCCGTCCTGGCTGGGCTCTGTCGGTCTGGAGTCCGCATACGGCGGCTGTCGCCCGCCCTCCGCCGGCAGATCGGCGCGGCTCCCGCGCCGTCGTGGACCGCCTGTTGCTAGGCCTCCTCTCGTACAAGGTCGGGGAGAGAGAGAGAGGAGAGAGGGAGTGAGGCGGGGAGGGTGCTGACGCTGACTGATGCTCACGGTTGCAGATGGATGGGAGGGACGAGCGGCGCTGTCGGGCTTTGTTGCCGGCTTTTGGCCTCTCTGTCCTTGTGGTTGCGGTTTGAGCGGGTGCTAACATACACACATTAGGTATCGAGTGGTGTTTGAGCGACGGACGGCTTTGCTTTGTGCTGCCTTGAAGAAGCGGATGATAGCTTGCCGTGTTAGCAGAGTGACTGGCCGATGGGGCCGGCACGCTGGCGTTTGTCGTGCTCGTTCTATCACCGCGGCGCCATATTGCGGCCGGTGGATGCGGATGTTGATCGACGCTGCGGTCACAAGCAGCCATCAGCGGTCGGCGGCGGTGGCGCGCGTCGTAAATTGTCGGCGGAGGGAAGTGTGCGGCGAGCCGGTGCCGTTAGGTAATCACATCACTCAGCGGGATGGCCCGGCCTGGGGTCGTGGCGCCGCTCCAGGCCGGCTCTGGCGCGCCGGCAGCCACTCCCGGGCCAGGCGGCGGCTGCATGTGCCGACGCCCGTGTCCTGGCTCGACGAAAGGCGGCCGCGCGGCGCCCGCCGGCCAACACCCGGCGCCCGCCTGTTGGCCTGATGGGCCGTGGCGAGACACATGCTTCATCTGCCGGCCTCCATGCGGTCCAAATAGCGTACGCAGTTGTCCAGACGCCGGCGGCGCTCGATCCAGACGGACGGCAGTTGATCACCGAGGCCTGCTGGGCTCTCTGCCGAACATCTGTGTTCCACCACGGGCGGCAGCGTTTCTTTGACGGCGCTTAAGCTTGCAATGGCAGGCCTTGCATTGGCGGAGCTTTGTAGGCTCGAGATAGTTGTTGGCACTGTCCTTCGTAATAAAAAACAATAGTGTTCTATGTTTTGGCGAACGAAAGCACGCGGTCGAAGGGACATACAAGTTAGATTCCTCCACGCTAGGAAAAATCAGAACCGGAGTGGTATGAAATAGCCTCCCGAACAGTGCTCAGCTTGTCTCTAGGCCGTAGTACTGACGGAATCGTGTGGTCTGTCGTGTATTTGTGGGCTGTGGCCTAGCCTGCACAGCCGACCGGGCCAGTGGCCAGCGGTGTCTGCTCGCGCGCAGCTCTCAGACGCTCGCCGCCCGGTAGCGTACAGCCCCGCTGTCACGTGATCCGGGTGGCGCCACTGGTGACGTCACGACCTGCTCGGTCCTGGTCCCGTTCGGCGGCCGGACCCGGCCGGCCGCCTGTGCGTGGCGTGCGTGTGCGTGGAACGGGGTCACCGACCGTCAGCTGTCGGCCCTCGGCGGACGGCGGCCGCATGAGAGCCGGGGAGGGGTGGGGTGCCGGTGTCGGCCCTCAGCCGGTGGCGGCCGCAGGAGGGCAAGGGTGGGGTGGGGTACCCATGTGGTGTCGGCCCTCAGCTGACAGCAGCCGCAGGAGAGCTGGGGAGGGGTGGGGTGCCGGTGTCGGCCCTCAGCCGATGGTGGCTGCAGGAGGGGCGGGGACGGCTGCCGAAGAGCACCGTTGCGGACAACGTGAAGCGTTATTCTGCATAGCTGGCGGAAACCACTGAAGTCCGAGTGCAGGGGTTTTCGGTCGGGGCACAAGGAGCCATCTTGTGTTACATTGTCACTTCACCGGCGGGTGATGATCTCGGCCGTGTCGCGCCGTGTAGGCTCGTTAATCCCCAGCGTGCCACATCAACACAGAGCGACATAATTTCGGTTGATCCAGTGCGCGTGCTGCGCGGTGGCCACTCTCGTCCTGGAGTGATTTCATGAGGCGGCGGGCTGAGTGACGTACGTGGGCGGCCTCCGGTGCACTGCCCGGCGGCTGAGGGACATTCCAGTCCGCCTGAGGACACCGGTCGGTCTGTTCGGGCACGCGGGCCACGGCCACTGACGCATCGGCCAAGAGCTGGGGGACGGGCCCCTCCACTGACGCACCGGCCGCCCCGTCTCCGTCCGGCTGAGAAGCCAAATGACGGGAGAGAAGTAATCGGGCCCGCCTCTCCGCACGTGGTGCCAGGCGGGTTTGTGGCGTGATTAGGCGCGTGCACCCTGCGGCTGCCCCCAGAATGCCGCGTGAGCGGCTGATCACGGGGTTCAGAGAAGTGGCGCCGAACTGCTCGACTGTCGCGGCCTGCCGCTGGAGGTCTGCGCGGTGCGACGCTGACTGTACCCGCAGCGTCTGTGGCTGGTGTGCGCGCGCCTGGCTGGCTGCGGTCGGCTGGGGATGTGCTTCTGCAGCCACCCCGTCAGCGGTGGTGTGTGGCGGACGTCATGCCCGCTGCCGCCTCTGAGCGCACTTGCGCCCTCCCGAACCTCGGGCCGAAGAAGTTGGGGCCTTCTGAGCCGTTCGCGTGAAGTTGCCTCCGAACGGAGTTACCTTTCTATTGTTGGTGCCGGACCGGTATATTTTTATCAAGTGTGCGGCCCCGGGCCGAAACGTCGTCCGATCCAGCGTCGGCCGCTGGCCGGGCTCGGGCCGGGCGGCCGGACGGGCCTCGGGAGTCCGGCAGGCCCGACTGGCCCCGGCCGCGCCAGCGGAGCCAGCTGGTGACCGGCTGCGCGGCGCCGCGGCCGGTCCGGTCGGATCCGGTCTCGGTGCGCCTGGCCGCTGCGCCGCCTCCGAGCCGCCTGCGGGCTGGTGTCGGTGCCGGGCCGCCATGCTGTGGCCGTGCTCCACGACGCCGTGGCGCCTGTATGGGCTGCTGCTGCCATGAGGTCGGGCTGCTGAACAGGTAGCATGGGACCGGGGCTTGAATCGGCGGTGGCTGGGCATCTGTGGCGCTGGCCGCGAGCGTTGGGCCGAAAGCGGCCGTGCTCGGCGTCCGCCTGGAGATGTTCTCCAGGAACGCGTGACAGTCAGAGACGCGCTCCAGTCCAGTGACGGGCTGGGGTCAGAGATGTGCGCGGATCCAGGGATGGGCTGGGGTCAGAGATGTGCGCCGATCCAGGGGCGGGCTGGGGTCAGAGGCTTGTGCTGGTGCGGGGACGGGTGGCGGTCAGAGACACAAGCGGGTGTAGGAACGGGCGGCGGTCACGAACGCTCTGGTGCGGGGACGGGCTGGGGTCAGAGACACTTGCTGGTACAGGGACGGGTTGCGGCTTGAGGTGCGCTCCAGTCCAGGGACGGGCTGGGGTCAGAGACAATGGCTGATGCAGGGACGGGCGGCGGTCAGAAACGCTCCGGTGCAGGGCCGCGCCCGCGGCAGTATGCGCCGCCCAGCCCGCCACAAATGGCGGCCCGCGGCCGAGTCTGGCCGGGCCTCATTACCGCAGCCGCTGGCGGCCATTAGTTTGACGGGGTGTGCGCCGGTCGGTCTCTGGGTGAGCTGAGCTGTTGGCACAGCCCGTCAAATGGCCGTGTGAGGTTGCAGCAACCGCCAGATATCGTTGCACGGTCTTCACGCAAGGCGTATCTCGCCCTGTGTCCGTTCCGGAAGTCACTCGAGATGTTTGAAGTTTTAGTGCGGAGTCTGTTTGAAGTTTTGGTGCGGAGTCAAGACAGCCATAGATTTTCGGGGCCCGGCTCAGCCGACCAAGTGACCCGATGGTCTCAAGTCTGCTGCCCACCAGCACTGAGGCACGTGGCGCTGAGTTTCTTCAGCGCTCCCGTGGCAACGGTGCGCCTTCACGCGCCTGCGGCGGTCGGCGGTGGTGGTGGGACGCGTCTGAAATAGACCGACACCGGTGCGAGCCGACCGTAGGCTGACCCGGAGCCGGCCACTTGAGCCCCGCTGCGATTGGCCGAACTTCCGTCCATATTGGATGGCAAATGTCAAGGGGCTTGGCCACTGGCCTTCATTTGTGTTTCTGGAATGAGGAACGCTGGGCTGGTAAGGAGTATTGGATCGTTGTTACGTAACTGGTTAAAACACCATTCGCGAAGGCATTGATAATCGGGAAAAGCGATTGCGGCTGTGAACGCTGGACGAAAACTCGATCATGTAACTGGCTTCGTCGAGCAACTTAACAATCGCGAACAAAACTCGTTAAGCATCACGTGCATGATCCACGCAGCTAGGACAACAGGCAAATCAATGCAAATCGCCAACCCCATCGTCAGCGCAGCACAGCATAGCACCAACACAGTGCATTGCAGCACAGAACAGCACCAACACAGTGCAGCGCAGCACAGCACCAACACAGCGCAGCACAGCGCAGCACAGCGCAGCACAGCGCAGCACAGCACAGCACAGCACAGCACAGCACAGCTCAGCGCAGCACAGCACAGCACAGCACAGCACAGCACTAGCATGAGACACGAGGCGCCACCCGAGACGTGTTTCCAGAATTGTATACGGAGGCCGGCCGCCGCCGTCCTTGCTGCGATGAAGTGGGGGAGTTTGGTCGGCTCCCAGGCTACCGCGTGCGCACTGCGGTGATATCTGATGTGCGGGGGTGTAGCGATCGAACGTCGCGCGCATGCAACACCTGGGAACCGGGAGGGGACGGGCAAAGACGCGATGATCGCACGGTGCGGCTGATGCTCTCCGCGATCAGGAGCGTCGGTTGCAGAACGAGGTGACTGCTGGGCCGGCTGCCAGCATAGCGGCGCTGCTTTTTAGTCGACGGAAAAGGCTTCTTTTAAAATGATTCTTTACTGGAAGACATATCCGTGAAGCTTATTATCTTTTTTAAGTGAGTTGAAAAGCGCGCATTTGAACCAGACTCACCTCATATTATCTGAACTAACTGGTCTTATCGTCTCAAAACCCATCACTTATGGCATCTTAGCGTTTCTAGTTTGGGAGCAGTTTTGTTCCTATCTGGCAACGACGCATTCTTCTCCGTAAACAAGGCCGCTGGTTAATTTTTGATGTGTGTAGGCCTATCCTGCAGGATCTGACCTGATCTCATTTTGATAGTACGATTTACGGTGATGAAAACCATGTGGCTATGGATCTGTGGTGACATATAATTTGAACCCGAAGTCAATAACGTCCGGAAGTTGCGGTTTGAAGGTGATGTGCCGTGATGTTTATATCCATAGAGCCTAATAGTTCCAAGGACTTTGTGATCTTCGTTTATTTAAAAGGGGTGGTTACACCTTCCGGAGCCTGCTCTAAAAACTCGTAGAGATGGACGATTGAGACCAGCATGGTATACGATCCAGCGCTCCGACAGACAGAGACAGATCGGGTTACGACTTTTTTATGGTATTTGTGTTGCTTGTATCCACATTAACTTTTAATTTATTACTTTGTTCTTATTTAGTTGTTTTATTTTTTATTTTTGCTCCGTAAGTCTCAGCTCTGGACAGGACAAAGACGGTAATTGCGGCAGTGACTTTTCGAACAACTCTGGAGGGATTCGTTTTAAGCCGCCATTGTCCTTTGCCAAAGCTTGCGGGCAGCTCGGAAGTGGTTGCCACAAGCTGAACGAATTTTAAAAAGTGTCAAAATTCATTTTCAGCATGCCCAAGCCAAATTCATTTTCACGACAACAAATATGACCGGCCAGGCGGCTTCCATTTCCAGGAAACTCCTGAATTCACCGCACTGAAGCATTGGGACTCTTCCCGCGCGCTTCCTGTCCTGGACGGGTAGTGTTTAGTCCCGTGGGTGTGGTTCAGAGCTGATTTTCTAGATCTAAATGAGCTATTGCATAGACTACGACACTGTACATCAGTTTAGCGGTCTTTGGACCAATTTGGCTGAAGGCAATCGTTTTCTGGAACGTAACTGAAACCTTTTGACTTTCTGGAACGTAATTGAGGCCCAGTTAGTTTCTGGAAGGTAAAGGACGCCTATAGTTACTCAACGTACATTTGAAATAGCAATGCCTGCCAGTTTAATCCGCTGTGATGATAAAAATGCCCTGGCAACGGGTCCTCCAAAGGCTTTTTTGGGGCTTTAGAGGACGAAGTTTGGAAACCGGATTCTGCAGGTTTTTTTACAGGAAAATCGGCCGATTCAAGCTTATGGAGACTTGTAGCGCGCAGCAACGGCGCCCTTGGATGCTGTTGGATTGGATTGTTTTCGACAATTGATGTGATCAAAAACATGATCGTCGATCACGCCGTCCACATGCAGTCGAGCGGTGCCCGCTTGTGGGACATTCGCGGCCGTCAACAGCTCGACCACGGTTGCTAGGGGCTGCTGTGCAGTTAACCACGACTTCACACTTACCTGGCTTCGGCCAAACCACGACTTACCACACTTACCTGGCCTCGGCCAAGCGAGGCTCACATGTATGAAGCTGACATGGTTTACTCGAAGTACGGAATGGGCTTCCATTTGCCAGTAAAGAGCGGGCCCCTGGCTGGGATGGCCCGCGGCCGGCGCCGCTCGAGGTCAGTTGCGGTCAGGGGGTGGGACGAACTGCGCCTAACGTTGCGATAGGATCAATTTTGACGGCAAATAATGCCGTTCAACTAGAATTTTACGACGAGATGGTGGGATTAGGGCTCGTGCAAACACTGCTTAGTGTTAGCTCATCCCATACACGCGTCCAAAAAAGACTTGAGCTTGATCAGTCGTGCCTGTTTTTTTTTTTTTAATAACTTGCAATCACCAGTAAATTGTCATAGCATTAATAAGAAGCTCTTGCATCAGGGATTGGCGACATGTTGAATAAAGCCGAATGCTGCTTACTTGTTAATGTTTTGACTCTGGACGGGAATTCCAAATTCTGGGCAATGAGCTCCCGCCCGGCTCCCGATCGGAGGCTGTCGCCAACAACGCATCTCATCTTGCAACCCGCCGGTAGCAATTCCGCCCTGTTTACCTAACCTGGCATTGTTTCACGTCGCCGGCTCAATGACCCCTGGATGTTCTATTCTCACACACCAACCACCCATTGGACGAGCTCGTTCGCCGTGCATCGCCGCCCGCTCCACCCGGCACCGCTGTTTTGGCCACGGCCGCGTGACGTCACGTTGTCATGGATGCGGCTGACGTCACGGCCTGCCGCCGCTCCCCGGCGCGGCGCTGGGCGCGTTATTTTCGGCGGCAATTTCTCGCGATGAGCGATTGATTGCGTCTGATGGGCCGATGCGGCGCGGCGGGGCGCCGCTGGACCGGACAGCGTGACCTTGCGCCAGAGGTCATTAGCGGGCGGGCTCGTGAGATGGAGCGCGGCCGGGTCAGTTACGGGCGTCCTGCCGCCGCTGCCAGGCGCTCGCTCCATCGCCCGGGCGTCAGCGGAAGCGCAAATAGCTGGAGCGGCGGCGGCGGCGCCGGCGGCCTGTTGTGCCGCGCTCGGCCGAGGTGCGGCGCTGGCGCGCGCGGCCCACGCGCGGCGCACGGGCCGCGCCGCGGGACGCAGGTTGCACCGTTGGCCGGAGGTCCGCCAGCGCCGGCGCCGGCGCCATCCGTTAGTCGGCGGCTCGTGAATAT
This sequence comes from Pollicipes pollicipes, assembly GCF_011947565.3. Lineage (NCBI taxonomy): Eukaryota > Metazoa > Arthropoda > Thecostraca > Pollicipedomorpha > Pollicipedidae > Pollicipes > Pollicipes pollicipes. Next base: position 52,330,257 of record NW_023596576.1, read on the forward strand.
GTGATTATGCAGATGGCGGCGCAGCGAGGCGCCGGACGTGGACAGCGGCGTCTCGGCGGCGGGGTGGCCCGCCCCGACCTCCCGGCTCCCGGTTGGGCGGACCTGCAGTCGGCTGGTGTCGTCGCTGGGGTCAGGTCCGGCCGGAGACGGCAGCGGAGGCGCGGCCGCCATCGTTTTTGTCCGGCCAAGCCCCCGGCAAAAACGGTTCGGCGTCCGTATCTGGGCGCGGGCCGGCGTCGGTGTCCGCCTCGGCCCGATCAGAGCGCCGCACTTGTCTGTCCGGGGCGAGCGTGCACGCGGTACCGCATGGACGCTCTCCGCCAGAGCTACGTCCCCGACCGAGTCAGCGCTGGGTCCCTGGGCGCGAGCTGTCGCTGGTTCCGGGCGGTCCGGTGGCGGTGTTTTCGCTACGTGTGCCGTGGCGCGGCCCGCCGCTCCGTCAGCCGCCGTTGGCTTTGTTGGCGTCCGTCGCCGTCGGCGTCAGCAGCGGCCGCCGCATTCTTGAGCGGGCTTCAAGCGGCGCGGCGGTGACGAACGATGGCCACGCTGGGGCCGATCCGGCTAATGGAGGCGCTGTGCCGCTCTGGCGGCCGGCTCGCCGCCTCAGGATGGGGACAGGCTGCGCCATGCGCCGGCCGGCTCCTCGCTTCTCTCGTTGCCCGGCCGTCCCGGGGTCTGCAAGACTCACCCCCTCCCGCGACGGCTGTCTGGTGTCGTAGCGCGCCGTAAGGGATCTCTTGGGCCCGACGCTCTGCGCGAGTGCGGCTGACACCGTTGGTCACCTGCGGGGGAGCTTTCGAGTACCGACGGTCGTCTGTCCGGAGACTGGGGCGCGCTCTGAACGCCGGCCATCTCGCTGCCCTGTGCTTTTCGGCCTGAGAGATGTCTGCTGCTCAGCTCATGGACTGGGCTCGGTGTAATTGGCAAGTTTGACGTGCGCAGCTTAGAACGACGACTGGGAGGGACAGAGGCGTGAGCATTTACCGTTGACAGTGCCGCGCATTGTGTAATGAGTGGTCCTTTGGGACACTTCTTCAGTCGCCAAGTTGTCAGGGCTCTGGTTTGTGTCGCCGGTCGGGGCTAATGGTTTGTCTTGGACACGATTCCAGAGAACTGGCAACTCTACACTTTTGCAACATTTCAGACGCAGTCGCAGCTGCAGCTAGACGCTCCGGGCTTGCATCAGCGCTTCCGTGGCTGCGATGTGAGCACTCCGTCGACTGACCCTCCCCCCGGTGCCCGCAGGCGGCCGGCCGGCACCGGTGTGACTGGCTGGTGGACCAGCTCAAGGAGGAGTTTCTGGCGAACGGCGGCGAGCCGCGCTGGCTGGATGGCCTGCAGCACGTGCCCAAGAAGCTGGCCGACCTGAACGAGGTCAACAAGATCATGGCGCACCGGCCGTGGCTCCTCAACAAGTCACATATCGAGGTGGGGCGGCCGGCGACGACCACCGCTGGCCTTGGGCGCCTGCCCCCCCCCCCCCCCCCCCCTCTTCTCCCGGCTCCGCCTCTTGTTTACATGTGAGCTGTCCGATGCGGCCAGCCGGGCGCGGTGGCTCGGTTGCCGCCGCCGTCGGCTGGGGCCGCGCCGCCCGACCCGCCGACACCGGTTGGCTCACTGCCGCACCCACCGATTTCCCCCGTATCTCGCGTTATTAGACGCCGTATGGCCGTGCACTTGATGCATGGGTTTGTTTTCGGCCGCTCAAGGTCCGCTCGGCTGTGACCGGGGTGCCTTGTGTTGCTCTGCGGTTGTCCTTGCACGAGCGGCGGGACGATTTCGTGCCCGATGTTTGACCGCCAGCGGTGGGCAATCCTGTTTGGCGGTCGGTATCGGCGGCGATCTGGCGGCCATGGGCGCGCCGCTGACCGGCGCGCGTTCTTCGGCAGCGGCTGGCCAAGGGTCGCGACAATTGGAGCCTGGGCGAGCTGCTGCAGGCGCTCACCGTGCTCGCCCACTACCACGCCGTCTGCTCGTTCGTGCGCGGGTGCCACGCGCTAGGCGTCGATCAGCCCGACAGCACCGAACCGTCCGGTGAGTGGCCGGCCGTGGCGCGGTCGGCGCCGGCTGGGTGTCCGCTCCTGCCGCCTTCAGGCCCGTTCCTCAGTCGCGGTCAGCGCCGCCCGTGGCGCCGGCTGGGTGTCCGCTCCTGCCGCCTCCAGGCCTACTCCTTACTGGCGATGCCTCGCCAGACCGACCATCGTCCCAGTCCGGCGTGAGTGCTCTGAATCCGTCGGTCCCGCCTCTCCCGTCGGTCCGGTCCCGGTCAGCTCAGCGTCTCCTCGTAATCGGCCTTCGTCTGCTTTTGCGGACAGATATTTCCGCTCCATAAGTTGTGTCCTATGTCGTGTTGCAACGTCTCTTTGGCTCCTTGTCCCAGTTCGTGTATCTGGGCTGTCCCGGCCAGTTACCCTCTTCCGTGCGTCGATGTCTGGTCTTCTCCAGCTGGGCGCTCCGTCCTGTAGCGTGGTGTCTCCACTAGGGGGGCCCCTGCGCGGGCCGCGCTCGGCGCCCGCCCGCCCGCGGGTCGCGTGTCGGAAATGCCGACGGTGGTGGCTCAGGCCGCCCCCGCCGGCGCCTGACGTCGCATGTTGCGCTGCCTGTGCCGCCGACGGCTGAGTTACGGCCGCGCCTGGCGTCTGGCCGGGGAGCCATCTCCGCGCGCCGTCCGCCTGCCGTCCCCGCAGCGGGCGGCCGCGGCCGGCCCGTCCCGACGCCGCTCCTCCGGCGGCTGATGAGAGCCTCCGGTGACGTGGCAGGGCCCAGCGGCGAATGTTTGACGGAGACTGACCCCGGGGCGCAAACGGTGGGGTCCAACGCGATGCTAGAAAACTGGGATGGCTGCTGGCGTTATGAAGTCGTTACTCGGCGCATCAGAGTGAGTACGACATTTGGCGTCCGATGCCAGGAATGCGTCAGCTACAAAAACTCAAGCCGAGTCGTCGAGCTTGCCCTGCGAGCCCTCGACTGGCCATTTGGCGCCGGCTTCGCTGTCGCCGTCGCTGTCAGGTGTCACCGGTATGTCGGAGGGAGCGCCGCCGGCGCCGCCGCCAAGTGGACCGCGGTGACCGGCGGTCGAGCGGCTGACAGTCGCCGCTGTCACGGCCCGCCCCCGCCGCGCTGTCGCGGACCCCGGTGCGGGCCGCGGCCGCACCAGCCCCTCACGCACAGACGTACGTCCGATGCGGTTGGCGACCTCTGGGCCCAGCGGCCGACCTTGCCGCCGCCTCAAGGCCGCGCCGGCCAGGTGCCGCACGCGCCGGCGGCCCGGCGGTGGGGTCAGCCCGCCACCCCGCTGACCGCCGGAGGGACAGCCGGCTCGGACCGCACGCGGAGGTGCACGCCGTCGCCCGAGCGGCCCGCAGGATGGCGCGCGGGCGGGCGGCTGCTGCGCCGGGAAGTGGTGGGCCCTTGACGTGTTCCCACGCGCGAGTCGAGACGATGTGGTTGAGGAGAGGGTCAACACGGCAGCGGCCTCCGAGTGTTGACTCGCCGCGTAGCTGAAGTAATTGCGCCTGTTGGAACAGCTGTCGGTAGCCGATACGGCGTCGTGACCGGGCAGCGCGAGGCCGGCAGGTGGCGGTGGCTGTTTGCCCGGCGCGTGCCTGGGCCGGGGGCGCGCAGGATCACGCCCCGGGCCGCATGACCGAGGGCGCGCCGCGACCACGGCAGGCAGCGGGCGTCTGGCGTCGGGACGTGCAGGGGTGCTGCTGACCGGCGGCTGCACGGCGCTGCTGTCGACGGACGCGGGTGTCACGTTTGCCGGACATCAGAGCCGGTACCGAGCACAGCCGCCCCGGCCGAAACAGGCCCCGCCGCTCTGCACCCACGCCCCTGCGCTGCTCCTCGCCGGGCGGGAGGTGCTATCGCCGGGGGCGGGGCTAGTGGGGTAGGCAACCCCTCGTCAGCTGGTCTCGTAATGAGCATCAGCCACGATTGTACCGGTCAGGCAGCGAGCCGGCTGCGTACCAAATACGGCGCGGTCGTATCCAGAATCTGACTGGGTTAAAAAAGGTATCGGATCTGTCTAATATTAAACGTCAATGCTTCCCGTTGGCCCCGTTTCGCCTAAGAAGGGGCATGGACCCATCAAGATAGTGGCCATCTTATTACATACTTTTCTTTTTAACTACCATTAACGATCCGCTGAACAGTAAGAACAGACACTTATCAAAGAATGACTGTGCGAACCTTAGTGCTCAGCGTGACCTGACATGACCGAGAAAAAGTGGAAAACGTCAGTGTGTCATTCGAGTGTGATGCAATAATTGCATCATTAGTAATGACTGTGCCGTCGGTTGCCGTTGCCGGTTGGCCCCAGAGAAGCCACCTTGATTGCACGTATCCACCGCCCCCGCTCGCGCCCTCGCCCTCGCCCCCGCCCCCGCCCCCGCCCCCGCCCCCGCCCCCGCCCTCGCCCTCGCCCTCGCCCTCGCCCTCGGCGGGGCCTGTGTTGACGCGCGAGGTCTTGAACGTGTCGAGCCGTCTGACTGTGTCGCCACGGTAAACACGGCGGTGGGCCCGCACCGTGTGGCGGCCGGGCCGCCCGGGCCCGCTGCGAGCTGGCTGCCGGGCGCTGAGCCCGCTCCCAGCCCTGACAGAGGTCACCCCGGACCGCCGGGCCCCCCGCGGCTGCTGCTGGCGGCTCGGTGCCGGCCGCCCCGCTGACGCCCGGCCGTCCCGCAGACGCGTCGACACCTAGTGGCGCCAAGGAGCCCCAGCAGTGCGCCGGCTCGCCGTCAGATGGCGCGCCAGTGCAGCAGCTCATGCAGAAGATGCGCACGCTGAGCGAGCAGCAGCTGCGGGCCGCCGACCAGCTGACGGTCGAGGAGAAGAACGAGATCTACGCGGCGGTGGACAGCGGCGCTGTGGAGGCGGAGCAGCCCAGCCAGCAGCCAGCGCCCGACCAGCTGGCGCGGTTCGTCGAGGACGCCGAGTTCGCGTACGAGGACTTCAGCAGGCGCGGCGAGCCGCACACCGTCTCCACGTTCAGGGTGCAGGTGAGGTTCACGGCCGCCGGACGGGCGGACGAACGACGGAACCAATAGGGCGCTGCGGGGACTGATGACGCCTGCCTGCAGCGGCTTGCCGGGCGGTCTGAACAGATCCAGTTCGGGCTCAGACGTGTCGTTTTGTCAGCTGACGGGCGTGGGCCGTGGCCCGGACCGACGCCCTCTGCTGACGCCGGTCCGGGGCCGTGTGTCGGTCCGCGGTGTCTGCGGTGTCTCTGTGTCACGCTGCGACCGCGTCCCGCAGGACTACAACTGGGAGGACCACGGCTTCTCGCTGGTGAACCGGTTGTACTCGGACGTAGGAGTGCTGCTGGATGACAAGTTCCGCATCGCCTTCCACCTCACCTACCAGACGATGGGCTCGTTTCGGTCCGTGGACACCCGGCTCTTCCGGAGGGCCGTCTGGCGCTACATCCAGTGTCTATACGGCATCAGGTGAGGCAATAGGGTTCCGTGTGCCGGACCCCTCATCCGGTGTCTGCCGCGCCATCTGTAGGGTATATGTGGGACCTGAAGCTGTTCTCATGAAAGCTGGACGGTGTACTGTTGACTCTCTTCGTTTGTCTGTTGATTCATTATTTCGTTCATTGCAGTTCAGAGTGTTGCATGCAATTTCCAAATGGTACTGACTGCTCCCAGATTTGATTCTGTGAAGCAATGTTCAGCAATAACCATTTGCTTGGGACCAGAGGTGAGGAACCTCTGTGATATGTTTGGTCTTATTCATCTCTCACATAATGCCATGCCCGTTGGTGGTGTTGCTGCCCTCATCTGAAATTGTTTTTCGTCGACATTATTTCGGCTGAGATAATATGTGCTAATTATTTTTTTAAAGTGTTGTAGCTGATAATTGATTTACGGGTCAAGTAACGAAAATTTAACCAATGACCGACCAAAACTAAACTTGCCTACATCGGTTTTCGATTCACCAAACATTTGGCCCCAAAATGACATCACTACTCCAGCGGTATCTCTCTCGCCTGGGTTCATCCCAGTCTTCCCAGCTGGCGGGTGCGACAGCTGACCTGTCTGTTGGCCGCCGCCGCCGCGGGACCTCCGTCTGACCTCCGCCTGACCTCTGTCTGACCACCGCACGACCTCTGTCTGACTTCCGCCTGACATCCGTCTGGCCTCTGCATGATTGCCCTCTGGCATCGGCCTGACCCCTGTCTGACCTCCGTGTGACCTCCGCCTGTTCCCTGCCTGACCGCCGCTTGGACGCCGCGCAGGCACGACGACTACGACTACGCGGTGGTAAACCAGCTGCTGGATCGCCGCCTCAAGTCGTTCGTCAAGACGGCCTGCGTGTACCCGGAGCGGCTGGAGCCGTCCAACGAGCGGCTGAAGCATGTCATGGAAGGTTTCCAGCGCTCGGAGAAGGTGCGTCGGCGCTGCAACAGCTAGGCCGGTGGGGCGGCGGTGTCAGGGCATTGGTACCGCACCAGAGTGTGTGTGCTGTGCACGGCTGTAATCGTGCCGAGTAGCGTTTGATGGGTTGTCGCAGTGCGCTTGGAGAGTGCAGTGCCAGCGTTTCCAGGGTGTCGTGCGTTGACTGATGGTGTCTCGCAGTGTCGCTGGCTGTCTTCGTCCCGTGCCCTCCGTGCCCCGGTGACCGTGGGGTCGCCCTGGCTGCCGAGTAGCGGTACGCCGCCAGCCGGCGGGCCCGCTCCGCGGTAAGCCGGTCCCGCGCCGTGCGCTGACGCTGCGCTGCCCCGCCCGCCAGGTGCACGTGGCGATCCTGTGTCTGGAGGCTCGGCTGCAGTCGGAGCTGCTGTACGCGCTGCGGGCCGTCATGCGGTACACCACGTGATTGGCCGGCCGGCGGCACCGTTCGCGGTCGAGTGTTGTTTTAACCAGGCTGTCAGCCGTGCCGCAGTGTCGGACGGCGCGCCGCGCCTCCGCCCGGCCCTGTGTATATCCTGCGGTAGTCTCTCCACACAATCAGGCGTGCCCCCCGGTGGCGGGGCCAGAATCTCCGCCCAGCAGACGGGCCGCCCGGCGCGCCGACGCCGGCGCCGTGCCACACGCCTCTTTGTACTTTATATTTTTGTCTGTGATGTTCTTTTTAGTAGCTGTCGCGTGCAAGCCCGGCGGGGCGCCGGGGCGAGGCTGGGCGCCATGTCCTCGTCTGTTTGTCCGTTTGTCTGTCTGTCGCTGTCGTCGGTCCGTGTGCGTGCGTGTGTGTCCTGCGTGCGTGCGCGCGCGCGCGCTCGCGTCCAGTCGACAATACCCGTGTCGGGGTCAGGTGAGGGCGGGCGTGACGGCGGTTGGCGCCCGTCCCGTTACTGTTTTAAGCCTAGTGCCGGGAGGCCAGTCTCAGTGTTTTAGTAGTCGTAACTACTGCCAGTGTGTGCGTGACGTCAGTTGCATCTGGTGACCTCGTGATGACGCAGCCGGGTCGCTCTCTCCAAGATGGCGCTGTGTCCGCGGACATGTCTTTCAGAGTGGCCGCAGAATCCAACTTCGTCTATCAGGCCGGCACAATGGAAAAATAAACATTATGCATAATGAGCCCTGCTTTTTGTCGATTTGGTGGTGGAAGTGCAGCGATCCGAGTCTAAGAAATGAATGGGGTAAAGTGACATGCATACAACGGTGGCTGCAGACCTTCAGTGCGCCTAAGGGCTTATTACCGCTGTGTCCGGAAGACCGATGGCGTCGAGAATCCATGTGATAATTTTCCGTGGGGATCTCGGAAACACGAATCCCGTGGAAGTGTTGGTTTTACTTAGTTTTAACAGCCTTAGAAAATATGGAATGAAGTTTCTCAAAACACATAGTATATGCATCTTTGTCGAAGAAGGCTTTATCATTTCCCCCGGCTGTGGACGGAATACCTCCGCTTATTTGCACCGCAGTGTAATCTATTGCTTGCCTGTCAACTCGTATTTTTTCACGTAATTATACACCTTTTTCATCGCTCTGGTTTGTGAGCCCCAAATTTCAATCTACGAGAGCCGGCGCCATCCACGTTCGAGAGACCTACCACCGCCGGCCGTGGTGACACAGATCTCTGGGGGCGTTGCACCGCACCGTCTGGCCGTGGTGCCGAGGTCGGTCGAGTCGCCGCCATGTTCGAGGAGGCTGAGGCGGAGAGCGTTGAGTCGGAGCCAGCCAGCGGGCCGCCGCCGCAGAGCTTCGTGCCCGTTCACCTGCAGGTGTACGGCGATGCGAACTCGGAGGACCTGCAGCAGCTGGTCAACTGTGTGCAGCTGCTGTACCAGCAGCGGCCCGCCTTCTTCCTGCGGGCGCCTGAGATCTTCCCTCAGCACGAGGCCGAGTGGACCACCTTCGTGGACAACCTCAGGAAGGTCAGGTGCTGGTGGTGTGTGATCGTGTGGGCGGTACTGTGGTCACTACTGGTGCCCTCCCCCCCCCCCCCCCCGCCCTCTGTGTTGAATGCGAGGAACAACAGAAGTAGGCTAAAAATCGGAACAAAATGTGAGTACCACACCAAGTTCCGGAGTATCTCTCCAGCACTCTTTCCAGTTTCCTGGGAGATCCTGGGTGATATCGCAAAATCACTTGGCTGCTTAGTGCCCCGTCGGGTGGTCACTTCACCTTCAGCATAGGTCGAGTCGCACAAAGGACCCTCATGAGTGCGAGCATGCGCATGTTGCCCGGACCCACCAGCGATTACGCACAGCTCAGCTCTGCGGTAGAGTGGCCCGCAGGCCCACTTCCTTGCCCCCTGGCGCCAATGAGTCCGTGTCGGTCAGGGACTGAACACGTCCCGCCGTGTCTTATCCGATGTGCAGGGAGGGCAACCGGCCTGAGGGATGAAGGAAAAGCGCTTGGCCCGGATCGAAAGGCTGCGGTTCGATTCTTACCTCAGTAATCCTGCGCTGGCCACGATTTTCACCACGGTTGGCGAGGTCACTTCAGTGCTGTGGCGACTATTGCGGTTACATGCTTCGACAAATAAGCAGACAGCTGATTCTGCAGCGGGCTGTGCCCGCTTATCATGCCTCCCACTCAGCATGTGGTGCAAGTTGTGTAGCCTCACCATGCCTTCCTTTTGCCAGATGCTGCAGGGCGGTGAGCTCTGGTGTCTGGACACCTTGGCCGTGCTGTTCTGCGACACACAGTATGTCGGCGGCCCTGAGCAGGCGCTGGACTGGATCACGGAGACGTTCAATGTCACCTTCGATCTGGACGACCTGGAGCAGAGAGGCAATATCTACCAGGAAATGCTCGTCACGAGGCAGGTGTGGTACCAGCTGGCGGCTCGGCAACAACCATCCATACGAGATGGTGTTTTCAATGGAAATAGTCACATCCAAAAGACGTGGAGCATACAGTGCTAAATGTGGCTGCTGGACATAAATGGGTTGACTTCAGCGCGGCGGTAAACTTGCACTATCGTCAGTCATCGTAAATGGCAACTAGCTAGCGAGACATTCCCACGCGAGACATGAGTTGTCATCCTGTTAGTGAAGTGCGAAGCCCCAGCGCATGGAAAAGTGTTCTATGCTCCTGCCGCCACGTGCTGAAACACATCGTAGCATGCCTTGCCCTCCATGAGTGTATGTGTTGCAGCACAGCATGGTGTACCTGGACTTCTCACACGACGGCCAGATGCTGGGGCGGCTCGTGTTTGAGCTGTACGACGAGCTGCTGCCGAGGACGTGCGAGAACTTCCGGCAGCTGTGTGGCGGCCAGCTGGGCTTGAGCGTCGCCGGCACCGTGCTTTGGTACGCCGGCACGCCCGTCCACAGGATCGTCCGCGGCGGCTGGCTCCAGGCGGGCGGTGGGTGTCAGAGCGACTGCGGTTGGTAATGGGAGCCAGGGGGACTGAGGCCGGTAATGTATGCCAGAGAGATCATGGCCGATAGTGATTGTCAGACTGTGGCCGGCAATGGGTGCCAGGGGGGCTGTGGTCGGTGTTGGATATCAGGGGGACTGTGGCCGGTAGTGGGTGTCAGAAGGACTGCAGCCTGTATTGAGTGTCAGAGGGACTGTAGCCCGTGGTGGGTGTCAGAGGGTCAGGGGGACTGCGGCTGGCGGTGGTGTGCGTCAGGCGCGAGTCTACCTGTGCTGTGTGCCTGCCCCCTTCCCTCGCTGCGCCTGAAGCGGTCGTGTCCGACGCCTGTGGCGAGCGCCCCCGTCTGACCCCGCCCGGCAGACATCGTGGACGGGTGTGGCGCGCACGGCGAGAGCGTCTTTGGCCGACGGTTCGCCGACGAGTGTTACGCCGTGCCGCACGATAGGCGTGGCAGACTCGCCATGGTGCAGGACGAGCGCAACCACAACGCGTCGCAGTTCATGGTGGCCTTCCAGCCCATGACCTACATGCAGTACATGAGCTGCGCCTTCGGGTGAGCGGGGTCGCCGCGATGGCGGACCAGTGTTGGTGTCGCCGATGACTTTTTGAACCGCTCCGTGATGGGAATGCCCACTCTGACGATGCGTTAGGGAAGGAAGACTCTACGTAAAACAATGCGCGCAGCTGTCCGTCGTCGACTGTGATAACGCAAACCAGACCCTGTCCCTCGATAGCATGCCGTCACCGACTGCGCCTGTCCGACGCCGGCTGTCCAGCGCTGTTTTGATGACTGTGACGCCGCTCACCGCCACCCGTGCTCTGACGGAGCGCGTGCGCGCCCCACCAGCCAGCTGGTGGAGGGATCAGCCGTGCTGGATTACCTGGAGATGGTGGAAACCAACAACGAGCGGCCGGTGAAGACTGTTGGCATCACGAACGGTGGCGTGCTGTACAAGCCGGAAGGAAAACGCAGCGGGCAGTCGGTCGGCGCCACCGACTTCCAGATGGTCGAGGCGGGAGGAGAGCAGAGCCGGCCGTCGGTGCGCGCCACCGACTCCCAGCTGACCGAGGCGGGAGAAGGGCAGAGCCGGCCGTCGGTGCGCGCCACCGACTCCCAGCTGACCGAGGCGGGAGAAGGGCAGAGCCGGCCGTCGGTGCGCTCCACCGACTCCCAGCTGACCGAGGCGGGAGAAGGGCAGAGCCGGCCGTCGGTGCGCGCCACCGACTCCCAGCTGACCGAGCGCGCCTCTTCCACCCCATTCCCCGACCAGTCGGACAGTAAGGTCAGCTGACGGGAGCTCCGCGACACGGGGAGTGAACCCCGACACGGGACGAGCATGTCGGGACCAGTGACCAAACCTTGCCACACTCTTCCCATCAGGTCATGGTTCACATGTAGCGCCCACGACGATGGCTGGCTGCCGTTATTTGCAATTGTATTGTAAATGTTTGCATCACGGTATGACAAGGATACAGCTGGGCAAGCGTACGTGCGTGTGTGTGCGTGTGTGCACCCGCGCCTGCGTGTGCATGCGTGTGGGTCTGCTAGCGCGCGCGCACACACACACACACACACACACACACACACACACACACACACACACACACACACACACACACACACACACACACACGCGCGCGCGCGAACTTGCTGCCAAGAGGACTTTGACGCCTTTGGTCGGTTAAATTTGGTCACTTGGAGATTATAAATCTAGTCACGGAGCCCCAATACGCTCTGAAAATTAGAAGAGAAGCGCCGACCTGCCTTAGATTTATATCGCGCACAGCTTGGTTGCTATCTTACAGCATGTACTTTGCGTTTTTCTTTCAACTAGCAGACATTGCATGTGTAACTAAATGTCCACCGACAACAAAACTTCGTATGGTGCTGGTTCTCAGAAAGCTAAAAAAAATTGAAGTGATTTGAAGATATTATCTATTTTTGCAGATCCGTTTCGTGCGTACTTAAGCGAGTTGCGTAACTTCTTCCATTTTGCGCCTTGATGGTTGGCATGTTCATGCACTCGGTTAATCGACTGATTAAGAGGCTGACCACGTGGCTGTGTCCGTCTCCAGGTTTGGGCGTCGCTTCAGTTTGACGTGACTTCGTCCGAGGAGCTGGAAACTTACTTCGCCGCGGGAGCTGATTAGCTGGCACCTTCTCTTTTCTCTCCGCGATATAACCGAGAAGTCAGAACGCACGCCGTACGTGCGCCATTCAAGGCCGTCCTTGGCAAAGGACATGTTTATTTAGATTTTGGAAATTGTGAACCGTCCACTTAGTCGTCCGCTGTTTGTTTGTTTTGTTTTTTTTGTTCTTCTTTAGCATGTAAAACGTTATTCATTTTGGTCGTGTCGGTACATAAAGCTGCAGTGCGTAGCAAGCACGGACTTTCAGGAATCATGATCGACTAATTTTGAGACCATCGCACTAGTCCATCTCGATGCTCCCTTACCGTTATTTAATTGATAAATAAAAACGATGAATGCAGAACGACTGACTGGTTGAAAGAAAAATTACATCACATCCCTTATCTGAGCGTAAATAAGATATTAATACAAAACATGCTCCAAGTGTGTCTTGCGTTAAAAACCTGAGCATTCGCAGCGATGATTAATTTCGCAGATGTTTAATATACGCTCTTGCCAGTCTCGAGACTGACAAGTTTGACAAAGTATTGCAAAGGTTACCTTGTGGTGACAGACCCTGGATTGCCAGACGTGCATCAGCCAGCGAGATTTGATTTAGTCTCATTAAATGGTTCGAGCTGCTGGCTGACGGGCAGCCGCCTCAGCTCGGCCTTAAGGCTGCTGTGCGAGTGGGCGAGGAGCGTGGCCACCGGAGGCGCCAGTGCTGCCTCAGCTCGGGCATGAGGTTGCTGTATGAGCGCGCGGGGAGCGTGGCCACCGGAGGCGCCAGTGCTGCCCCAGCTCGGGCATGAGGCTGCTGTATAAGCGCGTGGGGAGCGTGGCCACCGGAGGCGCCAGTGCTGCCTCAGCTCGGGCATGAGGTTGCTGTATGAGCGCGCGGGGAGCGTGGTCACCGGAGGCGCCAGTGCTGCCTCAACTCGGGCATGAGGTTGCTGTATGAGCGCGCGGGGAGCGTGGTCACCGGAGGCACCAGTGCTGGCGCGTAGAGGCCACATGGAAAGCTGGCCCTGACTCGATGGTATGCGGCACGGAGTCGTCTGCTGACCCCGTCCTTTTCACATGCCAATCTGACCCCAGAGCTCGTTATTTGGCGTGCTAGCGTGGGTGCAAACCGTGTGCCGTGGATGCGGCTAGGATGCAAACTGTGTGGTGTGGGCACTGCCAGGGTGTAAATCGCTCGTGGACGCTCGTCTTTTTGGCGTGGATGCTGGTGTCTCCCATGCATAAAGATCCGCTTCCAAAGCAACGAGTGACGATATCCGTTAAAAATACCCGGAGTACAAGCACATTAGAAAAGTTTTGTTGTGACGCGCGTGCACATACTTCAAATATTCCGCATATAACAAGTAGCATTAACACTGTCATTTTATCAATTAAGCAGTTTATTACTTCTCAATTTGTTTATCTGTACGATACTCGTGAAATTTTGTCGACGATGTTATTCAAACGTGTTATATGAGTTGATACCCGAAACTATGTTTTTTCTTGATAAAGTCTCTCTCTCTCTCTCTCTCTCTCTCTCTCTCTCTCTCTCTCCTCTCTCTCTCTCTCTCTCTCTCTCTCTCGCTCTCGCTCTCGCTCTCGCTCTCGCTCTCGCTCTCGCTCTCGCTCTCGCTCTCGCTCTCGCTCTCGCTCTCGCTCTCGCTCTCGCTCTCGCTCTCGCTCTCGCTCTCGCTCTCGCTCTCGCTCTCGCTCTCTCAGTACCAATATCGATATAGGTGCCATCAGTAGAATCTGGTTGCAATATCCCATCACGAGCTCCGGTCAAAGAAAGCACACACCGCAAATAATACCTTCCCTCTTTTAGAAGCGCAACGTCGTGATGTTTGGAAACACTGCGCCGTACCACGAATACTATCGTCGTTCGGTCATAAGACAGTTGATGTATTGTCTCACTCAATCCATCATTGTTTTACTGCCAAGTGGGAAGTCTGCACTCATGAAACCCCGACAGCGATATCATGGGGCGCGAGGGGCACAGCCAGGATTTCCTAAGAGGGGGACTCTGAATTAGGTGAGAACGCACTACTATGCCTAATTTTCCGTCGGGAACCCTCGATGGCGAACAGCAACAAATCCCAGCCCAAGAAAGACGCTCAGTCCTCCGTTCCGCTTTCTTGGCTGCGTCCCTGCAGGCGCTCAAAATATTAAAACATTTAGTTTTGAGCTGCAGAGCCAGAAATAACACAAAGCTTATCACCACGTCCACTCCTTCAAATCATGGGGTGGGGGTCAGGGCGGCCCGACCGATGGCAGCAGTTCGCCCCGACACCGGTGGATCGGGCGGCACGACCGGCGGCGTTGGATCGCCCCGACACCGGTGGATCGGGCGGCGCGACCGGCGGCTGTGGATCGCCCCGATACCGCCTGATCGGGCGGCCCGACCGGCGGCGGTGGATCGCCCCGATACCGCTTGTTCGGGCGGCCCGACTGACAGTGCTGGGCCACGCCACATTAGGCCTTGGCGGTGGTCTTATTTCCCATGCATGCTGTTTGTCTTTATTAGCGAGCGGCGGACGCAGCGAAACGGCCAAGATAATGCGGCACCGCGCTTCTGATGGCGCCATCGCTGCCGTCGCATTTTCGTCCTGACAAATGATGGATGGCATGGATCAGGAATGAATCATGACAAACCGATGAACGTGGTGGCGTCCGGTCGCTAGCGTAGCACCGCCCTGGGCGTTCGGCGGCAGCCGACCCGGGGAGCCGCGGCTGAGTAGGTTTTGAGCTTTAAAACACTTTCTGGTTGCAAACGGTACCATCTATGGGTTATGTGAGTATTGTGTTGTGTATTGCGAGTGGATTTGCAACTTTACAGCAGTCAATAATATTATTTCGTTCGTGCGTTGCATGTGTGACCATATACATATGTAGCCTCCTGTGGAGCTAACGCGCTGTCACGCAAGACCAGGGCAAGACGGGGTGAACGCATTTCATACTCTAGTACTTTGTGAATTGCCATGGGCTGTCACCGGTCATTTCTGGCGGATGGCACCTATTTCATTCAGATGACCCGATGACAGTACATGGGCCTGCGGGCCGGGAGTGCACAGCTCAGCATACGGAAACCTTTGAAAAAATGCTCACAATCCCGCGCAGAGAGTGCCACGGTGTTCATTCTATTGCACTTCCGTAGCGTTATCAGCGGGCACCGTAATATCGCTGTTGGACGAAGGTTTTATCGTAGTGGCCCGACTCCTTGACAGCACACCACTACATGAGGGACCGGTGGAAGCAAGGGTTTGCAAAGTTTTGCGGTCAATCAAAATTACTTCTTGTCGTCCGCAGCAGCTGCGCCCGTGTGTATATTCGTTGGCTGGAATTGCAACTTCGTTGTCTGTTGACCTCATCTATTTTGTTCATATGGCCTCTTCTCAGCGCATTACTGAATGTGGTCGGCCAGTCGCAAGCGTCATAGAAAACATACGACAGTCTTTGAAAAAGGGCCGTGCTACGGTGTGAATTTTAACCTGCGCTCGGGTGAGGGGGGGGGGGGCGGTCAAATTGACCACTACCTCCCCCGAAGGCTTTTCCGCAACGGTTTCCGAACGGCATGGCGTACCCGCGCCAAATTTTGCGTGGCTGTAGACAATGGAATAGAGGATTGTTTGGCATGAACAAGTTAAGCGTACCTTGTAAGGTCGCTGACCTTCGGCAGGTCAAAGTCAGGCCACGGTTTCAGCGAAGCCAATTTCTAGGGAATCGTTCAATCTGATGCAAAAACGGAGTGTAAGACAAGGTCATACATCTCTGAGATGCTTTCTTAGGCAGCACAACAGTTGAATGGGCAAATCACATTGCCCTGAGGTCAGGTATGAAGGTCAGACCAAGGTCAAAACCGTCCTGTTTTATTACTGTAGGGTTTGCTGTTGGGGTAGTTTCTGGTGCTAATTTCCAATTTATTGATAGCAGGAATTGCACTATGCATCTCCCATGGTCTTCTTAGAGGTTTTGCCCTTTTGCTTAGCAACGGTTATCTAGGTGCTGTGGGCACTTTGGAAACCAATCTGAAATTTGACCTTGTTTGACCTCATTTGAACCCAAATGTCACCACCTAGGAAGCTGAAACCTTGACCTAAGTGAGTTTACGTATGGGTCAACACATCCTATAAGTTTGGTGTCTCTAGCTTTCATAGTTCTCGAGATCTCAGGGGGCCAAATTGACACCCATCCGAGCGAAGAGCATCCAACCGGCCACCCGTGCGCGTGTTAAGTTTTGCTGCCATTGTGCGCGATGGGTATGACCGTGTGTACATCATAACACTGGGAGGCCTATCGCCTGGCAACATACCTCGTTGGCCAAGGACACCTATTTTGTTTCATGTTATTGTTACACCAATGTAGTTTTGAGGCGCTTATCACTGAACGTGCCCGGTCGGCCGTGAACTTGGTGGTAACCGTGCGACAGCCTTTGAAAGATGCTTTAAATTACGCCTCGATAGTGCAATCGTGTGCGATTCATAGCACTGCTCTATGGCTGTCAGCTGGCGTTGTAACGGTGTTGTCAGCCGCCAGAATACAACTCACTGGGTTGACTTCCTGACAGTGCATTATGCAATGTTGGTGCGCCGGTCAGTGTAGGAGTGTGCAAATTTACGGCAGTTGATAAAATTATTTCCGTGGGCTACAGGTACAGCCTTGTGTATATGATAACATTGTGCTATGTTTATTGGTTGACACCATAAGACACCACTGTGTACCACGGATACATCTTTTAATTCTGTGTAGCATCAAGACGGGATATTAGTGAACCGGGCGGAATAATTGTTCGGGATACCGTCCTCGTTTAGAGCATCAGTGTGTACAAAGGTTTCGGCCAAAGAAATCTCCAGCCGTCATCATGTGTTATGGAGCCCTTAGAAGGACGAGATGATGCTCGAATTCTCTTTCTGGGACTGATTTGATTCGAGCCAGGGCCTTCTGATTGTCAGCCCAGTGTTTTACCAACTAACCGTGGATGGCTTCCCTCCTGTTCTGCCTGTCCTGTCTAGACTGGTCTGGGTGCACGGTCCGGAACTATTCATCCCGGTTAGCGCAGTTGGTTGGACACCAGACTTACAATCGGAACACCCTGCTTGGAATCTGAGAAATCCGGGAATAGCTATTCAGACAGAACTCTGGCTGCAAGCTAAGGTACGTGTCACGGTGACACGTACTTGGCTGAAAGCCAAACATCCGGTCCTTCTGTTGACTCCCTGACCTCTGACGACAGCCGTAGAGTTAGGTGGCCGAAACGTTGTGTGCATGCTAACACACCAGATGAAAACGACAGTCCGAACAAGCAGTCTATCTGTGGCACCTATTTTGTTTATACGGCACGCTGACAGAGCGTTATCGAATGCATTGTGCCGGCCGTGAGCATGGTGGCAAACGAACGGCAGCCTCTGAAAAAACAGTGACATCACGAACGGGCGGAAGGAAAGGCCGGGCGCATTTTAAAGTGCTTCTATTACGCTTGTAGCTGGCACCGTAACATCGCTGACGGCCGAAAGCTTCTCATTCTAGTGGGTTGACACCGTGGCAGCGCATCACTCATTGCGCGCGGGCTGGCAGCACCAGTGATTTGTTTCGGTAGTCAGTAAACGAGGTGTTTTTATGGAGAGTGAAGTGGCTCGCGTGTAAAAATTGAACGCCTCTGTGCCCGAATACAGCTCCATATGTGTGGAGTTATGTGGACAATGATACCTGGCCTGAATGTCATGTAAATCACGCCGAAGTCAATGCTGGCTAGAAAAATGTGAAGGGTCGTTCCACATCTTAACATGGAGTTCCCCAACCAGCTACACAAAAGTCGCCGCCGGGAAGCATGCCCCTTTCACTGTACCGTATTGACGGCAAGAGACCGATCGTGCTCGATTGTGAGCCGTTCACCGCTCCTGACACACGCCGGGGCACGCTGGCCAGCCAGGAGAAACGAGTGGGTTGTGCGTGTGTGGCCCAGCCTGAAACTATGAAGAGAGGCCCCTCCCACATGTTCTCACGGCGTGATGCCCACTACTCACATGTTAGGCGCTTCAGCTTCATGACAGAGCTACTCGTGGCATCCCATCTACTCTGCCATTGTCTACGCACGTAACACCAATGCCCTGATCACTCACTAGTCGGAGCTCGTCCAAGGCTAAACAGACCAGGTGGGAGTGGCTTCTCGATTCGGATATTGGGTCTGGAGATGAAAGTGAGGTCATGGAATCGTTCAGGGCCAGAGCATCTTCTTCGCACCGGTGTCAAACGCGAAGATTGCGACCGTGTGCATTTCGTAGCGCTGGTGCAGTGCTTTCAGCTACCAGCACAACACACCCGTCGGATTTTGGTTTCGATTTTATTCGGCTCAGCCGCTGACGGCGTATTACTCATTGCTTGAGGGCTCGACGGAGTAGTGATTTGCAGAGGCTTTTGCGTCCCATTTTAAATGATTTTAGTTTTTGAGCGGTAGATATAACCTTATGCACACGCTGTCATTGTGGGGGCACTATCGGCGTGCGATGTAAATCTCTCGTCAGTCGATATGACCTGTTTTGCTTAACACATCCTATGGCAGTGCGCAGACATAAAATACTTTGCACAGCTACGATACCCAATTCAGATTATTTTTAGTCGTGAACGGCGGGAACAAATCGTTTCCCAGGATGGCATCCTAGGAGCACTGTCGGACAGGAATTTATGAATAAATGCTGTGCCCGCTAATCTGCGGACACAGCATTTTTTATTCAAACTAAGTTTCGCCAAGCGTGCAACTGTGTCCGGTTGCTAGTACTGGTGTGGTGATACCAGCGACGAGTACTTGTCTGTTCAGGGAGTCCATTTGATCCAAAGGAATACATTTGATGTTGTGCAACGTACGATGACGCAAACAATGACGTATTGAGGAGCACATTCACTAAATAGAGAAACTGCGTTGTCTAGAGTAGTCTTTTCCACTTAAAGGCATACCAATAGTTATAAGTGAGCTTATTTTATCATATCTGATGCTTGCTTCAATATCTCCAAATGTGACACGTTCCTTTTACTGCTCGCAGGCTGGCCCAGAAGTGATTCACAGAGTTACGGTGTTCAATTTAAGATACTTTTAATTGTGCGCAGCAGGTGCAACCACGTGTACTCGTGAGAGAACTGTCGGCCGGTAATGTAGTCATCACACTGTCATAATGTCGTGGGCTTCTAAGACTTTTCCCAACTTTCTCCTCGACTGCGTATTGCGAACTTTTTCCGGTCTGCCGGTAGCCCGATGGCAAGGATGCGGAGGCCCGAGAAAACACTTGGCACGGAATGGCACGGGATGTGTGCGACAGTGCATTCCATAACGCTGGTATAGCGGTACTTGCTTTCAGTAAAGCACGCTGATCGGGCTGCTTTTTATTCATTTGACTCCATGATAGTATCTTACTCAACGCTGGAGGGTGGGGGCGGCAGTGGCAGAGTACGACCAACTCTGGACCTTTGCGTCTTGCGTCTGAACTCCTGCCACGGCGCCACCGCATCCCACATGATGACCCGTTAAAGGTATCCGTTTCGGAGTAGGCCTGGCGTAAACCCTATATTAAGTCAGTGAGACGTGAAGCCCCAATACAAATTATAAATGCTTGGAGGTTGGCCCCAGCGGCAATTTTTATAATGAATTTGATCCGAACCTTTTGAAAGGATGGGATCAGTGATCAGTGAATGAAGATCAGTAAATGGGTTCTGGGATCAGTGCTCACGCTAAGCAGTGCTTGTGTGAGCCCTGGCCCCCACAATCCGATCGCGCAATTCCAGGCGAGGGCAGAATTTAGTGGCGAAAGCTTGACATGCCGCAATGCTCGGCACGGTCCCTCCTGCCCTCTGACGTCAACTGACCTTTAGAGCGACCGCTGCCACCGGCCGCAGGCCATACCTGGCAAGGGCAAATAGCGAGAGCCCTAAAGCGACTTGAACCCACCGTGCCACGAAAGGTGGATCAGGAGGCAGGCGCTCTAATCAACTGAGCCACCCGGACGAACTTTTTTTGGGATTTGCAAAATATTGTTGCCTAATTTGAAAGTACCTTTAGTCGTGCGCAGCGAGTGCGACCATGTGCACACGATGTCATTGTGGGTGTACTATTGGGCGGCATTTTAGGTCGCTAATTGGCCGACATAGCTTTTTTCAAAGCTCCCTCTGACAGCTTGTTGCTAAGAGCAGCTATCTGTCCATGGCATGAGAGGTGAAATACGGCGGAGTGGGAATAAATGTTTGTGGTAACGAGAGAAAATTATGAGGGGTGCAGTTCATGGTGATGCTGTACGGCTATGAGCTGCCGGTGCTGCACACTTGCCTGATTTCGGTTTTCATGTTACATGATCCACCCTCCATCTGTGTTCCTTGGAGAGGATTTGCGAATTAGGGGTGTCAATTCTTTAAATGTTGGAGGGTGAGCCGAGTGCCCGGGGAATTCCCCTTCCCCCCGCGGGTTTAACCTGCTGTGTTTTGGCAAAAGGCAGTCTATGTTGTCAATTTTGATATTACCTAGAAAAGGTGTCCATATATTCCCTCGGTCAGAAATGCATACGAGACTACGCTGTTTTTGTACCCATGACCACAGAGATGAGCCGATTTGATAATAATTTTATACCCGATATATTTTGCTAGGTCCAGTCGTTACGTCATCATCAGCTGGTTTGTCCGTCGTCAACGTAAGTCGTAATGATCATCCGCGCCACATTCACGCACACAGTTTGCGTCCCAAAATATTGTCGGCTGTGGCTAAATATCACCTTCGCCAGTGACCGCTGTCAGAGTAGTCCCAGGTACGCTGAGCATATGATATTGGGTGTACTCTTATAGCCTGAATGCTAGACCTTACGGGTGTCGCTCCGTATGCAGTTGAAGGGGCTCCGGCCTTAATGTTTATTGGAAGGGTGGTTAAATTGAACCAACCGAGCAGTCAGCTGATTGAAATTTCGTGGATCGGTGAAAACCTCGTTTTTAGGCTTAATTTGACATTTTGAGCCATTTTCGTTCTTCATCCCCCCCCCCATTTCCCTCCTTTCATGTCGTTTTCTTAGCCAGCCATAACCAGACAGCAAAACATTTACATTACCTTAAACCTTTCCAGCGAAGCACTAATGCAGCTGCAGACCTGTTGGTGCATGCACGCTGCTATTCTGTTTGCTCATGGTGTGTTGTCACCGCAAATTTCAGTACATGTGAACTAATGCTGTGAGGTCAGGGTATTCATTGCTACCTCATGTTAAGAAAGAGCATTGTACATCAATGGTCATTTTTAAGGCAGAACATATCAATTAATTGTAAAATAGGTCATCTAAACTCTTACCTTGGAACTTAAATAACTGTGGTAGCGAACATCTGAGCGTAAACATGCAGCAACCATGACCCGGCGCCATTTCTACCGGTGATCACAACGTAACTGCGTGAATCAAGAGCCTTAAAAATTATGAGGCCAAGGTAACAAGAATCCAATGAAATGTGTTCCTTGCATATCCAAGCAGTCTTCTGTATTGTTTCTAGATTGGTTGAAATGGTGGGGAAACATGACATTTTTGAGTGGGAATGAAAAGCAAATTTAGAATATGGCGGCTAAATGAAGCTTCTTGATATGGAGCATATATATGGCATGGAACATGGATGCCAATGGGACACTGGGTTGAAGGGGATAGGGTGGGGGTTAGGTTAGGTTAAGTTAGATCAGGTTAGGTTAGGTTAGGTTAGGTTAGGTTAGGTGAGGGAAAGTTAGGCTAGGTTAGGTTACATTAGGTTAGGTTAGGTAAGGTTAGGTTAGGCTAGTTTAGGCTATGTTCTGAATGGCCTGTCCATTTCATAAATGTACATAGATACAATAAGAAGCATTTTTCATTGGATTATTAGTGTTACCTTGGTCCCATACATTTTTTATGGTTCTTGATAAGCAGAAATATTGTAATTATGTGATGATTACACAGAAACTGTGCTTGGGAGTCAAGGTGGTGGAGTGTGTGCGGCACAGTAGCTCACTATCGTAGTTATTAAAATTTGAAGGCGGGAGCATGAATTTACCTGTTTTAAGATTATTTATGGTATGTTCTGCCTTAAACATGACAATTGGTGTACAGTGATTTTTTATGATGTTAGGTACCAATGTATACCTACACTCTGTGGGGGTTGGTGTGCCTATGCATGTGCTTGTTGTGTAAATGTGCTTGGGAATATATTTTAGAGTAGTTGTGTGTACAGGTTAGTGTGGTTTTGGCAGTCTGCAAAATTCATCCAACACTGGTCACTGGATGCTCATGTGACTTTTGTGTGATGAGTGTAGTATACATCCTAGAATTCAGGCTAAGGTAAACTGAGCTGATTTTTACAATATTTTTACTTGAAATATCCCCACACCATGAATATTTTTTCTTGATATTGCATTATTTAGCTGGACAAGGTGAGCAGAATTTGTTAAATGTCTGGGTTGTAGCCTTCCACAGCTGTATGTGTTACTGGCATTTCACAGTCCTACCATGCCACTGCTTGATAGGTTACTTGTGAACAACTTGCTGAACTAGTATGATGGGGATTTTCTTAGTTTGCTAGTATATGATAGACAACATTTATGTTATAATGAGTAATACCAACACTTTATCACTCTTGTTATTGAAGTGTGCCTCATTTGAAATTGAAAGTGAAGGGATGATTACAGGATAGCTAGAGCAGATACCAACATTTCTGAACAATAACTCAGCTGGTTAGAACTTATTATATGCAATAAATCGGGATGAAATTGCTGATAATACCAACAGAAACCAACATGAGTGTCTGGTACTCATGGACTCCTACTTCTACTCTGCATGTTTCAGACTGTGAATTTGTTTTCATGGGAGAAGCCAAAGTTCACATTGAAATATCGGGAGCCTAGCACTTTCTAGTGCACATGTTATCAATAGAACATATACACCTGACATATATGTGAAGTAAATGTAACTTACTTACTCTTGGATGATGTGCTAACTTATTTCCTAGCCTGGTCTCCACATGACTGGACCTCTGGCTGTAATGTAAAGGTGCCTGGCAAATTAATATATGTGTAGTTGGTCATCAATGACTTCTGCTGCCTTCTGGCATGGATTTAGTGAAAATTTGTTTGAATGCCAAACAACTCTATCAAATTTTAGCCTATGTCTGGCACATTGCACTCCACATGCACATTTGCTAGTCAGCTTACTGTTACTGTTTGTGGGTTTGTTCAGATGGTGATGGTCACTATTGTATTATGTTTGGGGTGGTTGTTGGTACTCTCATGTTCTTGTTATGGACCTGAGCAAGTAACATACATCATGAATGATGTGCATTTCATGCAGAGACCAGAACTTAGGTATGGTTGGAGGAAAGCATTTTTACCTCTAGGTACACACCCACAATGAGTGCAGACACAACTCCTTCACACTTTGCTTCCTCATTTTCAGGCTATAAGTAAGGTCATTAGGTCCTGCTTAGGCATCACTTGTCCATACTTGGAGGTTATAATCTGTAGCTGCTTATCCAATTTATACATGATGTCACAGCCTCATTCTATTCTTGACATCAATTTCACTATGGTTTGCAATAGTGAATGACATGTTCAAGACATCCCTGTGCATCTCCCTCATTTCCCTCATCTCCCTCAAAATGTGTCATCCTTTGCATTTGCTCATTGCCCATCACTTATCGTTACAGCCGCAAGGCCGACGCCGCACAGCCTGGAGACTGCAACGCCGGGCGTCGAGGCTGTTTGCTATGACTTACGAGCACGCATGCTCAGCACCGCGTTACATAGTTATCTTATCCATAATCAGCTCTGACATGATCTTGAGCATTTTAAGATGAACGTGGGTTAGCCATGTTAATACAAATTAGGAACCCCATTTCATCTTCAATCTACAGTCAAGGAGATCTCATTATCTCTGAAGAACACAGAAAAGCACGGAACGGGAGTCTATGTAACAACTATTGGATTACCTGCGGTTATCAGGAATGCTGTTGCGTCAATGAGGGTTCCTATGCTGATCCGTGGCTAACTGCGCGGGTCAGAAGGCCTCCCGTGTCAGGGATGGGAACAATATAATATGATTTATCCTTCTAATGGCCTCCGGATCAACCAGGAGATCCCGTCCCATGCCACCAGAATGATAGCCAGAAGACACTTCGCGATGGGACGGAATGGCCCTTCAGCCCTTGACCGGAAACGGTAATGCACCTCTGGTGTTTTAGTTAAGAGGCCCCTTGCCCGGAAGGAAATAAGGTGTCTCATTATTGTTGACTTGAGTGGAGCTCTCATTAGTGTTGATAAGCGCGGGTCGAAAGGAATTTTTTTTAAAAAAACGAGCAAGGTCACGCCATGTTTGCCTGAGGACGTTCGCTTTTCAGAATGTATCATTGAAACAAATTACATCAAATGGCTTGAACATGCCCGCCCGCAACCTCGAGAGCAAGGACAAGGATGGTGTGGGTTGCAGCTTCCGTAAAACCGAAAAGTTCGGCCACTTCAACTGCCAATAGACGGCGAGCGCCGTGTTAACCTGTCTTCTGGACAGATAAATAGCTGCGAAAACACGAAAAGTAGATATTTTACCCCCACTCTTCCAGTTAAACCACCAGATTCTAGCCCGCTTTGCGGTGCGTTAGGGGCCAATCCGTGTTTTCCATCAGTCTAAACATTGCACACGTGGGATATGCGCTCAGACTGCCTTCTAAATGCAAGATGTGATGCCATGAAGCGTCCAAGGATACTTTTTCAAAAGCGTCGTTATTTCGTCCACCCGTTGGCCACAACTTAATATTAGCTGCTAGGCCGACGCTGCGCGGCCTACAGAGACTGCAACGCCTGCGGCCGAGGCTTGTGTTTCTACAATTTTCGAGTGTGCATGCTCGAAATTACGTCACATAACTTGTCTTCTTGCTAGTTGATTGCAGTGTTTAAAGGCCGGCATCTCAGAAGCGTTATCATTTTCGTCCACCGGTGGGTCACGGCTAAATAGTAGCTACTGGGCTAACGCTCCGCGGACTGTGGAGACTGTAACGCTGGTGGCGAGGTTTTTGTTGCCAAGATTTGCGAGCGCGCATGTTAAAAACACGCTACATAGATTTTATCACTTATCGATTCTGACTGGATGGTGAACATTTTCAGACAAACATGGCTTCGCCATGTTAACACACATTGTTGATCACTCGATCTGCAATCAAATTTTCCTCTTCAAATTTGGATAAAACATATCGATCTACAATCCACCTTCGCAAAGTCCTTAATGTTTGTAGAACCCAGATAAAAAACTGACAAAGCCTCTGAATTACATCGGTTTGCAAAGAATCAACTAACCGTTATAAATTAAGAGCGCCGGTGATTTCTTCCATGCAGTCGCTCAACGCCTGATTTCTGCAGTTTATTGGCCTCAAAATACAAACAAAATTGAACTCACGGTAGCTCCTGTTTTCTGTTCTGGTTACATGGTAACAATAACAGTAAAACGAAGAAAACCGTGTCACTTGCTAACAAGTAAGCTATATCCGGGAATTTGGGAGGGGATCGCCATAATATGGGCTTTTGTCAACCTTGCGTTCCTCCTTTGCAAGACTCTGGCGACGCCCCTGCCTACACACAAGGCAGATCAAGTCGTATACGTTGCATGATGGGCAATGAAGTGTCCGTAGGGCCAATTCATACCTAAGGCAGACAGCTTGCCTGAGGCTATTTTTCTGCGATGTTATGGTGTGAGGGAAGATAATTCGGAAAAAAGATACTGTTGCAGGTGTCCAACACGTGTTTCAAACACCATGTAGTAGTAACGCTGGTCCAAAAGTGAAAGTGTGCAACTAAGCAGCCATACGATCACTTCGCAGTCAGTCATGCGGGAGGCATCGGGGCCAGGGCAGTGGCCACTCATGGCGGACAGGAGCAGGGCCCAGATAAGGATCATGTGACAAATTGGCCTAATTATGACATATTGGCCTAATTGGCCCTAATTAATTAAAAAAAATAATAATCTTAAAAGAGATTCTCCAGTTTTATGGCTTTTGGCACATTGTTTCTAGCAGTTTTAAGCTCTCGAATTTGTTTCCGCCTAAAATGCTGCGACAAGTCTTACCTCTTGACAAGCAGCCAGCGAAATGAAGGCGCATGAGAAATCTGTCGCACTGTGAGCCATCGATCCACTTTCAAAATTCCCACCAGCCTATATTCAGATCGTATTTTGGTATCTACGCTGTGGAGGCAGATGCTTCCTCATTGACCCAAAATACCTACCCGCTCGCGGAATTTCGCCTCCCCAGGAAAGACGATGTTAAAATGGACGAATAATCTAGGGAAGCTGGATAGCATTATTTGCCAAATGACAGATGAGTCGAATAGGCATGATTGTGCACCAGTAATAAACAGCTCTAGATTCATATCTAGCATAGCAGCCATGACATTTGAATAAAGGGCAATAACAACCTCCATCCTTACCCCCCCCCCCCCCCTCCGGTCATTAGGCTCGCCTTCCAGAAAAAGTTCCTGAAATACACCCTAAACTTGGCCCACCCACTTTTTGAAACGTTTCTACGCCTATGGGCGCTTAGATACTTAAAATTGATGTGGTAAAATACCGTTATCTTCAGTGAAATTATGTTGTTGGTCAGATTTTGTGGTAATAAAATGTGATGCATAACTTGGGTCTGTCTTGTTGGATTTGGCACCAAGCTAATATTTTCTGCTGCCTTGTGCCACAGTAGCTGCATGCGCCTGACTTGTTCACTCTTCCCGGATAAGTCATTTGCAATGCTGATTTAAGGAGCATACATGTCTTTGTTCAGGAAATTCCGCGAAGAAAACCTAACTTTCCAGGGTGTGTTAGTATTGTTGCAACATGAACATGCTGTCTCAAATATATGTAATTGTAAGGGTGCGGTCAGGCTTTGCTGTGTTCCAATAACGTTTGGAGGTGGACTGCTGTGCTATTTCCTTGATGTTTCTTTTTCGTCACATTAAGCAGTATTTGCTCCACATATCGATGTTCCGTCAATCCGTATGTAATGTACCCCTTGAGCAACATAGTGTTTTGTGGTGTACTGCTCTCAAAGTTGCCTGTAACCCCCTTTGTGTGTTCCCTCAGGTCTGACTGACAGAAGAGAAGGGACGGGCTGTTCGACCTATTGCCGCCGCCACCCCCAGCCATGGGTCTGCCCTCGTACCTGTGTGCGGCCGGCGCCGTGGCCGTCGGCCTGTACCTGGTGCGCCGGCTTCGCGCGCGCCACTGGGGCCGGTGCACCAGCCAACGCTCGATGGCCGGCAAGGTGGTGGTGGTGACGGGCGCCAACAGCGGCCTAGGATGTGAAACGACGCTGCGGCTGGCCGAGCGGGGCGCTGCCGTCGTCATGGCCTGCCGCGACCTCGACAAGGCGCGCGCCGCCCAGGAGCAGATCCGCCGCCGGACCGAGCGCGGACAGCTGGTGAGACCACCAGACGTCAGATGGCCAGCGTTTGGCCGTCACGCCCCCCTCCCTCGGTCCGCCTGCCTGCCGGTCTGCCTGACTGGCAGTCGACATCCAGACTGGAGATGTGACGATTCTGCGTTTCCCCTCGGCCGCGCGAAACCCAGCAAATGGATGTTGTCTACCATCACTGAGCATATGTTGTTATTGCCCGACATTTTTAAGGTGGTTTTATGTCTCCCAATTCTAGTCATTGACGTCCGTGACCAGAGTTGAAACTTTGTTTCCAATGGTGGAATCGAGTATCTAGCACTAATGTATTTGTTTTCGGACGTAAAGGATGTAAGATATCGAGACAAAATAGCTCTTGCATCGTGGGGTAGTGAGATGTCATTGATGTTGTGTGTGCTTTTCCAATGCAGAATGCAGTACGGTTGGTGCTACTTACACCAGGTTTAGCACAAACGTGCCGAACATTCCACTGCCAGTAACACGCGGGCGTACCAGCGCGCCGTGCAGAAATATTAGATCAACTTTGGCGTTAACTACCGAAGCCACTACATTTTTACGTGGACTGCTACTGGACCAGCTGTCTTTAATGCAGATTGCCAGATTGGAATGGTCAGCGATTTTTCCGAAATTCTCAGCCATATCAGAGTTCATATCGCTGATCAATCGCTGGCTCCCAACCCCCATGTGGCCCATCAATCGTTGATTGTCCCCCTCCTTCTCAGATTCCGATGCACCTAGACCTGGCGGACTTAAACTCGGTCAAGGAGTTCGCGCGCGCCTTCAAGGAGCAGTTCAGCCGGCTGGACGTGCTCATGAACAACGCGGGCGTGGTGTACCCCGTGGAGGCGCACCAGCGCACCGCGCAGGGATACGAGATCCACTTCGGTGTCAACCATCTGGCCCACTACATGCTGACCGGACTGCTGTTGGACCGGCTGCAGGCGTCGTCCACCGCGCGCGTGGTCGTGGTCACGTCCTCCCTGTACAAGAAGGGCCGCGTCGACCTGGCGCACATTGCCAACGGCGAAGACCTGAAGCCCGGCCGTCGGCTCAACCCGGCCTACGCCAACTCGAAGCTCTGCAACGTGCTCTTCGGCCGCCAGCTGGCGCGCCTGCTGGAGGGCAGCGGCGTGCGCGTGTACTCGTGCTGCCCGGGCTGGGTGTACTCGGGCCTGTTTCGGCACTCGTCGCTCTCGTGGGTGGCGCGGGTGGCCGCCCTGCCGGTCGCCTTCCTCTTCATGCGCACCGTGGCTGAGGGTGTGCAGACGCAGCTGAACTGCGCCGTATCCGAGCAGCTGGAGCTCGAGTCGGGCCACATCTACGCCAACTGCAAGCGCGAGGAGTACGCGCCGGTGGCGCTCGACGAGCCGGCCGTGCAGGGCTTGTGGGACCTCAGCGCCCAGCTGACCGGCGTCCGATTCCACGTCACCGAGCTGGAGCGGGCGCAGAGCGAGGAGTAGCGGGACCGGCAGCGAGAGCGGTGCGGAGCTCGGGGATGGGCTCGGAGCGGAGAAGTGGGCGGCGTCGGTGATCGCAGCGGGGGCAGCCCCGGAGGGCATAGAGGGGAAGAGAGACGCACTGGTGGATTGATATCAAATGGTACAGAGGACGCAATAGGAGTAGTGTTGGAGGTGGTACGAAAGGGTCGTTTTTAGTGGCTGGGAAAACCAGGATAAAATGAGAGAGAGAGAGAGAGAGCGAGAGCGAGAGCGAGAGCGAGAGCGAGAGCGAGCACGAACGGAAACATTTGGTTAAGCGCAGCGGTATTTGGTAGGGCGGCTGGCTGGCCTGTGGTGGAAATGGCAGGATATGATTGCCTGCGCAGGACGTAGAGCGGCGGGAGGGTCGGTGATGATGTCGAAAAATGATCTGTGCTGTGTCTGTAGCGTTGGACGGCGTCAGAGTTGCGTTCTGAAGTTCTGTCGTTACGGGCGCTGAGCCTTGCGGACTGGAGTGGACAGGGCAACATTGGTGGTGTTGGCGTGGGCTTTGTGAATGTCTGACCGTCCAGGTGGCGCAGTTTTCCGGTGTGAGTCTAATGACGGCTTCTGAACACTGTTGGTCGCATCTCGTCAATATGGGCAGGCAAGTGTCAGTTTCGGCTCCACAAATGTGTGATGTTCGGTACGGTTGTGCGTCCCGCTTGTTATGGCTGTATCGCTCGGCTGGCGAACTGAGGCGACTTGTGTACAGTGCTCACTGCACCCAACCGTCGCGCCTGATGGGTGTGGGTGAACAAGTGTGTCAGCGAGCTGGGGTCATTTCGTGGATGGCAATGCCCAATATCAGCGTCCAGCGTCTCCAGGGCACTACTCGAAAGATGCGTTTGTTTTGACTTTGGGTGCAATTTCTGCGACCCTCTCCCCTGGCGCCTGGATATTCTCCTAACATGGCATGTGTGGTTGTGACGACCTTTGGGCGTGCAGTGATGACCACCCGGCGCCCGGTGTGCATTATATTGTTCTCGGATCTGTGGCGCGTCCATGACGGGGTGCCGTTGTGCCGGAAGGCTGGCCGTGCCACCCGCAGGTGCTGGACGGCTTAGCCTGTGGGTGGTGTAGTCTGGGTTGTGTTGCCAGCTGTGTGAAGGCTGTGTGAGGATGTGGTGTGTGCCATGCGTATGGTTATACGATATGTGTTGATGTAGGTTGGTTTGCGTCGTTCTCCCATTGCGTAGAGTGACGACTGATGAGGCCAACCAAACAATAAAGTTCTTGCTATACGTATTATGGTTAAACGATGAACTGACCAAGAGGAAATGAGACCATGTGAGTTAGACAACTGAAATATAACTATAAACCCTATGCGTAATATGTTGCGGGCTGCGATGTATGGTCGTCACCAGAATATTTACACAATTACGGGTCGGGAGCGTCTTGGTCTTTGCTCGGGGCACGTGTAGCAGCGGTGGCGGCCATCGTGGAGGCGATGCGCCCAGGCGAAACCGGACTGTCCGATCAGTGCCCTGACGGGTGCAGAGAAGGATCAGGACTGGGGCCGGTCGGGGAGAATGGCGAAGCCTCCTTATGATTAACAGCCCGGTATTGTGAAAGAGTGCCCAGCGGTCGTAGTGACAAAGACCAACAGAAAGGAAATGTTGAATTCCGTTTTTTTATTCACAGAGATATGTGCGGTCGGGTACCCGGCATTGTTTTCAGATATAGGACGATCTCCAAAATTCGTCAGCATATGGCACGTGGGGTATACAGTTTGTGTAAGGCATAAAAGTGCGCAGCAAAATGTTAATCGTGAAAAGGTAAGTCACGAGACTGGTTGAGCCTGCAATAGTCTGGACGAACGAAAATCGCGCGCAATTGTTTGCATGGCAGATAATGCCCGTCTATCTAATCTTAGCGAGCCGTATTTAGCGATGTAGTAAACGACAGGCTCCAATTTTACCAAAACACGTCAGATGGTCGCTTGTGACATGAGAACAATAAATCTGACGTCGTTTTCCATCCCGCTGCTGACGTCTTTGTTTCGATATCACACGACTTTTAAGCCACATTCAGGGCCAAATGACGGGGAACTCAATAACACCATTAGTTCTGTACGATACCAGCCAATTTCGGATTATTCAGCATCACTATCGTGTTCAGCACCCAAACTTGTATCCGTCAAGCAATAGGCAACTCCGCATCACCCGAAAGTTATTGGCCAATTTCAGGTTTACGTTCAACGACGCAGAAACTAACGTCCATCAATAAAAGTACTGACTCCTCATGGTCAAAGTCCGGCCCAAGGGACAGGAACTTCATGTGGCCCAGATGCTACCAGTCTGTTTTTGATTTATTTTTATCATATTAGTCGCTAGCACATGATCAAGCGTCCGTCAAAACATCTTTATTTCTCATGTTACTATTCAAGGTGTAATGACGAGGAAATTCATATCAAAAAGTTTCCTGGCGATTTGGTATTATTTAGCAGCAGAACGTTATACGTTTTCAGCGTATAAACTTGCATCCGTCATGAAGTCCTGACCTCCCAAGGCCACCTTTTAAGGTCAAACTGAAATGGCCAGGAACTCCTTACCACGCTTAGTTTCTAGCCGATTTTTGATTATGAAGTACCATAATATTTGCCAGCGCATGAACTAGCGTTCCTCAATAAGTCTTGACTTTTCAAGGTCAGCCTTCTGGATCAAACCAGTGCTCAAGTGACGGAGAACTCCATAGCGCCCAAGGTTTCCGGCCTCGGATTTATAAGCATCAGAGTATTTGCCCACCCATGAACGTCAAGAAAATAGCGTCCGTCAAGAAACTCTGTCCTTTGGATTAAGATATTGGTGGCAGCTAAAAGGCCTGAAGGCATGTCCTTTTTTGTTTGCTTGATGACACGCATTTCATTGCATTTAAACATGTAGTTCCTCACTGGGATATGTAAAAATATTTTGTGAGTCTTTGCAATGGGGACAAGCGAATATTGTGCTGAAAATTAGCATTGTAACGAAGGGGTAAGAATTTGCTAACAGCCACATTGTGTTCCGAAAGTGACTTAAGCGATGCATCAATAATATGGGTGTCATAGCTACCGAGGAATTTTGAATGTACCGCGTCGCCGGCGCGTAAATTTTTCTGAACAGTTTGGACATACAACTTTATCGGATTATGCAGCTGTTGCCTGCCGCGTGCAGCAAAACCACCAAGCAAAACGTCATATTTCGTGAAAAATCGGATTTCTGTATCTATTATCTATTTAGTTAGGCTCGTACCGGCCGAAAATGCATGGAGGCACACGCAGTTTTGTCGCAGCGTATACACATTGCTGCTCTTTTTGTCTTGAAAGCATCAGTATCTCTAAAAATTGTGACTCACTAATAACGGACGCACCTTGAAGACAACAAGGTCATTTTTCACATCCTGCCTCGCACGCATTATACGTGTCACATGCCGCGATATACTTCTTTCCGGAGGTTTTTTTCCGCCAGAGTTATGGACGGATCAAGATGGGTTTAACAATCCAGGTAGATGTAAATGGATCGGATATATTTCTATAATCTGTTCGACGTGACCTTGTGAAGGCCAAAGAAGGTCACTGAACTAAAATAAACACCAGTGACCTTTTGTTTAGAACAGGTGTTTGAGTTCAAGACGGTTGCATGAAGACGCCTGGGAGCACTTTGAATACTAGTCTTGAGTTTGACCTTGTTTCGCCTTATTTGATTCGACTGTTATAACGTACGGGCCTCAAATTTTGACACAAGAACGTTTAGATTCAGGTTGACCCACCCTGTGAATTTGGTATCCCTAGACCTATTGGCTTTTTGCGATTTTAGGGGAGTCAAATAAGTCGCCGCTCGAGCGAACGATCTTCAACCGACCTGCTGGCCGCGTGTTAAGACAGTACTGATAGCCTGATTCCTCGTGGAAAAACCAGGAGAAATGAGAGAGAATGATGTACCGGCTACATGATGTGTTGGCTCCGGCTACATCCATTGGTCGAAACGATCATGAGGAGGCGTCGTCTGAACACGTGGTCTTATCGGGTCACTCTGGTCCAAGGAAGATGCTAGTCACACCGCTATAGTGAATACGCAAAGGCGCATCAAGTCTTTGAGAAGCTCTTGCAGAAGTTAATGCTTATAACAGTTTTGACAAATACATGTAGCCAAAATACCTGATTATTCGACAAGGAATAAGGTCATCTGACAGTCTTATGTATGTGAAGTGCTCCCGCAGCTGCCCTGAGCGGCTTCCGTGCGAATCAAACTTCCCTGACGATCCCTGGTCCACTGAAGAAGCACATCTGCTAGTGGTAGTGCCATCTCAAAGAGCAATGTGTACCGGGGAGAAGCCAGGCCCGATATCGTACTGTGACGACCTCTGCACTCCGTGAAGTGCACCGCATGGACGACAATGATCAGGCGTGGTTTTATCAGAACGTTCTGGTCCAAAGGCGACCGCAGTCGCACGGCTACAGTGAATACACGGTGCATCAAAGTCTTTGTATGGCGTGCTCGAAAGTTTTATAGCCGCCGGAACTAACATTTTGGGCAGGTGATAAAACAGACTTGAAGTCAAGACGAGAGATTTTATGACTATGAGATTAGGTGGGCTTAGCACACAGCGCATTATAGACAATCCGTGAAAATCTGACGTTCTCAGATCATTGAGAAAAGCAGGTATTGCCGGTGATTAAAAATTGACAATAAATGAATCTTCGGTTACAAACTCAAGCATGGATCGCGTAACATGTTTATGTTGGAGTGCTTATAATGCTCAGCCTTTCGTGTATCTAGAAACGGTTATCAAAATTACCTGTGATCAACTGGGTTTAAATGTCGAGTATTTTTCAAGGTTTCATGCGGTGGTCATGAGGGTGCGACACATGAACATCTGCTGAACGCAAAAACATATTTCTTATTGCCCCGCTGGGACATCTCAATTGTATTGCGTTTTTTTAATGCATCCGGTGAGTTATGCATGGCTCAGCGACGGGTTGCTTGACCCACACTCGACCCGTACGAGTATATTTGCGTTGATTCGGACCCTCGCGTCAACCTCTCGCGTCGTCTATGAACTATTAACCATATGTGATGACATACCACGCGTGGACAGCCAGTGAGTAAATCCGTGGCCTAAGCTTTATTAATACACAATCGGAAGCTGCAAGCAAGCAAAGCGATAAAAGGTTGCAACGCATTGGTAAACCGTTCATTTTGTGACATCTCAGTGGCCATTGCCATTGAGAACAGCACGACTATTTAAGTAGTCAGCAGTGAACTGGTGGTGAGTCGTAGTGTCTGGAGTGAAACAACGTTGGGTCACTGCTGTAATGCCGCATAGATTATGCAGGGCTATTCTGAGGCGCGGTAGATAATGTCCCATGCATTTTATGGTCGTCAGGTTGAATGCTCAACTTCAACATCAAGTAGATGTAAACATTTGACTTTCGACATTCCAGGCACGACTCAGATTGTTTGTCATGTCTCGTGCTTGTGAAAGTGTGCGGGATGAGCCTGGGGACGTGGATGTTACGATATTTCTCAGTATGTTTATAATGCCTGATTTCCTTCATCAGGTTAAGCAAACAGCTAAATGTGATCATGATGTGCATATGTAAAGAACAGCTTACAACTAATTCGAAAATATCGCATCCAAGAGGAAAAAGTCCAGGGGCATGTTCATACATTACATACAGTACATACAGTACATTACACCAGAGCACGCGTTGACATCGATAAAAAAACATTTCAATCGCACGAAACATGTTTTTTTGCGAAAATCTAAAATATAGCGAACAAAATCCGGGATAACACGGGAGGACGTAGGATTTGCAGCCTGCTATTTTCGTTTGCCCACCTAACTTTGAAATCACACCTGCCTCCCCGATCCCGAAGTGTCAACGACATGCGTTACTTATCGCTGGCTGGCGCCTGCTGCGGCCGGAGATCTCCCGCTGCGTGACCCCGGATGCGCAGAGCTCTTATCCGGGGCAGATTGGCGCACTCGCCGAAGGAGTGCTGGGCTAGCCCCTCGCGATAGGCTGCAGTCATGATAAACTGCAGCGGTGATAGACTTGAGTCGTTGGGGCCGACGCTCGTGCGACCACACCAAAGATAACGCTATCAGATTAGCAAGTTTGCTCATGTCCGCAGGAATCTGTGGCATCTAGTGGACGGGCTCCGGAATCAGTTTCCGCCTGGAGAGGAGTGGCTGATTGTGGCACAATGAGTGGCCGGTAAACCACGCGGCACGGCTGTCGGCAACAGCGAAGCCATTCGAAATTCATTGGAGACCGGGCAAAGGTCACAGTCTCTCAGCTATGGTGTTCGTTCGTGTTACGCCTTTCGTCGGCTTTTCAGATGATCAAGACTTCACAGCATAGGAGTGTGGATGCCCACTGTTAGGACCAAGGCACCCCCCAAAGAAACAAAGCACCTCACGTGGCTGTGAGTGACGGGTTTTAGCCGGTCCAACTGACTACGTCACCACTATTGGCAAAGGTCACTGCGATTGGAGACAGAGCTTGTGCAAACACGTTCTGGGAATCCAGAAGTCGTCAAGATAACTGGGTTTCATCAGGGCCCACTCGTTGTGGAGTGGGTCATTCGGCCGTGAGCATCCGTCGCTAACACTTCAGCAGCTTTACAGTGCAGGCAAAACGTGAACACCATTGCGGGGTGGTTAAGCAAACGATCCTATTCTTTCCGTGCGTTACATTCAATTAGAATTGCATGGCAAACCAGATAATTTGGGCTGCAGTGGCTTCGTCCATTTTTACCGGTAAGTCGAATTAGGTCGCAAAGATGACAAGGTCAATGAGCAAGCCATGTTTTGCTTGTGCCTCTCCAGCTTCCATGGTTGAACCAACCTTGACTATGTGGCGGACTGTAACTTTACGACTCCTGGCAAACAGACCATACCACATAAAGGCTGAAAGAGCAAGAGGTAATGTCCAGATGTCATTTACAACTATATAGTTTATTCTATGACCTGTCAGGATGGGTCAAAGTAGACCACACTTCCTCCTTTAAACATGTGACTGGGGATAGGGTGCAAGTCGTGAGTCGCAGTCCCCCCGCATTTTACCGCACTTTTTACCCATGTAGTAACCGCTTAGGGTAGAAAGACAGCGATTCGATATTTTCAGCGCCTCCAAGTTAACCCGCTACTCGACTTATGCCAGTAAAACACATCTCGCGATCATCACAGGTCATGTGATAATATCATTAGTCTGATTGACGATGCTGCTTTTGTCATTTGGCCTACTACCTGGCTGTTCCTCGAAACTGAGCACCCAAAACGCATTGGAAGGTCAATCAATGCAAGCGGGCGAGACCGGACTCGCCCGCTCCCTCATGCGTGACGTCATGCGTGATGTCACTGTTTCCCTTTTCTTAGGTAAATGTCGCTCGTTCAGGTGTTCATTGTTCATTAGCACTGCAACGTAACTACATCATACGGCGCCACTTGAGGGTATAGTATAAACGTCATTTTGGTAAGATATGTTTGTAATAGGATCCGATAATTACAATACCAATCGCTTCTGTTGCGTATACCAAGCTCAATGACAAATATTTCGTTTGGACCGCGAAGGAGCAAGACGTTGCTAAGTGAAAACACAGGACACCAGACAACATAAAATAGCTTTTCGCAGTCTTGCGCACCTAACGCTATCCTTGAATATCATTTCCGCTCCCTCCGTTTCCGAGAGCCTTTTACTGTCGTGCGTATGCAGTTTTCAGAAACTTCTCGCCAAATCGGCTGTGCAGAGGTTAAGAAATGGCGTCATAGGTCACGGACCTCACACGCTTCAGACTTAATTTGCTTAATGAAGCGTAATGCATGTAGGTTCAAACACCTATATTTCAGTGTCATCCTTTCCAGGCCTCAGCCACTTCATGCGTAATGTGATTGATGGAAGGCCCTTCCTCTTTTCCTCGGGAAATGTCATGTCTCCCTTACATGACCCCTGTTGTTCGACGCATCAACTGCAAGAGGCGGCACGGAGCCGTTCACCGGAGCCGCGCTGGGAGCTCTGCTTCCACAAGTCGAGCGTCTGTCCTCCCGCGGTTCGGCCGTCGGCCGACGGACTAACCGGTCACCCCCGCTTCCAGTGTGCTGGACCTTCCCGTCCACGGGGCCGCGCGGCAAGCAGGGCTCCATCAAGGCGCAGCCGGCCGCCAAGGCCGAGTTCCCCTGGCAGGCACAGCTGCTGAAGCGGGGCGCGCACGTGTGCGGTGCTGTGCTGGTCAGCGACCGCTGGCTGCTGACCGCCGCTCACTGTCTCTCTGGGCTGGAGGAGCTCGATGCGTACCAGGTGCGTGGCGGCCAGCTCAGGAACGAGGCACCGATCAACGGCAGGTTCTCCGCCTCTCTCCGTCAACAGCTGTCTGTCTCCGACAGCCATGATTCGCCGCAGCTGACGCACCGTCAGTCAACAGAAATATGTTACCAATAAATTGCCAGGCTTTGACAACTAACCACCCAAACATGTCGGCTAAGTGGATCAATCTAACGCAAAGTAAGTGAAAAGTTATCGCGTCTCGTTCAGCATATTGCTGACAAAACCACGCGCTACACGATATCGGGGTGAGCGCCGGCTGACACCAGCACGCCGCACCGCTGCAGGTGGTGCTGGGCGAGCATGATGTGGCGCTGGAGGAGGGTACGGAGCAGCGCCGCCGGCTGGCCGAGGCCGTGCTCTACAGCGGCCGGTTCGGCGTCTCGCGCTCGCCGCGCTCTTCGCAGCAGAGCGACATCGCTCTGATCAAGCTGGACCGGCCGGCGCTGCTCGGCGACGGGGTGGCACCGATCCCCCTACCCAAGGCCACCGATGACTTCACCGGTAAGCGCCCGCCGGCGGTCGCCCTCGCTGTCCTTCACAAGGTGCCGTCTGGCCGCCCGCCGCTCAGCCCGAGTCTACACTCTTAACGCCCTTCAAGCTGCATGCAGAGTACACGGGGCAGCGTAGTGGTTGCGGTCACGGTGCCACGTGTGGATTGATACCACTTTACAGCGCATGCTAGCGCAACATTTGAATCCGGCGGCGTCTGCTGGAAACGGCCAATGATTGGTTGGAACCGCCTTGTCCCTGCTGACGACCGGCGCCCAGTGCTCAGTTGTCGACTAACCCCAGCCCTGTTTCCGCAGGCAAGTACGGCGTGGCGGCCGGCTGGGGCGCGTCGGACGCGACGGCGGAGGGGCCCATCTATCCCCGCCTGCTGCACAAGGTGCCACTGCGCGTGCTCAGCGACGAGCAGTGCCTGCGTCGGCTGCTGTATTTCAGCTTCGCTCCGCGCCCGATGCTGTGTGCCGTGCCATCGCCAGAGAGCAGCCTGTGCTGGGGCGACTCGGGCGGCGGGCTGGCCTACTACAGGGCGCCCGGCGCACCGGTGCTCGCCGCCATCACCTCCTGGGGCGTCGATTGCGGCCTGACCGACACGCCGGCCGTGTTTATCGACGTGGCCTACCACGTCAACTGGATCAAGGACACCATGAACGAGCCGCTGTTCGACACCGTCTGAAAACGGCTGAGCAGCTGCCCTCCGGCTAGATGGCGGCCGGCGCAGCTCGGTGCGCTGCTCCGGACTAGGAACGACCAGTGGATCTCATATCAGTGTATCTGAATGACGTATTTATTGCTATTTAACTTTCATCATGACGTCAGCACTGGGTGACATCATTTCGGATGTGGCTGGCCCACTTTTTGTCGCCCCGTCGCTTCTTATCGCTTTTTGTAAGGTCTTGCTGGCCAAACATTCGAATCGTCAAGCGAATACCTCATGTTTCTTAGCCGCGTTGGCTCGTTGGCTGTTTTTGTACGTTGGTTTTTTGCGCTCCTGTCTCACAGCTTTCTGTTGTCCGTGTTTTATCGTTTATATATGTTTCCATGCTCCTTTTTCGCTTAGAGAAGATCTCCACTTTCCAAAGTTAGACAATGACGCACAGGAGATGGCATGTTGAGCAAGATCCACGCGCCAGGTGATCGGTGCGCTGCAGGAATATCTATTGATCATGGCCCTAGCACTTCACGTTATGCTTCCTCATTCTCCCACTTCCAGCGCTAATAAGCCTCCGCAAAACAGCCGAGGATGGCCATTCTTCAGCTGAGTCATGCAAGTTGATCACGACGGTTAGGTAGTGGCAACACTAGCCCGGCAGAAAAACTGACGACTTACGGAAAGACCGAGATGCCGATATCCAAGGTGGGGTAGACTCCGTGTCAGACCCAACAGACCAAGGCGCTGATGACAAAGAGAACCAGACAGACCGGAACCGCTGACACCGAGCTGAGAGCAATTGATGCCGACAACTTTTACCCCATTATGAATTATAGTTTATCGTGACGGAAACATCACCTTGCTGAGTCTGACTATCCCACCACCCACCAAACCCGCGTTACACAATATTTCACATTACAGTGCAACACTGCATAACAAATCCGAGTCGAAACACACCGTTTATCTTTCACTCAGAAAATGTATATCTCAGTAGGTTGAAATGGTTAAATCAGAGATAAAACACCAGACGGAGAGGTCAGCAAACCAGCTGGCGGCGGGTAAATGCAGGATAAATGCATAATCGCACGCTGTAGACAACGCAGCGCAGGACAACGCACGCCCTATGCTTGGTCATGTGGCTCATCGGCTCGCACGCATCGTCATGGTCAAATGGGTTTGTACAAGAGTGTGTCCTGCAGTTCACACTCCCTACGGCCGATGAAGACATACGGAATCGTCAAAACAAGCGCAAGCCAGTAGGCCCACACGAGGGCCCAAATATTAGGATGAAGGACATGACGATCCCTGGCGAGTTCCTTACAGCTTACTCAAAACAAGCCCGTCCTGTGCATGGAGCTCCAGCCACTATTGGTTCGAGTGTCAGGTTCAGACTGGCAGGAAAACGTCCCGTCTTGTGAAGACCGATCTGTCTGGACCTCTGACAAGGTACACAATATCACCTTTGGCTTTGGGTGCCCTCGCCCACCACTAAGCTCCCCGCTTGACTTCGGGAGTCACCTCCGCGAGCCCGTCACAGCAGCGCGGGTCAGGCGGCACGCCGGCGCCGGTCACGCACCGTGCGCCGGCGCAACGGGCGGGTGGCGGGCGGTGCAGGGCTACGAGGCCGCAGCCGCCGCCGGCCCCGCGCTCCACCCCAGTGAAGAGGTCGCTGCCGTCCGGCCGGCGACGTCAGGGCGGCGGCTTCAGGCAGTCGCCGTCTGGGTACCGCTTCTTGAACCGCTCGACGATCTCCGGGTCGCTGAGGTTGACGCCGTCCAGCTGGTTGCCGAGCGTGATCCTGCGGCGGACGGACCGCACGTCAGCAGTATCCGCCGCCCGGAGCTCGCTCGCAGGCTCGTGGCGCTGCACAGCCAAACGCTGCTGAGCACAGGGCATGGCGTGTCGACTACGCACCGGACGACCGGACAAGAGGCCGAAGCTGACCCACAGAGCGCAGCCTGGCCGCCGCACAGACAGCCAGGCAGGGTGCGAGCTGCTTGCGAGGATGGAGAGCGCTCTGACCCAGTGACAGGGACCCTGCCGCCAGACCAAAGACGCGGCACGGACGGTCAGGCAGGGTGCGAGCTGTTGCGAGGATGGAGAGCGCTCTGACCCAGTGACGGGACCCTGCCGCCAGACCAAAGACGCGGCACGGACGGTCAGGCAGGGTGCGAGCTGTTGCGAGGATGGAGAGCGCTCTGACCCAGTGACGGGACCCTGCCGCCAGACCAAAGACGCGGCACAGACGGTCAGGCAGGGTGCGAGCTGTTGCGAGGATGGAGAGCGCTCTGACCCAGTGACGGGACCCTGCCGCCAGACCAAAGACGCGGCACAGACGGTCAGGCAGGGTGCGAGCTGTTGCGAGGATGGAGAGCGTTCTGACCCAGTGACGGGACCCTGCCGCCAGACCAAAGACGCGGCACGGACGGTCAGGCAGAGTGCGAGCTGTTGCGAGGATGGAGAGCGCTCTGACCCAGTGACGGGACCCCGCCACCAGACCAGAGTCTGGCCCAGTGACGGGATCCCGCTACCAGACGCGGCACAGACAGTTTGTCACACGCACCCCGCCAGAGACGTGCCACAGACAGTCACACACCAGACCACAGAAGCGGCACAACATCTCACACATCAGACATGAGACGCGACACAGACGGCCACACTAACAGACCAGAGACGCGGCAAAGACGGTCTGTCACGCGACCCGTGAGTGGGGTAGCACAGACGGACTCTGCTTTGCATTCCGTCAGACGGCAGCATAGATGCACTCGATCACACATCACCCAAAGACGCGGCACAGGAGACGCGTGGCAGCTACACAGCTAATCCACCGGGGCCGCGTCCTGTTCGCGTGACGTCACCGGTAGCGTTCGGGTGCCAGTGGCGGCGGTGTACCCTCACCAGTTGGGCTGAGCGTTGTGCGGCCGGCCGAAGAGCTCCAGCTTCCTGGTGCCCGGGCTGAGCCGCTCGATGATGCCGTAGATCTCGTCGGGCTTATGTGACGTGGCGCGCACCTCCGCCACCAGCACGTCGGCGTCCAGGCCGCGGTTCAGGAACTGCGGCTCGCCCTTCATGCCCACCAGACAGTGCTCCTGGGGACGCGGCCGGGCGCGCGCCGTCATCCCACGCGGCCGCATCGGGCTGGCTCAGTTTATTGAGAGGATCGGAAGAGGGAACTTATCATGAAGCAATGGGGCAATCATAAAATCTGGCAAACATAAAGTTTACTTGCACATAATCGGTTACTTTGAGACATCAAAACTACTCTTAACACTTAAGCTTACAAACATTAAAACCCAGGACTTGTTCCATTATCCCTTGATTGCCTTACGAAAAAAACCTTTCAGGGCGCCAGCGCTACTTCAAATGTCCGAACAAACCGTTGAAAAAGAACAGCCTTCGAATGCGCGATGCCAGGGCAAAAGTGCCACTGGGATAGCGAGAATACTGAGGGCCATGTCGGGATCCAAAATCGGCTATACCAGCGTGCACTTTGAAACAAATCATGCCCACTTGTGTGGAAAAGGTGGCCTGGCTTGACCACCGATACGCTGGATCTTAAACCAACGCCTGAACAACACGATGCCGCTTTAATGGCTATATATAGGTCAGATTACGGCTATGAGCATGTGGGCATTGACGGCAACCCGCATAGCTTGGGCCGAGTGTTAGTTCTTTGGGTTGGTTTGCAATATAATTGACCCGGTATCAATGTCTCCGCTTTCCAATCCACATTCTAAATTTGCCTTTGTAATCTGTTTCCTGTGTCTTGATTAAACAGGTTGACTCGGTGACACTGATAGTAAGGCCACTCATTGTATTTGTTGGTACCAATGGCGTTCTCAATCTGCAAAAATCTGACCTTGCGTGGCGAATGTCAGCGCATTCATTCCATAAAACCTTGTGCACTCATCTGTATGATATGCGCTGCGTAACGGCTGACTAAGCAGAATGCGACGATCAGATGCATGGGTTGTACTTTGGTTCGATACCAGGAATTGCTGGGCATGACACTGATCAAGTTTCTATTTTTTAAGCTTTTCACCTTGTAGGTGAAAATGTCCTAGGTGCATTGCACACTTTTCTTTGACAACTCACCTTGACAGGAAATCCCTTCAGCGTTCCATTTGCAAATATATTATAAATCTACCCTATGTCTGTAAATCATATATGTGGAAGAAACTAGTCCTCTGGCTTCGAAGCCAAATTCGAAGCCAAGACAAAAATACGAAGCTGAAGTCGAAGTCGGTTACTTTGGAGTCTGGAACTGTGAATGTGAAGGCCGAAGCCAATGGCTTCGTGATTTTCAAAACGCGAAGGCGAAAGCACCTGGCTTTAAATTTTGCATGTGCAAATCCGAAAGCAGCGGCTTCGGTACTACCTTGCCGTGGTTGAGCCAGTGGCCGGTGCGGCCGGTACGGATGATACGCTGCAGCTGGTTGCTCTTGACCCAGATGAGCTCGTCCACCCGCTGGTAGCCCCACAGCGAGAGACACTCCCGGCCCAGCTCCATCGCCCTGCGGTCACCCGGCGCGCGTCAGCCGAGGCGCACCGCCGCCGCCGCAGCCGCAGCTGATCAGCTCGTGTGTCAGACGGGTCTCGTCAGCGTCAACAGGCGCGCGACCGACGCGATGGTCTGACCGGGACGGCCCTCACGCCTCGACAGGGACACCTGACCGACCCGACACGACCCACCCACCTCGACATGTCGGACAACCGGCTCAGGAAGAGGCAAAATGGTATGTGACCAGACCTCTCTCCACAGTGGAGCCCCCACACACGGGACGCGTCTCACATTCACGCTGCGGCGGGCTAGCGATTATGCGTACCGAGACTAAGCAGAACTGGGTGAGGATGAGTTGGGGGCAGCTAACCACACTCACCTGCCCGTCACCCAGAGGAAGATGAGGCCCGAGGTTTGCAGCGAGGGGATGTCCAGGTTACGCATCTCGTCGTCTGCCATGGTGCCGTAGGGCAGCTCCATGTGGATGTCCCAGGGCGGGTCGGCCATGATCACGGCACACTCGCCTGTGGAGGCGGCCGCTCCCGTCAGCACGGCCGACGCACACGCCACCCCACCACACCCCACCTTACCTCACAACACCACACCACACCACACCACACACGCCCGGCCAACCCACTAACGGCCGACGCACGCCGCTGATACACGCCCCCAGAATGTCTTCCCAGTCCTGTTTCATCAAACTTCATCATTGAAGTCTCCGTTAAGTTATGTACCGCGACGTCAGCTGGCGTGATCAGGTGGATGCATATTAGTCAAGAAGCAGGAAAGCTGACGGAAAACTCACGTCTCCGGTCTCTAATAGAAAACTAAACATCACAACGACCCATGTCATAACAGCGCGACAACATCGGTCGGCGCTGGCCAAACAGGGCGGGTCTCGTCTCTCAGTGGCCAAACAGGACGAGTCTCGTCTCTCACTGGAAAAACAGGGACGGTCCCGCCTCTCACTAGAAAAGCTCTTTTCCAAACTCTTTCCCCGCGTCCCGGTCGCAGTCGTGGCAGCCGGCCAATCGGTGGCCTCGTCGCGACGCAGCCGTAAAGCACGTGGGGTGTCACCCATCGGCGCCGCATGTTTCCCCGTTGCATCACTGGCGCCGCATGGCCACTTATTTCATCACTATGGTAGCGCGGCTGGGCCACAGTGACGGCGCCGCTCCTGAGCACTTTATCTGAGGAATGCCGGCGGAAGCATGGCCGCACGCCCGGCCAGCAACGGACCCTCGAGGCGACGTCGCCACAGGCAGGCAGAGACGTCACCCCTGATTGGGGAGGGGAGGGGGGCGACACTTTTATACGATTTTGTCTACAAAGATGGAAGCAGAATGAAGTCACTTTGGTACACAGGAGCATGTCCTGTGTACCTGTGTCCATGTTACGTAATTGACTTGTTCTTCAGTGTGGCTTGCACCACAGCCCGAATTTCCAAATTGGCAGGTGCATACCTTCTAGCATTTTCGTTGAATTAATTTTTTGT
This sequence comes from Pollicipes pollicipes, assembly GCF_011947565.3. NCBI lineage: Eukaryota > Metazoa > Arthropoda > Thecostraca > Pollicipedomorpha > Pollicipedidae > Pollicipes > Pollicipes pollicipes. The sequence goes on from NW_023596576.1 coordinate 52,374,519, forward strand.
TGAATTTTGTTAAATTCTAACATCTTCATTTTTGTTGAATTTCCGAAATCTTTAAAAGCACAACAAATAACCCAGATTCCAAAATGAAGAACACGGACAACGGACGCAACAAATTAAAGACACGGGTTCTCCGTGTTTCTAATGTTGAAGGATTACCCTTGGTAGTTCTTAGAATGCACCTCACATCCTGGAAATTCCCGACAACTCCGTGATGACAGCTTGTACCCAGCTTCCTTCGTGGTTTGGCGTTGTCGTTGCCAACTATACTGATGAAGTTCATGGATAGAACGTAAATATGTGCTATCAAAATATTACTTTCTTATCGCAAAAGAACGCTTCAATGCGAATTCCATATCTGATAATAATAATACCAGCATGGTTTCAAGACTCCGTGATACCAGTGAGACTCCGTTTAAGTAGTGTCGAAATTTTGATGAGAAGCATCTACTTGGCTTCAGCTGGTTTCATGACAAGTCCTCGTTGTGAGCTCTATCGACCAACTGGCGTAAAACTGATATATCTTAAGAGTTTTCCTTCTTATCCCCATGGAGGGGCGGGGGGGGGGGGCTCTCGATGCTGGCAGCGCAGACCAAGACAATGAGCTAAACGGGACCCTGACAAGATACATCGACCATGGCGCGGCCGGAGAAGTTTCGCAACCCCTGGACGCGGGCGACGTGGCTCTGCTGGTGACTGCCCGCCCCATCGACGGGCGCAGTCCCCCGCACGGCCATGTCTGGATGCGTCTGCTGGCGGCTGCCCGCTCCATCGACGGACGCTCGACGGGAGGCTCCAGCGATGGAAGGTGACGCCAACCATCAAACACAGGCTGCGTTGCCGCCAGCTGGCTGAGCCCCGACGAAAGCGGAGGCAGCGTCAAGTCAGCGGTTTCCTCAGCGGAGAAGCCATCGAAAGCAGGCCCTGTTTAGACATTCCGGGACGTACAGCTCGACAGCCAGCTCCACCTCACGGAATACGTCACCCACCGGAAGAAGACGGCGCCGAGACAGCAGCACCTACAGGCACTGTCCGGCAAGTCGTGCGGAAGCCATCGACGCACCAACAAGACCGCATACAGATGCTACGGACGCAGCCGTCCCCGGCCTGCACCGCAATCCGTCGGTGAGAGCGGAGCCCCGAGCAGGACAGAGCAAGTGCGCCATGCTCATCACTGGCTGCGTGTGGCTCAGCAGGGGACGCCCTCTCCGCGCGGACTGGCCTGATGTCCTGGTGCTGGTGCGGGTCAGTCCGCTAGCGGCGATGGATCACCAGCGCACGCCTCACCTCTGACCCGTGCGGGGATCTGACGTCACCCCGGACCCCCGGGAAGAACCCACCGACGCCTGCAGCACCGCACCCGCGGGGCGTGGACCGGAGCCGTGCCGAGACAGAGGCGGACTGCTGCCGCCGCTACCGCCGAAGCCACCGGACGAAGACACCGTGCTGTCCTGTCCCCCATGCCTCCCCGGGTCGAACGCAGCAGGAATGATGTGGCTGGGGTGGCTTTCCTGTCGACGGAGCCCGAGCCCATGGCGCTATTCCAGTGCGACCGGCCGTGGATCCATGACCGCCGGTCGGCTTGGTTCGTAGTGGACTTGCCCACCTCACCCAGACGGAAGGACCCGCCCGACCAACGACCAGATACCGCGTTGGGGTTCATCGAGGCACTGCCGCCGGCGGATGTGACCAGCCTGGTCTCACGGGCCGCGCCAGGGAGGCAAATACAACGACGCCATCGGCGCGCCGGTCCAACCTCCGTCGCCCACATCGAGACATGACAGTGCGCGTCCATGCTGGGTCAGTTCGGAGCAGTCTGAGGACTGAGTTAACGGCGATCCGTGAAGCGCTTGCTGAGGTTGCCATTCACAAACCTCCCGTCACAGACCAGCAGTTCACACGCCAGACCGGCGTCACGACAGACTACAACTCGGGCCTGCAGCTGCTGCCAGCACGGCCGTCCACGCAGAACTCAATGCTGGCTAATGAGGCATGGAGGCTGCTGCATGCCCTGTGCGACCAGGCCACGTCACTCACGAGGCGGCGGATGGCAGGACGCTCTGCCAGCGCTCTGTCTCGTGCTGCGCGCACCAGACCGGGTGCCAGGACGCCCTGCCAGTGTCCTGTCTCGTGCTGCGCGCACCAGACCGGGTGCCAGGACGCCTTGCCAGCGCTCTGCCTCGTGCTGCGCGCACCAGACCAGGTGCCAGGACGCCCTGCCAGTGTCCTGTCTCGTGCTGCGCGCACCAGACCAGGTGCCAGGACGCCCTGCCAGTGTCCTGTCTCGTGCTGCGCGCACCAGACCGGGCCATGCCGGATCGACGGCAACGGGACCACACTCAGCATAGTGCCGCAGAAGCCGACGCTGAAAACCAGGCAGAAAACCTCCACGGACCTGGCCAGGACCCGCAGTGCCGTCTGACGCCGTGTCATGACGCTGAACCACGCAGACCCACACCAGGCAACAACTCCGCACCATGGAGACTAGACACGCTGGGAGTCCGCCAACGTCTCCTTGGTGCGGGATTTCTCGCCCCTGACGCGAGACACCCTGCTGCGACTCGGCCTGCAGGAAGGCAATCACTATCCTACCCGCGGGTGGGACAGCATTGAGCGCCAGCTCACCGACTGCCCGGCTTACGCCAGCTCCCACGGTCGACATAGGGATAGGCCCCTTTCTCCACCCCCTACTCGGATGGTTCTCGGGGAAGCGGTGAGGAAAACGGTCGACTTCTTCCACCGAGCGGGCGCACCGACCTGCCGTTTGAAGCGCCCACACAGCGGAGCTCTTACGGTAGCCCCGTGTGCCATGCATCATCGACAGAAAAAGAAGGGGAGCGGCGGGAAACAGAGAAGCAGAAACAGAAGAGCTAGAGGGAGTCAATGTTAGACCTAACACGGCGCAGTGAGCGTCATCTGTGAACACCACTGACGGGGTTCGTGGGTGCAGCCAGGTGCATTGTAAGCAAAGCGACAATTAAAGCTACAGCGGTAATCCAACGACATTTCTAAGGTTTCACCTGCTCGGTGGGCGGGACAAAGACGTGACTATGCACTGCCATTATCGAGAATCAATGTCACCCACGCACGGATGGATCTGAATCAATATAACACTCATAATGCTGATGGTCTTGCTGCAATGGGTGACTTCTCACCGCAGTGTCGTGAATAAGCAGGAGATCTATGGTGTTATTGCTGCACGCCATGTGCCGTCATGAGGCGTACAGACCCCGCACGGCATGATCCGATTTCAACGCAACCAAAATGGAGTGTTTGGTAAAAATGGCAGCAAATAGAAAAACTTTGTTCAGCAATACACCAGAAAGAAGTTCCTTACAGCACATAGGAACAGGGCGATCATTTGTCGAGGCGAAAAGCGCAGGCTTCCCACCGTTAGCGCTCCCTCCCCCTCATCTTTTTGGCGTGCGTGACGCTGGTAACCGATGATCGCCTGCCAGAAGCGACATCTATGCAGCAAATCCCATGGTTTAGCACCTACCAACATATGTAAGGCATGCGAGCTGGCCGTCCCAACAAACGCCAGCTCGCTTCGAGCTTGGTGCTTGGGAGAACGATGCCCACCAGCACCTTACGATGCACTGTTACATTGTCGGCCCCACTCCCATCAGTGTGCAAAAAACCGCGGCGGGTCGGAAGCAGCTTGCCAACACAGGGCCGGCGGGGCTACGGCAAGCACGGCACGTCGCCGCCGCGCACCTGCCGCCGGCGCCACCCACTCACCGATGACGGACATGTCGAAGAAGCGCAGGTCACACTGGATCCACTGCGGCGGGAAGAGGACGGTGCGTTCGGCGGCGCCGGCGTGCAGCACGGCCGGTGCGCTCTGCTCGGCCGGCTCTGCGCCGTGCCGGCCCAGGCCCGAGTAGTCGACCTCGTAATGCACGTACCTGCCGGCGGGGCGGCCGCACTCAGCCGGCGCCCAGACGGGCCGCGCGCGCCGCCGGTCACGCGGCGTCACATAGGCCGCGCCCACCGCCGGTGGCCAGCGCACAGCGGCACCGCGACGTGTCGGCTGCGACGAGTATGGGAATGGCCGAGCAGATGTACCGCGTAAGGCCTGTTATCTTTCTTGTTGAGTGCGAAGATGGCCGAAGGGTCAAAGCTATGTAACAAGCACCACAATGCGATTCAAGCAGCTAATGCTTTTGTTGTTTATTGGAGTTTACGGGCGCGCCGACTGCGGTGGTCATTTGGCGCCCAAATGCCTTGTCACGCACTTGCACGTGTCCATGTGAAAGCAGGTGTTGAGGAAGGAGCAGTCTCCAAGGGACTCGTCGGTGTGCTTTTGCAGGATCTTCCTGAAGTGCAGCTTGCTGCAGGGGTTCTCGTTCTCCTTATTGGACCGGTCGCAGTCCTCGCGGGTGCCGTGGCGACAGTACTCCTGTACCTGAGCGCCTGGAACACAAACGGGACCGTGCTCACTCGGCGGCTCACCCGCACCAGCAGCGTCAACTGCCGGTACACAGTCCCGCGACAGCCGGCCACACCCTCCAGCAGATCAGGCATCATGACAGACGCATACGGGATGGTGACACTAAGACGTCTTCAATAAACGGGGATCAAATAAAATACAAAGAGATACGGACCATGGCGAAAAAGGTAACGATGGAGGTGAAAAAGGCAACAGAGGAAAATGGATAAAGGTCAAGTGGATCAAACTAAAAAGGGGATAAGTCGAAAAGAAAACATTACAGCGAAAAAGTGCAAGTGCAAGTGTCCACTTTTTTTGACACAACCACGTCAAGTGTCAAAAGGTATCAAAGTCAAAGGGTTCTTGGGTTCTAAGGCAAGGAAATTGGAAACTTTGCCGACCGCGCGTGGGTCCTTCATCAGCCAACTTAGGGGACTACGCGCTTTCCACGTGACCACGAGGCTAGTTTGTCGCTGACCAATCAGAGGCTGGGTCTAACCTATACCTGGCTTATATTTGGCCACAACATAGCTTGAGAAACGCGAGCCCCATTTTCTTTAGGTTAGGGAGGTACAGCACATGCAGTTTTAATGCCTCATTTGGTCCACTTGTTCTTTTCCACCCAAGCTCCCGCGTCGCACTGCAAGGTCTCCCTGAGGACACCTCCCTGCGGGGCGGCCACATTTTGTCAAGGAGGCCGCCAGAAAAATTCTGGAAGTTAAAAGGGAAAGTCTGAAAACAGAAACGCACTGGCTAAGCGGGATCAGGGACTTCAGCCACCCTGGCTTTCCGCTGCGCGAGCGACTGACCAAAGGCAAATGGTGTGTTCAGAGGCCTGCGCACTTAGATTGATTGGCCGTTTACCTGTATCCAATTGACTTATCCCCCTTTGACTTTTGGCTTATCTGACTAGTTGAATTACTCTGTTAGTATTCTCACATCGACCACAATGACTTCTGGTCACTTCGACTTGTCATGTCGACTTCTATCACCTTGACTTTTGGTTCTTTCAATTCATAGTCATCTTGACTTTGCTTTTGTATTCTATCCTTGTAGCATTCTTTGCTTTTTCTTTCCACCTTTCACCTTTTTAAATTTGTACCTGAATTTAATTTAGTTGGCTTCTTGCACTTGATCACCTCGACTTTTGGTTCTTTCAATTCATAGTCATCTTGACTTTGCTTTTGTATTCTATCCTTGTAGCATTCTTTGCTTTTAAAATTTGTACCTGAATTTAATTTAGTTGGCTTCTTGCACTTAACCTTTTACCACTCGACTTTTTGTCCTTGTATCTCACCTGAGTCCTTGTCCCTTTAACGCCACACTATGCCCTGCATAGCAGCGCAGGCTTCGTCACTAGATCTCGAGCTCTGGGCACATGAAAGGGCCGCCCAAGAAAACCTTGCAGGGTCTAGATACTTGGCACCATGCGTCACACAAGAGCTGTGAGCGGGCACGGCTGACTCAGCGCCCTGGCAGCTGCATCATCAGGCGTCAGCCCCGCGACGGTGGCTGACTCAGCGCCCTGGCAGCTGCATCATCAGGCGTCAGCCCCGCGACGGTGGCTGACTCAGCGCCCTGGCAGATGCATCAGACGTCAGCTCCTCCCCCCACCCCTGACGACAGGAGCTCAGCGCCCTGTCAGATGCGTCAGACGTCAGCCCTGCGCAATGGCGGGTGTCGGCGATCTAGAAGCTGCACCAGACGTCAGTCCCCCGCGACGACGGGAGCTCAGCGCCCTGGCAGCTGCATTAGACGTCAGCCCCTCCCACCGGCGGGAGCTCGGCGCCATCCTGGCCGGCCGGCAGCCGGTCACTCACCACCCTGCGAGCGGAACCGCTCGGCCGTCGAGCGCTCCTTGACGGTAGGCTTGCACAGAAGGTCCAGGATCTCCTCGCCCATCTTCTTGTTCTCCTTCTCGCGAGCAGACGGCAGCGCTAGCAAATTCTGTAAACAGGCGGGATGACAGACGCAGCTCAGTCTCAGAAGTCCACATCCTGACAGCACGAGAGTGAGCTTGTCATAAGTCCCTCAAGAGCATAATGGTACAGTCACGAAAAGGCGATACTACCGCCCACTGTGACGTGGTCCCTGGGTGCGTAGTCGGCCTGTGACGCTCACCATGATATCGTCGGTTTTTGGCGCGTCTCCGGCGGCCGGCGGCTGGTGCGGCGGCGGCGGCGGCTCGTCGGCCGGTCCTCCGCCACTCTCGGCCACCACCACCTGTAGGCGCGCATGCTCCACGGCCGACACCTCCAGCAGACGCCGACCCTCGCGGGTCGTCTCCCGGATACTGAGGGAGACGGTACGCACATCGGATCAGATGCGGGAGTTTGTCCTCTATTGTCGTCTATTGTCGGGATTTACCAGGATTACTGTGTGGGTGTGAGCGTGCATGTCTGCCACATTTCAACCATAGCCTGATCACAGGAGTACACGAATAAGCCAACCATCTATCCCAGCAAATCCTTTCTTCTGCCGTGACCGATCGCAGGGCGACCGAGCGCTCCGGCGCCGGCTGCCTCGCCTCCCACCTGATGAGGTCCTGGGCGGCCAGCTTCTGCAGCACGTTATCGACGGCACGCTGCGAGACGCAACCGGTCAGCCGCGCCGCCACCTCGGCCGCTAGCTGCACACCGTCGGCGGGCAGGTCGCGCGCTGCCGTCAGCAGCCGCAGCAGCTGCTGCTCCACCTCGGTGGCGTCGGCCTCAGCCGGCGACGTCTCAGCCGATCGCGACACGTCTGAGAACAAGCTCATCACGTTAAATTCGGTGGGGGGGGATGTACTCTGGATGTGCATGGGCAAGTCCGGATGTAGATGCAATGGCTTCTCTTTTCTTAGCCAAGTTTGCTCAGGAAGACACTGGTATTTTGTGTGGGGCAAGCGTGATGTGTGAACTTTCAAGCCCAGGCCTACTGTCACATATAAATTAGGTTTGTTCAAAATACTTGAGTAGATTTAACAGTTTTATGGAACAACACACCCCTGCATCCCAGTGTAATGTAACAATGCAACCTTAACCACTTATATCATGTTCTGTTAGTTATGCTTTCAACTTGACCACTTTAACCAAGAGCAAAAACTAATTTGGTAATTGTTCATAAGAAAGCATAGTCTGTTAATACTATTCAGAGGTAATGTACGATTTCAAAGGCAAACCCCCACTGGTTACTTGTTTAAATAAGACACCTGGGGAACCAGAGCCACGACGTCGCGTTCAAACACGAAGACCAACAACTTGTGCTTGGTGCAAATTGATCTGCCCAAACCACAAGTAAAGATATACCAGCCTACTTCAGCAAACTACCATAGTTAATAATAACTATATACAACACTTACAACACATCAAGGACTTTGAATGCAAAAAGAATACAACAAACTAGGGCGATAGGAATAGCGGCATAGCAGTGGGATGGCACTCATAAATTGGTTGCGCAAAGCACTACTGTATCTTTTTCAGTTTATGTATCTAAATCAGAAGACCAAAAATATCACGAGATTAAATTCTGCTTACATTTAGAGGTCACAAATGACCAAATCAGTCATTAAATATCCGCATCAAATCAAGCACCGGAGTTATCAATTTAACAACGGTTCATCAGGGCTTTGGTAACCCGATAAATGTCCAGGGTGTTGATTGAATGTTGGGGGTTCTTCAGAGATACCAAAGGCCCTGTAGATTAACAACAGCGTATTTGAAACCGGGTGACAAAAAAACATTTACGTACCCAGCCCATGTTCGCCTGAGGGCGCTATCTTTTCTCAGGCCCGATCAGGGGTAAATTTACCAGCGTTGCAGTCTCCATATGCGCCGCGACATCGGCACCAACAGCTGCCGTCCGCATGCCAGGAAGTGACACTTTCGACCACTTTATGAAATCAGTTGGGACATACGGAGCGTGTTTTGGGCCAAAGATTTCACCTGCACAGTTTTCAGAACGATATGTGGAGCCCCTTAGCAGTTAAAGCAGAGTAAACACTTGCAGTTGTGGTGTTAGCTATATTTTTCGCATCGCTGTAAGCACTAACGCATTTAAAGGATTACCCTCGGCATTGCACAGGCATAATATTCGCCCCAGCATAACCTCCGAACGATCCGAGTTTACTTTTGGCCATTCCTGCGCGCCCACCGGCCGCCACCTGCTATTAGCTGCGGTGGTCAGCGCCGGGCTACGCACTGGAGCCTGCAGCGCCGCGCATCGCAACACTGCGCGCGGGGACCCCAGCTCGGTTTATCAGCCCTTGGAGAAAACGGGGCAGAGGACTGGGTCAGTCAGGCACAAAGTAAAAATCTGTCAGGTTTTGGGTCCTTAATTCACATGCAGGCCATTTGTCTCCCTGCAGATGCTTTCATTGCCATTTCTCATCTCCCCTTTCATTGTCTGAGGGTGATGACAGACACAAGAGGTATTTGGTGACATTCCTGAACACTGACATTGTCTCCACTTGGGAAATGGGAGCTAGGGCTCAGCAATAAGCCTTCACTGTCACAGACTCCCAATCAGTCAGAGAGTTTCTAGACTGATGTTTCAGGGCCTGGTCTGCACAGGCAGACTTATCACAACCTCCCATCAGCCCATTGGGCCCTCCAATCAGGCCTGTGACCATTAGCACTAAGGGTCCCTTCCAACCTGTGGTGTTGAGTGCCCCTGCCCCCTCCCTAATCTTGTAATAACTGACCTGGTCTTCCCTTTAATCAACTGGCCACCAGCAGCATGCAAAAAACAGCCCACCAAGACATTGCTCAGACACAGTCAGAGATCATACCTGGAGAGGAGTCTGTTGGTGCATTGTTGGGCTTTGCAGCAGATAGTGCTGACACAATTAAATCTGGGCCAACAGTCCTAGCAGCCTTGGGAGGAGTTGACAGAGAATCTGAAAACAAGAGTTGATATTCTTAGTGACATATTGTTCTTATCATCAACACTATCATGCCAAGATCATCACAGTACTTTTCACACAACAAATCTCACACATATGGTTCCTGTTGCCTACAGGCATACTGCTAAATACAAATTGTTTGCCCTTAAGTGGCCAGTGACTCACTCAACTTTCAATAGCAGGCCCCTTATGTACAAGTCTGGTGCAGGACAAAGGAAAATGTGGTTAAGCTGAATCCTGGGTAGATAGCCTGTAATATTTATCATACTGCTGTGATGACAGAAATGGTTCATGAAGTTGATGTATCCTGGCTGAGAGCTCTTGTATAGTTTGGATGGGTTTTGTGGCATGCCATTGCAATGTGTCCACCACTTGAGGACATGGATGTCCAAAAGTAAAGGCATCATGAAATGGCCCAGCTTCTGTCAGAGGTTTCAGGGCTGTCCATGAATTGTGATCCACATTTGCCATTATCTTAACCTCCTGTCCCTGATCATGCACTAGTTACGCCAGTCAACAGTCTTTTCCTGGTTATGTGGTGTTCAATAAATGATCAAAAAAAGAAGCACATCTTTAGCACCTAACTCACCCCAAGGGGTGACACAAAGGCAGGGATGTTACTGGCCATGAGAGGAAAGCAGCTCTTCTTCCCCCATGTGCAACATAAGGAAAGGACTTTGTAAAGTTTGTACTGGAGTGAAAAAATGTGCAAAAACTTGCTCAGGTTTACAGACTCACCCATCAGCAGAACACACACCACTTTTTACAGCTAGGCACCTACCTAGTCAGGGAGCTTACCTTTGGGAGGCGTTTCATGGGTGGAACTGAGGATGTCTTCCATTTCTCTCTTCCTTTGAGCTAGTTTCTCTCTAAGAGAAACCCTCTTATTTTTTATCTGCTGTAATTCATTCCATGCATCCGCCATATCTACTGACTGTCCCTGTTAACCAAGTTAATACAAATACTATCACCAACGCCACGCCGATTCTAACGCTGCGGCGGACTACCCGCTTGTCCAAGGCGGCTAATCCAAGGCTTAATAACCTCGAAGCGTCTACTCGCGCACTCGTTTGGGTCCGCTAAAAAAATAAGATGCTCAAAACAGCTTATTCTACACTAAATTAGTTTTGTGGTACTATAAAGATTCTAGAGGTGCTTTGTAGTTATTTTGTACTATCTGGAAATTCCACTTATTTCAACTCCAATTCTGATTATTCTTACCCGCTTTTGTTATGCAGAGGCTCTCTTATTTCAATATGGCACTGATCTCGAACTACATCTAATACGTTCCTTTGTGGTCAAGTATTATTATATAAATGCATGGACGTCAACGCATGAATGTTTGTCACGGAACCAGTATAGCTGTCCGGGCTACTAATTGGCGAAACGAAAGCGTAGGGCTCCGCACCGAAGCGTTGACATTTTTACTGCAGGCTGTTTTGATAGGCACACGGAGACGTAAGTTATTTTTGCATAAATGCCTTTACTCAAACACATCCACGTTATGTGAAGGGAAGGTAATTATATCGTGAGCTACTCAGATCAGTGGCGAATCCGTAACGGGGGGAGGGCACGAAATAATGTTCCCGCCAGGAGGGTCAATTTTTGTAGATGATGGGAAGGTGGGTGGACAACGGCCGACCATCCACCCCTATGTCTTCTCAACGGATTTAACACACATTCTTTGACAAAACGCACTTCGTGTTTTAAATTTCATATAATTGAGATAGTATTTAATTTAAGCAGCGTCAAAGTCATGCAGGGGCAGATCTAGAAAGGAGGAGGCGCTGGAGGCACGTGCCCCTTATGATCGGAAAGTAAACGCACCCTCTAGAGGCCACCTCTTAGGTCGCCGCAGGTGCTGTATTTTGACGGCCATGGGCGGCGGCACACACTTTTGATTGCTGGGGACGGGTACTGGTTTAGTCATGAATGACTTAGGTCATTCATGCTACGGAGCTTTTCAGTTAACACGCGCCGGGGTGGCAGGTTGGATACCCTTTGCTAGGGCGTGGTGGGGGTAAATTTGATCCAACTGAGATCTCAGGGACTAAGAAAGACAGACGCACCAAATTTACAGGGTGTGTTGGCCTGTACGTGAACTCACTTGGGTCGAAGTTTGAAGTTACTATTTCATAAGCTTTGGGTCAAATAAGGTCAAACAAGGTCGGATTCTAGATTGGTCCCCAAAGGGCCCTTAGAACCTAGATAATTGTTTTAAGCAAAAGGTTCCATGCTCATCTAAGATCAGTGACCTTGTTTGACCTTTTGAAGGTCATGGTGACCAAAGTCATACAAGACTGCTTTGAGTTTTGCAGTTGGATAAGCGACAAAGATTAGTCTAGGCGGTATGTTCCTAAAAATGAAATCTCGACCTGGGTCATTCTAGGTCAGCGACCTATTCTGGCCATAAAGAAGTCTATGGAAGGTGTGTGATGCGATTCCTGTTATCAATAAATTCGAATTGAGCACCAGAAATTACCCCATACAGCAAGACCTGGAGTAATAAAACAGATTGGTTTTGAACTCGTTCTGACTTTCATACCTGACCCTAGGTCAATGAAATTAAATGATTAAATTGTTTTGTTGTCCAAGAAAATTTATCAGAAATGCATCGTTTCGTCTGACATTCCGTTGTTGCATCAGGTTGAGCGATTCCCTAGAAATTGCCTTCGCTGAAACTATTGCCTGACTTTGACCTGCCAAAGGTAAGCGAGATCACAAAGTAAATCAAAATTTTTGATGCCAGACGATCCGCTATTCAATCGTTTACAGCCATGAAAGATTCGGCGCTAATGCTCTGCGTCGTTTGGAAACCATTCTGGACAAGCCTTTGGGTGGGTCAATTTGACCTCCCCACCCGAGCGCGTGGTAAAGCTGAGAATTCTGAAAATTCGGAATGTCAAGCCGTTGCATATACAACGGTCCACTGTGTGCTCGGCCAAAAGCCGTGAATCTATACGGTACCAGGCTGAAACCCCTAGGAGGTTGAAGTAATACCAAAATATTAATTTCTTAATCGAACGTTATGGCTGTAGGACTCGTGAAAGGGATGAACAATGATCGTACGGCCATGGCCGTCCCTCTACCACTCTAGCCCATCCCATCACCCAGATCAGCTGCCAGCATTTTAAATATTTCACGCATTTGGGTCACAAGGCTCATTGACTTACTCGAACCTCACGTACACTTTCGTCGTACTGCCTACGCTGGTGTCAGGCTTTATTAAAGTTCGGTCTGATGCTATCTAAAATGCGATATGGCCGGCAACAGTGCCTGATACATACATATAAGGAATGTTGCTATCTTGTATTGATGCTACTATTGGTTGATTCATTTCCAGACGTGTTTTGTCAATATTCGAGAAAACACTGGGCAAGGCGTGACATTAGAAACGCACGGGACATGGTAAAAGATTCGCCAACTCTTTTGTCTGAGTGTGTGAAGTAAATCTGGGTCAAGCAACTGACATTGATGGCGCAACCATATTATTATAAACTGTGGAATATCACAACGGTAAAAGAAAACAGAGAACGCAAAATAGAGCACATAGGTCACCACAGCATTCCAAATGAAGCTCAAAATTTCCCTTTATGTGGCATGGAAAAGCTTGTGGAAAGCGTAAGTGTAAGCGTAGCCAAACGTTGATACATTGTCACACAAACAAACAGAATGTGTATGCTTGAGAAAATAGCAACAGAAGTCAGCAAGCAAACTAGTAACAAGTTTCTCCCTTCCCACCGAAGGTCATAATCATAAGGTCAACCAGGGACGGATCCAGAGGGAGGGGCACAAGGTCATGCCCGTCTTTGGGCCCCGAAGGGGCCCATTGGCTCCGATGGGGCCTATAGCCGGTAGCCTATATCGATAGCCGGCCGAACAGGTGGAGTTTTTTTAAACAAAACGCTGCAAAACTGGGTATTTCTGGACTTCTAAGGCGGCCAAAAACAATTGTAAGCGAAAGTGAAGAACCTATTGGAAGTGCAAAATATTATTCAATGAGTGAAAAAGTTGTGAACTGGAACTTTTAAGCCCCCTTACACTGTCTAGAGACCCCATGCTGTTTCCGAACGACCGATATGCCCACTTGCAAGATAATTTCGATCTTTAAATGGAATTCCACGTTGGTCTTCATTTCTTTGCATTTGCTCGGAGGCCCTGCGCTGCTGTTGGGGCCCTTCCTGTTAGCGCGCCGGAGCACACCTGCCAATCACGAGCCCTTCCACGGATCCTTTCCATTTGCCAGAAAGACTCCGGGAACTATATAGTCGGGTATATATAGAGCTATATAGCTACATAGCTGTATAGTCGGGGTCCCATATCCTAAACTGCTGGGCTATTCTCGGCTGCCCAGGAGCCCTTTACGTGGATGTCGGTCAACCTACCGCTACACTTGCAATGTGCTTTTGGACCTCTATATTGGTCTAGGGCGTCTCCAATTCTCTGTCACTTGCTTAGAGCCCCACACTCTTGTCGGAGGCCCATCTGATAGCCTGCTTGGGCACACTCATTCGTTCGCGGACCCTCCACACTGGGCCTTGCTTGCTTCTTTTCTGAAAAGGGTGAGGGGGGCGTACGCTCTTGTGGGGAGGCCTATCCGATAACCTGCTCGGGTACATCCCGCCGCTCGATCGATCACTCACATTCTACATTGGGCCTTGGGCACGTGCTATTTGAAGGGGTCCTGCGCACTTGACAGGGCCCCTCTGTTCGCCTGCTCGGCCGTACTGGATTGCTCGGGGGGGCCTGCACATTGGTTCTTGACGTTTGATTTTAAGGCCCTCTGCTCCTATCGCGGTCATCCGATAACCTGTTCGGCTACACTCCATCTTTCGGGGGCCTTCCGCACCGGGATTTGGGTACCTCTTATTTGAATGGAGGGCCGTACGCTCTTGTCGGGGCTCCTTCTCATAAGATGCTGGGGCCCATTCGAATGTGGGGCACTTCTACATCTGGTTTTGGGTACTTTCTTTTTTAATTGAGGGCCGTACCCTCTTATTGGGCACCTTCTGATAAGCTGTTCGGGCACATTCTATCATACTGGGGCCATTTACATAGGGTCTTTGGTGCTTCCCATTCGAATTCAGGACCCTACACGCTTGTTGGGAGCCCTATTTGTTAACCTGCTCGGGCTCACTCGATTATTCGGGGGCCTCGGGTCTTGGGTCTTGGGTACTTTCTTTTTGAATAGAGGGTCCTACGCTCTTGACGGGGCCCTTGTGTTAACCTGCTTTGACACACTGGATCATGCGGGGATCCTCTGCATTGGGTCTTGAATACCTCCTATCTGAATGGAGGGCCCTATGCTCTTTTTGGAAACCTTATCTGTTAACCTGCTCGGGCACACTCGATCATTCGGGGGCCCTCTACATTGGGTCTTGGGCACTCCCTATTTGAACGGAACACCCTACGCTCTTGACGGGGCTCTATATGTTAACCTGCTTGGGCGCACTCGATCGCTTAGAGCCCTACGCATTGCGTCGTGAGTATTCCGTATTTGAATGGATGGCTATGCTCTTAGCGGGTCCCATCTATTCAGTTGCTCAGGCCAGTGGCGGATGTAGAGGGTGGGGGTGAGGGGAGGCACAGGACCATGACTCATGGACCATGCCGAGGGAACCCAAAGGGGCCCATAATCGGCCGGACAGACGCAGTTTTCTTACAACAAAAACACAACTCAATTGGATGCATTTGGGCCTACAGACGAATACGACCAAGAAACATTGTTAACAAAAGTAAAGAGTCCATAACCAAACGAAACTCATTCTTTGCTGATTGAGAAAGTGTCACTTGGAGGAAATTTTGGGACTCATTACTCTGTCTAGAGGCATTACGCTGTTGGTTGCCTTGGCCTACATGTTAACTTGCCGGGTCAATCTGACTGCTAAGGAGCTTTCCACGTTGCCCTTGATTTGTTTGCATTTTCTCGTAGGGCCTAATGTGCTGTTGGGCCGCTATTTGCCTCAGTGCCTGAGCACTGTTGATCGATTAGGTTTTCCTCCGCAGATTCTTCCCATCGGCCTGTTGGTCTCCTGCGGCACCCATGATCCCCAGGTTCCGTCCCTATTGGCCTTGGTGCCTTCGCCTTAGAGCAGCAGCAGAATATGCGCCAATAAATTTTTACGCGCGATTGCCGAGCGTAATTGTACATGCCGCCGACGTCGTACCAGTCATTTCCATTGGCTTTTGAGTGTGTAGCACTTATTATACTAGTGCATCACGCTAACATACTTTGAATGCTAAGATATGTTGTATTCCTTTATAACAAAATAAAAATTATGCATTGGTTATCAGCCATCAGCTGATTACATCGCCCAACCGGCTAGCCGTAAACACATGAGGTAGGAATGAAGTCCATGCCTGGTTTTGATGGTTGGTAGCAGCCAACAGAAGTTGATTATGCCTGTTGTTCCGAAACAATTAGCTTCAAAATCACGGCATCTAACATGATCTATAAAAATTGAGTGAATTACATAAGACTTGTCTTAAAATGTAATGGCGAAAAGCAAGAATATTTTGTTTGGAAGGGGCCCCAAACTCAAGGTGGCCCAACAATGTTGCGTGGCCCCATCTTGACGAAATCCTGGATGCACCCCTGAGGTCAATAGAGTGAATCGAAATAAGCTAAAATGAAAAGGCAACCAATGTTTGCCTCAAGATGTAAATGTTTTCGCAGTAACAACTGTTGAAAAAACACATGAAACAGTTCTGGGCCTGCGCGATCGCAGTCTTAGGAGCAAGAACACCGATGGTCCGGAGTTGCGGTTTCCATCAAGCCGAGAGGCGTTGGCCGCTGCAGATAACACCAGGTATCGGGCGCCCGGCGCACGAGAACAAACGTTTTGAAATAATCTCTCGGATGGTCTTTCAAAATCAATTCGTATCGTTCAAAAATTATACTGGGACGTATATTTCACTACGCACATTTTTTCCGGCTGGCCTCTGAAGAGCTTAGCGGTTACAGCAACACCAAAAATAGAGATGTCCGTTTACTTTTCCGGTCTCGCCACCAATTTTCAATAACAGTTTGCCAGGAATGCCTTCTAAAACATTTATTGATGACTTAAAGTATCCAAAAGTAGTTCGTTCAGGTGCGTCATCGTTTTCACTCGCCCGTTGGCCATGCCTAGTTTTAGCCAGGTATGGGTCCGTGCGGCCCCCGGAGACTGCAACGCCGGCGCCGTGGTTTTGCTTGTACAACTAGCGAGCGCGTGTGTTTTACAAAGAAAACCACAAGTTTACTTCTGAATGGAAATCTTGAGTGCCTGAAATGGTATTCATTGTTATTGATAATTCTAAAATATCTGAAATCTTATTCACTTCTGAATGACGATTCTGGATGATCTGAAATATAATTCAATTCCGAATGACGGTTGCACATTTCCGGACGGATGTGGTTTGCAATGTCAGGATACCATATTAATTCCATCTCTGTCTACAATCTACGTTCACGGAGTTATGAATACCTATTTCCGCGGAAGCCCCAAAATCTGGCAAAGTCCCTGAGTGTTGTTGCCTCACGAAGAGTTCAATAGACCATAGTGAAATTAACAGCGCCGGTGGTTCATTCCATGAAGTCACTTGGTGCCTAACAGTAAACTTTGTGTTCTTTTGTTGCAAAACCCTGCCTTGGAAATTACAGCTTTACGAAGTTGTGAGGAAATGCATGGAGATACCAGCAGTGACTTGCATCTTTGCATTTTTCCAATAAACCATCTGCGTCAAACACTGCACTTATCAGTGTTGCCGAATGTGCTATACTACTTCACTGTTGCAGGCGCAGCGGACGCTGCACGAGCAATGCGTTTGAAAGTATTTTTGGCCTGTAATAGCGAACCCTAAAACGTACGATCATCGTCAATGTCATCTGGACTCCGCAGGTAGTTAGACTGGCTGAGCGTGGGCGAGCTCATTGAGCATCGTGTGTACATACGAAAGTATAATCGCGTGGTCAATCAAGGGCCAGCTCAAGCAGTAGCGCTGCTACAATCAACCTGAACTGAACGTGGTATTGAGATGACGTTTCGTTTGTTTCGTTTGTCACGCGTTTGACCTGAATCGGGAATGGGTCACTTTCCTTGCAAAAGCGGAGGAGCCTGGAACAATGTATCTGAGGAGTACAGCAGGCTCGCAATGCGTATTTATTGAAACGATTGGGGTAGATATTTCCAATAGGACGGCATCTGCTTAAGCGTATTTGGGGAAAGGTTTAGTCCCATTGTCTCAAATGGTGTGTAGAGGAGTACCTATGTTTTGTTTTACATGAACTGACATGCATCTGTTCGCCAATTAAATTTCGATGCGTCGAGAATACGCATGCAAACGGATTGCGATATGCACATGTTGTGCGCTTTCCAAAAGTTGATGCAAACTGCCAGGTCTCCATATGTGGCTGCTTTAGATACGCATATTAGCTTTAAAGGCATGTAATATAGACATATATGTCTATAAACACACACACACACACACACACACACACACACACACACACACACACACACACACACACACACACACACACACACACACACACACGCATATATATATATATATATATATATATATATATATATACATATACATCATGGCTTTTTTGAACGCGGTTTAAATGACCAAATGGTTAGAACGTTAAAGCGTAGGACTCCCACGTACGTAAGAAACTGGGCCCTTGCGTTGGGGGTGGGGGGAGGGCGTGCATACATGTGACCTGACGTTTTAACTATTCGGCCACCTGAGCGCTAATATGACCAACGCACCAATGCGCAGGCCCTCATAAAAGGGGCATGACAACCTGCGTTGCGCTCCCTTTTTGAAAATGGAAAAATATTTGGCTTCTAACATGGGTCTTGACTTTTACAATGGCCCTTGGGTAACTGAAAATGCGTCATGAGATTACTGTAAGCCCTCGCCAATCAGGATGTGACTGCGATGCTGACTTCTGCAATGAATTAACGATTCCTCTCCCCCCAACCTAATAGGATTATGCATCCTTGCTTGGTAGTGATTAAATATAGTGCAATATTAGCACAAAATAATACTAAGAATGGCGCAGCCAAAGCGTTATCCCATACCTCGTAACATTCGTACCACCAGAAATAGTACAAACTGACTAAAAATACACAAAGATGAATGAAATAGTATCAAAGCATGGGTAGTGCACGACACGCTAATTTTGTACCAATAACTCAGAAATATAGTAAGAATAACTAATCACTTTGCTCCTTCCTCACTTGTAGCGCTTGTCAGACAAATGTGGCGCATCATGATGTTTGTATGTTGTGAGTTTGTGTTTGGGATGATTGTTGCAGTCAGTGCCTCGGTTGCGGTTTCACCCCCCAATCTGTGTCACAATCCGTGTTTGCAAACCTTACAACCATATGTCAGGGTAACATTGCTCTGTTCGCCTTCCCCTCTTCTTACGCTATCACTATGCTCCATCAACAGGCTAGCCCCATGTCCCAACTCGTATGCGTGACGATATAAAGGCAGTGCCACTTGACATACTCACAAACACCATATAGACGTACACGGTGCTGCATCAGCTATGAGCTTGCAGGAAGTTCATGACCTGCTGGATAACATATCCACCCTGATTGGAGGCTTTTTATTTGACAAAGCAAAGGAAGTACTGGTGAGTACAAGATAAGTTTGTAGTACAATTTAAAAGGCTGCCATGCTTTCCAAATGTCAGCATGATAATGAAAACATTTTGATGTCTTAGTATTTTTTACATGTTAGACTCTCAGTTTTAATCCTGCAGTCCTTTCAATAAATAGGACATTGAGCTTTGCTGCGTGTTGGTCAGAAGGCAACTAGGCATTTGTATGTGATGTGAATAAGATAGCTTTACAATGTTCCTAAAATCATTTCAGGAGAAGGAGAGAGAGGCCACAAGGCTCAGCTCAATGACATCTTGGAGCGGGTTGGTGAATGGATTGATGCAACTCTCCATAGCAGAGAAGCAGTACATGGGACTTATGTTTCTAACCCACAAGAGCTTCCTTCGAAAAGATGTATGTTAGTAAAACATTAAGTATTGAACAATGTCTTAATGTTAATCAGCCTGAGTCTTAACAGCTGGATATTTTTATGGTAATTAGTATTTGAAATACCTCTTAGATGCTTTTCAAGTAATTGCTAAGTAAGGCAGTAAGCTTTCTTATTTGGTGAAATGTAATGGTTTGACCAACTTTTCTGTCCAAGATGGCCATGTAAATGATCAGGTGGGCTCATTCCTTTCATACAATGTCATCTAAAAGGCTATTGGTTATGCCGTGATGTCCCAGCCATGTACTTGTAATGCCCTGGTGAAAAGTTGACCTTCCAGCCATGACCAAACCCTGAGTTATTCCATGGCATTGACCTGACTGTTTGGTCCATACAGAGCTCTGCACGTGTCTGCTATGAAGCCGTTTCACTTGAGTACCAGCGCACGATGGACGGCCTCTCAGACAGCCCGTTAGACGCCTGCCTGGCACGAACCTATAGCCAGCTGCTGCGCTTCGTCCAGGGCCGACTTGCACTGCTCGAGTTGTATCCTTGGCAGCTCTGGCAGGGCTCATGAATTGGGCATGTGTCATCAAGCAACTCGATTTGCATTTCTATGATGGAATGTGCTTGCATTCTATGTTGGAGTGGCGCTGAAAGGGACTCAACGCCCAGCTCGTATCGTGGCATAGGTACTGACCAGCATCTTTGGTTGGCGGACCAGCATCATCAGTTGGTCCGAAGTTTGGAAAGGTTTTGTGCATTGGTAAACGGTAGTGATGGGTCTGTCGTGGCAGACTTGTATTGTAAAATGCTAAATGGCAGGCAAGACATAACCTCTCATGGTGGAAGCTCTCCATCCTTGCCGGTAAATCACTGTCGTCTGCCCTGTGCCATCGTTGACCGCCGTTATGACCTGTGTCACCTCTTGATTTGATAACATGCTGGGCGAGAAGGGGACGTATTTGTGTTTGTACCCTTTTGCTTTGTACTGATTGACAACGTAATAAGCGCATGCGCATCTGACACAGTTGACCGGTACCGGGAAATGATAGCAGTCCGGAAATAGCAGCCTTCGCGGTAACGGCCCTCGTAAAACTTTGCACAGCTGGCATAGACCACTCGTAC
Source organism: Pollicipes pollicipes (assembly GCF_011947565.3). Lineage (NCBI taxonomy): Eukaryota > Metazoa > Arthropoda > Thecostraca > Pollicipedomorpha > Pollicipedidae > Pollicipes > Pollicipes pollicipes. The sequence continues at coordinate 52,394,945 of NW_023596576.1, forward strand.
CGGTGTGACGCGTAGACGTCACAAGATTCATAAGATTCGATCTTCATTGGTTCCAAACCTTGACGTCGCGTCCAGCTATGAGAAGCTGTGGCTGGTGGGCTCTGGCAAGGTGCGCAGCGTCTCGGAGCTCGTCGAGCAGCTGCAAGATTTTGCGGAGGATCACGACGCGACCTTCAACCACCCAAACTTGACTCCTCTGAAGGCCGTCTTCAGGTAACTTAGGCCTGCCCTAAACAACTGTTTTGGGACCTTGCTTAAATACTTCCACATCCTTCATGGGCACATATGTATGCAGAGCTTTTGTCATGGATAATACAATATGACGTTGAACGGCCCTTTGCACAGTTATCGCTGCGACATTGCAGACGTCCGACGTCTGCTGTTCCTCATGCGTCGTATCGTCCCCCACAGCTATGAAGTGAGGTCGCTGCTATCACTGCTGAAGGCCCAAGAGCAGCTGGAGAGTTGGCAGTTTCTGCCCTCTCTCATGCACCTGAACGACGCTCACATTCACCTCGGCCAATTCTCGGCGTGCGTTCAGTCACGCGAGGTAACCGGTCCGCGCCCGGCGAGGCACGCGCCGCGTTTTGTCGCGTGACATGCACATGGTCACGACGAGCCGAACTCGGGTCCGTCTACAGGGTGTAGCCCTCGTCCTGCCGTTTCAAAGGATGGGTGTTTGTATCCAGACATAACGTTCTCATAGCCGTGAGGAGGGGTGAAGCACACTTTACAACGTCATATTGAAATGTGATGCATGCCGACACAGCATGCAATCAACTGCCGGCGGGTGTTCCTCTATTGGCCTTAAAATGCATTCCACTGTGTTATATAGCGCCTCCCATATGCCAACATTTCACTGAATCGCCTTGCCCTAGCAGCATTGCATCCGGTCAGAGACGTGTTCTACCACGTGCTGGGGTGGAGGGGGGGGGGAGGAGGGTGAATTTAACCGTGCCCCCACCCCCCAGGTTTTCTTGAGTAATTACCGAACAGTGCTAGCCGACATGTCGGTCCCATCTCTGCCCTACGTGGTTGACCTGGAGACTCCCGTCCCTCCCTCTGGAGCTGATGTGTGGCCCCGTCCCGCCCCTCCAGTGTTGACCTGGAGACTCCCGTCCCTCCCTCTGGAGCTGATGTGTGGCCCCTCCCGCCCCTCCAGTGTTGACCTGGAGACTCCCGTCCCTCCCTCTGGAGCTGATGTGTGGCCCCGTCCCGCCCCTCCAGTGTTGACCTGTGGACTCCCGTCCCTCCCTCTGGAGCTGATGTATAGCCCCGTCCTGTCCCTCCTGAGTTGACCCGGGGACTCCCGTCCTGTCCTTCCGGAGTTGACCTATGACTCTGATCCCCTCACTCCGGAGCTCACATGTGGCGTCGGGTCCCGTTCTGGCGCTGAATCGGATACACCCGTCACCTCCATCCCAGGCTGACCTGTGGCTCCGCTCTCTCCCACTGGAACTGACGTGTGGCCCCACGTCCGCGCGTGCCGGGGCCGGCCTGCGCTCCTCCCTTCTCGCCCTGACGACCTTTCCCGGCCGCAGACGCGTCGGCTGCTGTTTCTGCGCGCCAGCCAGGAGCCGGAGTTGATCCAGTGGTTCCAGCGGCTGCGCGCCGCGCTGGTCGCCACGTTCTCCCTCTACTTCCGTGACGTGCTCAGCCGGCAGGGCTCAGGCCTCCGAGTTCAAGGCACTCTGCGCCCGCACCGCCGCCGATCACTTCGCGAGGTGGGACAGACCGGGCCCTGGACATCCCACCCCCTCTGGCGATGCTCGCGAACCGGTCCCAGCCAGCTCCCGAGGCCGGGAACTGCGTGCAGACCTAGTGGCAGGGTCAGGGAGTTCAGTTGCCGTCTCACCGGGCTAGGAGTTCCTTAGCGGGCAGTCACCTTTTTAGTGGGATGACATTTCGTGTCATGGTTGGCGTCAGGAGAAAATTTTGTGTCACCTGGACACCACATTGTCGGTACATCCTGCATCGTTGTCAATTCAGCGATGGTTTTTACATATATAACCTCCCTTATTTTGGTTACGCGTTGTCAGAAGCTGCTGTGAGCGCTGCAGGAAGTGTCGTAATTTCTGTGACAGCAGTCCACCTCGTGGTACAGCAACATCTGGTGACCAATCGCCGTACCCATGTCAATAGCGGAAACCGTTAATGTAGTGGCTCAGCTGCGCGCCTCAAAAACCAGCGGACGGGGTTTGATTCCCGTGGTGCCCGCCCTTCCTGCCAGAGCGAAAAGGCAGGCGATTCCATATAGCCTCAGCAGCTGTGTGTGTCGTTGAGCCCCATTGGCATGAACAGTAACCGGTCGCCAGCTACCACGTGCCCATAATATGGCTGGCCGTCATTGACGTCAGTAAGGGCCATTCCGCCCAGACCGTGCCTCATCACATTGTTGAATTATGAACAACTGAGCTATTGAAAGACGTCGAGAATCACCCCCGCCCCCTCCCCCCAAAAGAAAAAACAACGGCGTTTGGCTTATCTGACACTTCTGGGAGGAACACTCCTCGTGTCTTGTTTACCCGGCGTTAGGGCAAGAATGTGCTCATTCCAATGATGGGCTGTCAGCGGTAATACGGTTCGATACTTCCCGTGGAAGAGTCATTCTCAGTGACTAACAAGGTGGCAAAACCTCAACCACTTTCCGAAATCGCGAGGCGACCTCCTCTCTGAGTGTATAGGCCGATGAGTCACCTTTCTGTTACAATGAGGTAAGCGTTTTTATCGTTCGATTGTCACGTCGTGTCATATTATTTGGGTGCCGCGCAGTCGTGATCGTTATCCGTGGTAATCATTATATAAAGCCGGTCGTCTGTTGCCAAGAGAGATTCGCAGTTTCAGTGGAGAACTAGACTGTTACTGGTGCTGGTTGTATGTGTGAATGCTGCTATGTGAAGTGAGTGTTAGTGAAAAGGTTTGAGCGAGATACTGGACGGATGGAAGCTTTGTACCTAGAAGATTTGTCTTCGTTTGACTGGCGAGGACTGATACGAGTGAGTTCGCCACTCGTCTAACCACCACGCCAGGCACTTGTGAATCTGCCGCTACTCCGACCCAGCCTGGCTGCCCGTAAAGGCCCACCGCTGTGCTGCTCGCCTTCCCTGACCGCCCCGCGTGCGACGCAAGCTGCAGAGCTTCCAGTCCTGATCGCCCCGCGCGTGACGCAGGCTGCAGAGTTTCCAGCCCTGACCGCCCCGCGTGTGACGCAGGCTGCAGAGTGTCCAGCCCTGACCGCCCCGTGTGTGACGCAGGCTGCAGAGCTTCCAGCGCAAGTGCGACGCGGCGCTGGTGGCGCTCGTCTACGACAGCAGGGAGGGCGGCGGCTGCGGCGGCCTCGGCTACCGCCACCCGGAGGAGCGGAGTCCACCGACCGCACTCCAGACCGACCCGTACACGGCCATCGTCTGCTGCGCGGTACGGCGGCCGCGACCGCGCCGGCCGGCGGGCCGGGGGCGGCGGGGGATGGGACATTCCGCCAGGGCCACCCCGGCTCTGAAGACACGGTATTGTTCCACCCCGTTACATGCATACATACATACATACATGCATACATACATACATACATACATACACACGCATGCAGTACAGACCATACACACACAGACACACACACACCACACACACACAACACACCAGACGCACGCACACAGCACGCACGCAGATACGCACCACACACACAAGATGAATATAAATATAGAGATAGATAGAGAGAGAGAGAGATAGATATATATATATAGATGAGTGTGGAGGTGAGTTGTGAAGAGTGTGTGAGGAGTGAGAAGGTGAGTGATGTGTGGTGAGTGTGTATATTATATATATATATTATATATATATATAATGTTGTTGTGTGTGTGTGTGTGTGTGTGTGTGTGTGGTGTGTGGTGTGTGTGTGTGTGCGTGTGGTGTGGTGTGTGTGGTGTGGTGGGTGTGCGTGTGTGTCGTGTGTGTGTGTGTGCGCGCGCGCGCGCGCGCGTGTGCGTGTGTGTTTTTATAAGTTTGGCGGTCAGACTGCCGAGCTCTGAGTTAAACAGGGCAGCGTTGGTGCCACTCTCGATCGCATGACAAGTAGGGCTACGTTGGAAAGCTGGGTCGGTTGCTTCCTTGTTGGGTATGAGGAATAGCAGAGCGTTGCACCTTTATAAGCATGACTGGATGTTATGGGGAGTCGGAGGTCGGAGGAGCTCAGAACCCCGGGCCCTGGCAAGCGTAAAACGATGCTTCGGTCCCGAGGGTCTGGGGTCTGCAGTGGGATTCAGGGAGGTCAAGTGGTCGCTTGAGAGGGTTCTTTTTGGCTCGCACGGCATGAATAAAAATTGCTGCAGTAAAAAGCTAGAGAACCAAGGAGTGCCTTTTCACCACAAAGAAATTGAGCCAGTATCATTAGTCGCCTCTGGCTGCTTAGGGGCCCATGTGACCATGCTGGCCTTCTTCTGACCGTAAAGTGAGTCCCTCCTTGTAAGCGGGGGCACCTTGGTCGCCTCGCAGCCCTCTGGCCTAGTCCCTCGTGGACACTAACGGGACATCGGAAGCTACTCATTGGCGTTTGGCCGTTTAGGGGTAGATACGTTGACCTCCGGGACCTTCTGGATGTCCAGTGCCCGTCTGGACGTCCATGAGCCGTTTTAGCTGTTCATGGCCCGTGTAGCCACTGAGGGGCCATCTGAACATTGAGAAAAGCCATCTGGTCGGTGGCGTTTCCGCCTGGCTGCTCACCGGCTTCACCAGCTGCCCAGTGCCCCTCCGGTCACCAATGGGAACCTTTGGCTGTTCAGGGCCCCTCTGAACACCTAAGTGCTCGTGTGGCTGTTGAGGGTCCGCTGTCCGCTCACCGGTCCGTTCGGTCGCCAGAGCCATGTAGCTCTACAACGGTATCACGGCCCTCTGGATATTGGAAGTCTTGCTGGCTGCTCAGGGCTCTTGTTCCTCAGAGACCCCTCTCACCGCTCAAGAGGAAGTCCTGGCTGCTGTGGGCCCTGCGGGTGCCCAGGAGCCCACGGGTCGCTCTGGACCTTTTTGGGCGCTCAGAGACCTCTGTGACGTCACGACCCTTTGGGCACTCGGTCCTCGCTTGCACATAAATGTTCCCCCTGATTGACTTTGAAGGAGGTTGCATGCCATGCTACGTGGACGCGCCTGGTGGCTTTGATCCGTTTTGCCCCAGACTGAAATGCAGGACTACAGTGAAGTTTTGGGGGGCAAGGGGGTCTAAATCGCCCAAGAAAATCTTGGCACGTTAAAAAAAGACTCATGGATCCATTGGGGCATGACCCACTATGAACTCATGGACATTTGTCATGGAGCCCCTTGGGAAGCTCCCTAATTGTCATAGATGCCCTAACTGCAGTCCGAGTAGTTTGACGGAACCTTACTGTTTAAGACGGCGCTGTTGAATTGACGATTGTACTCAGATTTCCGCATGACCTCGACGCGAAAAAATGTTTGGAAAGTTTGTGACGGAGATGGGAGGGGCCGTGCATCCCAGTGTGAAAACACAAATTTGTGGCTTTGGTTGTATAATATTTGTGTGGTTTGGGTTGGATGATGTTGGGTTCACAATATAAGGCCTTTGTTAAAATGGCAACAGACGCTTGAGTTAAGCAAAAAATCATGCGCCTTCGTGGTGCACACATCAGTAACGGCCGAAATGTCCATGTGAAGGTTTTGTATGGAAAGAGTGATAAAGTTGGCTGGAATCGGCGGAAGTATGCTTTGGTTAATTGTGAAATTGGTAGAAATACATGTCAGATCATTGTTCAAAGTGTGACAAATGCTTGATAAGCCGAAATGTCAGCTTTAGCGGACGTGATCAGTAGCCAGATCACCCATCAGTGGCCAGAGGGGACGTGAGCAGCTAAACAGTAAACTAAACAAGCATGTCACGGGGGTCAACCTAGCATCATACAGGTGTGTGGCGTGTGGTCTCAGCGGGCGCGGCTTGCGGTGACGCGGCGCGCCGGCCTGTTGCAGAAGGGCGAGGCACAGACCTCGCTGTGGCTGGACCTGACAACGTCGCTGTTCGACCCGAGGCGGGACGTGACCAGCGGCCGGCCGACGTACGCCCTGCTGGGCGCGCACGCGGCCCAGTCCGTCTTCCACCTGCAGATCAGCCCCTGCATCATACTGGTGGTGGTGTTCGACCCCAAGCGCTCCGAGCGCGACAGCTACGTCACTTCGTTCATGCAGGAGACGGCCGCCGCCCTCCGCTGCAGTAGGATCTACCTCAGCCTGAGGCCAGGCGCCAAGTAGCGCGCGTGTACAGGACGGCTTGCGCTGCCGAAGGGGCGCACTGCGGGAGGGATCTGCCTTATTGTTGCAGTCAGGCAAGCAATATTACGCACAGCGACAAGATTGTGATGCTGTCGGCGGCACTTGGAACTCTGCAAAGGGTGCAGTGTTCTTGGGTTGCTGGCTTGATGATTCCGCGGCTTTCATCTGTGCTATTGATAAGCATGCGTGTCAAGCGCATGCAGTGCATGCGTGTCAAAGACATCAGCCCAGTGGATGAACTGTATTTTGGTCATATACTGTGCATGCAAATGTTCGCATTTTCTCAAACGCTTGGAAGGCATGAGGGGCGCGCGGACGACATGCGCCATCAGGGCGGTACCCGAAGATTGCTCCTATCGCCCTCCATAAATGTGGTGCAGTTATGATGACCGTTTTAACGGCTGTCGGAATGATCGGGACGTGACCCGCTCCTGGCCGTTGAACGGCAGGCATCTTCCGAGCGTGGGACGTGTCGAGTACGGGCGGGTGATCATTCTGGTATGTGTACATCCCGCGGCTGCCTGGCTCAAGTGTTTTCCCACTCGCATTGCGAACGTAGGTTGAAAATGTCCAGGAGCAGGATATATTTTCGAACGGTTAGTTCGCGGGTCTCGGTTATACCTGGTAGGGCTTGGCAAGCTGTGACTTTTTATTGGGATTGCTGGGTTGGAATGCCTTTTCCGACCAGGTCGGAGACTGACAAGTCACGGTTTCCATAAAGGTACCAATTCCTGTAAGACCGAAATTCCCGAGCGCAAGCATAAGTATCTTGGCACAGTCGTCCGTTACCAAAAAGCCTTAAGCTGTCAGTGTTTTTCGCTAACACCTACGCTGTCCCCGCACCTGTGCAGGTCAGCCTGTCCCCGTGCGAAATCATCGCAGTGACAACTGACTGACGTGGCTACCGGACGCGATGATGTCCCGTAAGGATCCGCGTACTCGCGTCATACCACACGTACTGGCCTCGTACAACACGAACCTGTATCGCGCCTGTGCTACCTGTGCCCGAGTCCACGATCGGATCCGATTCGTTCACGTACACCACATGCATCATGATCCATCACGCTGGATGAGCGCTCGAGAAGAGGAAGAGGACCCGTCCTCAGAGCTGGACCGAGTGGAACAGCCACCCACAGCGGGACCTGAGCGTGCGTGGGCTCTGCCGCACGAGCTGGCCCCACTGGAGGGAGGAGAGGTGACGGGCAGCGGCGACGCTGAGCGCAGCTGGCGGACCCCGCTCTGAGGTCACCCACGCAGACAGGGCGCAGATCAAGTAAACCGTCGTGCAGCTGTCCCAAAGCAGCTGGTGGAATCCGCTCGCCGACGCTTATCTGATGGGAGCAGTGGTTTGCGTCGAGCGGTTTTAATTGTGGCATGCTTAACTAGTCGTTCGCCTGGGTCTCTAGTTCAAACGGGGAAGGTGCATCGACTTGCAATATTAAGGTGCATGGCTGTGCACCGCATTGCAAGAGTTTCAAAATGGCGGCATCACTTCAGAGCCCTATACAAATGGGGAACACTCCATGTAATTATTAACGCTTTTATTAAGTACAGAATCCGATGTCTGCAAAAACTTAAATAGCTGGCCACCGGCAATCATGCCAGCGTCGTCTCCGAAGATGTCGCGTAATGTAGGCGACGCAGCATTTCGTCCAGCGACGCGAAAACTTGCGAGCGGAATGTACATATGACCGAAAAACGTGGTGCACGTTGAGGTGCGTACGCAGGGCACCGTGAGCATCGATGTCTGTCATTGGCCACACAGTAGGTACCTCTCCGTTTCGGAAGTGTATCTAATACGCAATCTGCAGAGCACAGCTTCGTCACGCCTCGCCTTAAGGAAACTGGAACACCATAGACCCCATTTAGGATATATTATCTAAGCTTGCTACCCGTTTGCCTATTCCACTAGATCTGCCACTTGCGTTGTATACACGGCGAGATGGCTGGGTAAAAATTGCAGGCTGAAAGAAGCAAAGCGCATGTACGTGTTGCACAGGGAGCGCGTTTTGCGGCAGAGTCCGCAAGCTCTCCTCCGAGGACGTCGGCATGACTAGGAATGGAGATACAACAAAGCGTAATATTATCTCTAACCCAGATCAACGCAATCCAACGTTTAACATGTAGAAGAGCTTGGCCCGGGCGGCCTTCGTTATAATCCAAGAGGCCCTGTTCTGTGCTAGGAGGTACACAATATTCAGCCGATCTCAGCTCTGGAACCTGTTTTCATGCTCCAGATGGCAGTGGTTGCGGATCAGATTGCCCTGTTTTTGGACGGGCCCGCTTGGCTAAGACCGGAACTTAGAGGAGGCCAGTTTCAATTAGCTTCAAGGTAGGAGTAGAGCTATGAAAAGAGAGGTGCCATCCAGCTAGAGAGCTGTGAATCATCGGAATGGTCTGCCAAACGGAGTTGTAGGAATCGCTTCCCTAGCAACGTTTAAAAATCGTTTGGACAAGTTCTATCGGCTTAAGGACCTCATTTATAGCCAAATTTAGACAGGTCAGGTGGTCAGGCCGGGTCAGGTTAGTGTCAAGGATGGGTGCGGAACCAGGGGTAGGTTGACCTCGATCGGCCCTTGTGGCTCTTCATTGGCCTGATGTCTTTATGTCTGCATCCGGAAGCCCGCTTTGTGAATGAAAAGCACCCTCATCCGGACCAGGAAACCTCTATGCATCAGGAGTTTCTGTTTCAGGTCACTGTGATGCATAGCCGGAAAATCGGGAGGCCTCTATTCTGGATTATTTCGTCATCGACATCGATTTACTAAGGTGCGATGCATTCAATACTTTGATAATGGTACGCAAACGCCCTCCGTGCTCCCCCCCCCCCCCCCTTGAATGTAACTCTGCCCAGGAGGCCGCCTGTGAGTGGCCCCTCTTCAAATCCCGCCCCTGCCCAAACTCCTTATCCGTGGCGCCAACACTGAGGGCTTCCACCCACTAACGCACAGCCGGCACCATCTCCAATATTGGATCTGTTCGTGCAAGTTATCACGAGTCCCTCGTACTACACATGCTCCATCCCCTCCAAGCGGATCACTCTGGTACCAACGTATGTTCCCTTATTTCAGCCAGCAAAATCAGAAACCATGGTGGATGTGGCATATGCAGCGCCCGCATCTCGATACGGAGAGAAATGCCGCTGGCCGAGTGTAGGTGGTTTATCGTGCTACGATTCTGTCTAAAACCGCACTGCGCGTTATTGATAATGTTATGCTGGCGTAAAAACAATGCGAGTCGGATGTTCACTATCTTCTCCATCGACTTACGAATGACGACGCTAGCGTGATGGGTAGACAGTGCAAGAAACTTGAACTATTCTGATGTTGGATGCTGCGAGCTCGTTTGTCTGTGATTTTCTTCTATCGCGGCACGTCGGAATATTGTTGGACGTTACGGACGCTGGATGCTGTGATTTCGGTCGACATACCATTGGAAGCTATAGGCTCTGGATGTTTTAAAGTGCCTCCAGTCGCTACACAGTGCTGACACTTCACATTCACAGCCAAAATGGTTAACCAACAATATCGCTTCGGTAGCATTCACAGGCGTCGACAGCCCCCCCCCCCCCCCGAACTTTGGTACTATGGTATGTGTTGCAGGATAACGGGCGATACACAAGCCGGTCTAGCCGGACTGGAATGGACCACACGTACCATTTTCCCGCGCCTCCGGACAAAAACACACAGTCATACAATAAACAAGAGAGTGACCTAATACGATGCCCTGAGGAAAGACGCAGCGCGTGAGCACACATCGGTGCTTATATGAGCCGAGTCCTTACTCCATGTGACGACCCGACCAGACTACGGTACATCGCGTTTTGCCGGCCGCGACTAGCGTAACAAATCTTCGATCGCAAGCCATGGTGCACAATCGTGAAAAGCAGTGCCGCTAGAGCAAGGTCAGCATAGGAACCCCATGCCCTGGGCGAACCCCAGCCAGCGGTCCGGTACGTCCGTGAAGTACTTGTTCATCATGTCGGCGAAGCGGGTCTTGTAGCGCACTGGGTCGAGCACGGTCGGTCGGTTGTTGCCATCCCCCAGCAGGATGTTGTACGACTTAATGTAGGTCTCCACCGCCTTGTCGTAGGTGTAGGACCGCAGATAGTCAATGATGCCGACCACCAGACAGCGCTGCGCATCGTCCATGCCGACCAGCAGCGAGTAGTCCATCACCTGGCACGTCTGCAGGAAGAAGGTGTCGCGAGAGATCGCCTCCATCAGGATGCGCTTGGCGTGCGGCCGCACATACAGCGGGTTCTCGCTCAGCAGGGTCACCATGTTCTGGTCGAGCAACACCACCTCCGACTTGTCTTTTGTGTCAGCCAACCGGTTGCGCAGCGAGCCCTTCAGGTCGAACTTCTGGCTGACCTGGCGACCATACAGCAGGTTCTCCATCACAATCACGTACGACTTCTTGGCCGAGCCGGTGATGTTGTTCTTGTAGCCCACCAGGAACACGCCGAGGATCTTGGCCAGCACGCTCGGCCGTCCCGCGGTGAGGCTGTCGAGGATGTACTCAATGTACTTGATACCGAACCGCACGAAGTGGTCCTTCTCAATCTTGGAGATGGTTTTGATGACGAATCGGTCGTCGGAGGATTTGTGAAACGTGGAGCCGGACTTGCCGCCCTTGGCGTTCCAGGGCTTGCAGTGCATCAGGCACCGGACGAATCGCTCCTCGCCGGCCGAGAACATGGCCTGACGTAGTCGGCGGAAGTGTTCGGCCAGCAGTACCTGGCAGTAGAAGTTGGCGTTGTCGTCCGACATGTTGATATCGATGTGGTACTGAGCCAGGTACTTCTCACCGCGCTCTGTGCGCTCCGAGCCGGTGCTGGTCTCGGTGGCAGCTACTGACACAGAGTCATTGAGGCGCTGGGCGCCGCGTGAGCCGGCCCGCTCCGCCTCGTCAGCGGGACCGTCGCACTGCTCCAGCTGCAAGCGAATTTCGGCCAGCCGCCGGCTGTACTCGGAAGTCAACATGCAGTACGAGATGATGGAGCCCATGTCGTCCCCCGAGATGAACGAGGGCGGCACGGTTGGAGGCAGGCGATGATGCTCGTTGGCCGGCAACGGCGACGACAGACGCTCACCCAGCTCGGTGCTCGACCAGGCCAGCGACTTGAGTGCCTTGATGCCACCAGCTGTGATCGACTTAACCTTGCTCGACGACGGTTTGTCGGCGGCGTCCTCCGCGCCACTCGTCTCAAGCTCCCCCGCCTCTTTCTGCCGCTGCTCAAGCGTCAGCTTCTGTTCGCCTGACAGCCGTTTCCCCAGTGGACTGCTGTCAGCTGACTTCTGATCTGCCGAGTATTTCCTCGGAGGCTTATCGGCGTCGCTGCCGGACTCCTCCGCCTTCGGTCGGGGCACCGCTTTGATGGACTTGGCCAGCTCCAGCAGGCGGCCGTTCCACTTGTGCACGGTGTCGGCGATCATGCGCTTGGCCTGCACGGCGCGGTCTGTGGCGGCGAAGACTTGGGTCTCGTCGAGCCGGCGGTCGGCCGTTTCGGCCTCACCCACCAGCGGCGCCAGCATCGTCTCGATGGTGGTCAGCAGCGCGCGGAAAGCCAGCTTCTCCTCAGCCACCTCCTCCTGCGAAGCACGCAGCACCTCGCACACCTTGACGTCGCTGCAGGCGGCGCGCATCGACAGCAGCCGCTCCACAATGTTGCTGAAGAGCTGGACACCCTCGGAGAGCACGTGCAGCTCCTCCGTGAGCCGCAGCTGCGTCAGCGAGCCCAGTTCCACGGCGATGTCGAACTGCGGCAGCACGATGTCGTTCAGTTGGATCGGTGTGTGGCTGAACACGGCCACTTTGTTGCCGAGCGCAAAGTAGTGCGCACGGTCACGGAACAGGCTGTGCTCGCAGCCATCCAGCGACGAGTACTGCTCGCACAGGAAAAACGTCTCTAGGAACTTGCCGAAGGAGAGCGTCCATGTATCCTCGGTCATGGGCCGGGCGGCGGTGCCGCGGTCACACTGGCGGCACCACGTCCACATCCAGGTTTTCTTTTCCGGGCAAGACTCAGCCAGCGACTGCACGAACATCGAGACGCAGCTGTTGTCGTGCAGGAAGCGCTGCACGTGACCCTCCTGCGGAACGACGCACTCCTTCTTCAAACACTTGAACGCCGGCGTGAAGCACTCCGTCTCCAGGAACGAGCCGAGCGTGGTGTCGCTGTCGCCGTTGAACATGATGACCATGATGTGCGGGTCACAACAGCCTACCGCCACGCCGCTCGGCAGCTTGGCGTATGTGTATGTCTGGAACGCGATCTTCTGGTGGTTGATGGGGCTGAGCGCGTCGCGCGGTACCACCCAGTCCTCCAGGCGGTCGTGTGCCGCCTCGACCGGCCGCACCTCGGCCGGCTCCACCTTCGGGCAGCGGGATCCACGCCCGCGGAAGTCGGCCAGCAGGGCCTGCGTCTCATCGAACTCAACCCCACGCGTGAAGGTGTGCGACACAAACTCGTGCGCCTGTAACAGGAGCGGCTCAGCCCGCGTCTCAATCTGGGCCTTCTTCACGTGGGCGCGCCGCGCTTTCTCCGCCTTGTCGAACTCGACGGTCCAGTACAAGTTGGCGGTGAAAAAGCGTCGCAGGCTGCTATGCTTACCCTCCTCTGTCTCCAGGTACGGCATTGACACCTTGGCGTAGGGCGTGCAGCACACAATGGTGTCGCCCAGCAGCTTACGAAACTTGTTACGGTCGGGCAGCGACTCGACGCGGAGTCGAGGCGGCTGGATGATGGACGCCTCGCCCTCACCAGTCGGCAGACTGTGCAGCGGATCACTGCGGTCGGTCACCACCTCGCCAGGCCGGCGGGGAGACCGCAGCCGTTCATCCGCGCACTTGGCTCCGCGCTCTACGGATGCCTCCGACTGCACACTTTCCGACCGTGACCTGTCGCCCGCCTCCGCTGGGCTGCCGTGTCGGCCGTCCGGCACCGCCTGCCCCACCAGAGCGATGTCGTTCGTCTCAGCCCGGTCCAGAATCACGTGGTTACCGAACGGCGGCGGTATGGCCACAAGGTCTCGCAGATAGCTCTTTTGTAGTAGCCAGTTGTACTGCACAGACACCATGAATCGCAACACATGTTTGACGCGCCGCAGCTGGTTCATGTGGCCGCCGCGTAGCAGCACCGTGCAGCCCAGGTGACTCGGACATCCCTCAAAGAACATGAGCGTGTTCTTGTGGCCACCCTCCATGGTGAACTGCTTGGTGTAGAACGAGTGACAGATTCCCAGTGCCGGCTGCGACAGCTGCGCATCCAGGAAGCCCATCACGTCGGCCTGAGTGCAGCGCGCAATCCGCGCCAGCACCTGCCGCTTCACATTGGTGACCAGCGTGACCCCGGCCTTCAGCAACATCTGGCGCGCGATACTCTCCACGTGTTTCTCGACCACGATCAGGTCCGGCGAGAAGGAGATGAGCAAATTGGTGATGTTGCGTAGCACTTCGTGCTCCTGCATAAGCATGGGCTCCAGCGACACCATGCGCTCCTGGTAGCGCTGGTAAGAGACGGGGCAGTTCAGCAGTAGGATCTGCGGGTTGGTCAGCTGCGACGGCATGTCGTTGTGCACTATGTTCTTGCGACAGACGACGCCCTGCACAATGGATGAGTCGGACGGCTTGCCGCCAGGAATGCGCTTGATCTTGACGAACTGGCGCACGTCGAGCTCGTCGCACTCGTGCCGCACGTCCGGCTTCACGAGTCGGCTGATCTGGCGTGACATGTCCAGGATCGGCTCGTACCACTTGGCTGGCAGACCGGCTGAGTCGAGCAGCTGGCTGAGCAGGCTGGACTCGAGCGCCTCGAAGGCAGCCGTGCAGCGCTGGTCGGCCTGCGGTCGACGCGGGTCAGCCTCGGCCGCCGCCGACTCCAGGTACTGGCCGGGCGGCTCGGCCAGGCCGCGCGTCGCCGGCGCCAGCGGCTCGGTCGGCGTCAGCTGGCGCAGCAGTTGCGCGCGCGAGATGGACACCACGCTGGCGGCCACATCCAACTCAATGTCGTACAGAGAGCCGGACTGGGCCAGCGGGGCGCCGGCCGGCTCATCGGTGGCCACGCCGCCGCTGCAGCTCTCCTTCAGCTCGATCTGTGAGAGCCAGTGCGGCTCCTCGATGTCCGGCTCGTCCGGCTCCGAGAGCGCTGGCCGCCGCATGGCCACCTCGGACGGCCGGTACAGGCAGTAGTCGTCACGGAACGCGCTCGTGCTGTGGCTGACGCAGGTCAGCAGCTTCATGTCCACCAGCCGCTGGCCGATGGCCACCGCTTGCGTGCGCTTCGTCACCTTGCGCTGCGAGACCATCCAGTCAACCAGCTCTGAGCCGACCAGGGAAGCACTATAGCTCTTGAGCCGGTGCCGATGGTTACCCAGCCCTACGCCATGGATGGGGTTGATTATCATGTGCACAAGCGTGGATAGATACGTCAGGTCCTGCTCCTCCTCCTGCGGGTCCGCAATGCTCTCCTGAGATTCCTCTAGCTCACGGATGCCGCTGTCCTGCATGCCTAAGCTGTACTTCTTCCGCTGTGGTTTGCTGAGGCGTGGCAGTGAGTTGGAGCGCTCGAAGCTCAGCTGGTTGGCCGTCTCCAGATGAGCATGCACCTTCTCCAATACCGACTTCAGGTCGACCAGCTCGTCGGCGTCCGCGCCCGACGTGATGTTCTGCACGTACGTCATCACCACTTTGGAACAGTAGGTGCAGACGCGCAGGTCACCGCTGTAGCCCATCACCTTGCCCGGAATCACCTGATTACAGCAGCGCGAGCAGAAGATCTGGCCGCAGATGCGGCAGTGGTGACGGCGCCGGAACGTAGTGAACTTGTCGCCGCAGTCGTAGCACTCGCGGCTGACCGAGTCTGGCAGCCAGTGTTGCTTCAGCTCGCCTTCGCCCGCCTGCGGACCGCCGGACAGGATCGAGCTGATGCGCCGCAGCACGCCGACGTAGCTGCGGCCCTCGCCAGAGTCGGCCGGCACCGGCTGCGGCGACGTGCGGCGCAGGTTCGAGTCACTCGAGCGACGCGTCTGGAGTTGCTCACTGGGCTCGGTCGACCACGGCGATCCGCGGCTGGAGAAGAAGCCCAGCCGGCCGCCGCGCCGTGCCGCACTGCGCTGGCCCTGCAGTGCCGGCAGGCTGTCTGACATGGCTGAGTCGTTGTCGTCGGCCAGCCTGAGACACAGTAGACAGATATCAGTCATCATGAACACACAACAGTGGGCCAGTTAATTTGTTAGTGCCAACAATATACTCAACGAACCAATAAGCATACTTGACATGGATGTTGCGTGACACTGGGTAACCCTTTAAACAGAATGGGTCATATGGAGCCAAAACATGCACTCAAATGCATCAAAATAATTTCTAAGATTCACATGAACCCTTCACAGAGCAAGAGGCCACTGGTCATGTATGCATAGTTGTGCAATTATATCATGCAATATGTACAACTGTATCTAGTCTGAAATATGCAATAGCATGTAATATAAACATATCTATGCTGAAACTACATTGGGTGAACATTATGCACATGCATGTGCATCAGGGGTGTTGTTCATATTCAGTCGGGGGAGGTGGAGTTTGAGCTGCAGCCTTGCAGCATTGAGTCCCCCAACTTGAGCTGCAGCCTCCCCCTCACACTTAAAGAGAAAGTAGGCCAATTCTGAGACAATAAATTCTTGGTGAATTTTGGGGGCAGGTATCATCACATATCACAGCGGGTGTGGTATCAAAAGAATGACCAATGGAACTAGACATCGCTCACAGCATATCGGCACTTCAGACCCACAGGGTGGTATATTGCTGCTGATCTCTCTGATGGTGGCCAGTGTGCCTTGCTACGAAATTGATCAATGTCAGATTCTGAATAAATTAGCAAACTTTTGTTAATTTTGAGGCTAAACTCTACTTTTTAGGAAATGTTAGGATAGGGTAGAGAAAGTGTGGAACACTGAAAACTACACACAAAATTTGTGCACATGGCGGCTCTAATCATATTGGTTAACAGAGTTTTAGTTCCCAAATAACCCGAAGGCATGAATATCAAGCTCAACTGCACAATATTCAGTAAAAAACACGCTCCAGCAGGAACGTGCCGAAGTTCCGCACCCTCGTGGTGCCTGGGCCTTGGTGGACAACGCGGGCCTAAGTACACACCTTGTTTAAACAAAACTGAAGGTAATATGCGAATCATACATAACTCACATCGATAGCTAATCCAGATTTCCGTGGGTATTCCGGACACGTCACTTCACCTGTTTATGCCATGTCCTGACGACAATTATCCTGCTCCGCCCCCTACCCGCGCCCGCCTATCGCAAGGCCATGTATACAACAGGAAGTCACCAAGTGATTTGTGTTTCCACACGGGCCTCTCCATGACGTCACTAAAAGGGACTCTGGCTCGCTGCGGGCCTGTTCCTGACCGTCGGATGCCTTATGCTATATCCCCATTTCAGAAAACGCACTTTTGTGCTCTAGGTCAAATTGTTATTAATGCAAAACAAGAATCCCTGGAAAAACTCATGAATCTCATAAAATCGGCGTAGTCTCGCGAAATGAGCTGGGGGCTAAGGGGTGGAAACCGATGCCATTCCCTCCCCCGCGCTCCCCCACCCAGGAGCTGCCAACAAATGGATTTCTCCCGGATTTGGCCTATTTTCCCAAAGTTGGGAGCAGGTGCGTAGCCAGAGCCTTCGGAAGGGGGAGCACAAGGTTGAAAAAGGGCTCTCTGATGGTGAAAGGCCCCAAACCGCCCACATAGCCCATTTGCTAATCAGGGCATGCTTTTCATCGGTATTTTTTCCATCTCCACTTCTATAGCTGGTACAGAAGCTGCCAACTACCGCGACATAAATTCTAGCAAAATTTCTTAGTTTATCAACTGAAGAAATTATGCGTTAAGCGATCGCATAAAACAAAACACCCGCGCTCGTCATTTTACAATGGCCCAGTGGACTCTTTCTAAACGCGTATAACTCAGAAGCCTCTTCCTTATTTTCATTTGGGTTCTTCAGAGATGTTAGAGACCCCGCGGATGTATTGCATTTGTCTCGTTGTCTCATTGTTCTTCTTCAGGATCCGCATTGCCGCAGGGGGTTTTCGAACGATGTAGCAGGACATCGACTATTATTTCATGTCATGACCCTAAATGCCGCGATTCTTTATATGACTTTATAAGCCTTCGGGTTTTTCTGGCCTGCAACTGGGCCTTTGATCGTTGGTTTCGGCGGGTCGCCTGACCACTCTTCGGGCGTTAGCGAACAATGCCCTTGGTCGGTCCCGGGCCCTTGCGAACACAAAAGCCCCTGTTAGGCACTGCGTGCCCCCGACAGATACAGGGGCCCCGGCCAGTGTAAATAACTGGCCCCGGCTTTGTAGTTGGATGGGAAGTGGATCCTCAGACCGAAACCGGCACGGACCCGGTTGTGCGGTACTAGCAAAGTCTGACCACATATAGGCCCATGTCGGCTGAGGGGGCTCCCAACCAGCGCAAAGGGCGCTCTGACTGCCATTTGAGGGCCGGTCCCCTTAGGCCGGGCCCCCTAAACAAGACTCCGACGGAGCCCTTCATGCCCTTAGACCATCCAATAGATTGTCGGACCTGCTAGGCCGATCGGGCTCTTCGGGACTCCTCAAACACTACATCTAGCCGGCTCGGGGTCCTTTGCGAAAGCAGGGCCTCTGTTAGCGGCTGTGGAGCTCTGACAGACGCTGGAGCTCCAGCTGATCAAAATCGCTGGCTTCGGCTTTGTCCTTACTTGGGAAATGGTCCCTCCGGCCCATGCCGATATGGAGTAGTCTGTGCGTTACTGGTGATGTCTGGCCGTCATAAAGGCCCTTATCGACTCTGGGGCCCTTGACCAGTGCAAAGGACCCTCTGGCTAGCATTGGAGTGCATGTCCCTGCGGGCCGAGACCCTCAATACTGCGTCCTGCGAGTGCAGCCCCGGCGCCCGTGAGCACGGTTTCCAAATACCCTGGACGGCAATCGGCTCTCTGGGCATGATTGAGCAATGAATGCTGAGCAAGCCGTGCAAGTTTCAATCATGATTTAGTGATCTGGTCATTTGGATTGGAGCCATTTTGACTAGTGATGATAATATCAAGGCAATGGGATGAAGGGGAATAAATGGCGGATAACGATAACGTTCACTCACGATTGGGTTCTTTGTTCTTTGGACCAGGGCCATTTGGACCAGAAATGATCCTTTCAGAGCTGTAGGATGACGGAGAATGGATAACGGTGGGGTGGGACTTCAAACGTTTGGGCGGTTAATCGCCGAGCCTTATCCCGCGCACGCACCCGTCTTCGGGGTAAGCATCGGGCGCCCGGTCGGGATGCCCCCCCCCCCTCCCCCCTCCAGCTGGCCTCACGGCCCACTCATGGCTGACGTATGCAGCATGCCCCGGACAAGCGGAGCATCACGAGGATGCAGGATGAAGCAAGAAAGAAGATAAGAGAGTCGGATCTCTCGGTCTTGAATTACGTTTTGTGCTACATAATATAAAAAGCTTGACATGGTTCCTATTTGTTACGTAAATAGACTTGTAATCGAATAACAAAAGGAACAAGAGGTTTCAAAATAGTTGAATCTGATTCATCCGTGCGCCTCATACGATATTTAATTTCGCATTTTAATTGGAAGTGTATCAAATATAAGTGAATTTCAATGGAAATGAGGGTCTATCACTTAAACTGTACATTCTTTTCCAATTTTCCGCACTTAAAAACAAATCAGACTCATGAATACCAACGTTTTGCCGGTGTGAACCAAACATAATTTGTCCAATAAAAATCAGTCCAGCCATTTTCGAGATCTCTGAACGGGCGTTGGCAAAACCCTGCTTCCTCACCAACCGGGGTAGTGTACACCTGATAGGTTGCAGGTAACTCCATTTGTGAAGAATTTCGAGGGCTTTCGCACCATTGCCGTTTCAAAATGGTAAGCCTGGTGCTTTAAGAGTTATGGAATCTTGCCCGCTGAGAAGCCGGATCACAGCACAAAGTAACGGCAGCGAACGGTCTCTGATGAACGGTTTGGGGCTGTTAGGCAAGGGATGGTGATGAACGAGTTGGTGATTGAGAGCTGTGCGGCGCAAGGCATCTTGGGAAGTGCATTGAGTAATTTTAGTCAGTTCCCGTCGTTTACAAAACAGAGATGCTTCTGTTATGAGAACATCGGATATCTTTGGAACGGCTCAAGAGCGTTGTGTATACGCAGCGCGTTCAAGCATATTTGGCACATATCTGTGGGATCGAACCACATTCCTGGGTGTCAAACGACCACCGCAGTCGGCGCGCCCGAAAACAACAGTGAACAACAAAGGACCTCATTCCGACTGGGTTGTTCTGACTTAAGCCAGCTTTTTCCGGTTACGGACACGTGACATGATGGTCAACCCGGACCCACACAGGACCTGTCGTTTCTTTGGTGGTCAAGTATTACGCAGAGTACTTACGTACACACGTCAGGGTACGAACGTCAGGGTACGTACCAAACACTGATTTGTGGACTTCGCCGTATCTGTAAAAGTTGGTACCCGGACAAAGCGTCGAATTGAAAAAGTTCGAATGAAAGAAATTCGACAAGAGCTTCCGTGCGTAGGAGTGAAAGTCGAATAGAAGAAAACCCGGGGGACAAAAGTCCAAGAGCGATACAAGTCGAAGCCAGCAAAAGTCGAAGGACAGCAATCCGAAAGGGATGCAAGTCGACAGGGAAAAAAGTCGTTGAACAAAAAACTGGCAGGCATAAAAATCAGACCGTAAAGTGTCGGAGGAATGCAATACGGAAAAAAACGCATTTCGAAATGGGTACAGAAGATTGGAAAACACCCCATGGGATGGAGCCTTTACACCACTGAGAACCATGAACCAGACCTGGTATCTGCAAAAGAGCTGTTGGGACCAGGAAACCAAGGTATCTTGTCTATGAAAAGTCAATGAGAACCTGGAGCTGGCTCTAGTTTTTCTGAAGGAACTAGTGGGGACCAGAACATTATATCTGTGTGAAATACAGATGGGAGCAGGAGCCAGAGTGTTGTGTTTGCGGAACAATTAATAGGATTCAGGAACCAGTGGGTCGGTTTGTGAAACAACGAACCGGACCCAAAGATGCAAGATCTCATTTTCAGAATAGGAAATTGGAACCAGGAACCAATACTGGGAACAAGGCACGTGCCTTTCCGACACTAGGACTAACGGAATCACTGTATTCGCGATGAATGCCGCCGCTGCGCGCCGGCTTCTGCTGTGGGCGCCTGTGTTACTCGCGACCGTCCCAGAAAGTAGCAAGAAAGGCATTTTTATGGAAAGAGATAGAGTTTAGCGAAGTGCCCATAGCAGGATTGGTTACCTGATAGCCTTCTGATGCGCTCCATTCGGCTCGGTCGTGAAGGCTCGAAGGCTGGCTTCCTGACTGGATCCTTTGCCGGATGGCCGCGGGCGACAACAAATAAGAGGTCCTAGAGATGCAAGGTAGCAAAACCTATTGAAATTGCGGATGCATCCGAGTGCAGGAACCCATTTTCATGTATTTCCCTAGCAGCAGCATTCCTTTGCATGCCAGGTGTCATACCATCAAGTCTTGAATCCTTTTTGCTACCTACATCTGTGATGTTTTAGAAATCGATGTTAACCCATGTCAAAGTTTTGTTCGTTTCATTTGCTTCTCATCCGACTTGCATTCCCGTCGACTTTTATATTTCTTTGGCTCAATCCGGCTTTTAAGCATGTCGAATTCCATCCCTTACTACTTTCCTGATTCCAATGGCATCGCCGTCGTCTTGCTGTTCTTTGAAGGGTTTTCCAGTCTTTTCCTTCCGCCGACGCACATCGCTTTTAACTTTTTCCAGTTCAACTTTCATGCCTGACGAGTTCCATTTCTTTCAACTTTTATCTTTGTCAACATTTAGCCATGTTACACGCCTTCTGACTTGTCCCTATATTTTTCCTAGTTTGACTCTTATCCCCGCCGCATGATATCTCCTTCGAATATTTGTTCTTCGACTTACCCATCCGACTTTTTTCATTCGACTTCTTGTCCGAAAGATGTAAAAATCTGCTCTTGAGCATAACAAAAATAAAAAATAAATAGTAAGTGTGCAGGCTATGACCTTCGCAACCAGTTTGACTACACAAATCAAGGGAAGAGGAGATAACTTTACACAGGTACTGGCAATTGAGAACTTTTTGATGCAGTCTGCGTTAAAGAGTAATCAGTTTGTAGACCAGACGACTATGTCCGCAACCAGTTGTTGTTATATTTAGTGCAACGTCACCAGGATATGTGACTAAATTTTTTCAAAGAAGGTGATTCAGTTTCCTATTCTTAAAAAGCTGCCGAGATGCTGTTGCGTTTATTGGTCCCAGTTCGCACGGATACACGTTGCACATATATACACGAATCTACAGATTAACACAAACCATAACAATGCATAAAGGGACAGGACCATAAGTCAAAGACCTGCAGTTTTATTGCGCTGCACAATGATGTTTTTAGATTAATTACAGATTGGTTACGAGTGCAGATCACGGAAGGTGCGGATTCTAAATTTCAGACCAGTCTCGGAGGTCATTTGTTCTAATTCATGAGGAAGTTCTAGCTGACAAATGCGAACACAATTATTACAGCCTCTTCTTGTCTAAATATCAGAGTATGCCCCAAAACTCAAAAGAGGACTGGCTTTCATATCTATATGTGTTTCATAAACATTTTTCCCAGCAGACTGTCTAGTTCCCCTTCTTGTGACGGACCATTGGGTCGAGGGAAGCAGCCGCGCACAGCAGGCGGCACCGTCGGCCGCTCGGCGATAGGGGGCGGGGGGGGGGGGGGAGGGGGAGGACGAGAAATCGTTCAGTACGCTGCAGGACAGGGCGATGGTTCCTGCAGCGGCAGCTGGACTGTGGGCAGCGGTATCGCTTCCCAGAAGCCTGCGAACCGGTCTCCGTTGCTCTGGTTGCACTGCATAGAGAGCGGCGATTCGTCGTAAAACTGGGGAGAGGAAAGACTGGTGTGAGCTCAGCGGTGCCGCCAAATGTCTGCAACGCTCAGCTCGCCCCCAAAGCTGAAGCTGGCTATTAGAAGCTCATCACAAAAATCCCTTTTGCTTAGTGTAGTGACGGTACTTAAGTCAGATTCGCCACTGCCAAAGGGAACAGAAGTCCTTCAAAGTTGAAGAGGCCGATCGACACTTGCAGTTGTTTTTTTTCCAGCCAGCACCCTTAGCTATTGCCGCTATATGCTAAAGTTTCGGAAACTTTGGGGCTCGTCTCCTTGGTCTCCGCTGTCTCTGCACTCCTGGCCACAAATGTCTACGTCGGTAGGCTGAACATGACTAAGTGACGTGTTGAAGAACTGGTACACATATCCTTTAAATGGACAACAGACTAGCACTACTTCAGCTGTTATGTGTCGACGTGGCACCATTCGTCAGCTGTCTAACCTGGCGCAGACCCTGCGTTCTCAGCTTGTTCCACTTGATGCGTCGGTAGTTGTCGCCCCATCCCAAATTCTTCTCCCCCGTTGGCTGACCCTCCCACCTGGAACCGTAGAAGGAAATGAGTACATGCTGCGGTTATGTCCCAGTAGACGAAGAAATGTCTTGCAATATTCGATGAGTCCAAGAACAAAAGCTGCTGTCTGAATAAATTGTGAACTTTGATCCATCGCTCCTGTGTTCACAGGCAGGGTAAGCCATGTGTAGCCAGCTTTTGCACGCAATCGAAGAACACATTTAAATGCAACTGACGGTTACCGACACAGAATTTTCTCGGTAAATGAATAATCTTTTAAATATGTTGATTTGGAAGCAGGATCAGATTCAAATATGTAATGCTTATGTCTGTGAAAACAGATGATGGTTGCATACCGGCCAACGTCACTCACTGTTTCATGAACTCGAAATACGCCATAAGCCTTTCTGAGTCGACCGAGCTCTTGCAGACCTCCAGATTGACTTTGGGAAAGTAGTGAATGTAGTTGACGCACATCTCGTCCGTGATAGAGAAGCCGCCCACCGTCACGTTGGTCCGATCCACGGTCTTGTATCGGCAGGTGGTGATCAGAGCGTCGCCCTGACGGAACGGCGGAACAGTGAGACAAACATGTGCACGGACAGCGTGTTGTTGTCACAAAGCTGTCCGGGATTTAGGAACTTCAAATTTGTCAAGTAACTGGCCATGCCATGCTTGACTGCTGGGAAGCCAATGCTGAAAATCAAGACCTAGGCAAACATCGGCAACAACTCTTTTTCATATGGCCAAACAAAAAAGGCACCGTTACCATGCTTTTAACCAAACCCAGCCGGACCACAGCCGGAACTTAGCCAGATCCCAGTCAGACCTCAGCCAGGTCTTTGCCTGTCACTTCTGGTGGTCAAAAGTCATTTATGCGCACTTTTTTTGTTGCATCATACTTTCTTAACGCTCGCTTGCTCAGAATTGCGACAAAATTGCGAAGAGCGTAAGAGTTTTTTAGTGTTAGCATTGCGCACGTGATGATCTGGCGCCCCCTCCTGCAGATGCATAGTCATGCGTCGTGATTGGGTAGTCGTAGTCACACCCACATAGGTCCAGTGGCAGAGTCGGGAGTCATCTTATGGATATTTGAATTTTTAGACTCTATCGGTGCATTTTAGCTGGTTTTGTGCTGCGAGCAGGTTGTTTTTCATTGATAGATTATCAGTTGTTTTGCTTGCGCAATAGATGGCAGTCCTTATTTTGGTGTTTTAAACGGTCGGTTTCATGATGGTCGTAATAATGCTCTGTAAAATTTTTGTCAACTTGTCTTCGGGGATATTTAATTTCTATAAAAAAGCTGGTAACTGAACTTCATGACTTGTGGTTTCCGGCTTCGGCGACTCATTGTGGTCCTGGTCCCTTGGTCAACTGCGCTCTCGCAGCAGCCGTTATTCACTAACAGTCATTGACATCGTTCAAGCTCCTGGTGAGTGCTAGACCAGTCAGAGCAATATTTGAGACCTCTTGAAAAAAGATATCCGATTACGCCCGTGTGATAACGCCCTGGGCATTAACTGATCGCATCCATGCATCTAACAGCATCGGTGGGTTTGCGGTGCACCTAAGTGATGCGCTTAGCTGGATCGTGATAGTTTCGGTGGTGGCAAGGACGAGTGATGACAGCCACAGTCTAGTATAACCTGAATTCCTTTATCAACCGGCACATTCGCGAAGAATATTTCTACATCGAGTGAAGCTTATAAGCTTTAGCTAGTTCAGCTGCTAGACTTGATAATAGAAATGAACTACCCCGTTGATTTTAGGCTACAGTCAGTTGGTGTTGCCGTTCAATGCTGCCATTTAGGGTATTTTCTTGCTGGTAGGTATGCGTGTGCATTCGAGAGAGAATCGGTATCAACGGATTGTCTGTTTTGTGTGTTTTTACATCACCGTACCGGTCTCCAGGGTCTAATTCACCTGCGACCTTTGCAAAGTGCTATCCACCCGTCAGGGAGCTTACCGCGCTGATCATCGATTAATTTACGCCATGAAGCTAAATCACCCGCTCATGTTATCGAAATAAGATGTCTCCGTGATAAAAGGTTGTCAAAACTTTGTACAGAGCACCATTAGAAAAACACATCAAGCCCACCAACAAAAGCACCGAAATAAGACTCACCATCTCCTACACACGTATTATAACTAGTAGTTTAGTGATAATCAACAACCTGGCCTATGCACAAAACAGACTTAAATCTACCAATATAGTCTACGAGGTCAAATGCCCATACGTAGACCGCCAGCTCCGCCACTCAACCTTTATTGGTATGGTTACGACATCCCATCACGATACCTAACTTCGCACGGGCGGGCGCCACAGCAGGATATGCGTGAAACTCACGACCAACAAAAAAAATTTACGGTCTGATCTAACCGAAAACATCCGAATCCTAACGTCGTGTTCCAACAAACACCATCCGCAAGTCCAGAAAGCTATCCTCGTCGGAGAAAGGGTGCCTCACCTTAACAGACAGCTAAAATCATGCGTCACCGTGTCTTTGTTCAGACACCTCGTTCTATCAGGGTGACCAGTGTCTGAAGCTCATCGCGGAGGTAACGGTACGGGAAGAAGACAGCCTGAAAGTTTTTTTGTATCCTGAACTGATATGCTTAGGTGTAATACGCTAACTGGCAGTGCCTTTAAAACTATATCTCGTAAACCAAGTTTAATATCTCATTATGCCGGTATAGGCTGCGCATATCTAAGCCGTATTACTATGAAAATAGGGAGCCCATTTCCTTGAAACGTTGACTGTCTGAGAATTATCTTAATGGCCACTGGCGAACTGATCTACGACTTGACGAAGCCAGGAAATTACTTGATTCAAACAATCGAGCAAACGTGCAGAGCCCAGGATGTACAATTCCCCTTGCATATAATACAACTTACATATTTACTCTTGGCTTAGCAACCAACCCTGTTTGGCATGAATCAATCTTCTGAGCAGCCTTGCAATCGTTTTGATAACGGGCCTTGTGTTTGGTTCATGTTTGTGAATGAGGTCGCTGATTGATAACATGAAAAGCTGAAAAATTTACTTTTAGACGATCGAAAATGTGTTTTTTCGTTGCATTGTATATATTTGCAGATATTTGCCATATGCATTCGTTGCATGTTGTACATATCTGCTTCTCAATCCTCATGGACTATGCTTAGAGTTAGAGGGACGAGTTTGAACGACGCACGGTTACGCAAGTAACCGTCTGACAGGCCGGCCTGGAATGTCGGCGTTTAGAACAAAACAAAAAAAACTGCGCTGAATGCAACACGTCGAAAGTGAAGCCGGGGCCGTGGCGGATTTCACATTGTTTTGCAGCTGGACAGTCGCTGATTGTGTCGTAGTAGGCAGATCGTGGGCTCATGGCATAAAAAATGTCTAAAATGACGCTTTCCCATCATTGCTTTCACTGCTTTGGTGTGATTCATCAACTTGGGCTGATGCCTTTAGGGCGCAAAGTTGGTAAACGTCATGGCAGTGGTTGTCTTGGTTCGAGTTAATGCTATCCTCATTGATTTACAATTGCCTCTTAAAACATATAAAATATAGTTCCTCAGGCAATCCCAATCATATTACAATACGCACATGCGTATAAGAAGGGCTGGGAAAAGATCGAGCGGTCACCGAGTGATTTCAGTCATGGCTATGAACGATTCACCCCATGTCGCTGCTCGAAAATTGGTTTACAGATGAAGTTTGTTTCCCATGACTCATATATACCTATATATGAGTAGACAGGACATCACATCCGGTTCCCGTCGGGTATCCCGGAAGCCAGTGTTCGGGTCGGTCAGGAAGTCCTTTGTATGATGTTAAGTTATAGATTGAGGGCATGGCCATGCCAGAACAAAAAGCATAGCACGACGATTCTGCTAATTTCGTCACGTTGATCATTTGCTTCCTTTAATGGTGGGCTGATATCAAGGACGACTTCAGCCAGTCTCCACCCAGACCTCAGCCAGACCTTAGCTTCGTTTCAGTTAGACCTCAGCCGAATCTCAACGTGACCTCAGCCAGAATTGCACCGGGTCCCATCCAGACATCAATCAGACCTCAACAGACTCAAGTCAGACTCCACCACTCATCCAGCAGTCAGCAGGAGCTCACCGGCATCACAGCACGCTGCTGGGGCAACAGCCGGATCTCCTGGTAGTGAGAGGAGTAGTGGTTGTCGCCGTTCAAGTCGGGCAGCTGGACACCGTCACGGCGAACGTGTGCCGTCCGCACGGCGACGCCGGTCAGGTGGGTATGCAGCTGGGAGGCGAACACCCGGATGCCGTCCTCCGGCAGGCCCTGGCTCAGCGGCGAGCACAGACGGCAGCTTCAGACCGTGCCGCCACGGCAGGCTGCCGTCCCAGCACGGCCCGTAGCTCAGCCGGGGTGTCTGTGTCACTAGGATACTCAGATATCAGATGCGATCACTTGCTGCGAACTGTCCGCAGCTTTCTCACGTCGTCCAGCAGCGGCTTCCACATGGTGCCTAAGCGGCTGCTAAAAACACATGCGCGTACAATGCAGAGCAATGAGAGCAACGGAACTCTGGCGCATATCCTACTGGCTCAACGCCGTTTTCCCGTCGGCGCGCAGGCACACGTCGCCCGCGACGGATCCGTGCACATACCACAGCCGTGCACTCGGGCACGCAGTACCCGGAGAGCTCGAAGGCCGGCTGGCCGGGCGGTATCGCCATCTTGTCGGTGTACTCCAGACCGAGCTCCATGACGCTGGCGTCGTGCCTCCGCAGCCGGTCGGTGTAGGTCAGCCTCACCCCCGAGCTGTCGATCCGGCCTGGCGACGACACGCACAGCCGTCCGTCGCCAGCGCGCCACGTTCGTCACGGCAGCGCGAGGCGTCGTACAGACACACATGATAAATACCAGGTATCGGCAGAGGATTAAACAGGAGACGCGGCCATCAAATGGCGTCCGTGATCAAAACGAAAAAAACTGTCAACGAAGGATTTTCGTCGCATTACTTCTCGGAGCTCACCCTGAACCAGCTTGGGGTTGTTGTAGTGTACCTCCAGCATCACGTACGGGTTGAAGTTACTGCCTCCGATTGGAAGTCCTGCTTCCTGAGTGGAGAACGGCGTGTAAGGTTAATGGAAAGACGCCGAGAAAAACATGTGGCAGTGGTTGGAGGTGTGCGACGTTGAACAAGGTCAGGACACTTGACAGGATAACGAAGTGGACGTCTGCTGGATCAGTGGACAGGCAGACCTGGTTACCGACTGGACCAACATGAACAGGCTGCGTCTATCATCTAGCTGCATGAGATCGGCCAGGCGGAACAGTTTGTTGATTTCCTTAAGTACGTCACTAGAGGAATGTCACGGAGAAGAGTGTGCTTGCTTATGTTTACTTCGCATTGAACGAGCGGGTAGCTTGCAATGCATCAGATAAATCTAGGTATCTAGCCATCATCATTTCATTTCTTATTCGGTTGCGCAACGGGTGCTCACCCGTCGGTGTATTAGAGATGCACAGACGTGGGTACAACTGGGGTGTTGACCTATGAGTGCACCTCGAGGCCTGACCTATGAGTGCAACCATTCTTCTTATTTTTAGGTAAACGAAGGGTGCTGACCTATGAGCAAGTACACCGGGGGCTCGACCTCTTGGTTAGGGCCTCTGCAACCTCAGCCAGGGTTCTAGGATGTGCTTGGTACACCAGGGTTACCAGAGTTCTTCAGAGTTTACCAAGGTACACCTGTGGTCACTCTCAGATGACCGATATATGTATACCCCGATCCCTCGCGTGGAAGTTCACCGGAGCTCTGACACCCGGGTATCCTGGGGTACTGACCTTTGGGTACACCAGGGGAGCAGCACCCATCGCCCAGGCGGCGAGCACCCGCTTGCACTTGTCGATGGCGGGAGGCCTGTCGGGCGCGTGGCAGGGCCCCTGGTAGCTGGGGATCGTCTCGGAGACGGGTGCCTCGCAGTGGAACACCTCCATGTGGTGTACCAGGTCTTCGTTGGCCTTTTCGACAACTGCCTCGTACTGCAAGCAATCGGCACTCGGATATGTTGTAAATGTAAACACGTGATGCAGGCGATAAGGGTGTACACGCGAAAATCACACGGCAGGAAGCTCCGCCCAGCTCTTGAGCATGCGTCTGTGCATTTACTATGGACAAGTGTAGTGTCTCAAGCACATAGCCAAAATTTTTCTTGCGGTGATGTCGAGTATCTCCTGTGTGCCCTGTGTTCTTTTTTTCCTTACCAATTATGTCCTGTGGATTTGGACGAAGTTCCTCTGCAATCGCCTTTTGTCCGGTGTGAATTTCTTGGGCCACATGGACCCATGGCCCTGCCGTTGACTGGCGATATACATACACACACACATACACACACACACACACCACACACACACACACACACACACACACACACACACACACACAATATATATATATATATATATATATATATATACATTAAAACATGACACAAACTCTTGCGTTTGTGAATGGGCAAACTACAATTATTGCGCCGCTGAACGACGCCTAGGCATAACCAGTCCTGTTCTTAGGTGATGCGTGGCGTCCGGTCTTCACGCTTTCGCGCGGCCGACCCCGCCTGTCACGTGAACGACTCACCTGAACCACGTGATGTTTGCGGGAGAAGGTCGGCGGCAGCTTATGCACGGTGCACCAGTAGGTGGTTTCTTGGGCCGGCACGTGGACGCGGTGCGATGGGACGTCCAAGTGGGCGACGCCGGCCGGCAGAGGCGGCGCCGCTAGCTCGGGTCGCAGCAGCTGCAGCCGCACCAGACCCGACGAGAAGTGCGTGAGCTGCACCCGGTCCAGGGTCAGCAGCGGCCCCGGCCCAGTCACCCACACCACGTGAGTGGTGCCCGCCTGCGGGCCGGGCCAGTCACGTCACGGATCGTCCGTCGTCGTCGGGGCTCTACGACGCACCCAGCGCTGAAGCTCTGTGGCGTCGCCTGCCTCTCACACTGGCAGGAAGAGCGGGCACCGCGGGAGATCGAACCCTGTACCTCTGGTTTCCCAGACGCGCAGCTTAACCACCGGTGTCCGAAGTCACGGGTGGTGGTAGCTTGTAGACGGGCCAGCGCTGTCATGGCCTGCTCACGTCGAAGACAGGTTGGCGATTTATGTGTTACGAATGAGTTCCTCTGTCTGAGTGACAGAAGAACTGGAATATTTACGCCGTGAAGTAAAAATGAAGGGAATACTTATGCTGTACTAATAATGTTGTGGATTTTAGCGATACCGAAATGTAGCACTGTCAATCAGACTCTGTGGCGGTATCATTTCCCACAATAAGCTTTGTGCATAGCACCACTTGTTAGACTAAGTAAGTGCTCTTTTGGCCCATTGAACAACAAACGTCATGTGCAGCTCAGGTCCCAATCTTGCAACATATTTTGGTTAAAGGGAATATCCACCTCTTTGTGCTTTTCACTAATTGTTACATCAAACGAGTACGATTTGATCAGTAACGTTAGCTATTTCGAAATTCACCTGAAAAGCTCATAATTTGGATTTGAAGCAGCCGACCCTGCGGAAGAGCCGCATTTGACTCCTTGCTCACCAATATCAAAGCAATACATTTAATCTGCCTTGCTTTTTTCAACGTACGTGTTCTGTGCGCGGCACACTAATGCGCCAAAATGTTTGTGTTAAAATGCCACGAAAGCTTGAAAAACCGTTAAAAAAATATGCTAACAGGAAGCTATTATCCAGCGAATTCGACGAAACGTTTTGTTATTAGCTTCATTTCACCCCCATGGCGTTTACCATCGTGGCTCTTTTCGAGGCGCACTTTGGGTTGGGGAATGGGAATATCACGTGATCCATGGGTCGCACTGGTTCAAACTTCCACCATTCAACTTCTCAGTAACAGACCCTTGCCTGTTGGGTAAATCACCAACGTTTTTTTTTTATTCGCACCGGTGGAGGTGCGCAAGTTCGTTATCATGGCGACGGCGTTTGTGACTGCAGGGGAGAAACGTAATGTTGATGCAAAGCGTTGACAGCATAATTTGGAAAGTATTTAGAATTGCTATCCCCACTAGGTCTTGATGGTGCTGCAGTGGCACCACCTTATGCTATCATTAGACGTAACTAGTCCCGAGGTTTCACCAGAGTATGCTTTTCAAACAAGCCTCAAAGATGAAACACATGCGTTAGATCACCAAATGACATTTAAGAGCCGTTCAAAACATGGTTGAATATTCGTATCTGAGATTGCCCACCTCTATGACGTAGTCTCGCGGTTGGCACGTGTTGAACGGTCGCCTGAACTGGAACGTTGTTTTGTTGTGGTGACGACGAATGAGCTTGGCTTCCAGGTGACGTTGTTCCGCATCCACCAATAGACGGCCTCCGTCATCCACCCAAGCGTGCTGCAGCAAGGCCCTCTAGCTGGAGCGCATGAACTTACATGCAGAAAATATACAGCGGGGATGTGCACACGCACATGCTATGCTTTTATTCTCAGTACTTTCCATTTATCTGAATCTCTCCCCTATTCCTGTCCTAAATCCCCTCTATGCTTTCCTATCCTTCTTTCACTTTACATGTCCATATCCATGTTCATGTATTTCCTTCTCCCCTTTCTGCGCCTCGTTCCGTCGTCTCCACCCTTGTTGACGCCTTGGCGGTCGCCAGCAGCTCTGTGCGGCCCTGGCCCCGTCCCCCGGGCCGGGCCGGCGCCGGTGTCACGTACCAGCGGTGGCACGCGTCATTTGGCGCGCGGCGCCAGGGCCGAGCAATAAGCGCGTGCCATCAGCCCCCTCCGCCGCCTGATCACATTCCGGCAATCTCATTGCTCAGCAAACCGGCGGCATATGAGCAAATACCACGGCCGCGTCGGTCGCGATGGCAGGCACCTGTCTCACGAGCGCGACACCTCGGGTTGGCCCAGCGCTAATGGATTGTCTGTCCGACTGCGCCGAGTGCAGGCGATGGTGACAGATACAGGTGCTTCCTGCGTCAATTGAGCGTGGTGGTAGCGTTCAATCAGGACGTATGGGCATCTATAACACGAAGCTTCGCCTTGCAGTGACTTTGGTCTGTTTCGTCTGACGAAGAAATCGCCAAAGCAGTTCAAACCGTTCCTTCCACTATAACGGGCAGTGGGTAGAGCCCTGTAGGAATCTTGCTGGAGAACGGAAATTTCCAAAGTGCCTGTGTCATTTCAATGACTCGCCTGCCATCCCAAAAGCTAGAAATCCTGAGACCCAGCCAAAAGTGGTAACAGCCTCATCAAATTTGACACGTTTTCAAGTTCTTACGTTTGTCTGTTGGTTAATGGGGCCCTCACGAACATAGCCCAATTTGGCTTCTCCCGCCCTTCTCCTCTCCTTTACCCTCCTACCCTCTTCTCCTTCTCTTTCTCCTCCTCTTCTCTTCCGCTTTGGGCGCTACACCTAGGCTGACCTCAGCTAAGCCTTAACGATGGAGCTTTACGTCTCACCGACTGCCAGAGCCATTTCGAGACGAACGCCCTCGCTCGGTACCTAGGATGCGGTGGTGCCGTGGGAGGCGCCAGAGCCCAAGACCCACAGGTCCAGAGCCGAGCGCCCGAACACTATGCCCCGCCCCCCACACCGCATCCCACATAAGCCTAGCTTGAAGCCTGACCTCGTTATTGTGTTTTGCAGAATCACGCCATTTTTTCAGGCTGCCTTAACTAGGAAAGGCAGTCCAGACTAGAGTTCCAGGACGATGCTTCCTGGAAGTTGATATTCTTTTACGCCAAGATGGAAGTTCAAACTGGTATGACTACTCCAATAAGGTTTTGAAGGGATTGGACCTCACAAAAGCAGGGTCTCCTATTTCATTTTCTCAGGAAAAGAAGAAAATATGAATTGAAAAAGTAGAATGGAAAATAATGACCCCAGAAAAGCAAAAAGCAAAAAAAAAAACCAGCAAAAAACAGAAACAATGCGTGTATTCTTTCTAGATTTGCCTTTGGCAATAAACAAACCAAAAGAGCTGTCATAATGAAAATCCGGCTATGGCGAACTTACTTCACGTAGGGTTGATACCAAGGCCAGATCTTTGCAGAACCGATGCAAAGTAAAAGGGCAAGCATTGCATGGTTGCGTCTAATTGGAAAAGTTACTCAGTGCGATTCAGATATAATGTACCTATATCGTGGTGCATCCTGCTGTACCTTTCACTGGGTCAATATTATACAGTTCAGAACTGAACCACAGATATTAGAAACTGAATGAACAGAAAATTTGAATCAATGACTGGACATTCCAGCACTGAACTTTTTCTTGGCCGGTTTCCGTTTGGCGGTTGGTAGCAACGATCAGCAAGGCTTAGAGAAAAAATTTAACATTGCATGCATGTGGACCCTGTGGATAGTACCACAAGACTTACCGAAATGCCCACATTTTATAACGAAACCAAATTGAGTAACTTTTCCAACACATCAATAACAATGTGCCAATGTCAAACACATGATACTCCAGTCACATAGTATTGAAGAAAACACAATTGCAAAAAGAAGGATGCCGAGCGAACAAGAAAAGCACAGCCCTGTTTTTTTCGTGTTCAAGTAGAAAATTATTGTTGTATGTCACGCCCGTTTGCCGCATTACCTACGAAACATGGATATTTTCATTGATTGCATCAAGCGAAGCGAATGCTATTAAGTTTTTCTGGTGAAGAACTGCGAGCATGCATGAACAGTTTCAAGCAAGAACTTCACGCGTGAATACAGACACATATTAATACAGTCTGCAGTAAGGCACAACCACAGGGTACGTGTTCTGATCCGGCCAGGCAGTGGTCCTGCGCTGCGGCAGTGCCGCTCCGTGCCCACCTGTATGCGCACGTGTCTCCGCCAGTCGACCCAGAGAACGCAGAGGTCGGCTTCGGCCAAGTCGCCCCGGTCAGAGAAACCGATCCCAAGCCATTGGCTGGAGCTTATCTCAGCACTGACTTCTATCTCGACCTCTTCCCGTCTGATGGGTGGTAGGAACGACCAAGTGAGATGTTAGACGCCCATGGCTGTCGCATCGCAGCCGACTTTTTAAACGACGGAGACATCGGACTACTACGTGCCTGCCAGAACACCGTCGTAGCGGATAAGTAACGCGGTTAATCAATTTTTTTCTCGATGTGCAGCGTTTGTTTCACTAAAGAACACATTACGCATCGCCAATACCGACCTCCACACACAATCATCAGCCGGCAAGTGTCGGGCAGCCAATGCTCGCAGGCAACGTAACGGTACGCCAGCGTGCGAGGCTCGAGGCCGCAGCGGGTGGCCACCAGCGGACTCGCCTGTAGTCGACGACCCAGCGCATCTGGAGGTCCATCTGGGGTTGCAGGGTGACGTGATGGCGTCTGGGGCTGGCAGGGGCTCGGGCCGCGGCGGATGCGGCGCAGGCCAGCACCAACAGCGCGGCGGCCGGCCGGTGCCCCATGGTGCGCCGCTCTGGCCGCCGGGCGGCCCTCCGACCGCTTTATACGGCCGGCGGCGCCGAGCGCGTTACCGTCAGCGGACTGGGACGCGGTCGGCCGGGGCACGGACCGGCACTGAACGTGACACGGACTGGAACACGGATAGAGACATGGGCTGGGACGCGGTCGGCCGGGGCACGGACCGGCACTGAACGTGACACGGACTGGAACACGGATAGAGACATGGGCTGGGACGCGGTCGGCCGGGGCACGGACCGGCACTGAACGTGACACGGACTGGAACACGGATAGAGACATGGACTGGGACGCGGTCGGCCGGGGCACGGACCGGCACTGAACGTGACACGGACTGGAACACGGATAGAGACATGGGCTGGAACGCGGTCGGCCGGGGCACGGACCGGCACTGAACGTGACACAGACTGGAACACGGATAGAGACATGGGCTGGGACATTAGCCCGGACATGGCCGGTACACAGACTCACACACGACCAGGACATACACTTGGATACGGAGCATAAGAGTTGTGGGGCACAGCGGCAACACGCGTCGGCACGGAACGGGACACGGACTGGGACACGGATAGAGACATAGGCTCGGCCACTAGCCGGGACATGGC
This sequence comes from Pollicipes pollicipes, assembly GCF_011947565.3. Classification (NCBI taxonomy): domain Eukaryota; kingdom Metazoa; phylum Arthropoda; class Thecostraca; order Pollicipedomorpha; family Pollicipedidae; genus Pollicipes; species Pollicipes pollicipes. Next base: position 52,429,768 of record NW_023596576.1, read on the forward strand.
CGGCGCACAAATGAGGACATTGCCAAGATAGAGGCCTGTACAAGGAGCATTTGGACCGTGAGACAAAAATAAGAGTCCCTCGAGTTGCCGATTGGAGATTCATATGCTTGTACTTTCAGTTGTGTTTCTGGAGCAGATGTGTCGCCACCTCCGAAAGAAAATGTTCCACATATGAAGATATTGAAGCAAGCATCAGATAGGATGGAAAAAACCTACTTATACATTTTGTACTTATGAATGGAAGACTGTTATACACAACACAATTTCTCTGTATTGTAAATATGTTCCTCAACACGTCACTGTTTAAGTACGTCATCGTACCTTGCACAGTGATTAAGAACCAGTTGACGGCCGTTCACATCCAGAAATTGTGTTCACGAACGCCAGTTATCAACGACTCGACAATAATGTTTTTCTTAGTCTTGATCGTCGCATGGCGAATGGAATGACAGGATTGGAGTGACGCTATTATGACGTCATGGATGCCTGAGCGACATTGAAATAGTTTCCCCGAAATAGTATGCACATCTTCTCGGGCGTGCAGCTCAAAAACTAGCGCGCCTTAGGTCTCAAGAGGGGCAGGTCTGTGGACTGCGCCGAATGATCTTTGAGACGGATTGGCGGTTCAAAACCCATACAATTGTGTGACATGCCCTTCAACTAAATCATATCCCGGTCGAGTGCAAAACAACTATTTAATGGGAAATGTAATGCATAATAAATAACTCAGAATGATAAGCCCGCAAGACGCCTTCTTTGGCGTAGGACTAGCGAGAGGCGACAACTAAGGTAGCATTAAGACCATGCTAGTGAGAATTAAAACGAAGCGGATGAAGCCAGCTGCAACCAGATTGCCTAAAAATGTGCCTTAGCACCGATCGCATCTGTTTTCCCATGAGTTAGCGTGCAAAATGGTTCCCTGACGTAACGATCACGCTGTAATTGACCAACATCAAGTATTGTCTGTAAGAGTGTATGACATTATGCTCAACAGTGCTGGTGTTCCTCAGTGCCGAGCTCAGGCCTCCCAAGGCGGCAGGAATCTGCTTTCCGTCTTTTAACACCATGCTCATGCACAACTCATGCAGTGTAGGCAGAAGAAAACGCATTGCGACATAACTAGCCATGTATTTAGATAGGAACAAAAGCGTTTCAAAATTGCTAACCACTAAGATGTCGAAGGTAAGTGACTTTCATACCGGCAGACCAGAAGGAAATCGGATGACATGAGATCATTTGAATTCAAAGGTAATCAATGGACTCACTTGGATGGCTTTAGATTTTTATGCACTTCTTGCAAAGCAAGGTTAATTTCATACGACCCTTTTCTTTCGAAGATATGGCTGCTCAGCTGTGCTGCCAAAAACAGCCAAGCTGCCATATTCGTCATTCACTGGCACAACAGATTGTGGACTGCTGCACGGTGTTTTCGTGGAGCGTCTTTTCGGGTACCCTCGTCTCGTATTTTCACGTACTTTTCCCTTGTTCAGCCTCATAGCTCCGGACACTGCTTGTGCGCAGCGTTCGACCGTTGGAGTGTGCGGGTTTCTGTAGTTGCGTTCACAAACAAAGGGCACCCAAGAAGCGGTTTCCACTGTCCAACAAGGAATTCAATATGTGAACAGAGTTGGCGTTTCAATTTTCTGGAAATCGAAAAGCTGGTCAAAATTAGAGAGGAAAACACCATTTAGGGCAGCCGTACGTCAGCCGATACAGAGAGCATTTTCCACTTGGTTCTGCAAAACTGCAAACGTGACTTAAAATTCAGCTGGCGCGGACGCTGGACGACTTCAGCCAATTCAGTCCCTTGTGAGGCTGCCAGTCATGTCAGTCATCTCACCCATTCACTTTGATGGCCTCGGTTTATAGCGACTAGATATAGGGGCGGCGCAGCAGGGTGGCATAGAGGGAAAGAGAATGTGTTTGCCCGCTTCACATTTTTGGTGGAGGCCCTTTTTCCCGGCCTAAATCATTTTAACCGCCCGTAGACTATCAATATTCAGATCAAGGAGGCCCCCATGACTGAGCTAGAGAATGATGAATCGGGCTCAGGGGACTCCTTTCAACATAAAGAGGCCCGTTTTCTGGATTAAAGGGACACCTTCAGGAGTCAGAAACTCCACGCTCTAGAACAGGCGACACAATTTTGTGCTAAATAAGCCGCAGTTCTGTCTCGGGAGATCCCTTTGCTGTCTCTGGAGGCCCCTTTGACACCTCGGGAGGCCCCTTTGCTGCCTCGGGAGGCCTCCGTTATAAACTAGGAGGTCATGTTCTGGGTTAGGAGGCATTCTCTACGTTCAGCAAGCCCTATTTCTGGAACAGGTAACCCCGTTTCTGGAACAGGAGGCCTTTTCATGCATGAGATGGCCGCGTTTCCGAATCAGTACGCCCAGTTTTGCAATAACGAGGCCCCTTGGCTAGATTTGGAGGCTCCCTTTGGGAATTGGAAGCATTCTGTTCTAGATCAGAAGATACCCCGCTATGCACCAGCAGTCTCTGTTTTAGGTTGCCGACCGATACCGTTTATTGGGTAATCAGATGCCCTCAATCTGTTTTTTTTTCATTGTCGACATTTACTTACTTAGACTTAATGCATATAGCTGTTTGATAAAGCAGTATATGCCATTGATGCCCCGCCCCATGAACACTACACTGTTCAGGGTGCCGCCCTGTGAGACCTCACTTTGTCCAGGAATCCCCCTTTGAAATCTTGACCTCCCCAATTCGAAATCTGGGCGCCACCCTGGCTAGATACTTTTTATAGCCTGTATTACACAACAATGACTTAACATTATTTCGATGATCAGCGTCTTGAAAAGAAGCACAGGAATGATTCCCACAGCTGACATCAAAGTAAGAATCTTTACAGCTGTAACATCCACCCGACGAGAGGATCCTGTGTTCTTTTCGAATAACATCTGAACGATCTCGAACAAGGATTATATTTCGGCTAGCTCAGGTAAAATAATTGTTTCCCATGGTGTGCAAATTTCTAGTGTCTTACCTAAACGGCACAGGGCGTTTCTCGTCTACACAAGACTCTGTACGTGACGTGTACTCTAAAGTGAACAATAGTACATGCAAGTTAGCATCATGACGTGAGAAAAGTTTTAACGTCAAATTCCTAACGTTTGTCATTTTGAAGTATTCTGAATGCTTTGGCCGCCCTCGCAAGGTCAAGACATCTTAGGTCAAGAGAGGTCAATCGTTGATGCGCAACCCGACAAAATATCTAGCTCCATGCGATTTAAATATCTAATAGCAGTTAGTTCGCAGCTTTTGGTAGTGTCCTAACACTGTTTGACCCATTGCAGTAACATGCCGAGCAATTGCTATAGCTGCACGATCCTATGCAGCGCTAGCGCTGACCTTGGATGGCACTTCGCAGGTCACCTTTCTACGCTGTTTTACGCTGCTTGAACGACTGAGTTGTGGATAATGCGCATCAAGGTCCAGGACATTGGTTCCCTTAGCTGTGTGCTGTGTTGTTTTGTTCATCTGCAGTGCGTTTTGTACTTCCGCACATGGCCCTCGCTGATGCTCCGTCCCGCTCTCTGGCGCCTCATTTCCCTGATCAATGGTGATGGTGTTCGTAAGTGATTGGATGACCACCAGTCGTTGTCCAGTGTCCACCAATTACTAGTCGGTGCGCGTTCATGTTTGCGAGTGGCCGAAGCACCAGTTGGTCCGTGTCCGCGAGTGACCAGATGAATAGTTGGTCCGTGTCGGTGAATTACCGCGTAGCATTCGCTTCACGTCCATCTTTGGTGTGTGTCTGTGTTTGTGCGCGTCGCAATGGCCTCATGCTTGTATATTTTTTCCAGATGGAGTGTTCCAAGCTTCCATAGCCTTTATCGCGCAAACGTGACGAATTCGTGCGTTACAAGCATGATGCAACACGCAGGTTAGAGAAAACAAAGAAAATGAAATATATTACTTTCATAGTGACTAGCGGGTAGTCCAATGCAGTCCGGCATGCAGTAATCCGGCAGTCAAGCAAGCGCGCCAGGGTACCCGGAGCCGCGTGCGCTCCAGCTCGCCAGCAGCGGACAAGGCCCGCAGGTCGGCCGACTCCCGTCGCAAGCGCGGCAGGCCCGGCCATTGGAGCCAGAGTCCCCGCCGCTCAGATGCGACTCAACCTGTTGCATCTGAGCCAAGAGAGACATGTCGAAAAAGGTCATAAGTAGTCAATTCGCATGCAACATCAGGAGCTACATGTAGGCAGCTTCACCATGGTGCTCAACAAACAACAAAGAGACACATGAGTTGACATAAATACTGAGCAATTAAGCACAGCCTTGAACCATGCATTCGAGTGTGGGACTCAGTGTCGAGCGGTCCAGGCTGGTGCTGGATGACAGGAACAGGTGACATCGCTAGTATATGTATTGGAGACAGTGTCGGGCTACTGCAAGATGTCGGCACTGTTTTCGTGCGCCGCCGATCAGATGTGCCAAAGGATGGCGGCATGCTTTTAGGCTCCCCTTGCACATTGTGCACAAACGGTACCGCGTTTTGCTGATGCCTTTGTTGGTTGAGTATGTTTAAACGGAAGACTATAGGGGTCACAAGATCTAAGAAAAGATTTTGCATGTGAAGAAGCCGCACCGCGGCAAGCTGACCGGCCATTGGTGCTGTCCGCACTGCCCACCCCTAGCGCCACCTTTATCATGATGACCCAGAGGGAGAGTGTCACCTATGTGCGCTATTACATCAGTACCATGCCGCGCATGCCGCGGAGAAGTTATCACTTTACTGACACCAGAAAATGCGTCCTAATTACCTAAAGCTTATCATATCGAATGAATTCTCATTGGATTTCAAGCAAAATTATCTGTTCTAAGCTGTAAACAGTGTTGTTTTGCTTCCGTGCAGTGGTGGCTACGTGCTTTCAGCCAGCTGGTCAGCTATCAGCTCTGTTGGGTGAAACGATTCACTCAAATTCACCCAACCATGGCGGAGTGGTCCATGGTTCGACTCACCTGAGGCACCACAATTTGCCCCCGATTAAGATGACCTGCGGGTGGCGGTGGGGATGGGGGAGTTAGACAGCGGTCGCCAATATTTTTGCTTAAGGGATACCTCCAGCGATGGGAGTAACGACACCTCATATCGTCGGGAAAATGAACGCCTGATATAGGAATGATACATTGCATTCCACTCTTTTTAGCCGTAAACGAAATCTTAAAACCTATGCCAGAAGCGAGTCGGAGGAAAATCAGTAGGGGTGAGTGGGCTTGCAACGCGAGTCTGGCCACCAGAAGCGGAGCGCCAGCTGACGGTCATGGCAATGGGCCAGGACTCAATCACGCGTCCCCTATTCTCTTCTTTGTTGATAACTGACTACGTCCATGGCAACTGTCCATGCATGCTAAATATATGTCATATTTTATCTACAGCCCATAACAAAATTGCTGCTGACCATGATACCTACCCAGGGGCGAATCCAGAGGAGGGCTACGGATTCATGCCCCCTGGAGCCCCGAAGGGCTCACAGGCTGCAAAGGGGCCCAAAGCCGGACGAACAGATGCAGGTTTTATCATAAAACACTCAAAAATTGGACGCATTTGGAATTCCAGGCGACCAAGAATAATCACAAGCAAAAATACAGCAGTTATGAGTAGACAAAAATGATTCTTCTCTGATTGAGAGGGTGGTGTTTGAAAGATTTTAAGGCTCATCACGCTGTCCGGAGGCCCTATGCTGTTTTAGGGGCCCTATATGTCCACGTCTAGGGTCAATCCAATCGTGAAAGAGCCTTCTACTTTGCCCCTGACTTCGTTGCATTTGCTCAAAGAGCCCTGCGCTGTTGCTGGACTGTTCCTGCTAACGTGCTGGGGTACTCTTTCATTGTCATTCAGGGGCCTTCCACGGATTCTCTCTATTCGCCCGCAAGGTTCTATACGCTATAGCCGGGGGCCCCACATGTCAGGCTGGGCGGGGGGGGGGGGGTATTATTGGTTGCTCAGGGGCCCCTCACGGTGGTCTCGGTTAACATGCCAACATAATCACGGTATGCTCATAGGCCTTGTACATTAGCCTAGGATCCTACCAATTTTCTGTCACTTGCTTTGGGCACTAAGCTCTTGTCGGGGCTCATCTGTTAACCTGTTCAGGCACACTGGATTGTTTGGAGGCCGTGCACGTTGGGTATTTTAGTGAAGGGCTCTACGCTTCTGTCGGGGGCTATCTGGTAGCCTGCTCGGATACACTTGATCTTTCGGGGGCCCTCCACGCCGGGTCTTGGATGCTTCTTCTCTGAGTGGAGGGTCTTATGTTTTTGCCGGGGCCCCTTCTGATAGGCTGCTCGGGCACATTTGATCGTTTGGCGGCTATCTACATTGGTTCTTTGGTACTTCCTACTTGAATAAAGGGCCCTACGCTTTTGACGGAGCCCTATCCGTTAACCTGCTCGGGCGCACTCGATTATTTCGCGGCCCTGCATGTTGTGCTTGGACTGCTGCTTCTATAAATGGATGGTCCTGTGTTCTTGGCGGGGCCTCATTTATTAAGCTATTTGGGCCGGAGGCGGACAGAGAGGGGGAGGCACGGGACCAGGTTCCCTTGTCCCCAGAAGGGGACCAATAGGCTCAGAAGGGACCCAAAACCGGCCTAAAGGACGCAGTTTTCTGACACAAAATGCAACAAACTTTGACGTGTTTGGACCTGCAGATGACCAAGAACAGTCACAACCGAAAACGAGGAGTTTATCAGCGGACAAAGTTAATTCATTGGTGATTGGAAGGTGTTGATTGGGGAAAGTTTTGGGGGCTCATTATGCTGTTCGGAGGCCTTACGCTGCTTGCTAGGGTCCTGTATGTCCACTTGCCAGGTCAATCTGAAGTCAATCAATCTTAAAAGCTTTTCACGCTGCCCTTAATCTCCTTGCATTTTCTCGTAGGTCCCCTACGCTGCTGTTGGGACACTACTTGCTTGCATACTATGGTGCTGATCGATGAGGTTTCTCTCCACAGATTCTTTCCATTCACCCGAAAGGCTTTATCAGCTTTATAAGTTTTCCTGGGGTCCCATACACCGGGTACAGTCGGCTGCTCACGGCCCTTCACGTTGGTGTCGGGCTCTTCCCACTTGCTCGGAGGGCATCGTGCTGCTGCTAGAGAACATACAAGGCATTGTACCGTGCCATGTGATGCTTAGGGGTCCTCTACTCTGATCTTATCGGGCCCATGAAATTGTTCATGCTTTTCCCTTCGATCTCATTTGCGAAAGACCCCTCGCTCCTATCGGAGCCACTTCTGCTATCCTGCCCGGGCCCTCTTGATCGTATAGGGCTATTCATTTATTACAATGGTTTTCGGAAATTTTCCTTTGCTCGGAAGGCCCTACGCTCTGGCCGGGGCCCTATATATCAGCCTGTCGGGGCACTCTCGATCGTTCAGGGGCCCATCACAGAGTGATGTCAAACACCGTTTGGTTCAGCCAAATGGATTTGGCAGATCCCAAGATCTCGGAGGAATCGGCCCCTCGTTAGGGTAAAGGTTGCTGTGGAAACCGGTCTTTAGATACTAGAATTCGCGCGAGGCTAATACGACAAATCTGAGAAGTAAATATGCTAATTTGAAGCAGAAGATATGTGACAAAGCACACGCACACACACAAACACACACACAAAGCTAGCTGAACATGAAGGCAAGCCATGGAGACTGCATCAACACGCGGAGTTACCTAAAGTTGAGCGTACGATAACACAGGTCACCAGTATTGGCTTGCGGCGAATGCGTGCGATCTAACATTTACGTCTCCAGATGAGAGTTCGTTTTCGAAGAAAAGGCTTCGAAGGAACAGGTGAAAAATCAGAAGGAGAGGAAGGAAGGCGCCTTCTCTACCGGAACAGGGGTAATAATTTAATTAGTTAATCATTTAAAAAACAGAATTACTCCAAACTTTTTGATTGGATCCACTTCTCAGATCAGCGCCTTTAAGGTAAGCATAGTTTCCCGGGCAAGCGCCAAAGTCCAGGTCAACGGCAGAGTTTGGCGGCGAATGCCTAACGTGCCACAATACTCGGTACCTCGGTACTCGGTACACCCTCCTGCCCGCTGACGCCACCTGCCCTCTAAACGCGACTGCTGTCACTGCCTGCAGGCCATTCCAATCAAGGGCAAACAGTGAGTGTTTACCAGTCGAACCCACGCCGCCGCGTGGGCGGCGGGGGTTCGATAAGTCTATGCTGTATGCGGCATGCTTGATAGGTGGGTGAACGGAGTGCAGGCGCTTGACCCAACAGCTGATAATTGATCGGCTGATTGAAAACATATGGTTGTCATCATCAGAAACGAAATACGCTGTTAACAGCTTAGAACAGCCTTCATGCTTGACATCTAATTACAATCGATTCCTCATACTAAACTCATGGTCACTCGGGCGGATTTTCTCGTGCCAGGAAATTGATAACTTTTCCGTGGCATGGGAGGCATGGCGTTTCTGTGATAGTACCAAGAGATGGCACTCTCTATTTGAGCCATTAGGATAAAGGTGGCGCTAGGGTTTGGCAACGTGGACTGTATTCGTGGCTGAGAGCAAGTCTTCGCTGAGAAGGCGGCGTCAGTTAAATGCTGAACACAGTAACCATGACGGTCATCTTTACCCCTCACTGGGAGGACTAAATCACCCCAGAAGCAGCAAAAGAACCTTGAGGACGGTAACAACTAATGCATTTCTAAGTGATGCTGTCGATTTTACCAAATCCAGTTTAACATTGCTAGAGCATTTACGTCGGCAAAGAAGTCTTGCATGTTTGTTAAGTTAATTATCTTTGCGTCTGAGACATTTATGTTAACAATTTCATGATCTGGACAGTTTTAACACGTGTATAAATGGATTGGCATTGTTACAGACCTGGGCGCACTCATCTTTAACACACGCCCGGGTGGCCGGCTAGATGCCCTTCGCTCGGGTGGGATGGGGGTCAACTTGACCCCCTGACATCTCGGGAACTAAGAAAGCTAGAAACACCAAATTTACAGGGTGTATTGAACTGTACGTGGGCTCACTTAGGTCAAAGTTTGAGGTTCCTAGGTAATGACCTTTGAGTCAGAAAAGGTCAAACAAGGTCAAGTTCCAGGTTGGTCTCCAAAGTGCCCCCAGAACCTAGATAACCGTTTCTAAGCAAAAGGTGAAAAAATGTCACTGAACTTGAATGAAAATGTGACCTTGCTTTGCCTTGACCTTGAATGTGACCATGTTTGAATGTTTGCAATGTGACCTTGAAAATGCTTTAAGTTTTGCATTTGACTAAGCGACAAAGATTACGCTAGGCAGCATGTTTCTAAAACAAAATGTTGACCTGGGTCATTTAAGATCAATGACTTATTCTGACCTTTAAGAAGTCCATGGAAGATGTATTATGCGGCTACTGCTATCAAGAAACTCGAAATGAGTACCAGAAACTATCTCATACAGCAAGCCCTAGAGTAACAAAACAAGTTGGTTTTGACCTTGAGGTGGCCTTCATGTCTAGCCTTAGGTCAATGAAATTTGCTCATCCAACTGTTCTGTTGCCTAAGAAAGCGTCTCAGAGATGTATGGCTTCGTCTAACACTCCGTTGTTGGATCAGATTGAAGGATTCCCTAGAAACTGCCTTCGCTGAAACCATGGCCTGCTTTTGACCTGACATAGGTCAGCGACCTTACAAAGCACATCTACATTGTTGATGCCAAACGATTCAATATTAAATTGTCTACAGTTCTGAAAAATTTGGCGCGGCGTAGCCGCGCCGTTCGGAAACCATTGTGGAAAAACCTTTGGGGGTGGAGTTAAGTTGACCCCTGCCCGAGCGCGTGTTAATGGACTTAATCCGGGTGTGCTCAGTTGGCGTTGTGTTTGTTTAACTCCGTTCAGCAGGTTTAAGACCAAAGTACTAATAAGGATTGTCATATATTTCATCTTCATGTTTCGGAAATGTACATTTTCATCTTCAACTGTATATTTTCATCATCAAGTGATGCCAAGCCAAAAACATATATCTATTCTCACTCTAACACGTGACCATTTCATTCGCTTTGGTGATGCAGGATGGTAGCTCATGAAATGGTAAAAGGAGAAATAGAACACTTCAGTCTATAATAACCATCAATCAAAACGGTCGGTTCGTTTGAGCAGGCTCTGTTCCTGCCGTCAACCGGGGGGGGGGGGGGGGGGGGGGGAGCATGCCGCTGGAGCAGCTGGTAGAGCTGCACTGCCGGCGGGTCCAGCGGGGGCATGGGGCCAATGGCGTCGGCGGTTACATGGTTACATGGTCTTTAACCATATAACGACGAGAATGAGCCATTCAACGGCACATGGATGAAAAAACACCACAGGCAAGTCACCCGAAGAAACGTCACCGAAAAAGCAAAGATCGTAAGAATATGTTATGGACATCATTCGCTTATGGTGTTTTGATCTCTCCTTACCGGGAAAGCCACTCATCACCTAGGAAATAATGTCGTCTACCAATTTAACCTTATGGGCACGACAAAACTGTAAAAACGGGAAGGGAGAGCATTGTTTGTTCGGGACTGAGCTGTTCCATTTTTTCATTTTATAAGTTACCATCTCGAATAACCAGAGCAGAGGAAAAGGTGTCACGTGTTTGACTGTGATAGATTTGCTTTAAAAAACTTGCGTCATAGTTTTGTGCGGTATACACGCAGTCGTTTTTATATTTCTTGAGAAGATGAAAATAGACATTTCTGAAATGTTAAAATGCAAAATATGACGACCACTCTTGATACCTTGATCAGTGATTGTCAAGGAAATTTCGGATCGAAAATAACAAGAACTAATTTTACAATAATTTTTTTTATTAATTTTTTTGATTTTTGATTTTTATTTTTTATTTTAAATTTAAAAATAATTTAAGCATTATTATGTGTATTTTATATATACAAATTAATAACAAAACAAAAAATAAATTAAGATTAAAATAACAAGAAAATAGCCTTATGCTGTTGTGATGGTGCTGCAGTGACACTACCCAGTACTTTTATTAAATGTGATTAGTCTAATAGGTTTTGCGAGAGTGGGTTTTTGGAATATTTTCGGTGGCTACAGATTACACCAGATTCCACACTTACAACAGATATTACGACGGGAAAAACAGAAAGTAAAATAAGTCGCCTTGCCAAAAAATAAAAATGCTGTCTTGGCACACATGCGGCGGTGAATACATGTGATTCAGCAGCTTACACACACTTCACTAGATGATCGTGCAAAGTATGCATAGGTTTTGGCGCATGTCTGCAAGATCCGATATTTTACTCTATGCTAAATATTGAATAACCGTGGTTTCATTCAGTCGCTAAATGTATGGTTTATTTGAGTTTCAATCCGTTCGATCGCGAAACTGTATTTTAAAAGAGTACTTTCGAGCATTGCTGCAGTTTCAGGATGAGTGTAGTAAACACAAAATATTTCGACGCTGATTGAAGTGTCGAGAGCAGCTTCACTGAATGACCTGAAGCTCATTGTTTTCCCACCATTCGCTGCAAACTAGAGCTGGCGAAACGAAACACGCCGAAAGTTTAGGTAAGCAAGTCCGTTTTATTTATTGAGCACCTCCATTTTTCGCCAAGCGGTGAAGCGCCATTTCGTAGAATTAGTACAAATCGTATGTGCCGAGCCTCTTTTTCCTAAAATTGGTCACTGTCTTTCTCGAGTGATCTTAACAACGCTTTTCTCAAGCCGACGAAGCCTTGTCAAATTCACCATGAGCCCACTGACTTCAGGCTGCTAACGTTAAGTCACGTCTCAGTCATATCATGATCATCTCCAAGAATAAATAAATGGTTCGATACCATGTAAATGCAAGAAAAGATGTTCACAGGATATCGATGTGATCCTCCGTTCTTTCAAGTTCAATCTCCCAGGAACACAAAGAAAGACGTAAATAAGTATTCTCGGATTGAGGGGTACATCTGCCGTCCCCGTATATCAAAGACAGTTCCGGGTGACTTTGCCCTGTCCCCCCCCCCCCCTCCCCACCAAAGTTGGTCTCGGGCAACGCCGGTCAGATGTGCCAAAGGTACGCGAAATGCTTTCAGGCTCCCCTTGCACATTATACACATCCGCACTTGACGGGCCAAATTTGTTAGGAGGTAAATTGTGCTGCCGTATCAGCAGGCGGTAGAGGGCGTCTCTAGCAATAGCGTTAAAGAGCCCTGGCGATATAGGCGGCTCGTTGTTTCTGGATATCTGAACTGTAGTTTCAGAAGTAAACGGAGGATGGCGGAGCGATGCATGTCAATCGTCCGGGATTTTCAGCTGCTATGAGAAACAGCGGCCTTGAGGTAAGATGCCGAGCATCGCTGGTGTAGGCCTCTTACACTGCTCTCACACCTCAGGCTTGGCGCATGTACTTACGGGTGGACAGGCGTGAGATAAAACGCTTTTAATGGTTATTTTGTACTTGGAGCTAAATGAAGTCATATAGGTATTCAAAGGTATCGTTTGCATCTGCTGATACCAATATGGCGTGGGTTTCGCACTAGTTCAACTGGGTCATGTTAGGAAGTACGAGTTCTGCACCGGCAATGATTATGTCAAAATAATGAAGGTCGCCAACGCTTTCAGCTGATTTTACGATCACGTCACAAGAACAAAAGTGATACTGTTTCAGGTACTTGTAAACCATGTTATCGGCAAATGTAGGGCTAATGAGATGCAGGTTTGCAAAATAGGTACGGGCGAGGGAGGAGGAGCGCAAGAAGAAAAATGACTGATCCTGCCTCCGAAATACACTCAAAGGAGTAATTTCTGATAGATTAGGCTCCCGGTGACCATCTAACCAGCTTCAAAATCTCGTCTGTAACAGAGAGGGCACTTCTCCAGCCCTGCCGGTCGAGACACTCGCTTGTGGTACTGAAGCATCCGTTGGCATTTCTGTGCACTGTTGTCACGAACCGTCTGTGGCCAGTAATGGTGTCGATGTCTAGAAATGGAATGCGGTTGGTGACAGTTAGTTTGTCGGTGAACTGGAGAACTTAGCCCCGTTCCATGGACATGCTTTAGCTCGTTCGGTTCGCTTTTGTCACTGATGTCTACCAAAATGCCATCGTCATGTCGTGCGTTAAATGCGGGACGGAGAAATGCATTTGAGGGAATTTTTCACGTGGCGCATGTAGACGTTGGAAAAAAGCGGTCCGGGGGATCCCATGGCCACTCCATTCTTTTGTCGGTAGAGTTTGCCGTTTGGTGCACGAAATGGTGCCTCTGTCCTACAGGATCACGGAAGGTTTTTCAGATGGGGGACTGAATTTAGGAGGACGGATGGTTGAGTGGTGACGGTATGTTCATAAATAATCTCTCGACATCTAGTAATCCCAATAAGCAAGAAGGTTGCATGCTTTTTGGGATGTCTGAGAACCTGTCCGTTGACCTTAGGCCATGTTTCACAGGAGTGTACGGCGCGATAAGGCAGTTGAGTGCATGGACAGTTGGAGGCTGGCGCTGTGCACTGTGTAACAGTTGGGTGCGGTGGGTTTCCTGTTTTGTGAATTTTAGCATTGCCGTAGGCGTAGCTGGGCTGATATTCTCCAATCGTCTTTGCGAAACAAAATTTTTGGGAGCATAAGAACTGAAGCGGCAAAACACGTGCTGAATAGTGGGGTATACCATTTACACTGCTGGTAATGATCATTCCTACATAAGGTGAGGGGTGACTGAGTGGTTGGCTTGTTTGTTCCGTTCCGGTGACGATATTTTGATCGCGACAGACTTCAGAACATAGATCTTCCTCACGTTAGATGATGATGCTACGATGTGGGTTTCGCTGGCGATATTATGGATGGATGCTGGTAATGTTACTTTGTTTTCCAACCATCCCTCTTCTTAAACTTAGTTCCTCTCTTCTGGAGGATCTCCTGTGTGCCTGCGCAACAGATCCCCAGTTTAAATGAGTCGTTGGGCTAAAATCGTAAATTCATCATTTGAAAAGTCTGCGGAAGTGATGACAATTCCACACGTTTACATGAGCTAACCGCAAAATTAATCATAAATTTACAATTAGTGTCCAGCGCGTTAGCCTAGAAATGTGCGACTTTTTGCGTTATTTCTGTTTTCTGGCGCAAGTGCAACGAACACGGCGCATTGAACCACAGCTGAAAGCGAGCACTTCGGCTCAGGCGGGGCAGGTAGTAGACAATAGCAGATACGAAAATGGATGGAGGGGCGACATCGTACTTGGCTCAAGCCTTACTTTTGGTATGGTTGTGTGCCAAAAATTTGTTGCAATGCTAAAAAGCTGTTCATGCCATTAATGAGATGAGTGGAGGTGGCAGAGGGTCTCATACCATCGCACAGCTAAGAAGAAGACACCATACGCTAGGGGCTTTTCTTGCAGCGTCCAATGGCGCTGTTTCATAATTTAGATACAGCAGCTTTCCACAATCGGGTAGCGACAATAACCAATTCCACAGATGAAAAATGCATGAAACGCCGACGCTGACAGCCCAGCTAAACCTTCGCAATATTGGCGCGCAACGCCGAAACCCGTGACAAGGTGGCCGAAAGGAGCGATGGGACCTGCCCAATTTACGAAACGCAGCTTCGCCTAATAATAGTCCAGATTGAAAAATGTACCTGAATAAATGAATTTACCTTACTTCAGAAATATTCGTTGCCCTTTGGTTTTTATTTTGTAGTTCATTTGCACTAGCCCCTAACAAAATTCTAAAGAAATAATAAGACAAGCGGTGCGTTTAGTTATTTTTCCGATATTCAATGTAGCAATCTCATTCGCGTAAGTAAATTTCCCCTCATCGTAAATTTCCCCTCCCACTATCGTAAATTTACGATACGATATGTGGGTGTCGCCTTGTTGCTAAAACCCTTTATTACATGAACAGGAACTGTGTCTTTTTCTAATCGTCACAGAATCGTCCGTTTGGTCGACCAATGTAATGTAACACCACTTCAGACACCAGACGGCAAACTTTATAAACAAAAAAATAGACTGGCCATGGCGCCCCTGAACTGCTTTTTGCCTAACAAAGTCCTTCAAAATGTATTCCTCCGTCCGTCACGTTACGCAAGCTATATCGACCACAGTTTTGCAGACGTCAGCGACAAAAGCCAACTGAACGTACTAAAAAATGCTATGGAACAGGCTTTACTTCTCCGATTCACCGA
>NW_023596576.1:52444998-52459998 GCF_011947565.3 Pollicipes pollicipes
GCTAAGGTCATAGCAGTTCAGGCTAAGATCATGTCAGGTCAGGTCAGTTCATCTAGTGTAATTGTTCCGCTTCTCCGGTCAAGTGTCATGGGTTTGGACATTTTGTTCAGGTATTTACCACTTCTATTTTCCGCCCTATTTATCTCATACGGGTGTACCAAGGCGTTTTATCTAAACACGAATTTCGCCTCATGTGACGTCTGATGGTAAGCTAAGGTAGGGAGTTTCGTGTAGTGTGGCCTGGCCGGAGGACAAGACAGATGGTGGTCGAGAATCTTGTGTTTGTCACGACAGTACAAGCTGCAACATTTTTTTAACCCCATTATTGTCAGGGTTTGCGAAGTGGAAGAAGTGGAAGTGGTTTGCGAAGAAGAAATGTGGGTTATCAAAACCTTTTCCAACTTATGTTATCGACGGGCTAAGTCATCCGTCTAGAAATGATTTGGAAGTGCGAAATGATTTGTGGTTGTATGATTATGTTGATTTATTTGATTGACTGATTTTGTATGGTTTGAAATGATTTGTGTAATAACACAATCAATACAGCAAATCACAACACCATTGTAGCGTACGGAACCTTGCAGCAACGCCTGGCAGCGGTCGATATTTAAACATTCGTACAACGCACATGCAGAAAGGATGTTGTTATTAACCACTTATATCCTGAGCATAACATTTCATAAATCCACACATTTGCACTTCGATCTGTGGGTGCCAAAGCTCTCCCGTTATGTCACTCCGGTTATAATTCGGCCAGACGTTCCGGACGTTAGACAATCTTCACAAGAAACAGAAAACTGCACGATATGCTGCCATTTTCATCGAAAGAAGCATCTGAATACCTTGTCGCCGTCAATCACGAAAACATAAATGATTCACGTGAGCATTTGGCGTGGTAGTGTTTTTGAGACATGATTATTTTTAAACGTGTATTCGCATCGCCCTGCCATGATACTGTCGTTAGTGAACGGGGACAAGCAGTGAAGCTAAATTTCTATAACAAATCCGATCGACTTAACCTACAATGGCACTTTGTCTTGGTCGATTCTGGACCACTACTTGGCGCGAAATCTGACTTAACCGCTTGGCTATTTATTAGCAAAATGCACTGCTATATGCACACACACACACACACACACACCACACACACACACACACACCACACACACACACACACACCACACACACACACACACCACACACACACACACACACACACACACACACACACACACACACACACACACACACACCACACACACACACACACACACACACACACACCACACACACACACACACACACACACACACACACACACACACACACACACACACCACACACACACCCACACACACACACACACACACACACACACACACACACACACACACCACACACACACACACCACCCACACACACACACACCACACACACACACACACACACACACACACACACCACACACACACATATATATATATATATATATATTATATATATATATACATATATATTACATATTATGTATCCATATATATAACATACCCAAAGGGATTGGTTCTTTATACATGTTTTGTTAAACATCACATCGGTCTTAGCAATGAGAAGTTTTTCGGATGCTTTTTGGATAGATCTTATGACAGCTTTCGCTTCTTTTCGCTGGTCGTTGAAGCTCATGATGCAAAGATGGGATAGATTGTCATATTGCATGGCCTGATATTGCTTATAGCTCTCAACGTTGCATTCTTCATTGGACATTTTCTGGACTGACAATTTTGGACAAAGACGATGTCGTGGTACGTTTGTAATCAAGCCCCCCTATCACTGCATTCTGGGTAGCGGTGCTGTGACATAATCATGGGACTGAGTCGTATGGCACCAACGCTATGGCAGTGTGAAAACGTTTTTCTTTGCGGGCTGGTTTTAACATAAATATTTCCACAACCCGAGTTTTTCGACCTAGCACATTCAGTGAAGCATTTTCAGCTGGAAATGACATTGGTTTGCACCAGAGGCACACAATATTACTGCTGCAATGCGCTTCCCAGCCTGCCCCCACAGGACACATGGGGTTATATTCACCAGTGATTTATCCCGAAGGGCTTAGCCGGATAGTGCCTAGAAAACAGTCCGTGTAAAGAGTACAACATGCAACAACATTGGAGGAATGAGATTACGGCGGGCTAGACGGGTTCACGGTTATCCTGGACGCGCATTGAGAAGTTGGAATACACGTCCTGTCGCTTTAGGGGAAGCGTTGTCAGGGTGCATGCATGCTTGTCCTTCCTTATGGGGGTGGCGAGTGGTGAACCCCGGGGGCTTAAATACCAGCGCGTGCCATTTCATTTAAGATATAGCGGAATTTCCTGTAAAAATGGGCCGATTTCTGGCAAGTTTTGTCATCTCTGCCAGGTCAAAAAATCGGGCCCATATTTCACCTTTGAATAGTCTAACGCAAATATTTTAGGGCGCAGGGGGATCTTGTTTCTCTGGGCACCATTCTTATCTAACCCATCCAACATTATAGATCTGCATGTTACTCAGCGTCCAGGAACATCAAAGGCATAGCACAGCGAAATTCTTGGCACCTGCCCTCCTCACATAACCTTATTTTCACATTTCATTTCAGATAGGTACTGGAGTGCGCAATCATTGCCCACTAATTTGGCGTTAAAATTACATGTCATAAACAATAAAAGAAGTGAATCCAAAATTCCCTACCAGTGAGCCTACTCGATTTTTCAGGTATGTTTTGAACCAACAAGCCACAATTTTTACAGGACACCAACATTCAGGGGATTAGGCAAAGCGATTGCTGGCCATTACCACGATACAACGCGCCTATCTAAAAATTAAAAATGCGCGAACATAGGTGTACATGCAAACAAATTCAAGCAAGTGGACATCACGCATCACGCTTCATTTCAAATATGCAGACAAGGTCTTAAGATCTAGTTGCCGACTTTGTATAAAAATAGATTCACTTATTTCCCTGTCTGGGTGGTCCTGTGTTCTGTAGATGATGTGCTCCGTAGTCATTCTACAGAGCACAGGACCCCCCAGACAGGAAATAAATGAATCCATTTTTATAAAAAGTCGGCATCTCAGATCTTAAGATACAGTGCTCATCATGGCCGATTATGCGAACGTGATATGTGCCTTTATGTGTGAACTGTGCTAGCTTAAAATCGTTTCCACGTGAAAGTGATGCCTGACGCGTAATGTGCGATGCCTGTTCAATTGAAATCGCTTGCATGTATACTTGATGGGCGATGTGTGATGCCTGTTTTTCTTCAACTTGCTTGCATGTTTGAATGAAGCGTGATGCGTGATACCCATTTGCTTAAATTCTTTTGCATGCACACGTATACTTATTTTAGATAAACATTGTATCGTGGTAATGGCTGATAGTAGCCCTTTGTTTCATCCCCTAAATGTTAGTGTCTTGTAAAAACTGTTAAAAAAAAACTGAAAATCGAGTAGAATCAGCGGCAGGGAGTTTTGAATTAACTTCTGCTACTGTTTAGATAAGGGCATCTCGCTGAAATATCAGCCCAACTATGCCTCTATTCTCCTGTTTTTTTTTATCCGAGGAATGAGGCTGATACCACTGCTGTCAGATTTATGTGATCAATGTTCCTCGCTAATGCACTGAACAACTTACGTAATTTATGTCGTGCTTGCTCTTGCATGGATCTTATACCTACACACATCAGTTTTTGTAATGTAGGCTATGCGCAAATAATATCGGTTATGCGGACCCGGGCCGCAGGGCCAGGATTCCTAATACGATCTCCACCGAGCCTCTCGGGCGCTTCGGAGCCACGAATCAGGTCTTTGATCGTCTGTCCCTAGAGCCCTTGGGTGGGAGGGGGTGGGGGCACGGGCCCGTGTACATCTCTTGTCTGCACTGCTGGAGGTACATGAGCGGTGAACGTGAACCCTGAGCGACCAGGGTATCCTAGTAGTTTTCCAATTCCCTAAGTGTCCATAGTTTGAAGGGCAACAGAGGTCTTAATAGTTGTAAGGGCCATTAAATACCAGTGTACCCCTGGTGACCAGGAAGTGCCGACTGAGCGGACAGAACGGGTCCACGAGTTTACCAGAGGGGCTTCCTGGACTGCTAGAGGCTGCTACGGTATTGCCAGAATTTGTGTTGGGCAATATTTTTTGCTTTTCTCATTCAGTATGGCCATTTTTGTGCTTTACGGTTCCGAAAATAGTTCCTCCCCAGGGCATCCTGTACGCCCTTCGCCCTCGCCCTTTCCCCTGCCCCCCCCCCCCTTTAACAGCCAGACCCAATAGTTTTCAGCCAAGATTTGAGACCCCATGCATTTTCTGATTGGGGCTGAAGGACCTTTCCGCCCCCTTTCAGATTTCCAATCGGTTACTATTAATGCACATGAAACATTGGTCACCTCTCTGACGCCGAAGGGCCTCTGACCGGGATGGTTGACCCTGGATCAACGCGGGGCCACTCACCGGCCCAAAAAGGTCCCAAGCGTAGCGGGTTTGATGAATAGCACAGAGGCCCAGTTCGACGGGCCCTGGAGTAAATGGGTGGAGGGACCCTGTCCGATGCTGGTCCTTGACTGACACGGGGCTCTTCCGTTAAGGCCGCCTGTCAAGAAGAAGGAGAAAGGGGGGGGGGGCGAGGCCTTACATCAGAAGGTATAACTGTCTGGTCAAATTCCGCTGTTTCGACTGATGACGTTACAAGTGTACCCGGCACGTAACGGTCAACGGCGGATACATGCCTACCGCAGTTTGCTTGGCTTTTTGAAAAAGTCCTAAGGCTGGAAGCCGTTAAATATCTTTACTTGGATGATAAAAAGACTCTTTCTTCCCCAAATAGGCCATAATATCAGCTCCAAGGTCTATTAACACGCGCCGGCTGGCTGGCTAGATACCCTTCGCTCGGGGGGGGGGGGGCAATTTGACCCCACTCAAATGTCGGGAATCAAGAAAACTAGAGACACCCAATTTACAGGGTGTGTTGACCTGCACGTGAGCTCACTTAGGTCAAAGTTTGAGTTTCCTAGGTCATGAAATGCAGGTCAAACAAGATCAAACAAGGTCAAATTTCAGGTTGGTCTCCAAAGTGCCCCATAACCTAGGCAACTGTTTCTAGGCAAAAGGTCACAAGCCCATTTCAGGTCAGTGACGTTGTTTGACCTTCTCAAGGTCACGGTGACCAAAATTATACAAGACTGCTCTGAGTTTTGCATTTTAATAAGCGGCAAAGATTACGCTAGGCAGTATGTTCCAAAAACAAGATGTCGACCAGGGTCATCTTAGGTCAATGACCTGTTCTTACCGCTAAGAAGTCAATGGAGGATGTATAATACGGTCCCTACTGTCAATAAATTCAAAATGAGCACTAGAAACGATCCCATACAGCACGACCTAGAGTAAAAAGTCAGGTTAGTTTTGACCTGGGTTTGACATTCATAACTGACCTTAGGTCAACTTAATTTGTTCATGCAATATTTGTGGTGCCGAAGAAAGCATCTCAGAAATTTTGGCTTCGTCAAACACTCCGCTGTTGTATCAGATTACCTTAGCTGAAATTGCCTAGAAATTGCCTTAGCAGGAACCATGGTGCGAATTTGATCTGCCACACGTCAACAGCTTTACGAGATACATTTAAGTTTGTGATGTCAAACAATCCGCTATTCAATTTCCTACAGTTCTACAGAATTTGGCGCGGATAGGCCGCGCTGTTCGGAAACCATTTTGGAAAAAACCTTCGAAGGGGTCAGTGTGATGCTCCACCCGAGCGCGTGTTAATTTTATTTGGTTGGCGTCCCAGCCGAGCGCCTCGGGCTGGAAAACCGAAAGACAAAACTCTCACAAAGTTTGTTCGGGAATTCATTGCCTAAGTTGGAAACATATATGCAAACGGAAAGAGCTAATGGCACATTTTGCAGAAACAACCATTATAAATCATACTGGTATGAAAGGCCAAGGTCAGAGCAAAGGCCTGCAGATGCCCGTCACATGTGTGCATAGGCTGGGTCAATTGAGGCGTTTTATTTCGTCAAAAAGTGTATGCTCTTTGGCTCATGGAGGAGCTGTGTTGCGAACATATTGATGCCACAATAGGGTCAGTTCAAAGTCATTCCATAGGTAAGCATGATAATTTGGTGCATTCATGCGACACATGATTCAAATATTTTTATATCCATTTTGCTCGCGTTACGCAGCTTAAACGTCAGCTACAATTTTTTCTGGTCAGTACATGCCCAAGATGTAGGTAAAATGCCAATATGAGGGCATACGAGGCCAACATGACACGCAGTAGGCTAGTCATGGCATACACGTTTCCGGATTGTCTATCCCACAGGAATAAAAAACACTTTTAATCTTGCTTCGGGTCATGTTAGTTCCTAAAGAGATCAAAACTCGCTGTTTTTCAGAACCCACTCGGACTTTTGAAAGGCATTCAATAGCCATGAGCAGGCTAGGAAGATGGATTTTCAACCTGCTGTATAAAAAGCTACCACTCTGCTCATGTCTGGATTGAGGTGCAGATTTCATAGTTTGCAATGGGGTAGAAGTTTCAATTTGCCGCCAATAAAGGAAGGCAAACTATTTCGTAACAACTAGACACTGCATGAATAACACACTCTAGCATGATTTTCTCAATACCAAGAGCAGCCACACAACGTCCTTCTATACATCAACAAAAATGGGGAATACATAAAAAACTTGGCCACAGCATCCCATTTCTATGCACCATGCACAGTTCTTTTTCGTGGCTTGTGGCACGGATGCTTGTCCAATATTCATGCACAGCAACACAGTCTTCTGACAGTTCTCGCTGCTACGATCGCGGACGCCCCTCTTTCCATGCCTCACTCTTAGGCACCTGTCTCTGACAATGTCATTGCAGGTTCCTGGCAGATCTAAGCTAAAACGAAGTTGAGTGCTGTAGTTACCATCAGCTTTTAAGGCTGGACTTCAAAGCATGTAATGGAGCAGCTGCAAACAATCCACATCTGATCACTTTCATTGACATTACTCCTCATTCACCACATAATGTTGCTTGTGTGCACTTGCATACCTAAGGAAAACGATGTGATCGTAAAAAGTTGTTGTGACATGAGATTCAGTTCCCAACAACCCTGACATGTATTCAGACAGTATTGCAACCCAACTCTACCTATAGATATTCACAACAGTATAGGGTTTGCTAGCTGTCATTAATGTCCAGCTAATAGTGCATGCCTCCAAATGCTTTCAACAAAAATAAATAATTAAGGCTGGTTATCTGAGCAGCGTCAGGATTAATTGAAAAGATGCATCACCTTGACAATACAATAACATCAGTAAGGTATATTTTGTACCACCTGGTTCACACATGTCTTTGCAAATGCAGCCATGGAAACAAAACACGCACAGACACACACACACACACACACACACACACACACACACACACACACACACACACACACACACACACACACACACCACACACACACACACACACACACACACACACACACACACACACACACACACACACACACACACCACACACACACACACACACACACACACACACACACACACACACACACACACACACACACACACACACACACACACACACACACACACACACACACACACACACACACACACACACACACACACACACACACACACACACACACACACACACACACAAGAAAAGCACAAGACGGCGGGCAAAGCACACAATTTGCTGCAACTAGTGGCCCAATGCCACCTTACACTAGAATCATGACGATACAAAAACCTGCGCTTTTAACATTACCAACAGGTTTACATATGGCTACCGTACACACAAGCAGCATCGTGCACAACACACTTCTTTAGCTTTCGTGCATAATACACAAAAGCTTTGAACACATCACAATTAAATCCAACAAGCGCCGCCTCAATCCCCCACAAAACATCAATAACGTGAACTGAGCAAAAGTAAACAACACGCAGCGACGCGAGTCCAGGCTGGTGAAATTGTTTTGTCTTTTCCCGCGCCATGCATTTGGCACTTAGCAAAAATGAACCTATCGCGGTACCACGTCCGTCAGTCTAGCGGCAGATTGATATCCAATTGCCGGTTGGATGTTCCGGGGCGTCACGATCGCCTCCAAATTTGGTGTACATGACCTTCTCGACACGCTGATTCCGAAAATCCCAGTCTGTGGGGAGGAATTTTGCGTAACTTCCAAGTTATAAGACGCGTAACACCCCGGTTGGATATTGCGGGGGTCTCGATTGCCTTCAAAGTTGGTGTGCAGAGCCATCTCAACACGCTAATTCCGAAAATCACCGCCTTTGGGGTGGGATTTTTAGTAATTTCCAAGATATACGACGCCTAACACACCAATGCGATATTGCGGGGCGTCTCGATTGCCTCCAACTTTGGTGTGCAGAGCCTTCTCAACACGCTGATTGCAAAAACCAGTGCCTTTGGGGTGTGGTTTTGCGCAACAATAGTCGTCACAAATTCGATAAACAACGGAAATCAGATGCACGACGTCGGCGACGTGTACAATTATGTTCGACAATGACATGAACGAATTCATCGGCGTAGCGTAATCGGCATAGCCGCACATTCAGTTATCGGTCGGAAAGACGTAAAGCTCCAATACAAATTATTAAGATTTAGGTCACCGTCAACGGCGTAGGCCCTCCCATAATATGAAAACACCAGATACTAATAATGACGGCACCTGAGCAATCGAAACTGCCGTGGGAGGTCAACAAAGAGGCTCCAGTGAACAGTGAATGATCCCCATAAAAAGCGAGAGGAACCTTACACCAATATGGTGAGACGCCTGAACGATCGGGAGCACCCCGGCAGGCTAGCTTATAGGGTCCTGCCGGAGTACAGGATACCCTGAACAAAGGGTACCGGCCGAAGATCAGTGTACATGAATTAACACCCCTGTGTGAGCAAGAGTGCCCGGGCAGGTAAACAGAGAGCTCTGGCAAGTGAAGAGAAGTGAAGGGTCCTCAGCAAGTAAGCTCAAAAAGGGAAAGAGCCATAGGTCAATGAAGAGGGCCCCTAGGCATGGAGTGCCTCGCAGCGTTACCTTGTGTGAGGCCCAGCAACAGCAAAAGGTCCTCCAAGCAAGTGGAAAGAACTCGATACCAACATGAAGGGCCCCTGAGCAACCGAGCGTACCCCGGCATTTGTGGCCCAGGCGGCAGCGGCGGGGCGGGAGAGCCCGCTTAACCCACGGGCGCAGCGGTCCCTGCGAGCCCGCGCTGCCCGCCACGTCTCCGGCCGCGCCGCCGCCCGGCGCGTCTGCGCCCAGTCCGTCGGCCCCGCCCAGGCCGAACACGGCCGCTAGGCGTGTCCGGCCTGGTCTCTATGTAATTTATGGCTTCGGCTTATATTATGTCCGGCCTCTAGGTAATTTATAGTAGCCATATATGAATGTACGAATCACGTGATCAACAGTGGAATGCCAGATTGACTGTGTCGTCTGTTGACAAAAGAAGGAAATGGTGGCAATACTCAAATATGCTTATGTAGTGTTATCTAGTGGAAGGAATCCAAACTTGCCTGGTTGCCATGAATACTGGACGTTTTGGAACACCGAGCTTTACCATTCTGGACTTTGCGACTATGGACGTTGCGTCCCTGGACCTTAGAACGCCCCCAATGGGCACGGAATTGGACGTTTTTTGGACTTAATGAACACTGGATGCTGCGATCCTGGACGATATGAACGCTGGACGCTGCGATCCTGGACGTTTTCATGGCTCCTGTATTTATCGTACATCTGTGGGATGAAAATTTGCATTTTTTGTGCGGCCATTTTACATTGTACAGCGTGTGATCCCAAATCCAAATGCACTTTAAGCTGTTTGCATTTGAAAATTTGTTTGTCTTCGTCTTTGGTTTGGAAAAGCTTTGTATTCAGTGCAGTGCGCCATAGACCAGTGGAGACTCTAGCTATGTCATCTGATCTGCATGATTTGGTGCATGATGCCATATTGTAACCCTTTGAATTGGCTCTCTGTTATCTCCAAGGGTAGGTAGATGCATTTCTGGTTGGACATTTTGCGGGATGTGAGTTACAACACCCACCAAAACTGCAATATCTTGCTGTACTTTGAAGTGAGTCTCAAAACATTGTGCATAACAACCTATGAATCCATGTTAAAAACTAACTGCATTTAAGTGGAACAAAACTTGTTTAGTGTACTGACATTTATGAGGCAAACCTTGAGGATGAATAAACTTGGCATTTGTGCTGGCATTTCGGCTCCCAATTGGAGCTTTGATGCATGTATTATATCAAGTGAAATGAATAATTTGTGGGCATGTGGAGTGTTGAGGTTTCAGTGAAGCCGTGCAGATTAAAGCATTGCCATTTTTTGAAGTGTTGCATGTTCTGTATTTTGGTTGATAACTTAAGAATGGCTCCAATTACCTGAGTACATAAAAATCGCTGTATCATTGCTCACCTTTACTTGTCCATAGCATGTTTTACCTCAATGTTCCAGGCCCTGCCCCATTCTTTGTTATAGATCTGCCTAAAATATATATGAAGCAATCTTCTCTGAAATTAATGGCAGGCCATGCAGGTCACCAAGCATGTCTCTGCAGGCCTCCCATGTCTCCTGAATTCCACTGGTGCTATTCATCCTGCCAAGCTTGCTCCGGAAGTACCAATGCACGTGCCTCATCCTTACTCCCGGTCTCTTCATCATCAGCGTAATCATCCGACAATAATATACTACCCCCTTCTTCCTTTCGTCTTCAGATAGGCTTGATCCTTTTTCTCTGACGTGCACCTCTTCATTTGTCATTGTCCGCCACGCACCGCTGCCGAAATGGGGCTAACGAAGGTTAACCTTGAAAGTTCGGCGAAATTGACATGTTGCCTGGGTCACACCTTGATGCGCAAAAGCAATGATTCCCGCCATGGCACTCGAACTCATGGCAAAGCACTGAAAGACTCGGGGAAATTTAGGATTGAGTGCGGGCAGCTAACAATGAAAGAGCGACGGCATCAACGGAATACCAACTTTGCTATGATTGGACCATCTGCCAGCCGTGACCTGGACGATCATGACCATAACTGTGCTGATGCTGGGGACCATAGCGTTAACCGCGACAATGATCACAATGATCAACACGCCGATGTCGGAGCAGATGACCCAGGACCATTACGTGAAGCCCAGCGGACAGAGCAGACATGCAACGATAGTGAACAGAGGGCTGGGACAGTCGACAGAGTGGGCAGAGTTGCTGGCAAAAAGTTCACCGCCCCTCTCTGAAGCGAACAGTGCAGAGGGTCAACAAAAGACCCCGTAAGCTTCAGGTGAAGTTTACTCAGAGTTAAATAAACGCAGGCCGGGGTACGTTTTGAAGCATACATATTTTCAAATGCTAGACAGTTTTTCTGGAAGTCAGGCAAGAGTGTCAGGGCCCTCACCTCTTGCTCGGAGCCGTGAACAGTGTGCAGCGCCCGTAGCTGGCTGTCTGCCAGCAATAGTGCCGATCATCTGTCCGGCATGCGCTGCCGTAAAATAGCCGCGAATAGCGATGACCGCGGTGGTAACATCATCCAGGCTCCAGTAAAAAAGGTGAAACTTGCGTAAAAAATGCATTGTCTGCCGACTGCGTGTGTTTATTGTTAGTTGTCATTCAGTCGTGTGCATTTGTTTGCTAAGCTCGTACGTCCGATCTCAAATGTTGCTGCCTGGATCTCTTGGTTTGTGGCCGGCTGCTGAGGGCGGTAGACTGACTTACGAACTGTGTCCGGCAGTGGCATCCACATGGCACATGTACATAGCCGTTACGCGGCACTGCATGGCTCATTGAGACATTTCGGGTTGTTTGTCTGTGTCTCGTGCAGCCCTTAGAAGCGGTGCTGTAGTATTCAGCGAATGATCAAACCTGCAGTGAAATACATCCAAAGCCGTTGCAATTTAACTATGAATTCGATAAACCACAAGATAAATGCCAATGTTATTTGGTATAACCATCAAACATTCTCGTTTCGTGAGTTCATTTGTAATGAAGTATTATTTGCTGGTCACCAAACACTGAATGATGGCGAGACTAATCTAACAAAATCATTAGATAAACGCATAATCAACATCACCAGCCCCAGAGGCGAGTAGCTTTCCTTTCAGCTGGGGGAAGGTGATTTGCCTCCTAACGAGAGATGTACTTTCCGCTTGTTATTTATAATTTCCATTGATCTGTCATGCCATTCATCATGCCATTCATCTGTCAATTAGCAATGTCTTATGGTGTATACATTATCCACAAGTGTAGTGCTCCAGCGATCGTATGCCATGATAATACAACACAAGACCCGGCTTCGAGCCATAAGCTGGCCTTCACAGGCCACCATGCATTCACGGTTTGGCACTATTCACCATGGAAACAGCGTCATCGCAACCATTCCGACCGAGTGAGGTATAAAGTTCCTCGCTCGATAACAGGCTGCTCACATGCGGTGTCGCAGCCCTAACGGACATCGGTTTTAACACACATCAAGCCAAAGAAGCCATGAGGTTTGTGCATTTAATGGGAGCGTTTTTGCTGACGTCTGGAATTGTGTGTGTGTCGGGAACGGAAGAAGCCCTGTTCCGCGCGGCGAATGGCTCGCTTCGGAATGTTACCACTGTAGCGAGTCAGCTCACCTCCAAGATCATTTGCGCCATCAAGTGCGCGAGGATGGGACCGGTGGTCTGTGGTGGAATCACGTACCATACCAACGGCACCTGTGACCTACTCAGCCGCCAAGCAGGCTGCCGCGGGTCAGTGACGCCACAGAGTAGCGCCGGTGAACAACTCGCAACCAGCTGGATTATGTGGACATGCCCTGGTGAGACTGCGCCCAACTGAGTTTGCATCCCGTTTTCCTCGTCTTGCAGTCAATTAGTCAAGTGATATGCACTTTAACTGACAGCTGTAGCGTCGTTTGACAGATAATCCTAAATCCGCATGGATCACGAGGCAGGTTGCATTATCAGCAAACACCTAACACCCTTTCGACATCGCCAGGCTATTTCTGATCCCGTGACATCCGTTCTTCTAACAGTGTTAACTTATGCCTGAACTGCTAAAGCTGTCTGAGTTCAAAGATTTCCATTCCCACCTGGCAACCACATATTGGCATACGTAAATAGACCTATTGGCACTGAACTTTCCCTGTTCTTTATATTTCCCATAACGGGATCAAATATTGTACGACGTCCAAGTCAGCAGCTCTATGTCGGTCAATTAAACTCGATTTGAAAAAGGCGGTAATGAGTCTTTTGGTGTGTCAATAACGATATATATATATATATATATTATCAAATGTCAGTAAATTCCAACGTAAAGTAAATAACATCGGTTCACATTTTAATGCGCATAAGGTAAAACGAACCATGCACTTTTTTGAAACCGTGGGTCACGAAGGAGTCACCCAGTAAACCGGTAGCATATGTATCAGACTTTTGCCCTAATTTTTTGCCTAGCTAGTGCCAATGGCACTTCAATATCCTTGGTGTCATCATGCAGTATTCCGCCAGCCCGTTCATCAGACACCAGCGAAACCTTGCTCTGCATCGATCACAAAACGCATCGTAACAGCAAATGACATCAGCCCATCCCTAGACTTTAACTTCGCTTACGCGATGTTTGCTTCCAGAAGGAAATAATTGACTGTGTTGCGTTTTGCACTCTTTTCAGGGAATTCACGATATATCAGTTTGCTAAAATTTGGTATCAGCTAGGAAAAATCCCAGAGAATCATTAGCCATTTATTTTTATGATCATTTTTGTATAAAGTGGAAAAGGCAGAAGACATCTCCGGCGCATTTGTTCCAAATAAAATGTTGCAATTAGAGCATGTAATCATACCTCGTTCCTTGCGGTCTGGGTGGATCACGTAGTGGATCTATGCGCACGATTTCGACTGATCGTTTTCTAGGAATAATGAATAATTATCTTATCAGCATGGCAGGGCCGACTGGTTTCTGTTTGGGCTACTACCAGACGAGGTCTTTGCACGGTCATATTACGAGTCTGCGACGCGCGAAACCCAACCGAACATAACGTTAACCTAACTATATGATCACCCGCTCCGAATTGCTGCACGTTTAGGTACCGAGCCACTGTGGGATGCAATTTGTGGCACAAGGGGCGCGGAGCCACGTTAAAAGCTGTCCGAGGGGTCAATGACCCCGCTTCGGCTGCAGTTCTATCAACCGGGTGCATTTACGCAACAGTCTTCAACGATCTCTCAGAGAAGCTCAAGCCAGCATATTGCGCTGCTCACAAGAACTAAACGTCCTGCATGATGTCATTGGAACAAAAAGTAGTCGCACCCGTGAAGGATTTAATTCTGCTGTCAAGAACTACCGAGTGATGAAATTTTGCATTCCACGTTGCGACATGCCACGTTAAACTATGCTGATTGCGCAATACAGGCGAAGCGTAGTGGAACAGCAATCATAACATATATATATATATATATATATATATATATATATATATATATATATATATATATATTGGAATATTTGGGCAGAATTCTTTCCTTGATGCATGTTTGATTAAAAATAACTTCTGACTCAGCATTGACGAGCTTTTTGATGCATCGTTCTAATTTTCGGGCCTTTGACTTTGCGTCATCGCTTAGATTAAAGATGGTTCGCACAAAATTACTCGTATATTTATCACTCCATCCATTCTAACGTTTCGAGGTCTTATCTCATCTTCGGAGGAAACTAAATTCCACAAGAAATAAGTTTTGAGTTTTAAAGGATGAAAAATTGTGCACCACTGTTGGAAAACATATTTTGGTACGGAGAACATAAATGAAACATAACTAAATGAAGTAAGACGGATTCCTATCTTCATTTCCATGCATGTGAGAAACACTCATAATGGGAACATCACAAAGACACAATGGGAACACTACTGTCGCAATCACATCAGAAGTGCTCACCGTCCACCACCTAATAATTCAAGAGTTCTGCAAG
>NW_023596576.1:52467776-52485747 GCF_011947565.3 Pollicipes pollicipes
TGTACCTTTTGAAAAACTGCATTCTTTTGGTTCTACCTTTACCCACAACATGGTTCTACAAGTACCTGAAATAATCTCATTTTTGTTTTCGTGCCGTCATCGTACAATCAGCTGAAAGTGTTGGCGACATTCAATACCTTGGCGCAATCATTGCAGTGCAGAACCTCGCACTTCCAAAACACGATCCGAATTAATAGAGCGAATCCCATATAGTCTTGGCATCACCTGATCGAAACGACACTTTTAAATACCTCTAGCGCCTTCTTTATATATATATATATATATATATATGCTATATACATATATATATATATATATATAATATAATATATGTATAATGTAATACATATATATATATAGTATGTATAATGTAATAAATATATATATATAATATATACATATATATATATATATATATATATATATATATAATACACCTCTATACAAAACGCTTTTAGCTGTCATCATATTGCATATCAAGCGAAATATGAAATATTTAGCATATATATATGCTAAATATTTCATATTTCGCTTGGTATGCAATATGATGACAACTAAAAGCGTTTGTTTCATGCCTGTCCACCGATCAGCGCGCTAAGGTTGAAGTGCATCGGGCAACGTGAGAGGCCCACACGAGCGATGCTCGGCCTCTTAACTCAAAGCCGCTGTTCTTCTTAGTAGCAGGAAGCCCCGGATGAATCCTCGACACGTGTCGCTCCAACGACACTCGTTTACCTTTGAAGCTAAGACTCAGGTATCCACAAACAATAATCCTAAACGGTAGGGCTTTTTGACGATATTACGTCGAATGGAGCGTTCCACCCTTATCGACACCTCTATCTTGAGGACCTTTTAATGCAGTTGGCGGCCATACCCTTTTTAAGACCCAAACCCTTTGGTTCTTGAGTTGCACGCCCGTTTAATTGGGAAAAGGTTTATTGGGAGACCACTTCAGTTACCTTGGCAATTATGCCGCCTTAGATGCCTCATACGATCGCCGCTATATTACAGGCTGTTTTCTGCTTATGGTCAAAACAGCATGGCCGCTGATAGCATTCGCAAAGGCGATGACACGGCACGTATGATACGGTCCGCTAATGGTGATTGGCTGTTAGCAAGATTTCGCTGATGTATGCCTGTCGCAAACGTGAGCGTGAGCACTTTCAGATCGTGCGGCAATCGTGAACGGGGCAATTTTTCCTAATTTTTGGCCATAGAACAATTAGATTAAAGGTATGGCACCGAAAAAGAATGGCACTTCCGGTATGGCACACCGAATTTAATAAAACAGAAGATGCGACGGCAAATTGGTCCTTGTTCTCCCTCTGACGTTTTTCTTCTGCTGGCGCATTTCTTACGGACAGCTCGGTTGGCGCCTTGTACACCGGAGCAAAGAACCTTGCATGGGCTTATGGGTTAGCAAGGCATTATAAAATTAGAGAAATTGTGACAGCAATTTTACATTTTTTCCTCTAAATCTGTCACACACATTGCACGACAAATTCAAATTCTGTGAAAAAAAATGCGTCTGACGGGTAGAACTACTTGAATTGCATTACCTTTAACACCCGTTGAGACATTAATTTGAAGGCAGCTCACGGTGAAGTGCGATGTTATAACCGAAGCCCTGGGCGGATATCGTGAGAAAACCTGCAGCGTGATAGTCCCGCGGGCTGTGCGTGGGATCACACTTATTTCACATTAAAGCGTGAACCAGACGCTTGAAATTGGTGTCATCACTGGTGGTGCGTGCAGCGAATTGCATTGATCTTGATGTGATGGGAAGTGTGCGGGCGGGGTTTGTGCTTCTGAGAGAGAACATTGTTGCGGTATTCTTTAATTCTGATGACTCCCATTTAAATGTGATATATCGATGCCTGCCTCTATCTTTATGTTTGGGTTTGAACATGACAAGGTAGTGATGCCAGCAAACTGAAAGAGACACTATCACTTACACTGGATGGGTGCATGAGAGCAATTTGCTACTTCAACATGATCTTGTCAACATTTTGAACCTATTGAGGTATTACGAGACCTAACCAATCGATTTCATGACATTATATTAGCAATGAATTTTGACAGTAGGGGCAGGTCTGGACGGCCCATTAATGCATATGCATGGTATAACCTCGCATGGTACGGCTTTGCAAACTTGTCTCCCCTTTGAAAATTCTGAAAATACACTGCTGTATTATCATGGATGCACATAGGACTGTCACAACAAATTTTGTATGCAGGCAAGCATTGCTTGTAAATCACCAATGTCATAGTCACAGCAGACTGTGTGAGGTGCTCGGTGCTGAGAAAGGTGGAAAAGTATCGCTGTTGGTTTCTTGGATAGCATTTAATATTGCTTTTGTCATGAGCCTTGTCTGCACTGGCAGCTTCCTCACTGCCTTGCATTTCGCCCATCTAAACATAACTACGTGCACTTGTTATGTCTCCAGCCTTGTGCAAGGTCAGCAAGTTTGCAGTGTCGTTTCACCGCGTGTAATATTTTCTTGATATACATGTGTTATGACTTGTGTGAACAATATTTTTAAGTGAAGCAGCCTGATGGCTGCAGCATGTTGCATGGCTGTGGAAACATAAGGCGCGTTTGCATCTTTGTCGCCTACGTTTTGTGGATTCCCGAGACTTGCTGAGCAAGTAATTTCAATTATCGGTTTTGTGCTTGCTGGAAGTGAATTGTGCATTGTGTCATGTGCTTTTGGTCAGTCGTATGTCAGATGCAAAGTTAATAAAAGAATGCTGCATGACCCACCTTTTCATGATGGAATTTATTATGAAAGCAGCAGTGATTGCAGCATAAAAACCATATCATTGTTCATTATGCCATGCTATGGTGCAGTAGTGAGACAGTGCCACGATGACACTGTTGACGAGCGCCATTACACAATGCGCCATATTGGTTGACTACTCTATGCCAAATCTATGAGATAACAACTCATAATTTATGAATGGCCGGTGACAACCTATTTACCAACGCCATAGGACTATCACCAGCGAGAGTGCCGTTGCCCCCACAATGGCTATATCAAGGTTTTCTAGTAATTGCATAAATAGTATTTTCTTTCAAACTTTCAGCAAACTGCCTTTTAGCCACGTCCTTCTAGCCAGTCAGCTTCTCAAGACATGAACACAACCGACAGGATCTCACAGCCTTGCACTAAACCTAAAGCATTATTGCGTGGCGAGCAATCGGGCCCATCTGTCTCAAATGGCATGACGCTTTAAAGCGGTGCACAGCAAATGATCGCGTTCGTTGCAAGATGATGGTGACCAGCCACGGTTCTTACGACTAGTAGTAAGCCTAGTTATTTGGTGTTTTATACTGTTCGGTATGTGAAGTAAATCTTTGCTGAAAAATCTGTGAAAGTGCCGGTTTGAGCAGCCTTAGAAAAGCACGTTAACCAAGCGCGGTGATCTGTGAAGTCAGCACTGATATCGTGTAGTCTGTAGTATTTGTCTATCCACTGCTAAGAACTGTCCCGACTGAATCTCCTATGCTTGGCACCATATTATGGCTTTATGTCTGATGCAAGTAAAGCTGGTCGGATTGTTCCCAGAAAGGCGGGGGGTACTGCATGCCCACGAAAAAATCTTAAAACGATTATGAAACGTTTAACATGACCTGTGACGGCATCTGTCACGTTAAAGTATTCTTGCTTAACGTTTTTTTAGAAGAAAAGGATGAGTGACAGCCATTGCCATTTAAATCCACCGCGATTCATCTAATTAGTCGCAAAAATAGACTCATGGGTCTATATATTGATGTATATATATATATATATATATATATATATATATATCTATCTATCTATCTATATATCTATATATATATATATTTACTTATAGATAGATAGATAGATAGATGGGATAGAGAGAGAGAGAGAGAGAGAGAGAGAGAGAGAGAGAGAGAGAGAGAGAGAGAGAGATATATATATATATATATA
Organism: Pollicipes pollicipes; assembly: GCF_011947565.3. Taxonomy (NCBI): domain Eukaryota; kingdom Metazoa; phylum Arthropoda; class Thecostraca; order Pollicipedomorpha; family Pollicipedidae; genus Pollicipes; species Pollicipes pollicipes. The sequence continues at coordinate 52,471,733 of NW_023596576.1, forward strand.
TATATATATATATATATATATATAGCAGTCATCCATGCATTTCTTCAACATTTCTAAACAAATGAGTATCATTATCGATTTTTGTGTTGAGGAAGATCGCTACCTGTTCAAAAATCGATTAAGGATCAGTAAAAGGTTGCTGAATTTACATGACAATCAATGGCACTGGTCAATACCTGCCAGAAAAAAGTAAACAGGAGTACGTTGAAATGACAGGTGGCAATGACATACAGAGGCATCGCGGGTCACGTAAAGCGTCTGCAATTTTTTCCTAAAATTGTTTCAACAGATTCTTTATAGACTGGTAGCACAGTGAAAATAATCAAAAGTTTTATAATCTGCATCAAACGGAATATTGTTCTGATGCGATATTCCTTTCATCATCAATGAGAGTACCATGTTACCAAGTTGTACTGAAATGCTGGCCGATTGAAGAAAGTCTCTTCGCATTTCTTAAATTTCGATACTTCTTGCTTCGACGTGCTTGCTTCCCGTGTGCATCTTATTTTATGAAGACGTCCATAGTCTTTTACGTCTTCTAGCACAAGTAGTGTCTTTTTGTGTAAGTGCCATGACATGTACTTAGCATGAGGCCAACGCGTTATGTATTGTTGCTAATAACTAGAGTTTATTGTTTCGGAAAAACTTGACAGTGCCAAGGCCATGTATTAAGGTATGATCATGCGGGGATCTTTGATCAGGTATAATCAGTCGGGAAGGACGAGGGACATATATATATATATATATATATATATATATATATATATATATATATATATGCATACTGGACGTCACGGCGTGTGTCCTTTGCACATGCGTTTCAACTGTGATGTTGCTGGTTTTATGAAACGCCCAGCCCATCTTGACGTCAAATCTCGACATCCTGTTGAAGTTTTTTTACATCCGCACACCCTAGCCTAAAATGAATTTTGGAACACTGCTCGAGAGTTATATCAAGGGCTCCTGAGCAGCTGAGTGTACCTTGGCACATGGGGCCCTGGAAAAAGGGTATAGAGCTTTTCGGGCGTATGGGAAGAATCCGTGGAAGAAAGGCTGATCGATCAACAGTGCCCAGGCATATAGGTAGATGCGTTCCAACGGCACATTTGGCCCTTCGAGAAAATGGAAAAGATCAAGGGCAACGTGGTAAGCTCCTTAGCGATCAGACTGGCCCGTTCAAGTGGACGTGTAGGGGCCGGCAACCAACAGCGTAATGCCTCTTGACGGCGTAATAAGCCCCAAATTTCTCCCAAGCAACACTTTCTTAATCAGCGAAGAAGGAGCTTCGTTTGCTTACGCCCTCTTTACTTTTGGCCAACAATGGCTCTTCGTCGTCTGTAGGCCCAAATGTATCCAATTTTAATGCGCTTTCGTTGTAAGAAAACTGCGTCCGTCTGGCCGGTCATGGGTCTCTCCGACTTGGGCCATGAGTCATGGTCCCGTGCCTCCCCTCCCCCCCCCCCCCCCCTCTGCATCCGCCATCGGCCCGAGCAGCTGAATAAATGGTGCCTGCTGAAAACATAGGGCCATCGATTCACCTAAGACATGCCGAAGACGCAATGTGTAGGGCTCTGAACGAACGAATGTGCCCAAACAGGTTTACACATAGATCCGCCGTCAAGAGCGCATGGCCCTCCATTCAAATAGGAATTACTTAAGGAGCGATATACAGGGCCCCCGAATGATCGAGTATGCACAAAAGGTTAACAGATATGGTTCCCAAAAAGAGCGTAAGGGTCTCCATTTCATTAGAAAGTATTCAATGCCCAAAGCAGAGAACCCCCGAATGATCCAGTGAGCTGTAGAAGGTATATATATATATATATATATATATATATATATATATATATATATATATATATATGTATAATGCACATGCTTGACGGGGCCCGTTGTATATTATAGGGTCCCGTCAAGGGCGTGGGGCCCTCCATTCAAAAAGCTGCTACCCAAGAACCAATGTAGAGGACCTCCGAATGATCAAACGTACATGAGCAGGTCAACAAATATGGCTCCCAACAAGAGCGTAGGGCCTTCCATTTAAGTGGGAATAAGACCCCATGTAAGACCCAAAATAAGACACTATGTAAATGCCCTCAGAATGATGGAATGTGCCCGAGCAGCTAATCAGACGGGGCTCGACAAGAGCGTAGCGCGTTCCATTCAAAGCAAAGGTACTTAAAACCCGGTGCGGAGGGCTCCCGAAAGACGGAGCATACCCGAGTAGACTATCGGGTGGTCCAGGCAGGAGTGGGAGTGCAGGGCTCTAAGTTCGGACACCAAGACCCAATAGATAGGACCCCGAACAATCCAGTGAATCATCCGAACATTCCGAAGCAGCGAACAGATGGGGTCCCCGACAAGCGCGAAGGGTCATCCATTCAGGTACAGATACAGATACACTCCGTCCATTGAGAAGTGGGAGGGTAGGGCTCTAAATTCAAACACCAAGAACCAATATATAGGGCCCTTGAACAACCCAGTGAAACATGCCGAACAATCCGAAGCACCGAACAAATGGGGTCTCCGACAAGTGCGCAAGGCCCTCCATTCAGGTGGGGACTACCCAAGACACAATGTGGAAGGCCTGCAGATGCTCGTGGCCCGAGCAGGTTAACAGATGGGGCCCCGGCAAGAGCGTAGGGCCTTCCGTTCAAGGACGAAATACCTATGAAACCATGTGGGGGGGCCCCGATTAATCGGTCGTGCCAGAGCAGGTTAGGAGATAGGACCCCCCGAAAAGAGCAATGGGTCCTCGTTAAAAAAACAAGTATCCAAAATCGGGTGTAGAGGTTCCCCACGATCAAATGGACCCGAGCATCTTATCAGGATGGACCCCGACAGGAGCCTAAGACCTTCCATTCAAATAAGAAGCATTCGAAACACTGTGCAGAGGGCCCTGCGAACGATGGAGTGTTCCCCAATAAATTATCAGATGACCCCGAATGGAGCTAAACTCAAACACCAAGAACCAATGTGCAGCGCCTCCCCAGCATTCCAGTGTGGCCGAGGAGATGAACAGATAGGGCCCGACAATTGCGTAGGTCCCCATTGAAAAAATCACTTGCCCGATGCCCACTGTAGAGAGCCTCCGAACGACCTAATGTGCCCGAACAGGTCATCGGATAGGCCTCCCCACAACAGTGTAGGGCCCCCCCATTCCGAAAAGTGATACCCAAGACCCGGTGTGGAGGTTTCTCGAACGACTGAGTAGGCATAAGCAGGCCACCAGTTGGGTTCCCGACAAGACTGTAGGGCCTAAGCAAGTGAAAGATAATTGGAACGCCCTAGACCAATGTAGAGGCCCATAAGCATATTGCAAGGGTGCCGGTAGGTTAACCGTAACCCACGCAAAATTCCCTGAGTAACCGAGATTTTTCCCGCAGTTTAAGATATGGGATCCCGGTTGTAGCTCCCAAAGCCTTTCTGGCGAATAGAAAGAATCAGTGGAAGGGCAATATGGACTGCTCCTTAACGATCGAAATGATCCCGCAAGTGGGTATATAGGACCCCCGGAAACAGCATGGGGCCACTAGACAGTGTAAGGTGGCTTAAAATTTCCAGTTCACAACTTTTCCAATCATTGTATAATTTTTTAGACTTTTCATAGGTCCTTCACTTTCGTTTGCACCTGTTTTTGGTCGCATGGAAGTCCAGAAATACCCGTGTCTGTTGCGTTTTGAGTTAAAATAAAAAAACTGCACCTGCTCGGCCGGCTATGGACCCCCTCGAAACCCATGGGCCTCTGCGAGGCTCGAGGGGGGCCATGACTCCGTGACCTCCCCCCCCCCCCTGGATTCGCCCGAGTCAGACGAGCTGGTGTATCGCGCCGTCCGCCGCCGCCCGGCAGGCTGTTCAGCGATGCGCACCTCATCATCTGGTGAGCGACCTTCAAGACTGTGATTGGTGGCGCCTCCGCCAGGTGCCGCCGTTGGCGCCTGCTGCCTGGCACCCCTGCGAACGCGAAGTGCGGCGCTCGCGCCAATGCGCTTCTCGATATGGCGAGGTCCAGACCCCGCCCAGATGACGCCGGCGACCGACGGCGTGGAGCGCGCTCACAGACGCCAGGATGCACCGCTCTGCTCTCCGTTCCAGTGCATGCGCAGGGAGCGATACTGCTCATTTCTCAATGACTGGACAAAAAGCTCTTCCCGCTTCAGCCAGTCAACCGTAGCGTCGCAAGGTGCCGCGCCGTGTCGCAAAAGAAGCATCTTGTCGTTAGCAGGAGACCAAGCAGAAAATGATGAGACAAAGTTTGGTGTCCTGGTCTTCCGGGTTCAACCAAAGTGATCGAAACCACTCAGCAAACTTTATAAACGAGCCCCTTGATGAAAACGAAATGCTGCAAAGCAAGCCTTTCTGAGAAGCGTTCAGCTGTGCAGATGTCGTTCGAGCCCTCTGGGGCCAAAGCGACCTCCAGTAGAGAAGGCAAATGTGTTTATGTATAACTGATCTTCAATAAGCAATGCACAATAACAGTAGCCATACGTGGCAATTAGCTGTCCGGTTATTTTTGTTTCTATGGTATGTTTGGAAAAAAGGAGATGGGTGATGGACGTGACCGACGCGCACGTGCCAGTGTGCTTCCTCGAGGATTGATGTAAGCAGTGACACGGTGGATCCCAACCCGTTCCAAGTATCCGTTCATGTACACTAGAGCTTTGGGCGAACCTCCGAAGAACACAATGCATATCAGCTGCAGCTGCATTAACCAATGGTGTCCTGTGTCTGCACGTTACCAGCGTGCAGCGTGCCGGCCTGACTGTTGAGCATATCCTCACAACAGAGGGAAAAGATGCGTATGGTGATACAGACAGTGTGGATGTTACACAAGATTTATTCACTTCTCCACCGGAGGAGGGCTAGAGGAAATCCAGGGTAACTGAAGTTAGCTGAAGCTAAATGATCTGCTAACGGTGTTTAAAGCTTGAGGAGCCGCTAATCCGTTAACGGAGAAGGTTTGGCTCGCTAGCCAGGGGTCAGCGGGCTGGGAGCCGTACATATCTTACGCCACGCCTAGCGGGAGAGAGGAATGAGATGGAACGTGTCCAACGCGTAACGAAGGGAAACGTTTTGAACAGCATACCGTTATGTTAAGGTGTTCGTGCAAACCCCACCGAAGCATTTTGCGCTCAAAATCTGAACACTTTACATGCAGAAGTAGATATATACATAGATGCATACCTGCACATAGATATATACATAGATATAAGATTTTTTCCCTTCGTTACGCGTCGGACACGTTCCAACTCATTCCTCTCTCCCGCTAGGCGTGGCATAAGATATGTACGGCTCCTATATATATATATATATATATATATATATATATATATATATATATGCACGGCTCCTAAGATATGTACGGCTCCTATATATATATATATATATATATATATATATATATATATATATATATTCAAGGTTAACAAATCTGCGAAATTAATAATACACCAACGAGATACGTACACCAAGCATATAGCTGGTAAGTAAGAGAAGAGCAGAATAGGCTTACCACGTGTGTGTGTGCGTGTGTGTGTGTGTGTGTGTGTGTGTGTGTGTGTGTGTGTGTGTGTGTGTGTGTGGTGTGTGTGTGTGTGTGTGTGTGTGTGTGTGTGTGTGTGTGTGTGTGTGTGTGTGTGTAGGTCTGAGACCGAGCTAAGAGAGTTGGCTCATAAACAATCATCCATTGCCATCGTTAGCTTATGACATAAATTTGTCATTTTAAATTGCTGTTTTATAACCGCAGGGATGCCGAATTACAGTGCTCACACATTATCTAGGCCAAGAACAGCACACATTGTATTTTCCTTTGCGTTCTAACCAGCACTGCCCAGGAGCCATCACCGCAGCTTGAGAAATTAACGTTAACGTTGGGCGGTGCCGTCACACAATCGCAACGGCTCGCGCGGCGGCGCTGCATGGCGACACCGATTGCGTCGCTTGGAAAGCGGTCGTCACGCAGAAATGCTGTGGTTGGTCTTGTCTATTATCGTCAAGGCTGTGTAATACCAATGTAATGTAGCAAATGTAATATCGTGACTATCGTGCAACATGGCATCAAGTTTGTGTTGTTGTACGGCCTCAGCGCGTGCTTTCATGTTGCGGATGGGATAATTTGAAGTGGTGTGTGAGCGTTGGGCAAACGTGAACATCAAATGCAGATTTTTGGCAGCAAGACGCCATCCTGTGAAGTGGCTTCTTGCAAGAATGTGAAACAGCACAATAAAGGCTTTTTCCTTTGCCAAAAAATGATTTAAATGTCTTGAAAACATTGGTGCACCGATGCTCTTGGACTACTTCTACAAATTGCGGAGAATGTGGCATTCTAATGCCATCATTTTCAAGGTCATGGCTATGACCCTGGCCATCTTGTTATGGCCAGTCTCATACCCAATGTTAAACCATGCGTTTGACAAGTGCAGTTCCTTTTATGCGACTGGACATCGCCGGCACGCCGAAGTGAGTGTACATGTGCTTAAAACACAAATTCCCGTCTGTTTTATATAAAAAAATAAAAAACTTTGAGCCGATTCGCAGCCACTCATTCATGCACAATATATGCCGTTCTGTGGGGGCTGTAGACTACAATGCGGGATTGAAGAGAGATTTTCCGACCATACTCTTTGTTTACAAAGTTGGGCCTGACTACCACACAAGTGGCACAGTCATCCATGCATCCGTGGCACAGCCATCTCCCCACCCGAGCGAAGGGTATCTAGCTGGCCAACCGGGCGCTTGTAATAGGTGAAGTACCTAGCGCATCAATCAGCTTCCAATATTGGTTTGCCCTGGTGCCTTAAACAGTTCTTTCTGCTGCGTACCGTATATGTTCACTCAGCTTTTTGTGGACCTTGATACTTATGAACCACTTTTGGGCTCTTCGTGTAACTGTTCATGGTAGTGTCTGAAATTTCAAATGATGGTTATTCACCTGGTCACCAAAGTCTGTGATTACATACAGTAATATCGTGGTAAAAAACTGCTGTTGCACCTAAATAATAGGCCTTGAGCCTCACGAACAGAGACGAATAGAAGCGGGGAAGGCGGGGGGGATGGAGCCTTGAAGTGCTCATGTATTTTTGCGCCGAAAAACAGTAATGGCGGCGCCAGCCCCCTGGGGCAGCTGATGCAATGAAATGGGACCACGAAACGGATCCAGACAGACAGATCCGTGGTTATGGCCAGGAGCGGGAGATATCAGAGTGGTATCAGACCGAAAATGGCTGCCGCCGCGGCACCGAGATGGACGAGGTCAACATCGAGCTCGAGGTGCTGGCCTTCGTTGCCGGCTTCGTGGCGGCCAAGTTCAAACACCTCGATCCAAGTACGGGACTTTCGACCCGAGAGGCACCACCCAGCTATGTTGCAGACGGCTGGATACACACGATTAGACAGGGTGGTCTGACGGTGCCGTTGCTGGCCTGTACGAGCATTGCCGAGGCTTTCGAGATCGTGTTCCAGCTAGTGATGGACAGAGGCTGGAAGAGGATGGACCTGCTGAGAATGTTTTGCGCTGGACAAGCGGATTGCTCGGAAGCTGGCGAAGACGCGCATCCATCTGCACCCCAGATGGCTTAATCAGACTTGGGCTGAGCGAGCTGCTGCCAGGTGCGCAGCTAAACGGGTGCGACATCAGGTGGACAGCGTGAAGTGAACATGGTTGTATTTATGTGAGCATACAAAAGTGAGCTTAGTGAGCATCGTTATGCTTCTTTTTTGGCTTGCATGCTTGCGTGTCTCTGAGGCATAAGACGGTTCCGTCGCATCTATACGTTTGCGTTGTTTCAGACTGGCTATCATGTCGCATAACTCTAGATTTAAGCTAAAAAAATATATAGCTGTGTTCTCGCCCTCCCCCCCTCCCCTTCCGTTTCTTTTGTGCCCTCACCAAGTGTGTTCAATGAAGCGCATGCTGGGCGCAAAAATCGTTTTAGGTAAAATACGGCGAATTATGAGTCATACGTGTGTTTGATGAATTGGCTGCATGGCGCGATGTATATGATCTTGATTAACGCCACGCACCACGACCTTCGGAGGCTTCGTGGCATAGTTGACGAAATGTGCAATGTCCACAATGTCCCATGTTCTACCAGGACAGCACACCACTTCCATAGTCTCAAACTGCCTTAATCGCACACCAGTGCAAACCCGGCGCGTTATTATGTATAATGCTGAGTTTCAACGCGACATGTCGGATGATGATCCTGGGTGCCGCTCAGTTCTTCCTTTGGCAGTGGCTGGGCCTTGGGCAAATTCGCTAACCTGCATTTAAGAGACTGTAGGGCTGGGGCAACTTCAATGCATCGCCATAGAGTTTATGTTTGGCATACTTAGCAAATGGGAGTGGCATGCCACTTGGGTTCCTGTTTCCTAGGCCCATGTTCGCTGGTTTTTGCAACCAGCGTGACAAAAATCCCCTTTCATATTTTCTCATAGTACTTCTTGAAGTGCTCTGTGGCGATCCCCAGATGCATTGTCGTAGGAGCACCGGTGTAGGAGACGCGAAGGTAATGCAGGGCGGCGTGGTGATGCCAGGCTGCGATTTTGTTGACGGCACTGTAATGGTGAATGAAAAATGCCGGCAAAATCCACGGATGATCACACCTTATTCCATGGACTTTCGCACTGTCAAGCGTTTCCCAACACGATAACTCAAGTTGTTAGCAACAATACATCACGCGGTGGCCTCGCGCTACTAGTACAAGTTATGACACTTAAACAAAAATACACTACTTGTGCCAGAAGACGTAAGAACTATGGACTTCTTTACAAAATAAAATACACCCGGAAGGAATCCGCGTCGAAGCAAGAAGTATTGACAGAAAGGTAAAAGCCGAAGAGACTTTCTTTAAATCGGTCAACATTTCAGTGCAAGCTGGGTAACATGCTGACTCACCTTGATGGATAACAAAATATCGCATCGGGGCAATATTCCGCTTGGTGCCAGTTTTAAAACTCTCGATTGTTCTCACTGTGCTACTGGTCCGTGAAGAATCTGTTGAAAACAATTTGGGGGAAAATCGCAGGCGCTCTACGTGACCCGCGATGCCTCTGTATGTCATGCCACCTGCCATTTCAAGGTACTCCTGTTTTCTGTTTTCTTGGAGGTATTGACCAGTGCTTCTGATTGCTATTTAAGATTCAGCACAATTATTTTTATTGACCCTTCGTCGATTTCTCAACTTTTAGGGACGTTACTGAACTCATAAAATAATGATTCATGGTCATAAATCCATAATGATGTTCATATATATATATATATATATATATATTATATATAATAATACTACGACACATACAGACACATACTACGACCGAACCGTAGCCGTTAACACCGTAGCATGGCAAAATGAACAATGATATGGTTCTGCAATCCCTGCTGCTTTCATAATACAATTCCATGCTGAAAAGGTGGGCCAGGCAGCATTATTGTATTATTTTGCATCCGACATATGACTAAATATATGAACCCATAAGCCCATTTTTGAGATTAATGATCTAAATCGCGGTGAACTTAAATGGCAATCACTGGCGCCGGTCCTTTTCTCTCAGCAAACATTTAGGAAGAATGCGTTAACATGACAGATGCCGTCACAAGTCATGTTGAACGTCTCATAATTTTCTCAGATTTTTTCGTTATCATGCAGCACCCCCAACTTTCTGAGAACAATCCGACTACCTCTATTTCCACCAGACATAAAGCCATGAAATGCTGCCAAGCGTCATACCTTCAATCGGGATAGTTCTTAGCAGGGGACAGACACATACTACGACCGAACCGTAGCCGTTAACACCGTAGCATGTCAAAATGAACAATGATATCGTTCTGCAATCCCTGCTGCTTTCATAATACAATTCCATGCTGAAAAGGTGGGCCAGGCAGCATTATTGTATTATTTTGCATCCGACATATGACTGACCAAAAACACATGATACAATACACAATTCAGTTCCAGCAGGCACACAACCAGTAAGTGACATCACTTCCTCAGCCTGTCTCGGAAATCCACAAAACGTAGGCGACAAAAAATCAAACGCGCCTTCTGCGTCCACAGTCATGCAACACGCTGCAGCCATCAGCCTGCTTCACTCAAAAATATTGTTCACAAAGTAACAGTGCATGTCTAACAAAGAAACATTACATGTGGTGAAATGACATTGCAAACTTGCTGACCTTGCACAAGGCGGGAGACATGACAAGTGCACGTAGTTATGGTTAGATGGTCGAAATGTAAGGAAGTGAGGAAGCTGGCAGTGCACACAAGGCTCATGATACAAGTATTATTAAGTACTATCCAAGAAACCAACAGCAACACTTTTCCACCTTTCTCAGCACCCAGCATCTCTCACAAGCTGCTGTGACCATGACATTCATGAGTCACAAGCAATGCTTGCCTGCATACCAAATTTGTTGAGACGGTACTATGTGCATCCATAATAATACAGCAGTATATTTTCAGAGTTCTCAAAGGGGAGACAATTTTGCAAGCCCGCATCATGTGAAGTTATACCAAGCATGTGCATTAATGAGCCGCCCAGACCTGCCCCTGCTGACAAAATGAATTGCTAATGAAATGGCATGCAATGGATCGATTAGATCCCGTCATACCTCAATAGGCTCAAATGTGACAACATCGTGTTGAAGTAGCAAATTGCCTTTGTTCATCCCTTCAGTATAAACGAAAGTGTTTCTGTCGGTTTGCGCGCGTCACTACCTTGTCATGTTGAAACGCAAACATAAAGATAGAGGCAGGCATCGATATATCACATTTAATTGGGAGTCATCAGAGTCAAGAATCCAGGGAGTCATCAGACTTAAAGAATACCAAAAACAACTGTTCTCTCTCAGAAGTACAAAAACCTCGCCCCGCACACATCCCCATCACATCAAGATCAATACAAACCGCTGCACACGCACACAAGTGATCACAGTCCATCTCAAGCCACTGGGTTCACACACCTATGTGAAATAAGTGTGATCCCAGGCCCAGCCCGCAGGACTATCAACTTCAAGGTTTTCTCACAATATCCGCATAGGTTTTCGGTTATAACATCGCACTTCACCTTGGAGCTGCCTTTAAAACAAGTCTCAACGGGGTTCGATGTGATACAAGTCAAGAGGTTGTAGCTATAAGACCGTCGTTTTTATTCAGAATTTAAAGTTGCCGTACAAGATGTGTGAAACATTGGCGAAAAAAATAGATATATAAAACTGTTGTAATGACTTACCTAATTTCATAGTGCCTTACCGACCCACAAGCCCATAGCAAAGGTATTTGCTTCCGGTGCACAAAGCACCAACCGAGCTGTCCGTAAGGAATACCGTCGGTAGAGGAAGAAAAACGTCAGACAGAGAAAAAACAGATTTGCCGTCGCGTCCTTTGCGTGATAAAATACGGGAGAGTGCCATTCTTTTTTCGGTGCAGCACCTTTTTGCAGACAGTGATGTTCTTTTATTATATAATTGACCTATGGCTCAAAAAATGAGGAAAATGCCCCATTGACGACGAGTGCCGCACAACGTGAAAGTGCTCACGCTCACGTTCGCGACAGGCACACATCAGCGAAATCTTGCTAACAGCCAATCACCTTCAGCAGATTATATCATACCTGTCGTATCATCGCTTTCGCGAATGTATCAGCGGCCGTGTTGTTTTGACCATAAGCGGAAATTGGCCTGTAATATAGCGGCGATCGTATGGCGTTTCTATGGCGACATCAATGTCAGGGTGACTGAAGTAGTCTCCCAATAAACCTTTTCCCACTTCAGCGGGCGTGCAACTAAGCAGCCAGAGGGCTTTGGGTCTTAAAAAGGGCATGGCCGCAAACTGCATCAAAAGGATCTCAAGATGTTCATTTCAGTTCAAAACCCTATGTAAAGGTTGAACACACCATTGAAGGCAATATCGTTCAAAAACCCTACCATTTAGGGTTGCCGTTTGTGGATACCTAAGCCTTAGCTTCAAAGGTAAACGGATATCTTTAGAGCGACACATGTCAAGGATTCATGTGGACTTCCCGCTACTGAGAAGAGCAGCGGCCTTGAGGTACGAGGCCGAGCATTGCTGGTGTGAGCCTCTCACCTTCCCCGATGCACTTTGAACTTAGCGCACTGATGGATGGACAGGCATGAAGTAAACCGTTTTTAGTTGTCATCATTTTGCATATAGAGCTAAACGAAGGCGCTAGAGGTGTTCAAAAATATCGTTTAGAGCTGTGGATACCAGGATTGTATGGGTTTTGCTCTAAATAATTGGAATCATGTTGGGAACTGCGAGTTCTGCACCGGCAATGATTATGGCAAGGTAATGAATATCGCCAACGCTTACAGCTGATTGTACGATGACATCCCAAAAACAAAAGTGATATTATTTTAGGTAGTTGTAGAGCCATGTTATCGGTAAAGGTACGACCAAATAGATCCAGTTTTGCAAAATGCCTAGGGTTGAGGGATTGGGAAGGGGGGGGGGCAGGAAAAATTTGCTGAGCCTGCCTACGAAATACACTTTAAACAATTCTCTTAATAGATTTGACTCACCTTTCATAGTTAAGAGCAGTAATGGAGATGCTCGAAATCAGTTCGGGGCTCAGTCTGAAAATTTTGATTAATGTTGATTAATGAAAAATAATGTTCGGAAAATTATAAACAAAAATAGGAAAATACATCAATAGTTAAGATGAACAATGCCCTCTCCCTAACCGAACAGGAAGCTACACGCCTTTAGGCTGGTTCTGTTTTAAGTGTCTTTATCTGATAATTCTGGGAGGTCAGGATCAGTGTTTCTCCATTCAACGTGTCCTTTATTGTGTCCTTCCATTCTTTATTCAGTGTTTGACGGCCAGTAAATGGAACTTCAGTGCCAATGAACTCCCGAAGCTAAAATGCTCGATGGTTATGCCACGTTGCAGTTCATTTCTCTTTACTTTTTTGATTTATTGCACTAAGAGGTATATTGCATTCAGACTTGTATTGCAACGGTTTCGGAAAGATTTGACCCCAGGTGATAATCAAACGATTCCAACTTTGTCGGTGACATAAAAGGCACTTTTTCACCCTTGTTTAGGTTTTCTATATGTGTATCCTGGACGTGGGGGCGAGTCAGAGAAGACTTGGCCCATGCTTTCAAAGAGCCTTTGGTCCAAATTGTGGGAAATTGGGGATGGATTCATGCCTGTGTTGACAAAACGTGACCTGAAGGTTCGAAATCGTTAAGGCGGCGGCATTGTCCCAAACAATTGCCAGCTCCATTGCACTATGGGCAGACTGCAGCGGACCCGGCTTGCACTGGTCTAATTACACAGCATTTAGCTACTCGTTATCCCTGCTGGTTAGTGCAAAGTGCCCGCAGGCTACTAATGGATCGCTGCAGTTGGGCGATCACGAACAAGTCTTCAGTTGCCTCTAAGCAAAGATGAATTGTTAGTTACACTAGTAATGCGACAATCACTAGACCTATTGTGACAGGCTTAGGACACGACAGATTTAGCTGAAAAATATCTACCCAAACCAGGAAATTTCATTTATGATATATATCCAACCCTAAACCCTTGGACACTGGGAGCAACACAATGCTGGTGCGCCTTGTTACTGGCATTCATGCCGATGACACATGCCCATCTGGCATAGAGGCTTGATCAGAGCAGAGCAACTAGTGTCTTCCCAGCCACCACGATAAGAAATTTGCATGCATTCTGTTACCGCACTCCCACGGTGACTGGGTGCACCTTGATTCCACCAGGAGGGGGGAATCGTAACATCACCGCAGCCGTCAGACGCCTCATATGCCCAGTCCCTGTCAGTCACCCCGAGCCTAACATTAACCCCATCGGCCAGATCTTTAGCACACTGGTTTTCGGCCTCAGAGCGGGGTAAGGCCAGGTGAGCCCCGAACTGTTGACAGCCGGCCTCTGCCTCCGCTTGAATGACGGCCACTTCCAGCCGGGTCAGGCAGCGGCCAGCGCACCGCGTGAACCCCGCCGGACAGCTGCACGGGGCGGAGCTGGTGCCTGAAACC